>NW_023503555.1:7309726-8528014 GCF_014529535.1 Bradysia coprophila | reverse complement strand
AAAAATGTATGCGAGTATGAACTGGCCTTAAGGCCAGTTCATGGTCGCATATATCGCAAAAAATGTATGCGAGTATGAAACTGGCCTTAAGGCCAGTTCATGGTCGCATATATCGCAAAAATGTATGCGAGTATGAACTGGCCTTAAGGCCAGTTCATGGTCGCATATATCGCAAACATTGTATGCGTATATATGAACTGGCCTTAAGGCCAGTTCATGGTCGCATATATCGCAAAAATGTATGCGAGTATGAACTGGGCCTTAAGGCCAGTTCATGGTCGCATATATCGCAAAATGTATGCGAGTATGAACTGGCCTTAAAGGCCAGTTCATGGTCGCATATATCGCAAATTAAATGTCATGCGCAATATCGATGTATGTATGAACTGGCCTTAAGGCCAGTTCATGGTCGCATATATCGCAAAAATGTATGCGAGTATGAACTGGCCTTAAGGCCAGTTCATGGTCGCATATATCGCCAAAAATGTATGCGAGTATGAACTGGCCTTAAGGCCAGTTCATGGTCGCATATATCGCAAAAATGTATGCGAGTATGAACTGGCCTTAAGGCCAGTTCATGGTCGCATATATCGCAAAAATGTATGCGAGTATGGAACTGGCCTTAAGGCCAGTTCATGGTCGCATATATCGCAAAAATGTATGCGAGTATGAACTGGCCTTAAGGCCAGTTCATGGTCGCATATATCGCAAAAATGTATGCGAGTATGAACTGGCCTTAAGGCCAGTTCATGGTCGCATATATCGCAAAAATGTATGCGAGTATGAACTGGCCTTAAGGCCAGTTCATGGTCGCATATATCGCAAAAATGTATGCGAGTATGAACTGGCCTTAAGGCCAGTTCATGGTCGCATATATCGCCAAAAATTATGCGAGTATGAACTGGCCCTTAAGGCCAGTTCATGGTCGCATATATCGCAAAAATGTATGCGAGTATGAACTGGCCTTAAGGCCAGTTCATGGTCGCATATATCGCAAAAATGTATGCGAGTATGAACTGGCCTTAAGGCCCAGTTCATGCGTCGCATATATCGCAAAAATGTATGCGAGTATGAAACTGGCCTTAAGGCCAGTTCATGGTCGCATATATCGCAAAAATGTATGCGAGTATGAACTGGCCTTAAGGCCAGTTCATGGTCGCATATATCGCAAAAAATGTATGCGAGTATGAACTGGCCTTTAAGGCCAGTTCATGGTCGCATATATCGCAAAAATGTATGCGAGTATGAACTGGCCTTAAGGCCAGTTCATGGTCGCATATATCGCAAAAATGTATGCGAGTATGAACTGGCCTTAAGGCCAGTTCATGGTCGCATATATCGCAAAAATGTATGCGAGTATGAACTGGCCTTAAGGCCAGTTCATGGTCGCATATATCGCAAAAATGTATGCGAGTATGAACTGGCCTTAAGGCCAGTTCATGGTCGCATATATCGCAAAAATGTATGCGAGTATGAACTGGCCTTAAGGCCAGTTCATGGTCGCATATATCGCAAAAATGTATGCGAGTATGAACTGGCCTTAAGGCCAGTTCATGGTCGCATATATCGCAAAAATGTATGCGAGTATGAACTGGCCTTAAGGCCAGTTCATGGTCGCATATATCGCAAAAATGTATGCGAGTATGAACTGGCCTTAAGGCCAGTTCATGGTCGCATATATCGCAAAAATGTATGCGAGTATGAACTGGCCTTAAGGCCAGTTCATGGTCGCATATATCGCAAAAATGTATGCGAGTATGAACTGGCCTTAAGGCCAGTTCATGGTCGCATATATCGCAAAAATGTATGCGAGTATGAACTGGCCTTAAGGCCAGTTCATGGTCGCATATATCGCAAAAATGTATGCGAGTATGAACTGGCCTTAAGGCCAGTTCATGGTCGCATATATCGCAAAAATGTATGCGAGTATGAACTGGCCTTAAGGCCAGTTCATGGTCGCATATATCGCAAAAATGTATGCGAGTATGAACTGGCCTTAAGGCCAGTTCATGGTCGCATATATCGCAAAAATGTATGCGAGTATGAACTGGCCTTAAGGCCAGTTCATGGTCGCATATATCGCAAAAATGTATGCGAGTATGAACTGGCCTTAAGGCCAGTTCATGGTCGCATATATCGCAAAAATGTATGCGAGTATGAACTGGCCTTAAGGCCAGTTCATGGTCGCATATATCGCAAAAATGTATGCGAGTATGAACTGGCCTTAAGGCCAGTTCATGGTCGCATATATCGCAAAAATGTATGCGAGTATGAACTGGCCTTAAGGCCAGTTCATGGTCGCATATATCGCAAAAATGTATGCGAGTATGAACTGGCCTTAAGGCCATATATCGCAAAATGTATCGAGTATAACTTTAAGCCAGTTCATGGTCGCATATATCGCAAAAATGTATGCGAGTATGAACTGGCCTTAAGGCCAGTTCATGGTCGCATATATCGCAAAAATGTATGCGAGTATGAACTGGCCTTAAGGCCAGTTCATGGTCGCATATATCGCAAAAATGTATGCGAGTATGAACTGGCCTTAAGGCCAGTTCATGGTCGCATATATCGCAAAAATGTATGCGAGTATGAACTGGCCTTAAGGCCAGTTCATGGTCGCATATATCGCAAAAATGTATGCGAGTATGAACTGGCCTTAAGGCCAGTTCATGGTCGCATATATCGCAAAAATGTATGCGAGTATGAACTGGCCTTAAGGCCAGTTCATGGTCGCATATATCGCAAAAATGTATGCGAGTATGAACTGGCCTTAAGGCCAGTTCATGGTCGCATATATCGCAAAAATGTATGCGAGTATGAACTGGCCTTAAGGCCAGTTCATGGTCGCATATATCGCAAAAATGTATGCGAGTATGAACTGGCCTTAAGGCCAGTTCATGGTCGCATATATCGCAAAAATGTATGCGAGTATGAACTGGCCTTAAGGCCAGTTCATGGTCGCATATATCGCAAAAATGTATGCGAGTATGAACTGGCCTTAAGGCCAGTTCATGGTCGCATATATCGCAAAAATGTATGCGAGTATGAACTGGCCTTAAGGCCAGTTCATGGTCGCATATATCGCAAAAATGTATGCGAGTATGAACTGGCCTTAAGGCCAGTTCATGGTCGCATATATCGCAAAAAATGTATGCGAGTATGAACTGGCCTTAAGGCCAGTTCATACTCGCATATATGCGAATAATGTATGCGAGCTATGAACTGGCCTTAAGCTTAAGGCCAGTTCATACTCGCATACATTTTTGCGATATATGCGACCATGAACTGGCCTTAAGGCCAGTTCATACTCGCATACATTTTTGCGATATATGCGACCATGAACTGGCCTTAAGGCCAGTTCATACTCGCATACATTTTTGCGATATATGCGACCATGAACTGGCCTTAAGGCCAGTTCATACTCGCATACATTTTTGCGATATATGCGACCATGAACTGGCCTTAAGGCCAGTTCATACTCGCATACATTTTTGCGATATATGCGACCATGAACTGGCCTTAAGGCCAGTTCATACTCGCATACATTTTGCGATATATGCGACCATGAACTGGCCTTAAGGCCAGTTCATACTCGCATACATTTTGCGATATATGCGACCATGAACTGGCCTTAAGGCCAGTTCATACTCGCATACATTTTTGCGATATATGCGACCATGAACTGGCCTTAAGGCCAGTTCATACTCGCATACATTTTTGCGATATATGCGACCATGAACTGGCCTTAAGGCCAGTTCATACTCGCATACATTTTTGCGATATATGCGACCATACGCAACTCGCACATTCAAAGCCAGCGCCAGTTCATACTCGCATACATTTTTGCGATATATCGACCATGAACTGGCCTTAAGGCCAGTTCATATCGCATACATTTTTGCGATATATGCGACCATGAACTGGCCTTAAGGCCAGTTCATACTCGCATACATTTTTGCGATATATGCGACCATGAACTGGCCTTAAGGCCAGTTCATACTCGCATACATTTTTGCGATATATGCGACCATGAACTGGCCTTAAGGCCAGTTCATACTCGCATACATTTTTGCGATATATGCGACCATGAACTGGCCTTAAGGCCAGTTCATACTCGCATACATTTTTGCGATATATGCGACCATGAACTGGCCTTAAGGCCAGTTCATACTCGCATACATTTTTGCGATATATGCGACCATGAACTGGCCTTAAGGCCAGTTCATACTCGCATACATTTTTGCGATATATGCGACCATGAACTGGCCTTAAGGCCAGTTCATACTCGCATACATTTTTGATATATGCCATGACTGCTTAAGGCAGTTCATACTCGCATACATTTTTGCGATATATGCGACCATGAACTGGCCTTAAGGCCAGTTCATACTCGCATACATTTTTGCGATATATGCGACCATGAACTGGCCTTAAGGCCAGTTCATACTCGCATACATTTTTGCGATATATGCGACCATGAACTGGCCTTAAGGCCAGTTCATACTCGCATACATTTTTGCGATATATGCGACCATGAACTGGCCTTAAGGCCAGTTCATACTCGCATACATTTTTGCGATATATGCGACCATGAACTGGCCTTAAGGCCAGTTCATACTCGCATACATTTTTGCGATATATGCGACCATGAACTGGCCTTAAGGCCAGTTCATACTCGCATACATTTTTGCGATATATGCGACCATGAACTGGCCTTAAGGCCAGTTCATACTCGCATACATTTTTGCGATATATGCGACCATATGTTAAAAATAAACATGCGATATATGCGACCATGAACTGGCCTTAAGGCCAGTTCATACTCGCATACATTTTTGCGATATATGCGACCATGAACTGGCCTTAAGGCCAGTTCATACTCGCATACATTTTTGCGATATATGCGACCATGAACTGGCCTTAAGGCCAGTTCATACTCGCATACATTTTTGCGATATATGCGACCATGAACTGGCCTTAAGGCCAGTTCATACTCGCATACATTTTTGCGATATATGCGACCATGAACTGGCCTTAAGGCCAGTTCATACTCGCATACATTTTTGCGATATATGCGACCATGAACTGGCCTTAAGGCCAGTTCATACTCGCATACATTTTTGCGATATATGCGACCATGAACTGGCCTTAAGGCCAGTTCATACTCGCATACATTTTTGCGATATATGCGACATGAACTGCTTAAGGCAGTTTACTCGCATACATTTTTGCGATATATGCGACCATGAACTGGCCTTAAGGCCAGTTCATACTCGCATACATTTTTGCGATATATGCGACCATGAACTGGCCTTAAGGCCAGTTCATACTCGCATACATTTTTGCGATATATGCGACCATGAACTGGCCTTAAGGCCAGTTCATACTCGCATACATTTTTGCGATATATGCGACCATGAACTGGCCTTAAGGCCAGTTCATACTCGCATACATTTTTGCGATATATGCGACCATGAACTGGCCTTAAGGCCAGTTCATACTCGCATACATTTTTGCGATATATGCGACCATGAACTGGCCTTAAGGCCAGTTCATACTCGCATACATTTTTGCGATATATGCGACCATGAACTGGCCTTAAGGCCAGTTCATACTCGCATACATTTTTGCGATATATGCGACCATGAACTGGCCTTAAGGCCAGTTCATACTCGCATACATTTTTGCGATATATGCGACCATGAACTGGCCTTAAGGCCAGTTCATACTCGCATACATTTTTGCGATATATGCGACCATGAACTGGCCTTAAGGCCAGTTCATACTCGCATACATTTTTGCGATATATGCGACCATGAACTGGCCTTAAGGCCAGTTCATACTCGCATACATTTTTGCGATATATGCGACCATGAACTGGCCTTAAGGCCAGTTCATACTCGCATACATTTTTGCGATATATGCGACCATGAACTGGCCTTAAGGCCAGTTCATACTCGCATACATTTTTGCGATATATGCGACCATGAACTGGCCTTAAGGCCAGTTCATACTCGCATACATTTTTGCGATATATGCGACCATGAACTGGCCTTAAGGCCAGTTCATACTCGCATACATTTTTGCGATATATGCGACCATGAACTGGCCTTAAGGCCAGTTCATACTCGCATACATTTTTGCGATATATGCGACCATGAACTGGCCTTAAGGCCAGTTCATACTCGCATACATTTTTGCGATATATGCGACCATGAACTGGCCTTAAGGCCAGTTCATACTCGCATACATTTTTGCGATATATGCGACCATGAACTGGCCTTAAGGCCAGTTCATACTCGCATACATTTTTGCGATATATGCGACCATGAACTGGCCTTAAGGCCAGTTCATACTCGCATACATTTTTGCGATATATGCGACCATGAACTGGCCTTAAGGCCAGTTCATACTCGCATACATTTTTGCGATATATGCGACCATGAACTGGCCTTAAGGCCAGTTCATACTCGCATACATTTTTGCGATATATGCGACCATGAACTGGCCTTAAGGCCAGTTCATACTCGCATACATTTTTGCGATATATGCGACCATGAACTGGCCTTAAGGCCAGTTCATACTCGCATACATTTTTGCGATATATGCGACCATGAACTGGCCTTAAGGCCAGTTCATACTCGCATACATTTTTGCGATATATGCGACCATGAACTGGCCTTAAGGCCAGTTCATACTCGCATACATTTTTGCGATATATGCGACCATGAACTGGCCTTAAGGCCAGTTCATACTCGCATACATTTTTGCGATATATGCGACCATGAACTGGCCTTAAGGCCAGTTCATACTCGCATACATTTTTGCGATATATGCGACCATGAACTGGCCTTAAGGCCAGTTCATACTCGCATACATTTTTGCGATATATGCGACCATGAACTGGCCTTAAGGCCAGTTCATACTCGCATACATTTTTGCGATATATGCGACCATGAACTGGCCTTAAGGCCAGTTCATACTCGCATACATTTTTGCGATATATGCGACCATGAACTGGCCTTAAGGCCAGTTCATACTCGCATACATTTTTGCGATATATGCGACCATGAACTGGCCTTAAGGCCAGTTCATACTCGCATACATTTTTGCGATATATGCGACCATGAACTGGCCTTAAGGCCAGTTCATACTCGCATACATTTTTGCGATATATGCGACCATGAACTGGCCTTAATATGAGGTTGCAGACGATGCGCGAGAAACCAACAATTTTAAGTGACGAATCTCACAATAAATCGACGAATCAATGCTGGGAATTTCTCCCAAAATGATCAGGGCTCAATAGATCATCTTCAAGATACGTAACCTCACTTAATGTGGATAGAGGGATTCTTTTGAAAATCCACCTATCAAAATCGGACCCATTTCGTCTGGGATGGATATATACATGGTTTGATAGGTCTTTGCCAGTAGACCTCAAAACAGGCCTCACACAGTCTCGAGCCACACCTGGTTGCTGGTGGAAGATCTCCGAAGTTGGAAAAATAGTGATTTTTATCCGAATTTTTTGGACGTTATAAATGATCGTTTCGGTTGAGAGTGGGCTCGTTGGAAAGCTAAGCTTAAGTACTTTCGGGTACTTTGGGCTGATTACCAGTGCATACATTGTAGAAATGGATTTCAGCAAATAAGTGACAGAAAATCTACATATTTTAGTCAAAATATTGTGTGTTCAAATTTAAATTATTGCGCTTTTCCGAATTTCGTAGTTCTTTTGAGTTGTGATCGTTGGATGGAGCAAGTATCAATTGTTTTGAAGTATCATGTTGGAGTGTGTCTTAGGAGGAACAATTATGCCTCGTAACTGGTAATGTTTCGTATTACGTTTTGACATATTCTAAAAAGGTAGCATCGTCATCTTCTACAAACATTTTGTAAACGGAAGTATCACTCCCTTCTACAAGCACCGTGAAGAAGACAGTAATACTTCCTCTTTTAAAAATTGTTTGTAGAGTAGAGTGCTGCTTCCTTTTACAAAGTGTTTCTAGAAGAGAGTGTCGCTTCCTTCTACAAAGTGTTTGTAAATGAGAGTGCTGCTTCCTTTTACAAAGTGTTTCTAGAAGAGAGTGTCGCTTCCTTTTAGAAAGTGTTTGTAGATGAGAATGTTGCTTCGTTTGACAAAGTGTTTGTAGAGTAGAGTGCTGCTTCCTTTTACAAAGTCTTTGTAGATGAGAGTGATTGTTTCTTTTTACAAAGTGTTTGTAGACGAGAGTGTTGCTTCCTTTTAAAAAGTGTTTGCAGTAGAGAGTGTCGCTTCCTTTTTAAAAGTGTTTGTAAAAGAAAAAGCTGCTTCCTTTTACAAAGTGTTTGTGGAGTAGATTGTTGCTCCCTTCTACAAAGTGTTTGTAGAAGAGAGTGATTACTTCTTTTTACAAAGTGTTTGTAGAGGAGAGTGATGGTTCCTTTTACAAAGTGTTTACAAAGAAGAGAATCATGCTACAATTTACACAGTATTTGAAGAAGAGAGTGATTCTCAATCTACAAAATGTTTGTAGAAGATGGTGATTATGTCAAAGCATAACACGAAGCATCAACGGTTACATTTTAATGATTTATATCAAAGCTGGCTTGACATCATTCGAAGCTTTTCAGTTTACTCGAAAAGTGCGAATAGTGAAATAAAGACTAATCGCACTTTGTGACACAAAGTGCGATTAGACTTTATTTGACTATTCGCACAAAGTGTGATTAGACTTTATTTGACGTTTTTTAAATATTGGATTTTAGTTAACTTTTGATGATATCTTTCCACCAGAATTCATTTTCAAAAATGTACGACCACGATAACGACCATGAATGTGTGTGATAGCTTTCAAAATAAAATAGATTTGGTTGTAGCAGTTTGACCAGCTCTGAGAAAACTGAGCAGTTTATGAAAATTTCGTTAAAATGCTCACTGCTCACGTTTAACCGTTCGCCAAAAAATACAAATTTCAGACACGTTAAAATGTACGGAGAATCTTTCGAAAATGTATGAAACCTACGCTTTTGTCATATTCCCAATCCCCCTTTCAGTTGATATTGAAGAGGTTCCTATAATTGTGATGCAACCATAAACAACATAATAAGTCCATTGAGGCCACACATATTGCTTCCAAAATCTATGGCACACTCTGCCTTCCCCCGTAGAGTGTGTGTGTGTTTTGTATTGAGACTATTTATCATAATCCAATTACTCATTGCATCTTCTTTTTAATATTAATAAGTTCTGTACAACCGCTGCTACAATAATTCTCGGTTAATTATAGCGCAATTAGTTAAACTCAAAAATCGCAATGTAATGGTCATGGACTAGACAGAGAGTGCCAAGTTATATTTATGGACAACTATAACATATAGGTATAGCAACATTATACTGTAAGCGAATATGTTGTACTAAGAACAAACGTTAGACGTAGAAGAAAGTCTTTTTTCTCGAGAAAAATATCGAGATGTACGCTCCGAACTGTCTACTGACGACGAGACTGACGATCATATTAAATAACAAACAAATAAAAACATTTGGCCATTCACAGCATCTGGAAGCAGAGAATTGCTTTCATATCAATCTACTCAATGCTAGATCGTATCAAACCAAAGCCGAAGAAATTAAAACGATTTTTTTCCACCTAAGAGTCCATAAATATTTGTTACACCGATCGATGGTATGACGCGCTCTGTGTCTAATCATCCCGAGTCTATTTTCGGCCACCAAAATCTGTTGACTAGGAAATCAAGCAGTAATAATTCAAAATTAATTTTCTTCGGTTTTCATTCGAAAAATATTTATGAAGTTTATTTTTAGACCGGAGAATATCACTTTTAACATTGAAACAATAAAAGTTTTAGTTTTCATATACAATCTCACGTCGCAAAGATGCGAAGAAGAAGGAATAGGTGTTTACCATTCGTTTGCAGTATGTGAAAACTCTCAAATGTCACCCTGATAAAGAAGCAATTCAGAGATTGAACACGACTTTCGTTGGTTCGTAGTATACTTACTTATTTATCTAATTCTAACTGTCCTTCTGACCATCCTACATAGAGAAGCGGATTCACCCGTAGACGGTAATTGTGACCGAAATATCAAAATTGCTGAAGATGAGTTAGTAGTCTACCTCTATGAGAGAGTATGAGTGCAGCGTAACTTCACTCTATTGTAGCACTTATGATTTCAACAGAATTTTTGTAGTGGTGAAATACTTTTTCAAGATACATGCTATTACAGTCACCACTTTCCATCAATTCTATAGAAATCGTTAGCGCTACACCAAGGGAAATGTATCGCTGCACTTAACTTCACTCCAAACTTGGGTTACATATTGTTTAGAATTCGCTGAAGATTTGCATTGGCTTCATTTACTTTCATTATGACTGGGTACAAGAAGTCACACTAGGATGAAAATTTACGTTGAGCTCTCGGTTACTGATACAGTTTTCGATAAGTTTGTTTTCCATCTTGAGGGTCTAAAAAAAACCAGCGCCCATCACTGTCACTCACTTATGAGAACGTTAACACGCTGCTGTGAGCTTTCCTCAACTTGGTAAAAGCTTTTTTCATTCGACGAGGATTGAAACTCTTGAAATTCCACCTTAAGATGGAGAACTTATATTCCGAACTATTAAAAAGCACAATAGACTCAAATGGTGCCTCAGAAGTATAGATAGATCACCCAACGAAGTCAGCCCACTTATCGAGACGAGAATGAGGTTCAGTAATTCACTTAAAACGGATTTTGAGTAAATGAAACAGGCAATCGACCAGACCTTCCCATGTACCCAGATGACTTAGTAGTTCCTACAAATCAAGATTCGAAAAAAAACATTAACTGCAGCGTTTACTTTTGGTGACGAGTATTCATATTAAAACTCGGAATTGCTCGAACTTGGACGACCGCGGTCGAAAGTCACTATTACCTAAGTGAGGTCAAATTATTTTAGAAAACTAACCTGGCCTGAAATAAACTTGTCAGATTTCAGGTCAGATGAGACTTGATCACTAAAATCATTTTTCAGATAAAATCAGGTCAGGTCAAAGTTGATTTGAATCCGGTGCAGGTCAAAACAGTTTCAGGTATTTCCAGTTCACGTTTAGGTAAACCTGAACTTATCATATATCCTTAAAGCTATGAATCTAAGCTCCCTCCTCCTCGACAGACCCTCAACTTATAGAGGAGTAAACAGCTCTCGAGGTTTTTAGACAATGTCTACTCCCCGAATTTTTTATGTCTCTTGCTTCTTAATAGTAATTAACCCTAGCTCCCAGTACAGGCCTTGCACCCAACGACGAAGGTACAAGCACATCTTGTTTTTTAAGTTCTACCACTCGCCACAAAAATTTGTAGTAGTCTTACACCTACTTTATATACCTACAATAAGCCTCTAGACCAAGAACAACCACGTCTCATATTACCCGCGTTTCGATCTTTTTCCTGCAAAAAACTATTGTTCCGTTTGCATTCTCGGCTGTTCGATTTGTCTCGTCGAGGTCTTGTCTACACTTAAGCGGCGATTTTTATTATATTGTTGTACGTACACGTTGAAAAATCGCATATAAAAGTGTGGGATGCTATTTTGGTTATATCGAATGAGTAATATTAACGTCTGATTCATAAGCCAGGGAGAAGATTCAGAATATTATAATATCTCATAGTCGGTTTAATGATGTGTAAAAACAACAACTGTGTGCTGTAAATGCATTTTTCATGTGTTTATTCTCGTGAAAGCGAGAAGAATTTTTTGCGTGGGATTTCACATTTATTGAAATTAAAAACCGTGAAAATAGCCAGTCTTAAAGATATCTCCAAAGTGATCAGTTCGGAATTGAATAATCGAAACAGCACAAAGCGAGCGGAAAATAATTTTTTTTTGTGAATTTAAAGAAAAGTAGAAAAGAGAAAAGAATTCAAATTTTTTTACCAAAATGGCTAAAGGAAATTGCACACGAAAATCCGATGGAACAATCGTCTACAAAACGGTTTCAAAAAGTGGTTCGCCTCCGGCTGAATTAGACTCATCCAAATGGTATATGGATAAATGTGAAATTGTCGGTTATCGTGGAGAACATCTCACAATAACAGTGAACCAAGATGGAATTATTCGTGTGGATGGTGATTATAATGACGGCAGAGCCAGCCGGTCCTTTTTCAACGAATACATCATTCCCGATGGGGTCAACCATGAGGCATTAGAGTTTCGTATTTATGAAGCTGATGCAAATACGTTGGTGATTGTTGGTGGTATTGGATCGGATGAATTGGTGTCGGCACAACAAAGTTCCACGATAACACGTACGGAAGATGTGCGAATTAGTTCGACATTCACGGAAACATTTGAATCGACCGAATTGGAGGGCTCGGAAGATATAAGCAAGGAAATTCGCGTTTCGGACAACAAATTTGAGGTAAAGTCAGAGACAATTTTTGGAAGAGGGTTTTTCACCTATTTTCTTGAATTTTCCCATATTTTCCATAATTTTAAAAAAATCTGGGAAAATGTAGGAAAATACTGCGAAAATTTAGGAAAATTCCGGAAAATGAAGTAAAAGCCCTGAAAATTTGTTACAATTGCGAGAAATTTGATAAAATTCCGGAAAATTTGAAAAAAAAAGTCAAGAAAATTTTGGAAAATTCCGGAAAATTTAAGAAAATGTCTTTTAGTTGACAAAATGTAAATGTGAGTGTGCCCCTTTAACTCGACCGTTTCTTTTTGTGCGCAGGCAACAGTAAACGTCTCCGAATACAAATCCGAAGAGATTCAAGTTAGAATATCAAGGAAAGTGGTTCTGATAACATCCCGCAAAGAAGTGACCAAGACAAGTACCCGACAGGAAATCAAGAAAACTTTCGAAATTCCTGATGGAGTGAAACCAGAGTCGATAACCAGCGTCGTTGGAAAGGATGGAAATCTTACCGTTACAGCGAAAGTTGACCAAGAACTTGCCAGACAACAACAACTTCAAAAGCAGATAGTCGAAAAACAACAGACAAACACGGATGAAGTGCTGATTCGTGTTCGCACAGTCAATACAACCAAAACTGTGACCGGAGACGATTTGAAAGACGTGAGAGTCAACAAGGATCGATTTGAGGTAACATTAAAATCAAAACATTTTCACATAGACAGCAATCTAAACTTTTCTTCTTTCACATCCGACAGATGAACGTGGATCTGCGTGAATACAAATTGGAAGAAGTGACTGTCAAAATCGTCAAAACTCGTCGCATCATTACAATCTCTGCCAATCACAAGAGTCAATATGAAAGCCGATCAACCTATCGCGAATTTACGCTCCCGGCCGGTGCACCAGACTCGAATCCGAATGCAATTGACGCTGTGTTGAGTCCAAACGGAATCCTTACAATAACTGGACCGTGCTCACCGCAATCGCAACCAGCCGCATTGACTGACACCACCGACGATGTTCGAAATAAGGTGGTTCAGCAACAGCAGCAGAACACTGCCGTGCAACAGCAACAACAAAACACTTCTGTTAAGCAGCAAAATACTTCGGTGCAAGAACAACAGTCAATCGTCCAGCAGAAGAATAACTCGGTGCAACAGAACACTTCCGTTCAGCAACAGAATACCTCTGTTCAGCAACATCATAAAAACACTTCTGTCCAGCAAGTGCAAGACTCCACCGTTCAACAACATCAATCGCAGCAGGAAATTGTTCAGAAGAGCCGATACACAAAAATCACACGCGCAACATTCACTTCAAGCACCATGACCTCATTGGATATTGCTGAAGCAAATGACGATAATTTTGGAGAACCTCTGGTTTCAGAGCCCAGTACGCCAATCGAAGACGTAACGCAAGACATGGTCGAAGATGAAGATGGTAACTACGTCGTCGAACTGAATATCAGAGATTACCGTCCAGAAGAGATCACAATTAAAGCATCCAAGACAACTATTACCGTTGTTGGACGTAAAACCGATACGAATGAAGAGTTCTGTAAAACGGTGCACGTTCCAGTTGGCGTGGTTGTTACTCCCGACAAAATTAGGAGCATCTTAGACAAATCCAGACGAGTGATCACTATAATCATCACAAAGACGACAACTGTTACTACAACCGAGGAACAAACCAAAGAGCAGCAGAGGGTCGACACTTTGCAACAGCAAAAACAACAGGTACAACAGAAGCAGGAATCGGTACAGGAGACCCAAACAAAAATCCAAACTCAGCAACAAGTCAATCAGCAGAAACAAGTGCAACAGAAGCAGAGATCGATTGAAGAGACCCAAACTGAAGTTCAAACTCAGCAACGAATCAACCAACAGAGGCAAGTCCAACAGAAGCAGGAATCGATTGAAGAGACTGAGGTTCAAACTCAACAACGAATCAATCAACAGAGACAAGTCCAACAGAAGCAGGAATCGGTTGAAGAGACTGAAGTTCAAACTCAACAACGAATCAATCAACAGAGACAAGTCCAACAAAAACAGGATTCGATTCGGGAGACTCAAACTGACGTTCGAACTCAGCAGCTAACCGAACAGCAGAAGCAGCTTCAACAGAGACAAGATCAACGTCAACAGAACACAACCACTACAACGACTACATCAAAAAGAACCTTGAAAACAACCACAACGACCGTTGAATCGTTGAAGCAACTCGGCTACAATTTCGATTCGGCTACTTCACAAGTTTATACTGGCGATCCGAAATTTTTCGAACGCGCTACACAAATTGTGGACTACAAGCCAGAGGAACTGGAGGTGAAAATTGCCATGCCTTGGGTTATAATCGAAGGAAAACAGGAGATGACGGCGGAAAATGGCTGGAGAAGTAAGCAGTTTACGAAAATGTTCACAGTGCCGGAAGGTGTTAAGCAAGAAAACATTGTCCTGGAAATGAATGATGCTGGTGATGTTGTGAATTGTACAGCACGAATTGGTTAAACTGATGTACCATCATTTCTGATGTCGCATTTTAAGCTGTGCGCTTGGCTTTGTGGTTAATATTTATTTATTTTTTTTACATATTTGAATCGGTTAATTTTAAATAATAATGTCTCCGTCGAAGGATGGACGGGCATCTATGTCACAAAATTTTTTGTAAATTAAAAATTTATTTTTATTAAAAATTTTATTGCCTGCGATAAAAACCAAATTATTTTCTCATATTATGTCAGACCAGCACCCATCCAGTATTTTTCTAGACTGTGTTGAGTGGGGAAATCAATTGCTTTTTTTGAGTATCAATTTTGAAGCCATTTCCTTTCAGTTTTGAAACGAAAATCTCAAGTACCACTGCACCTGGACGTAGTCGCATTAGTTATTCGAAAAAATATTTAGGTTCAGGCGGACCCAAAACCTCACGTTCTCTCACTACATAGAGAGCCACTTTGCCCAATTTTTCGTCCCAGTTGCGTCAATTTTTGTTCAGAATGAATGTTTGATGATTTCTCTGAACCTTTTTTTTTGAAAAAGTAAAATCATTCAAGCACGTTAAAATGTGTACCTTTTAAACGCAAAATTGGTTTGTGTCTGATAACTTATCCCATTTGGAGAAACCTTTGCAGATTGTGTAAATTTATGTAATCTGCGCAGGTGAGGAATCGTCAAAAAACGAATACTTTCCGCCTATTTGTAGGCTAGAAATTTCCGAAGAATCCATTGTTCTTAAGTATGGTTTGCATTCAACAAAAAGTCCTCCGTCACAGAGCCGTGAGGAGCGAGCTATTAAACAAAGCAAAAATTGAAAAAAAATCAACTTTGTCTCTCACACGACGTACTTTTTTGGTAATTGGAAAACAAGCATTATCGGTCAAAAAACCTTTTATTTAGGTTCAGCAGTGGTATTGTACCAACATAAAAAACTAAATTTATAAGACAAATTCTGACAACTGCGTCGAGTTGGCCCCTTACTTCAAATCAGTTCTGGTGCCTGCTTATAGCAATGAATATAAACCACCCAGGTTTGGTCTAATGTCACCTCGGAATAAATAACGATTTTAAAAACGGATTCCGACGCACCCATGGCACCCATTTTCATATTATTTATGAGAACGTTCAAGATAAATTGAAATATTTTGAAGAATTTTTGAAGTTGTTTACCTTCGACGACTATTTGGAATGAATTTCAATTTTTTTTTACCATTTTTTCTAAAACGGTTAGCAGGTCAGGTTGACTTGCAGGTCCAGTCCAGTAACTATGTCACCTGTTATCGACAAAGATGATGAAAGCAAGCGATCTGGTCTATTATTCTTTTTTATAGCAAATCACATGTTAAGTGCGAGTGAATTAACAGATGTTGTAATTAACATTCTGAGACAATTCAAACAAAAGAAGTAATAGATTTTACTTTACTAGTGAGGTAATGTGGCCTTTCCCTCACTAGTGAAGACCCTTTCCGTCGCTCGTAAAGTAAAACGCCATACTTTACACGTGAAATAATTTGATATCTCGTATCCAGATGAGTAAAAGTATCCGAGGGCTTCAGCCCGAGGTACTTTTACTCATCGTGATTACTTCACTAGATAGAATAGAATAAGTGGGTGGCTTTTACGCCTGCACCTAAGCCTCAGATGGGCCTGTTGTGCGTTGATTACTTCACTAGTATAGTAATGTACTATTTCAATCTAGATATAAACTCGATACGTAATGTATGCATAAGAGACTATAGAAGGCAGGTATTATATCCCAACCCACAACTCTGTTCATATTATGGAACTACAGTCATAAACAAAATTTCTTCTATAAATGGTTCGAGCTAAATATATATTGCACTATCGTCTATACATGGTGTGAATTAAACACACATACACCAAAGGTAACAAGTAAATTCACCAGAGTAAATTTGGCAATGGTAGTTGAACAGCAACATCCATTTACATAACCACAAAGGAAAAGTTGCAGTGTCAAGGTTTCAAGCGAATTTTGTTGATCTTACCTAATAAGCGCCAGCAGCTCAATGACGCTGTTTCACATGAAACTTTTTAAGTCAAAGAATTTTGAGAAGTGGAGGTAAATAAGTAACTTCCTTGGTCATGACAACGATGCGTTTTACACGGGTGTGTACTGTGATTTTTTGTTTATTTTCCTTCACCAGACCAAAAAATGCAAACTCAAATATTTTCGCTTCGAGATAATACATCATTTTGTTCGATGACCTGTTGATCATACCGATATAGTAAATTGCTTGAGAAATATTTGCTCGTCAACTCGTGACTTTCAACATGAAGCCGGTTTATTAGTCATTCAGAGACATTAAAACAAAAAGAAAAGAAAAAAAAACATTTTTTTTACTAAATTGGTTACAGCGTATTTTTAGGAGAATTAATCGACTTTCGATATTATTTTGGACGAATTAAATAACCATGATGTGCCCAGAAGCTTTTACAAAAAAGCGCTATCTGAACCCATTGTAAGCTTCTACTTTATCATTGGTTTTATTCGTTCCATTCCACATTAAGTTGCGAACATATCATCTGTCATAGACACGTACGACAAATGAGAATAACGAGCTCTATCTACCGCCGTCTTATTATATTATAGCCAGATAATGGTATAGTATGATTTTCAACTCTTTTCTGTCAGTGAAAATAATTCGTGTAAAAGTCCTAATTGGTCTTTCAGTGGAAGCTTGGAAGCTTTCACTAAAAGCGCTAGAAGCTTTGCCAAAAAAGTTGTAAAAACTTTTGCAAAAAATCTGTGGAAGCTTTTACAAAAAAGCTCGAGAAGCTTTCACAAAAGCTCAAAAATGTTTCAAAAAAGCTCTAGAAGCTTTTACAAAAAAGCTTTTAAAACTTTTACGAAAAAGCTCTTAGAGCTTTTACAAATGACGCTGTAGAAGCTTTTACAAAAAAAAGCTCCAGACGTTTTTTTAACGTTTTATCTTTACACATTACTTACTTAGTGTACGTAAAACGATATTTTGATCTTCACGAAGCTATTACATTTTATGTGGTTTTTGATATGAGTGTGGGAAGAGATATTTATGGTGAATAAGCAATGAAAGCATTTTAATTGAATGACACTCTTATTTCAACACGCCATTCCCTAACAAACTGATTCATTTTGCACAACAGTTTACAAGCAAATCACCTTATACGGATGGCTGTATCATCTGTTATTATTCAACGTATTGACAAAATAAGCGATGATTTCTTGTTGAATATGTCGAACATGCTTGCATCAAAGCTTAGATACTGGAGATGTGCTGTCTGACCCTAAAAGACAACGTTTATGGCAACGATTATTTTTAGTTTGTTTCATTTGTATGCCGCTGTAATATCAGATTCTCTAGATCGGTCGTTTACAGGTCAGGTTATTCACTCAAAATTACTTATCTTCGCCGATTCCTACTAACATCTTTCTTGCATTCTTTCTTAATCCATCAGTCGAAATTTCGCATTCAAAGGAATATTTTGTGTCTTTATAAGTGAAAGCCAAATCTCGTCATGAAATTTCTGTTTTGTGTAACAGTCTTGTTGGGAACGATAGCAGCCACATCACCAGCGAAAATTCCATACAAAGTGATCGAAGTCACTGGTAAAGAACTCGAGGGTCATTCTTTTCTCAGACTGATTACACCAAGTGGAAAGATTTACCACTTCAGAGACGACGCTACATTCGGTAAGTTATCATTGAGGCCAGGTTTTTGTCTTCTCCTTTCCTATTTCATAGTCCATATATCAACTAGTGACCGAGCGTACTGAAGACGGCAAAGATGATTGGAAAAAATTACCTTTCCTCACATTTGGGCCACCATACGGCAAGCAACACTACGTTCAGTTTCCAGCGAACGAGACTGGTTTTAAACTTTTTGAAGGTTAATGACCGTGCAAGCCATTAAATATTTTAATTTTACAAACGAAAATCACAATTTGTTGATGCAGGCACAGACAAATCGGGAAAAAGTCCCGTTGATGGAGAGATCAAAATCCGAAGTTTTGCCGGACCGAACAGGAAAAGATATTCAGTGGCCTACTTCAACTATCCTCTCATTCAAGAAAGTGAGTAAATGAGTCTGATGGAACTCGAGTCGAATTTTTGATAAAAACCCATTTCCTATTCAAGTTCGTCGAACCGAGGACGACATTGTCGACTATTTGCAAATAGTGCTCGAGTACAGATCGCAGGTCTATGCGTATACCTTGTCGCAAAACGGAGACGACTTATTTAATGGTAATAACGGTGTGGAATTATAAGCCTTTGCAGTCTGTAGGACATTCAATTCTCTCTTCTCAGAAAATTGCACCGACTCTACATTCCTCACACTCGCTTTGCCCAATGGAAAAGTTCACAAGATTAAACAGTCCACACACACCACAGATGGTAAATTCACAGTTTAGCTATCTCTTGTGAAACGATTGTAAATTTTGACTGTTTTTTACTGCCAAATTACATGAACAGAAGAAGAGACTGTTGCTGATGTCAGTTCGCTGCCCTACATAACATTTTTCCATGTGAATGGTGCTAAGTATGACATTCGTTTTCCTCAGAATGGAGGCAATACTCCTCCTACCGTTGGTAAAATTAAAACAAAATTTTGAAAATTTATTTGTTCGTTCAATTCTGTGTTTTGTTGAAGCGCGTGACACGTCTAGAGTCCGTGACACATGTGCTGCAAGTATTTTGGATAAGTTTACCGGACCGGATGGCAAAGAGTACAGATTCGATGTTAGGAATAACGAACCGATCCTCAGTAAGTGGAAATTGGATTTTGAAAGTGTTTCATTCTCAGAAAATGTTTTGTTTTCTTACATCAGCAAAGTCATCTGAAGATGTTCTCGACAAGTTGAACGTGCACGTCTACAACCCTACCGGACAATCCATCTATTACGAGTACACCAAGGAAGGCGAACTGATCGCGCTAAGTAATTATTTGTTTCCTTTTCTGATTAAAATCCAACTACTTTGCGTGGGAGGACACAAATTAAGACTGTAAACTTTGGGGAAATCGTGACAGGGCATATTTTGTTGAAATTGTTAAAAGTTTTCCGAATTCTTGAAATTTGTTGAAAAATCTTAAGAATCTGGAGAATTTTCCTGAAAACAGACGGTTCACGCAAATGTAGCGTTCGTACAGCCCTGGACGAAATGCTCTAGTTTTCTCGCATCAAGATAAACTACTGAACTGATGTCCTCCTTTCCTTGACAATAATTCAAAGGCAGGACATAATTAACTTGGAGAATCTCCGAAACTTTTCGCACTTAACATCAGTCTGAAACTCTAACATCACTTTCAGAGATGACATCAAGTGCTATCGGAGTGGAAAATCGTCCAGCAACACCATTCGATGTGAAAGATGTTGAACTGAGCTGCATACAAAATTGCGAATAGACACAACATTCACATCTATCAGCTGAGGACATCAAACACTGTATTGAGTGAACATAATTCTTAAGACGTTAAATGTTTACTTCGAGAGATGTGTTTTGTAACTTTCATAAAATAAAGAGATTTTAAGCATTCTAATGACGTCGAAGTGTTTCGGATAAAGAAACCGTCGGTTGCAAAGCAAACAACAATCAACGTGGGCCCGAAAGATATCGTTTCAAAAGCCTGCTCCGAGCACTCTTATTTCTTCTCCTTTATTCGTTACATCACTTCTTTTCTTCGGCGTGTCCTTCATCTAATCTTTTCTAGATCTCCTCTCATGTCCGTTTCCTTTAATTAAAGATTTCACTCTAAAAGGATAAATTATTAAGGCTCGGAATCAGGTCAGATTGAAATAAACCTGAGTCCAGCGAGGTAATCAAATATCACGTTTAACCTGATAAACTTAAACAAACCAGGTAACTTGAACCTGACCCTTAAAATTGCCAGCAATACGGCATTTTGTTGTGAAACCTCAGTAAAATCATAAAAATCTGCTGAAATTTATATGCAAAAAACACTTTGGGACGAGTAGCCTCACAATTCCCTTAGACGATTACAAAGCTCGGGATAAAAAAGCCACACGACACTGGACTTTTCAACTATTTATGTCTTGTTATGTAAATTACAAATTGATGAAGAAGTAATAGGATGCAATCCGTTAGAAAAGCCAAATGTAAAGAAATAGCAGACAAAGTCCCGAAAATTTTACTGGTGAAAAGTTTACCCTTTATAATATGTTAACCTCACAAATAACACCGACAAAAGCTTTTATTCATTCTCCTCAACTTCCGATGCGACAACACGCAAAAGCGTTTACTGTCATCAGCGAAACTTTTTTCGCCGAACAACCGACATCTCTAATGTTTTGAAATCGGAAAAAATAACGAAAATGGTGAAAAGCACACGCACACGAACCAAAGTGACACGTATGCTGCATTCCAAGTTAGTCCCTTTGAAAACGCCAACGGCGTCCGTTCTTTCTTTGTGTGTTTGTCACACACAAAAATTATTTTCCATTGAAGTGATGTAACTGAAAGAAAAATTCTTTTTTGTGGAAATTATAGAAAGGAAAAACCAACTTTTTTTTCGTTCAATTTAAAATGAACTTTATGAACATGTGTGCTTTTTGTGTGACAACATTATTTTATCATAGTGGATCGTATAATTGGTTTAGAAAAGAACAGTAAATTCGAGCAAAGCAAGGTATTTACAACCACTTTTCTTATCGATTTGTCAATTTTGATTTTCTTTGTTTTTTCCTTTAAACATTTTTCGTTGTTTCCACATTTTCCGCATAGTTTTCATTTCTCAATCAGAACGTGCAGATAAACAGAGAACATTTTACATAATTCACATTTTTCGTCGTTGATTTGAATAATCGAAAAATATTTCCGCAAGTCATTTATATGTTGCCGTAATAAATGAAACTGCGACGATCGTGTTTGAATGTTCGAAATTTTCCGTCGCAATTTTTTTCTTCGTATAGGAAAATTCCCATTATTGACAATAAAAATGTGAATTTATTTTTGGCACCAGTCAATGTTGCAGTGCAACATCTTTGGCAAAAAAAATTACCGCATTATGTTTATACGAAAGAAAATCTTTGTCAAGAGAACAAAAAGCTCTTACCATTTCGACATCTAGTAGATGAATTTTATGGGATACGTAGTAGTGGAGAGATGAAAGAAAATGTGAACCGAAACACACACCAACACAGATGTATGCTACAATTTCTGTGGAAGCTATAAAACTGGGTGTCTAGACGCGTCATGATTATTTTTTTTTGATTTCTTCTTTGAATGATTTTTGGTTGAACAACCCTCGCCGTCATCAAAAATTATATTGTCTGCACTGTGGTTAATTTCATGAAACATCTGTTACACAAGACAGTATGTACTGCATCGATATGGGGGGTCAGCTATTGACTTAATGAACATGAACATTAACAATTAGCTGATTCATTCATGTACTAACGAAGGTAATAGAATCACTTCGGCGTGCGGGGTTGCCGTCCTACGCAATTTTATTATGCCTCACAATGTTCTATGAGTTACACTGTGAAATACCTGGAAGTTGGCTTTTCGTATTCATTTACACTGCTATCTGGATAGCAATATGACTTCGGGTCGTCCAAAACTGACACCCACCATTTTTCGAGACTTTTAGCAACGCTCGTCCATGCTTTTTCTATGCATTTTACAACAGGCGCACCCCTTTAATCTAGCCTTTACTTCAAAACTTTATTTAACTCGTTTCAACTGAACTTTCCTCTATGATCCGATAAGTTCCGTTTGCAGTGCCTATTTTCAGGAATTAAATTCTTTAATTTCCTAATACCTCTCAAAAATAAAAATTAAATTTATTTTTTGGCTAAAATGATACGAGGTTAGTTGGTTGCCTCAAGGCACAGCACTACTAGCACGAACATAGAAAATATTCGGAGGCTGATGAAATCACAGTAGGCACTGCGTTTCTGTTATACAGATAGATGACTTGTTTTCGTTGTATGAGTTAAAACATGCAATACAAACAATCCAAAGCGGTAGCTCGTATCACTAAAGCCTCCAAATTTGACACTTGTCAATTCAGTGTTAATGCTAGTAGCAGTGCTGTGCTCGAGGACATCACACATAACTGAGAAAGTCATAAAACGAACATAAGCATTTTGGTAAACAATCTTAGTAGTGAATATAGTGAAAGTCGCTTGTAAGATTTAAGAATTCCCTTAAAACAGGTCCTGTCTTCATGTACATATTTTTCATGGTTGAGCTGCTCTGAATAAAAAAGCAGCAGGTATAAAGTGGAACAGGTAATGTTTTTTGCTCTAGTTAATGAGATTAGAAATTTCCTGCAGAAAGTCACCAAATTGTATACCTCTGTGAATTGTAATTCTATAAACATTGCTCACAGAGGTCTAAAATCATAAAATTTGATGGTTTGGTCCTGAAGAATTATTCAATGGAAAAATTTCAAGCCGATTTCAGCTTCACACCATATTTCTGACGGTTTTTGTTGTTCTTTCGTCAAATTTCAGTCAGAATGTAAAATCCAACAACTCGTCATAAAATGAAAAGTCTCGTTTTCGTACGAAAAATTTATTTTTTAACCTGTCACAGACGGCAAGCATATTCAAGGTTCTGAAAGAACAGGTGAAGACAACCCTGCTTCTTTCAGAACTTTGAGCATACTATGAGTTTTACTATCTGATCTATTACTTGAGTTGATTGAAGATTTTAAGAGATTGATTTCAGAAATATTTTACTTCATTTGTGATATAAGAACAAATTAGTCAGAGCCTGTCGTTTATTATTGATGTTGTTGTCGATAGACAACCATCTGTAACAGGTTAATCTCTAGAATGAATATTCTTCTGTCAATATGATCCTATAAGCTGGTTAATTTCTACCCTACATTCTGCAGCTTAATTTTTCAGTGTCCATTCCACTCAACAAAAATTACTCCGTGAGAGAGCAAACTGTCAAATAAACAAAGGAAAAATTGAAAAAAATACATTTTGTCTCTCATGCGGAGTACTTTTTTGGTAAGAGGAAACTAAGCATCACTTTTCATGCAATTGAATTCTTAAATGAAGAAACTGGACAGGTTACATTAGCGAATTATAAGAGATGTTGCACACACTTCAATGACAAGTATATGTCCAAGGTCTTTGAGGCTAGATGAAGTCGTTTTTCACAAAGCAATCTGCATAACGTTCTTAATAAACTTGAACTTGTCGACAACCTGTAAAAACAAAAATCAAAGCCCACTTGAAACCGGTAACGATCCACTTGTCAATGGACAATACATGAACAAATTCCATAATTTATAGATCCAGTGCAGTTTACTGTCAAACGTCATCCACAGAGCTATAACCTCAACGCTTTTCCATACATTTTGTCAACAACATTGTTTGGTTATGTTGCCTGTGGATGACTATTGACAATTCGATGTCACACTGGGATGAGACCTATATCTTTCTCAATATTTGTTTCTTAACGGAGCGCTTATCGGATTGGCATGTGTAAACCTTAAAGCACATTATTTAAAGTGATGTTTCTAGCCTGTCACAAACGTGCAGCTTTCTCATCATAAAATGTTCTCAAAATCTTCCACTTCATTAGTTTCAACATACAGAGACCGTCAAAAGTCCACAGCTAATCTCTTATTTTTATCGTCGCTGTCGACAATTAGAAAACTGTTTTTTCTCCCTCACACTTCAGCGTTCTAGGTACATTTTCTATTTAACAAAAAAAAAAACATTCCTAGGTGCGATGGAAATTTCCCACCGTTTGCAACACCACTGCTAAAAACAATTTAGTGCTGATTACACACGATCATTACAGACTAACACAAAATAAGTTCAAATATCATACGAAGCTCATTATCGCCTTCCCCCAACTTTATTGTTGATAATATTTGTTCCACAGAGATGCATTTATAATCATAAAATGTAAACAAAAAATGTTTTTTTTTTCTATTCCATTTTCTAGACAACGAACAACAACACAAGCTCTATTCTCCTTCCACAGGAGAGAGACTTGGATTTTTTTGTTTTGTATACACAAAAGTAAAATAATAAAAAAACGTTAAGTTCAGTTGTGGTGGTGGGGGAACATCTAATGACGCGCACACCACGAAGCATATAAATTCGAGGTACAAAGTCACAACAGCAAGTCAGTTGACTTAAGGAAGCATACAAGTGAAGTTCACTTTGTGAACTATATTGTGAATTCAAATCAAGTGAAAAAATAGACTTTTATAAACAAAACAACAACAGACCCATTGCGTCGTATACAAGTGAAGTAGAAATAAAAAGACAAATTTCTTTGGACAGAGGCAGACAACAAATTAACCTTCTATTGGGCTTCGATCGTTGTATGGGTAAGTTTCTAATCTAAGAAAAATTTTATCGAAAATTAATTAGCTTTTTAATTGGCGCAATAATTCAAATTTAATCTAATTTGCTGATCCGTTGAGAACGTGATACGGGAATTAATTGAACGTTTAATTGATTGAGAGGTCATGCATTTCGCAACGGGTCAATCATTGCACGCGTATCGGTTTTATTATACAACAAATCAAATGAAAAGTATAAATCTCTTGGATCGTGGACTTTGAGTCACAAAATTTCCGGAGAATATTGACCCAGTTAATTTGTGATTCTACGTAATTTCACAAAAAAACGAAAATACTGAATCAATTCGGTATATTCGTACGTCATCGTCAATATAATTGATAACAAGGTTCAGCATATCATACACGCAAAACTACACATAAATTTAACATTCAGAGAAGAGGCATGCGTACGTCCACTGTATATCTATCCAACACTGTTGACTCTACACATTACTGCTGCGTGTAAAAAATTATGAGTCATTCATGCAACCAATTTAGATTATATTTCAATTAGTTCGTATCTCAATATATAACAAGAAATTGTCTTTGTTACTAGGCTGGAAGTCCAATGAAATGAATTCTCGGCTATAATTCTCGCCTGAATAGCTCTTAATTGCAATTGTGATTTTATTGAACAACAACAACGAAATTTTCTTCTATTCTCCTTCCAATGCATTGAAATGTCGATTGAAATAATACACACGCAGCCACTGTTAGTGAATGTGTGTAAGTAAACGTTCATTCACAATTTGGTGTTATGAACGAATCAGTCAGCTGATGTATGGACTGTGCATAGTCTAGGAGTGTTGAAATTTTATTTACGAAATTTATTGGTATGAAAGCAAGTTCATCAACCGATTGGCACTGAGGTGCTGGGATTTGATTTGTCGTTGATTTTACATGAGTAGAGGTTGTTGTAGGGAACATTGGGTGTAACGTTGTTTGTATGAATGGATCAGCTGAAAAACAGCTGACGCAAATTCATGTCTAATTTTAACTGACAGCACCTGTAAACTTTTTGAATATAAAGCGCCAAAAACGCTTTTGATAAAAACAGGCAAAGAAATAGCCAGAAATAGTCCCTATGGTAACATGTCAGCTGCAACAGCTGAAACTGAACTAAGTAAATTCCCGCGATAAATGAAAAATTCTTGGAGAGAAATCACTTTTATAAACTTGTTTGGCTTCCTACTAAGAATTAAGTTATGTAAACTGAAGCCAAGGCCATCGCTATTAGAATGTAATAAACGTCGACAGAATGACGTTCAAAGAACACTGGCCATTTATAGCATTTTGGCATTTAAAACACAGTCCAAGAAGTGAAAAACAACAGATGTTCGTTCACACGTGTCGGCGACACGGTATCGTAACTGTTACAATTCAGTTTTGCCTGTCGTTTTAAATGTTACATTGACAAAGAATATGCCTCGTCCTTGAACCGTCATTTTCAATTACGACTCTTTGAACCGTTTCGATTTCATGATTGGATCTGATAAATGAATTATTCTCCGACTATTCTTTGTGTTCCTATTCACCGAGCAGTTAGAAAACAAATTGGATTTTTTCATGAGGGGATAGAAGTGTGTTAAAGGTGTTCGAGATAACCTCTACCAATCGCTGATTGATTGATTATTTCGAATCAATTATAAAATCGGATGATGATACGACGATTCAAACAATGTGAATGGGGTTATCTATCGGGTTATTCTCGTAATTCAACGATTCGCATAGTTTTGATGAGTTTGTGATGGAAATTTGATTGGTTTTTTGATCAGGGTCGAAGCTAGAATAATTCAGGGATGAGCTAGTCGGAGAAAAATGAGCTTCTAGTGAGATAACACCATGCGCCGTTATCATTTTAATAGTAAATGCTTTATCATACAATTCCTTTCAAAGTTATTAAAACAGACAACCGAAGTGTTTGTTGTAGCTATATTCCAGGAAATGGCTTTGCGTCGTTAAAAAATTACTCGCGAAACTGCCAAAGAAGAAACTGATTTTGTTGAGGAAGATAGTAATTGGACTTCATCCGTATGCTGTCCTTGAGTTGAAACCATTTGACTAGGAAAATGTTTACTCTAAAATAGAAAATGATTTACTTCCTGTGCTCGTTTATGTTTCCCATTTAAGCCAGCAATTTAGTTGACCTTTTTGAATGGAAATCGTAAATTTCCAACGTAATTTTCTTCTCGCTATGCTTTATTGACCCTAATGTTCGCGAATGTCAATAAAATTAGAGTAGAGAGTGAAGATGCAACCAATTTTTTATTTGTTTTGATTCGAAGTCCGTACTTTGTTTGAACAGAAATTCCAACCAATTTAAATGCTTAGACGATTTGTTTTTCAATTTCCGACAACCAGAGATAAGGGAAAACATATATCGCGGTCGTACAAGTGTTTGTAGAAAATATGTAAAACGTAATTATGATGATAGCCAGCAAAAGATATCGCTAGATTATCGTTGAAAATGTTATTCAATAAAACAAATCAATTTGTTTTGTTGTGATACAGTGGAATTTCAGTCGACATTGTTAAACTTTGCTTGCATTGTACATTGATCTAGGGCGTATGATGCGACACATATGACTGCAACAGTTTCCGTTATGGGTGGTGTTGGTGTACGTAACGTTTTATACAACACAAATGGTTTTATTAGATTGTGACGTAATGTTCTTTTGTAAACATTTACACCATTTATCTTAGCGTGACTCAAGAGTAATTTCATCGAGCAAATGAATTGGGAAATTCTCAGAACATTTAATGCTGACACAGCAAGAGTGTTCAAATGACTATCATGTGATTTTATTGATATGATGACTAATTTCCAGAGGCTTTTTTTGGAAATATTTTTTTTCCATATTTTCCCATCTTTTCCTAGATTTTCCCATACCTTTCTTACAGTCGGCAACTTTCAAGTCAGTGCCCCTTTTGGTTTCAGCTGTTTTCGGCTGCAAACAAATGTGCTAATTTCTTGTTTATACCGGTGAACAATGTGCACGCATGGGTGTGGTAATGGTAAACAGGTTAAACCATATTTGTATGTAAGAGTGTATCAGCTGAAGCGAAATACGTCTTCGACTGTAATAGTAAAATATTTTTGGGAAAAATTTGGAAAAAATCTAGGAAAATGTGGGAAAATGTTTTCGCGAAAGTAGTCCTTGCAGAAGAAAGTTCTCTACATTCCTCCCGAAACTTTTAGAATCAGGTTATAGTTGTGTACGAAATTTAGGTTTTCGGTCGATTCAGGTCAGATCGAAATCAACAAAATCAAGTTCCGGTCAAAACACGTCAAGGTTTTTTGTCAGGTAATTTCAGGTCCAATATCCAATATCCAATATCCATATGGAAAAACTTCATTGATCTGACACTATAATTCTCTAAGTTGAATTGAATTTAATAGTCTTTTTCTTAGTGGAGTTCTCCAACATATTTGCTCTAGAGTCTAGACTAAATGTCTGGAATTCCCAACCAATTTGAAAACCGGGCGAGTCGCATATCTTCTGAAATTCTTATTTATGGGCTTATCAGAAAATTGGAGTGTCGTTCAAGTTAGGTAAATGATAATAGGTACGGTGTTTTGCTGTATAAGACTTTATCGCTCACTTTTCTGGTCACTCACTCAATCACTTGTTCTTGTGAATGACAGATTACTAGCCATGAATACAGTCAGGACGTACTATGAATCTTAACGATTCCCGAAGAGCCTTTCGGATTTTTTTACGAAATTCTTACATATTTGAGAGGCTTTTTCGATGAGCTAGTCCGTCCCTAAATTTAGTCAATGAAACTTCTTCAAAGTTTCAAACCATTGGGGGCGAGAACTCGAGAAGCTAAATCACTTATGCCACCGAATGTCTCTATGGCACCTTTCAGACCTCGTCTTTACTCAGGTCGTTTGTTTCAATTGCATTTACGATCGAACAAATTTCAAAATTTCTGGAAAATTTATGTGTCTCTAACACACTCGTTCGTTGCCTTTGTTTGCACAGAACGGTATTGACAATTGAAATTAAAAATTATTTTAATTAGCGCAATTTCAGTGTACCAGATAGAGATAAGTTTTTATTGCGCATTTAATCCGTTTGATATACAACACTGTACGTACCTATAGCACCACCTACCTGTTTATTAAGCAAAACCGTACAAAACCATAATATATCTTAGAGCGATATGGCTACGAGGTCACATCAATTGTTATTATTCAACAACATTCATTTTTCAAATAATAAACTCAAATTGTTTTCAATTGCAATGACGTTGAAGCAAATGAACAGCTGAGTAGGAACAACTGTTTCTATTCTGTGTTCAATCTGAAAACAACAAGTGACGAGTGTCTTGTCTTATACGTACACGATGCACGTGAATAGCAGTAAGAATCTTCTCAGATAAAAGCAATTAGTAGCGCTGTAGTCTTAGACGACTAACTTACCTCATGCAGACCGAATAACGAACACATTTTTCTTCTTGTCCTTGCAGAGCGAGAAAAAAAGTCTACAAATAGTGGGGACGAGCCGGGCCTGTGCAAAAAATTGCAGGGCCAGAGCAGTCTTTATGCAGACGCTGGAGCAATTAGCTCATTCACAAACGATTGCGATGGTGGTTATGTACCAACGGTTGGTCGCTGGGGCTGCGAATGGCCAAGTTGACTCGCCGATGACAAAAACAGTCTTTCACTTCGCCATAGAACCGGATCGGTTCAGCGTTCAAACAATTGGCTGACCGAAGCCGATAGTTGCTATGATGATGATGATGAAGACGACGGTGATGTGACCGGCACCAAATCAAAATGGGCCGCTGCCGACAGCTATGACTTGAATGCATTTCGGCAAATCGACGGATCGTGGCCAATCGGACATCCGTTGCCGCTGCCAAAATGGACGAATAAATCGAAGAAACGATTAGTCATTGAAAAGGTATAGTGTGGTGCTCGCGTCGCCAGTGGAGCAATTGATTAAAATAATTTCTTTTGCAGATTTGGCAATATGAAGATCTGTGCGGCATCATTGAGGTGACTCTTCATCGTATATTGGAGGAAACGCATTACAACACAGCTAACAACTTCGTTGATTTCCACAAGGCGTTTAAACAATCCACAGAACCGAACTTGAGGCAATTCTATCAGACCTATGTACCGCCAATAAACCGACGTCATCACACCTGCGTCAGTCTTGCCATGGAAATCGTTACTCGACTGGGTGCTGTTGCACCGAATCTAGCCGAACATTGTTATTTGGTTTCATGCGAGGAAGCCGTCGAGGCCGCCAGTCCGTACATTGAGAACTGTGAAGAGAATGGCATGGAGAACACGGTCTACAGTTTGGAAAAGGAACACGTCCTGATCGCATTGAAGATAAACGTTGCCGGCCGTGACGGACTCATGATCTTGGATGCTGGTTATCATGTCTCTCGGGCTGTAACTGTAATGAAAGATCAGTGTTATCCGCACACCGGATGGTTCATCCAGTCGAACGAGCCGCATTGCAAACGCGAGTACTGCTATACGATCAGTTCGGTCAGCAATGATTTCGTTGAATGGACCGAACGTGCGACCAGGGGAAACACCGAATCGTACGAAATGTCATTGGTGTATGTAGAGCGCCCGTACCGGTCAGCTGTGGATGTCACCGTTCGTCGTAATCTGGTGTACAATTTCAGGTAAGAATTTCTTGTTCCGACATTGAGGCGTTGGGGGCTTCGACGGTGTGATGATTAATTCGATTTTTGTTTCGTACAGGTCTCTGTTGTCCCGAGATGCAAAGGGACGCGTTTGTGCTGGGTTATACTTCCCAGTGTCAAATGGAGGCGGTGATGCGCAGCTAACATTATTCTACGATGGACCGAATGATTCTAGCGTCAAGGTCAAGCAAAAGTTTTCCATCTTCAAGGATGTAGAGAAGGTGAGTCTTTCCGTCTGTCGTTGTTGGGATGGACCCTTATTTTGAAAATGTCTATTTAATCCTCAGATTCCCGACGCGGTAATGGTCCATTTGGAACTCCTAGCACCTCAGTTAGCGATGGCAATGGAAGATCTGACCTCGCTGCTGAAATCATTGTACGACGTCATTTGTGACCAAAATTTCATTGGCCAGGTGCTATCGATCAATGATGATATCACCGTTATGTCAGCAGACAACTAAAGAAACGGAAGAACGAAAAGAAAAACTTATTGAATTTCTCATGTTTATTTAAGCGTCCGGACGACGGCGCCATATTGATAACCCATAACCATTAACCAATTTAACATTTTCATTTCGCAGGCAACAAGCATTAGACCGAGAGCATGTGTGTGCGTATCGGTCTCTGTTAAGGCAAATTTTTTGAGATCTTTGCCACCTTATTACACTAGCCCGACACGAAAAACGTTTGTCCTTCGACTTTTAGGAGAGCCGCTCAGTCGTTACGGATCATAGAAAACCGAAATTGGGATCATAGTGAAGCCATTGGTATCAAATGCAGAATTCGATTTGAAGATTTACTGAAAAGTCTCTCGTGCCACACAAGTCAAGTATTTGAATTTGCAACTTTCCTGGCACGACATCAACTTCTTTGGGACCAATGACTTCATTTTAACATCAATTTGAATTGACTGCAATGTGGAACGGGTGCGAAATATAAACACTATGCCTGCCCTCTTTACTCTCAGCTTCAAAAGAAATGTTTTTCGTACCGGACAGTGTGATAATATGGCATTACGTTCCATTACGGTGGTTCTGACGGTTAAGACTGATATACGCAAAGGGTCTCGGTCTGCATCGGTAAGTTTAATAGCGAATAGTCCTAGTCATCTGCTGTCGAAAAACGAAATCAAAGTTAAACGATGAGCTCTGGCTGGGGTTCTCTTCAATTTATGAAAATCGCTGTTAAAACCGATGAGGTAATAGATTTTGTGTGGACCATTCTGCAATACGTTGACCAACAGAATTGACTATTATGTCGCACTATGCTTGCCGCTTCTGAAAGGCTAACTGTTATTCCTTTTGCGTTTGAATTTTGAATTTTTATTTTCAATTAGTTCCTGTAATTTTATCAGTAAAATTCAATAAAGAGAATCTTTAAACTTCAAAGTTTGTTTTGTTCATTTTGGAAACGAATGCTGTCACATGGTACCCTTCGTGTCTTAGCTCTTAGCTGTCTTAGCTAGTACATCTCTTTACGTGCTCAATAAAATTAACCGAAACACAGAATATTTTGAACTTTCAATTCATTTCTTCGTCGTATATCCGAATATTTCAAATGCTGGAAGTTGGTTATCTGTGAGAAGAAAAGCCAAATGCTAAATGTCATCGGTCGCTGTACGGACACCTCTCGTCAACTTAGATCCAACGCTAAGAAGATGAACATCAGTATCAACAACAAGAAAATCGAAAACGTTGATTCTATGCGATACTTGGGACAATGGTTCTCAAAGAATGCTTCAGCAAAGTGTCACATTGATAAGGTGATCAACAAGTCTAACATTATATCGAGTAAAATACGGCACCTGCTGCGAAGCAACAAGATTTCATGCAACGTCAAAACAATGTTTTACAAGTCGATAATTAGGCCTATCGTATGCTACGCTGCACCAATTTGGGCCAATCCTTCGATCACGTCGTCAGCACAAATGGAACGAATTCGGTTGTCAGAGAGAAAAATCCTTCGATCCACCACAAATACCAAACGCGAACAAGGCAGTTTTTTGTATGCGAATAATTCCACCTTGTATCGCAAAGCGAGAACGGCTAGAGTGGACAAATTTATCACGGATCAAGCATTACATTTCATCAAACGGTGTGCTGATAGTGACGACCCGATTATCAAAAACATAGCTACGTTTCATCATGGGGTGGACCCTAAATACCTGCCGGTTGCCTTCTGGTCCAAATGGGAAACCGATGAATCTATCGGAGACAACAACCATCCGATTACGATTTTCAATAAAAGCCAACGCGGTATACCTCGTCAAGTGTATAGTTTGAACCAGTGAATTTGGTCATTTCTCGAGCTAGTTTTGGGATCTGCGTTTCTCTGGCTAAACTTGAAATTTTCTAATGTTCTAGTTCTTCAAGTTTGCTTATTGCCGTTAAAGCCTGTCTTTTTGATTTAAATTTTTGTTTCGGGAGTCCTTTGATGCCAGTTGTTTGTTTTTCTTTCACGCGCGATGCTTTGTAATGAATTTGTCAATGTAAAGCAGTAGGATTTGTATCCGCTATTTTTGTTTTAAGATTTTCCTGTGTTTGTTCTTTTAAACAAATAAAGAAACTTAAAAAAAAAAAAAAAAAAAAACAGAATATTTTGATGAGTGTCGCAACGATCAGAGAGATGATAATATGAACCTCTACCCGTCGAAAAGTGGTCCCAACGTCTATTAGCATCTATCTGGCAACGATATGAAAACGTAAAAGCTCAATTCCCTGTTGGAATCATAGATTACGAGTTATTTTGTTTAATAGAAATCCCAACACAAATCTCTTCGAGAAAAGTGTGACGCAGTCTTTGAAGTACAATTTCTAAAATGAATGATATCGCTAGAGTTGACGCTTTCAGCTTCGTTACGCAAAAATTAAATTTTACACCCAATTTTAGTTCAAACAAGCTGGCTTAGTTTTTCTCATCATCTGCCAAATAATTTTTACCAAAAAAAAATTTTTACTGGAAACAACCAAAATTTTACCAAAAAAATCTGCGTCGCATGTGGCAGATAAATTTTCTGAACATTTGCCACTTTGCGACGCTGGCCGTGCGGGACCGACGAGACAATTTGAATACAGATTGTTATCGCAACGGATAGAGGGACTAATTCTAAGCTAATTCGTATTGAAATGGCTCCCCTCGACAACTTGACCACGTAGCTACAGCCAGCTAAAGTCGAAAATTCGACATCTTTGAATGGTGATATGTCCAAGACGAAGAAAGTTTGAAACTCTTTGAATGGCGGTATTGGTAGAGGATTCCATGCTCTATTAAACTACGAGAATGGATTTTACAAAATTTGTCTGAATTGTACAATATTTGAAAATTTTTATTTTCACCGTCCTCGGCCAAACTAGGACTCCTCCGTAATACACAGGTTGACCCTGTCTGCAACAAAACAATAGCGCCTGATCAGCCTGCAGTCTAAGCTTTACAACGATACCACACTCGCCATACCAGCCTCACAACAAGTATCTGTTACGACATTTTGTTTGCAGCAAGGTCACTCTTCGACGCAATTTTCAATTTACTATCTATCTTCAAGTTCCCGTTCCTTTAGAATGAGTGGAATTGTTATGCATTCTTCATAAATAAGTGGTATAAGTTATTTGCAGAGCAATTCTTACATTAATTACGTGTATCTGGAGTCAAATTTGGCCGACCTACAAGCAAAAACTTCTTGCCGCAGGGTACGTGGTTCACACCAAGGGCTCTAACTCACGAGTCAGTCATCCGATTTCCATAAAATTTTTGTCGATCGGTATTGTAAATACCTTTTATTTGACGTGTCACTTACAAGTGAAGCGTTTAAATGTCCGTGATATCTTCGAAAAACCGTAAAGCACGTATTGGGCCCCAGCTCGGGAGGGGTCGATCTAAAATCACTCATTTTCGAACTTTGCCCGTCTTTTGACATTACCAAACAGGGAAAAAAAAGAATTTTAGAAATCGGATGAGCTTTACTCAAGTTATCGTGCAGACAGACGGATAGACGGACATTTTTTTTCGCTGATTTGGCATCTATGTACAACCATAATAGGTTTCCACTTACTCAGTGAGTCCAATTCGACGTGTGTTACAAACGTATGCGCAAACCTATAAGCCCCAGTACTTCGTTCGGGTCTAAAAATTAAAAAAATCTTACGCAAAAACTTTATCAACCTTGCTAGGCCTTCACCAGCTGACCATGTGCTTCTTAATTTAGACAATATTTAATTTGCATAGCTTAGTTCGTTACCGGCTATGTTTTCTAAAAGGTAATTAAATTAGAGGAAAAAATTAGAAACAGGTTCGTTCTTATTTTTGAGCATGAACTGCGAACATTAAATTGTAACCATTCTCCACAGTTAGTTTTGAGACGTTTGTCATAATGGTCCAACTGGATGTTTCCGTAATTTTTCCAATTATTTTTGGGGTAGCCATAGGTGCTCATCTCAGTGACACTGTGAGAGAAGTGCATTTAAAAAAATTGTCGAACGAGAGTGAGGAATACGAATTTGAGTGAGTGACGAATGTCTTATGTTAAACCAAAAAGCCCAATTAAGTGTGCTCTCCTGTATTCAATTATTCTGCTTGTTCGACCATCATAGAAGTGATTTTTCATTTTTATTGTACCTAAGAGCGACTAGGGTGGCTCTTGCAACCGGAAGATTAAACTCTTTTTCTTCTTCACCAAAATTTACTCTGTCTAGTCTATGGGGACCGAATGATTCGAACAATTGAGGAATATTAATTATGGGAGAAGAGGCTCGGGACAAGAGCACACTTGTTTTTTGGGTTCAGTTCATTAAAAAAAATAATCTTCAGATACGATTTGGATAACGGCGACACATTTCGTGGCCAAACATACGCAGCGAGCCAATACATTTACTTAATTTTTGGAGCTGAAAGTGAAACGTACTGGACCCGCATCTGCAGCTGTGAACACAAAGATGAAAAATTTACGAAAACTGTTCGGAAAGGTAAAGTTTTTGGAAGAAGAGTCTGAGGTCTGAGGAGTGAGCCTTCTAATAAACTTCGTTATTACCTTAGTTGAACGAGATGGTGATTCAATCAAATTTCAAGATGATGTCTATAAGTATAATATATCGGTTGATGGATGCAGTACCCTCAAGCGTTATACCACTAAGTAACAAACACTGACACTGTAAGGAAATGTTTGTTTAATCAACAATCGATCCCGGCAAAAACTCTTTCAGAGCAAAGTTGGACGCAGTCTACAGTCTATATGTGTGATAACTTCTAAAACAAGTGATATCGCTAGAGGTGACGCTGTCAGCGTCGTTACGCAAAATTGAATTTCACAGCCAATTGATTGAAATTAGCTGATCTAGTTTTCCAAACCATTCGCCAATTTTTTTTTTTTCAGATAAAATTTTAACCAACAGAATTTTGACTGAAAAATTTTCAACAAAAAATTCTGCGTCGCATGTGGCAGATTAAATGTTCTCGTAGGTTTGTCCGTGAGCATCTGCCACTTTGCGACGCAGAATTTTTTGTTGAAAATTTTTCAGTCAAAATTCTGTTGGTTAAAATTTTTTCTGAAAAAAAAAAATTGGCGAATGGTTTGGAAAACTAGATCAGCTAATTTCAATTAATTGGCTGTGAAATTCAATTTTGCGTAACGACGCTGACAGCGTCACCTCTAGCGATATCGCTTGTTTTAGAAGTTATCACACATATAGACTGTAGACTGCGTCCAACTTTGCTCTGAAAGAGTTTTTGCCGGGATATCAGTCGTTTTAGAAGTTAAGTCGGAAGTTGACGAAAATTAGAGGTGTGTGCCGGTTTTAAAATAGTCGGCGGCGGTGCGCCGACTGGTAAGGGATCAGCGGCGGCTAAATTATTTCAGAACGGCACATTGACTTAGTGTCAAACTTCGAAAGAACTCAGCTGATTCGGCTATGCAGTGTTGCGAGTTTCGAACATTTTTCAGGTTATTTTTTTCGAATCAACTAGAGTGTTGTTAATTCTTGGGAATAAAAGAAATATTTCACTTACACAGTATTGGCTAAGGAAAGGTGTATAATTTGATTCTCACGTCTTACATTATTTGCGCATAATTACATCACACAAAAATGACTATTCGAAACTGGCAGCACTAACATCACCGACGACTAATTTTCGGAAGCACTGAGTATTCGGAACAGCTGTGATTTGTGAACTGTCAAATTTTGTTGATATACCGTTCGATTTGTCACAATTATTCTGGCGCGATCAATATTTTGATTCTGATATTTGTGTAGCTTTTGGCCATTGTGGACTAACCAAACATCTGCTATTTTTGCCAACTTTTTAGTGCATCATAATGGACCTTCATTGTAAGCTTCGATGGTATTTGGGTTGTTGTGTTGTAACATTTTGTGTTTGTTTGTTTAAGGTTACATTTTACCAAAAAAATCTGCGTCGCAAAGTGGCAAATGTTCAGGAACAGACCAGCAAGAAAATTTATCTGCCGCATGCGACGCAGATTTTTTTGGTAAAATTTTGGTTGTTTCCAGTCAAATTTTTTTTGGTAAAAATTATTTGGCAGATGATGAGAAAAACTAAGCCAGCTTGTTTGAACTAATTGGGTGTAAAATTTAATTTTTGCGTAACGAAGCTGAAAGCGTCAACTCTAGCGATATCATTCATTTTAGAAATTGTATTTCAAAGACTGCGTCACACTTTTCTCGAAGAGATTTTTGTTGGGATATCAGTCGTTTTAGAAGTGTAATCAACAGTGCTTTTTATAACAGTTTACAGTTTTAATTCAAAAATTTTACGAAAATCGAAAATTTGACGAAATTTGACGAAATTCGAAAATTTGACGAAATTTAACGAAATTCGAAAATTTGACGAAATTCGAAAATTTGACGAAATTCGAAAATTTGACGAAATTCGAAAATTTGACGAAATTCGAAAATTTGACGAAATTCGAAAATTTGACGAACATCGAAAATTTGACGAAATTCGAAAATTTGACGAAATTCGAAAATTTGACGAAATTTGAAAATTTGACGAAATTTGAAAATTTGACGAAATTTGAAAATTTGACGAAATTCGAAAATTTGACGAAAATCGAAAATTTGACGAAATTCGAAAATTCAACGAAAATTCTAAAATTTGACGAAATTTAACGAAAATCGAAAATTTGACGAAATTCGAAAATTTGACGAAGAAAGTAATTCTCTATCTGCCACCATTCAAGAAATATCTCCAAAACCCCAATTGACCCACCCATTTCCAACTTTCGACATTTTTCGCAAATGCCCTTCTTTTCTACTCGTAAAACTCTGCGACTTTGCCGAAGAAAGTAACTCTCTATCTGCCACCATTCAAGAAATACCTCTAAAAACATAATTGACCCACCCATTTCCAACTTTCGACATTTTTCACATATGCCAATGTGTTCTACTCGTAAAACTCTGAGACTTTGCCGAAGAAAGTAAATCTCTATCTCTCATAAGCCAAAAAATATTAGTCCTTTCATCCTACGCTCGAGTAGCTCAAAATTTGGTCACTCTGACCACTCTAGCTCAACCAAATCTGCACCAATTTTTCTAATTATTTTTTTGTTCGATTCGTGTGGCGAATACCTTTCATTTGATGGGTCACACGACCCTGCAGGTTTTAATAAAGCTGTAGCTGAAAACGCGTTCCCGACCCTCGAAAACCACACTCAGAAACCACTTCAAGGCCAATAAAACAAAATTCTGGTTTTTCCTGGGGTAGTGGCGTATCACATTTTCATTTTTATGCCCACCCTGAGGTTCCTGCAAAATTTCATGGAGATTGGCTGACTAGTTTCCGAGATCGACCGTCGATAGATAGACAGATAGACAGAAACATACAGAGTAAGTTGAAAGATTTTGATTGTTTGGAAAACGTTAATTTGGTGCATTTTCTATCAAAATGACCAACTTCAAAACGATGTATCTCCGGCAATTTTAAAGTTACATAGTCGAGTGATAGCTCGTTTTGCTCGTATTTGAAGCGCGAATAAGATAGAATAGGATTTGTGGTGATACAGGCCAAAGGAAAGAAACTTAAATTCTCGCCTATATATAGTTGCCGCGTCTCAAAAAATTTTCTTCGTTCTTTTTTTGAAAGTAGACTGCGTCAAGTCCTCCGCTATCGCTCCGGACATGATCTGCTTTTAGATGGGACCTGAAAAATATTTGTTTTACAAAGGCTCCGACAATCAAACCTTTAATTTTACGTAAGTTTCTTAAGTTTAATAAGTTAATCAAATGACCTAATTGGTTGATCCTTCGTGGCCTAAAGAGTATCCTCATTGAATAATTCGAATAAATATAATGGGACCACGCATCTCGAGGCAGGCGATCCCAAAATCCAACGCTTTGGAGTGATTGATAGCTGGGGCAGTAGACAAGATTTATATGAAATACAGTTGACAGATATTCAGCTGCTATCCGATGAGGTTTTCTGTGGGGGATACGAATCATTCCTTCTACGTAAGTTGCTGCCTTTATAACTGATTTAATCTATTCTTAAAGACGTTGGTTGGATAAAAAAAAATAGACAAAGTCATTTAACTGCCGTTTTAAGGTAAAACGCCGTATCGCATTGTTTGTGAGCTTTGGAGCTCTGCGTTTTTTTTTTTTATTCCAATAAAAAAGTGGAAAATTTCAGTGGAATACAAAATAAGCTTATAAATTCTAAAGCTCTTTATGTAATCAAAGACACAAACGCGATGCTGTTTTTTTGGCTTATAACACAGAAGCAGCAAAACGAATGGTTCGTGATTGGTAATTTTAATTCGTAAAAAAAACAACAAATGCAGACATATGACCAGTTCCCATACTAACAATTTAGTGTCTGTTTGTCTGTGAATCGATTTTGAACTGCAGTGACCCCACGAACACGCTTGAAAAAATCGTATCTGATCCTTCTCTGAATTTTTTTCATGATCTGTAACTCAGCTAGCGAGTTGAGTTCGGGTCAGTTAAAAAAAAACTATCGGGTTTTGACATGTCGGGTTTCAAAAACGGATAACGGGTCGCGTCAGGTTCGGTCGGATTTTGAAAAAATCTCAACCCGCTCATCTCTAGTCGCAGCCTCCTTCTAATAAACTTTATTTTTAACTTAGTTGAACCAGATGGTGACTTAATCGATATCCACGAAGATGGATGCCTTACTTTTGAACCTTATCCCACTGAGTAACAAAACTGACACTGTAAGCAAATGTTTGTTTAATCAACAATCGATCTGCTTTTAGATGGGACCTGAAAAATATTTGTTTTACAAAGGCTGCCGACAATCGAACCTTTGATTTTACGTAAGTTTTTTCAGTTTAATAAGTTAATCAAATGACCTAATTGGTTGATCCTTTGTGACCTTAAGAATATCCTCATTGAATAATTCGAAAAAATATAATGGGACCACGCATCTCGAGGCAGGCGATCCCAAAATCCAGCGCTTTGAAGTGATTGATAGCTGGGGCGATTATGAAGATCCATATGAAATACAGTTGACAGATATTCATCTGCTATCCAATGAGGTTTTCTGTGACGGATACAAATTATTCTTTCTAGGTAAGTTGCTGCCTTTATAACTTCTTTAATCTATTCATAATTTCTTCAACAGAATTCATAGGTGGATCAATAATTTCGTCCGCGGTCGGTGGAGGTGGGGTATCGATAGCTCCAACGGTTTTAAAGACGTTGGTTGGATAAAAAAATAGATTTTAATATACTAAGTCATATAACTGCTGTTTTAAGATAAAACGACGTATCGCATTGTTTGTGTGCTTTGTAGAGCTTTCGAAAGCGCTGAGCTTTTTTTTATTTCATTGGAAAATTGATATATTTCAGTTGAATACAAAAGATACTATTAAATCAAATGCAATAAGTACTATGTTTTATCATAACACTGCAGCAATGCGAACGGTTCGTGACTGGTAATTTTAATTCGTAACTGAACCAATAAATGCAGATATAAATGACCTGTTCCAACACAAAGAATTTAATAAAAAATAAGCTTTGACCGACCATATTATAATCTAAACAATGATCTAATTCTATATGTGACTTAAGATTCATCAAGCACCAAATAGGTCGGATATAGAGTTAGGCATTCATTGTCTACCAATGACCGAAGAATGGTATGGTATTGTTTCCAAGTTAAGAGCATGGTGCATATTTGCAACTAGTTAAAATGGTTATTTTCGTAACTTTAAGGTACACCCTGTACTGTCAGAAAAGCTTCAGGAATGCCTCTACTTCCAAGAAATATCGGCGCTATCAAATAAATAAATAATAAGACATTTTAACAGTACACTTCTTGCATTGAAATGACAATTAGATGAAAAAAGTGATCAGACTGATGAGACTTCGATGTTTTTTTTTGAGTATTTCCCTACGAAAAGATTTGTCTTAGATGCCAATGCCACTAGCAATTCGTTACTCATTACTTATCATTGCAAATAAATATAATTCCATTATAATCCTTATACAAAACTGTCATAATATGGGTTAGAAATAAAAATCACTGTTCCTCAGTAAGCACAATATATACCATATTCAGAACCACCCTATAACCTTTATTGCATTTGAAACGCCCTATATTCATAGAGAATTTTCCGGGCAACAATAATTGAGAACATTATAATGATCAAAAAATATTATTTCTACCTGAAATGTGAAAAAAAACAGTGAAAATATTGGTGTTAAAAAATATTTTCTGACTTTGACCGCATTTTTGCACACCCTGTGAAATCTAAAAATTCAATTCTCTGTCGATTCCATTACTAATATCTGCTTTAATTTGGTTTGAAGTGGACCAAAATGGTCAAAAACTGAAGCACTGCACTCCAAACTTCCCCCCCTCTTTTCTCGAAAACTGACAGGATTTCAGCCTGGCACCCGAACTTTTCGTAATCTGGGTATCAAGAACTTTCCAAATCACCCAAGACATCCCCTGCACCTTTCATGGACACGGGATGTTCTATGGCTACTGGATAACTTCAAGCATGAGTGGTACTTTAAATATAGTGAAAACTGTGATAAAACCTGAAAAAAAATCATAAAAAACAGTACTCTAAGTGGTTCGAGTGGCAGCTGTCACTCGAAGCATTTTTGCTTGAAGTGCCTTATTGTATAGCAATCCGTACACACTGCGATCCATAAATACTCTGTAGCAGGAATGTCGCACCCATATATTGAGTACATATTGAACTGGAGTGAACTTTAGAACGTTATTAATGCGATATAATCGCTAGAAATATTCCATGAGGAATTGTCTAACAAGCGATCGATTACTTCATCATTTTGGATCGTTTTGGTGGAAGGCTATTACGTAACCACTGAGCCCTCCCGTACAATTGGGAGCGAACGGGATCTAGCAGCCAAGAAAGTTAACATTACGCATTTCTTTCATCAGTGCTCAACCATTAGACAATTTGGCCACTAATTTGTTCTGTGTGCCTGTATACTACAACAACATTCGTTATGTAGAACTTAAATAACCTTCACTGGATGGCGATGTGTATCTTTTGCCAATATTTAATTTGCATATAGGTTAATTTGTTACTGGCTAGGTAACTCAATTAGAGGACGAACCTGTTTCTTCATTAATCTTCTTTTGGAGCATGAGCTGCGACCATTATAACCGTATTTTCCTCAGTTAGTTTTGAGACGTTAGTCATAATGGTCCACCTGGGTGTTTTCGCAATTTTTCCAATTATTTTCGGGGTAACCTTAGGTGCTCAACTCAGTGACGCTGTTCGAGAAGTGCATTTAAAAAAATTGTCGAACGAGAGTATGGAATACGAATTTGAGTGAGTGACCAATAGAGAACTTTAGCAAATCACACAATAATGACAAAACCAATAATTTCCAACAATAACGAAAACGATATTGACACGGAAAAATTTTATCATTGTGAATGAGGCCAGTTGTTCACAAATCATGGTGTGTTACGTAGTGGTAGAATTCCAATTTTCTTGTGAAAGTACTTTAACAAAAATTAAATTCAAATAGAAAAATATAATCTTTCGGGTTGAACTTTTCTATACACTGCCGTATGGGATACCGGTAACTCTGATACGAAAGTGCGTGTGTCTTGGTTGGGATACCGGCATCAGTGATAAAAAATGCATGTATCTCAGTTGGGATACCGGTCTCCCGGTATAACTAAAAGGAAAATCCACATTTTCTAGGTCGGGATACCGGTATCTCTGATACGAAAATGCGTGTATCTCAGTTGGGATACCGGCATCCGTGATACAAAATGCCTGTATCTCAATTGGGATACCGGCATCTGTGATACAAAATGCGTGTATCTCAATTTGGATACCGGTATCCCGGTATAAATAAAAAGAAAATCCACACTTTCTAGTTCGGGATACCGGTATCACTGATACAAAATGCGTGTATCTCAGTTGGGATACCGGCATCTGTGATACAAAATGCGTGTATCTCAATTGGGATACCGGTATCCCGGTATAAGTCAGGAAAATCCACATTTTCTAGGTCGGGATATCGGTATCTCCGATACAAAATACGTGTATCTCAGTTGGGATACCGGCATCCGTGATACAAAATGTGTGTATCTCAATTGGGATACCGGTATCCCGGTATAAATAAAAGGAAAATCGACACTTTCCAGTTCGGGATACCGGTATTATCACTGATACAAAATGCGTGTATCTCAGTTGGGAGACCGGCATCTGTGATATACAAAATGCGTGTATCTTAGTTGGGATACCAGCATCTGTGATACAAAATTCGTGTATCTCAATTGGGATACCGGTATCCCGGTATAAGTCAAAGGAAAATCGGCATTTTCTAGGTCGGGAAATCGGTATATATCTGATACGAAAATGCGTGTATCTCAGTTGGGATACCGGCATTTGTGATACAAAATGCGCGGCGCGAAATTACTAGCTATCGCATTGCCACAGTTTATATAGACACCCGAAAAAATATTTTTTCTTTTTGAATTTAATTTTTGTTAAAGTCTGAATTCTACCACCACATAACACACCATGATTTGTGAACATATTTACCCATCCCGCCTCATTCACAATGATAAAATTTTTCCGTGTCAATATCGTTTTCGTTATTGTTGGAAATTATTGGTTTTGTCATTATTGTGTGATTTGCTAAAGTTCTCTAATGTCTTTTATGTGAAGCCAAAAAGCCCGTGCGTCACCATCCATTATCACCTTAAGTCATTGAGGCACTATAGTGTTGGCATATTGTAAATAAAGCGCTTTTTTAGTCTGATGTTCCGAATGTTTCGACCGTTCATAACTTTAGTCTGTGTTGACCTCAATGATTCGAACAATTGAGGAATAAGAATTAGGGGAAAATAGCATCGGTCGAAGAGAACACATGTTTTATGGGTTCACGTTAATCTTCAGATACGATTTGGACAACGGTGATACATTTCGTGGACAAACATATGCTGTGATTGGTACTATTTACTTTATGTTTGGCCCTGAAGGTGAAATTTATTGGACCAACATCTACAGCAACGATTACAAAGAAGACGAAAAATTCACTAAAATTGTTCGGAAAGGTAAACTTTTTGAGAGTAAAGTCTGAGTTTTATTCTGAGCAGATTTGTTATATTAACTTAGCTGAACGCGATGGTGACGAAATTGAATTTAAAGATGATTCCATTGGGTATTATATGACGGTTGGTGGATACATTAAATACCTTCCATATGCCACTAAGTAACAAAGACTGACACTATAAGCAAATGTTCGTTTAATAATGACCAAAATCTGCTTTTAGATGGGATCTGAAAAATATTTGTTTTACCAAGGCTGCCGACAATCAAACCTTTAATTTTACGTAAGTTTCTTCACGTCAATATGTTTAATCAAATGACCAAATCCGGTGATCCTTTGTGACCCAAAGTATATCCTCATTGAATAATTCGAAGAAGTATAATGGCACGACGTATCTTGAAGGAGACGATCCCAAAATTCAGCGCTTAGGAGTGATTGGTGGTGCGAGCTGTAACGGAGGCGTTTATGAAATTCACTTTACAGATGTTGAGCTACTCTCCGACGAAGTTTTCTGTCGGGGATACGATAAACCTATTGAACGTAAGCGTTTTATACCTCTTCTGAATGTCGAAAATTTTGTTGAATCTTTTTATCGATTATAGTACAAACAGCACCATTAGGAACCGCAGTGGGAATGTGGTTAAATCCAAGCCTTTTAAAGACATTGGTTGGATAAGAAAAGTTCAATACAATCAATAAGTCGAATGGTATTTGAATGGTAATTTTAATTCAGAAAGGAAGCACCAAATGCAGACAACGAACCTGTTGCAGCACAAACAATTTAATAAATAAAATGAAGTCTGTCCATGAACAAAAGAGAATCTTTTCGGTACCCAGAAAATGACTGCAATTGAACAACAAAAAAATGGTAACATTTAACTGCACCCACACTAAGCCAGATAAGGTGGGATAAATTGCAGAAGATGCACGTCTCTTGTGTTATTTTTATCTTGTGGAGCATCGATCAAAAATGTGTTTTAAAAATATGGCCTAAGACCTTCACTTAAAACAGTTAAAAACTCCACAGAAGAAAATACTTCTGTAAAAGAACTCGATTTTCCATACATTTCACTCAATTGGGAACTGTTGGTACCTTTTGTGAAGTGCAAAGTACATCTTGACCATTTATTGACTGGAAGTGAACGGTGTGCATCTCTGCTTTACAATAACTCCCTATTCGGTGCAAGCAATTGAGTTTCTGTTCATTTTATGTGGTCGAATAAATGAGGTTTTCCACCTGCTACGAAGAAGGAGAAGCAATATTTTCAAAACCGGTGGTCTCACGGTTCAGGACAATTTTGTGCTGAGCATGTAATTTTGATTTTGTTTGACACTACTGGACTGGGGTGTGTTATACGTGGAATTAAAGAGTGTGAGTTCAGCTACAACACCCTATAGTCAGTTCCGCGGATAGATGCTGTTGCAAGCCAGCAGAACTGTCCAAACATTTACCATATTTTAGTCATAAGTCCAGAACGGGTGGCGGCACTTACCGATGACTATACTCTTTATAAAGGTCTGCCATAGGCCTATATTCCTGCAACACTTCAACTTTTAGAAACATGTCTATCTCGAGCTGTCACAGAAAAAAAAATTCAGGACCCCTTGACATGCACTGACTTTTCAAATGTTAATTCCGAAATTGGGAAACTAACCGAAAAATTAAAAGATATCCATTTCTTAGAATTGAAAGGCGATTCAAACGAGCTTACCCGGATCGCCGAACTATTATTTTCGAATTAGCTAAAGCTTTATAGATATCATTCTTCAACGTAAACGTTCTTATTCAAATGAATGAACAAAATTTTTTTATTGTTAACCTGTCACATATGGCTGGCTATTCATCTTTTCTATGTAATATGGTCCTTTATTCGCCTAGTCGGTTGGCCCCACATTTTTTTACAGTACTTCATTCTCACTGTACTATTTTTTCGTGTAACAACTTCACATTGATTCATTCCCATGAAATGTCACTGCAGTGAAGTTTGTTAATGAAAAAATAATTCAGTGACAGCAGAATTTTGATGAAGAAAAGTACTAAATTGTAATAGATTTTACCCTTGGATTGGATTGGATTAGATGGGAAGGGGGTTAGCCCAGCACCTAAGCCTCTAGTGGGCCTGTTGTGCTATTGCACAAGTCACTTGATCATATGAATTGTGATTTTTCATCATATCTCTTCGGACTCAGATAGCTCACAAATCGACCGTGTAAACGTCCCATACGTTGTGAATTCTCTGAGCCACGAGTAGTATGCGAAGACCACAACCATCACTAATGACTCATGCATTTTCCCAATGAGCGACTAGTCGATCATAGATGGCGCTTATCCTACAGTCTGTTGTATATTGTGAATTGTGTCATTGACATTATGTCAATATGGCGTGATTGTTGCGAAGAAATCGAATATTGGATTTCTTTGAAATTTGCGACTTTGTTACGGTCGTACAGCCATTAGATAACTAATAGCGAGTGCTTAATCACCAAGTGATTAGAATAAAACCAGGCAAGCATTTTTGCACCGGGAGTCGAACCCGGGACCTCTTGGGTATGAGTCCTATGCTCTACCGATTGAGCTACCTGGACCCTTAGTTTCTAAACTACATTCTTCTATACAATAAAATCAATGTTAAAAAAATTGAAGTACAAGATTTGAAATCCGATATTTCAACTAGTCCGAATTCGCTCTTATTCAAATTTCCTATTTTCTACCATCGGGAAACAAATTACAACTTCTACCTTCTAAGATATCGCTACTTTGTCGCTCTTTTGCCAGCACACTGTATAGTATACTTCCTACGATAACAGATTTCTTTTTAACGGATTCGATTCCAGAACTCATCTCCGACTCATGCTAGAAACTTCTGATTTTCTAAAAAAGTAGCCCTTTAGCATGCGTTCGGAATGGTATGTACTATTCCTTTCATCTCTAAAAAATACTTTGATCATTAGAAGTGATCCTTAGACCCATAGACTCGATCATTCTAGTGTTGATTTGCTCATCGCGTCCCTGAATTTTATTTGCCCAATTCTGTAAGCAGTAAAATAACAACGCGATCGCGATAACAACGTATTTGAGCATACACAATAACCTGCTGTTGCAGTCCGCATCTTTCTAAAAAAAAAACTTTTTCGGTAATTTCCTCTGAAGGCCACACACGAATTATAATATACCAAGAAATCATTTGCCGAAATGTATTTCTGGCACAATTACTGAGAAAGTACAATGTTAAATGTGAGCCGAGATAAGCTCTGTTCAAACGGATTTTATTCTCCTTTCCTGGTAACACGAATGGAATATAGGTCGAAGTAGTATGGAAACGAATGTGGAAAAGAAAAGCAACTATATTATCTGCGAACGACAAGTAATTCATGCATACCCTATAAATGTAACAAGACGTCCATAACTTTTCAAATATATGAAGTAAAAGATTTTGCGTGTGTTTCTTGGCGATATTGAATGTTGAACGTCTTAAATAATTCTTCAATCAATGTAGCCACAGCATGGCAGAGTAAAGTAAACCAGGCAGGAGCAGAGGATGCAAATACATTCAAAGGAGTAACCCGTTACAATCGTTTACGTATTCGTTTCATCACAGCTCTGCTTCTAACATGAACATAAGAAATATCAAAATCAAAATAGACCCTTCTTATTTGAAAATTTGGAGGCTTTTTAACGTTGGTAAAGTTAGTGTTCGTGCTAGAAGCGGCGCTATGGTTTCATACATTTGTATTAGTAAGCGTTTACCAAAATCAAAAGCCTGCGTATGCATTTAGATCCCTCGTCAAATCGACGGCTCCTGCCTAGTTTACTCTGCCGTGATGCAGCTCGATAGTATCCTCAATTCGTTTTGTCGGAATGAAATCGAAATAGAAATTAGCGAGCACATGAAGAGCAAACGGATGTCAAATGATGGTGCCCTAACCGAATATCTTTATCCGCGTTGCCTCCTCAACAGTCTACAGTTTTCTTTTTAGGTGACCTTACTGAGCTGAACATTGATCCCCTGATTCTTCTGCCGTGCTAAGCCAAAAAAAATCATATGCATGCATCTGTTGTGTGCTTTGATAAGCTTTCGCAAGCTCTGAGTTTTTTGCCCAGCGTAATTTAAGTTTTAATTGCAAAGAAGCTGAAGTCAAGGAAAAAAATACTATTTCTTGAAGCTGATAAGAAAAGCCTTTCAAATGATACAGTACAGCAGACCGTACGTACCCCTACTAATGAAGCAAATTAATAACTTTGACGATTTTAAATATTTGTCTTCCAAATAAAGCATCTTTACTTCATGCACTCTAAAGTCGTATATATAGAGCACACTTCACTTCAATGATCATAAGTATTTTTCCACTTTCAATCGAAAATGGTCTTGAAAATATTCGTACCATTGTTGACGGTGTTTTTAACAACTCAACTGGTTGCATCTGCATACATTCCATTCTTGTATCCTGGTAAGGATTGAGGGAAAAGAAAAATTTCAAATTTGAAACGACATTTGTTCATCACTGTCCTTTCTAGAAAACATCGGAGCGAAGACAACAATAGTCAGTTCTGACAATGAAGGAAATTTGGTTCTGAAAAGCTTTAGCGGAATCGATTCCAAACTTCCACATTACGACAGTCCGCAGGTAGTCCTCAAATATTTAAAGAAAATTCATTTTGTGATATCGTTTGCTTGATGCACCGTTGCCTTAATATTTCTTTAGGAATACATCGAGAAGCACAACGGCTCCACGATCTATAAGGTTTTTCAAGATGACACTCCTGCAGCAAGAACTGACTATCGTAAGTGAAGCTTCGTTAAACAAATCTCTTGAGTTCCTCGATCCCTACAATGACTCTATTTGAAATACAGTCGAAATTCCTGGAAATTTTACTCTTCGAGCTGACAAATTGGCAGGAAGAGCAACAGCGACTGGTCCAGCCGTCATCGAGGTTGTAATTGTGGTAGACAAAGCATTCGGCGATGTGTTCCAACAAAATTATCAACGAGTTGTGGACTACCTAACCATTTACTTCTGGGACGTCAACATTAGATACAAAACGCTATGGAGCGTTGACCTATCCTTTCGAGTCAATGGTCTACTTATAATGGCTGTAAGATGATGATTGGCATATCGACGCCGCGAATCATTAACGAGTAATGCTGAAAATTAATTTTTATTTTGCAGTCGACAGGTGCTCAGCCATTCATTGAGAACGCTAAAGCAAGCGACGGACGAACCGAACATGGTAGAACTTTGAATTTATTTAAAAATTGGATATATCAACAGAGGTCTTGGTTGGTACGCCATGATATGGCTGTTCTGATCACAAACGCTAATACCGAATGGGGTGGTGGTCTGGCTTGGGGAGGAGGAGCATGCTCAGTAGATACAAACAGTGGAACAGATTGGGGAACAGTTGTTTGGAATGATAACGGTGGTTTTGGTAGTGTTACAGTGGGTGCACATGAGATGGCACATAAGTAAGATTAGTGGTGGGAATGCACGAGAATTTGAAACATTTTTCCTCATTACGACAATTTTATGTATTGTTAGTGTTGGAGCTCCTCATGACGATGATCCAAATGCTAATTGTCCAGGGCCGTATGGTTTTATTATGAGTGGCGGTAATGATGACCGACGATACTTTTTCCAAAGATGCAGTGACGCTGCCATCAGTTCGTTCGTCAAGTATGCTCATATCATTCTAAAGTACACAGGACCGGACTGGCCATTTCCAATATAGCCAGTCAGGGCCTGGAAGTACACCGAAAGAAATGCTCACTTCAGGACGTTTTTTCCATTTAATTTTTTAACAGTTCGGATAAAGGAGCATGTCTGCGCCGCTTCGACGGCTATGAGACTACTCCAATGGACAGATCGTTTTCGTCGCCGAAAGCAGGAACCATGCAAGACATGTGTAGAACAGCTCTGAACAATCCGAACGCCTGGATCGATACGGTATTATTCGGTCACTTTTCAGTCATTGAATGGACGATGAAAGCCGGGAACGTTTTTTTCAGGCCGACACATTCAATTGTAAAAATATGGTCTGTAGACGTCGTGACGATTCGAATCCGAATGTAGTGTGGATGCATTCGGTTAGCCCGATCGATAACATTCAATGTGGCAATGGTGGTCGATGCTTCCGCGGAAAATGTCGACCGGACAGCAAATTGTTGCGGAACGAGGGCAGTGGCTTCTGCTTGAACTCAAACAGTCGATTCGGTTTTACTGTGCAAGCTCAAATGTTTGCGTGCCCGTCAGCAAAGTAATTTTTTTGTTCATCAATTTTCTGTGTTCACGGTTGGAAGTGCGATTAAAATTTTTAAAAAATTTGTCTACCAGAGACCGAACACCACTCGATACACTGGAAATTGTAAATGTTCCCAACGGAAAATTGCTGGCTTCACCATTTCTGAATGATGAGAACAAAGAGTAGGGTGATAGGTGCTTCTACACAGGTTCGGCCGATGGTGGCGCTTTGTGGACGGACAGATGCAGCACAGACAATCCGTGGCATGTTTGGGAATTTAGAGCGATTAATGGCAATCAAAATCGCTTCCAGTTGGTGCACAAGCAGACTGGTAGATGCGTAAGGCCGGTATCGAACGCTAGCAACTCTAATTTGCAATCTCTGTCGAGCTGTTCTACTGACAGTTTCATGGTTTGGAGTTGGGTGGATGGAGTATAAAATTGATATGCGTGTACTAACGTGTAAACTGAACTTTGGTCATTCAAACACTGCATTGATAAATAATAAAATTTAAATTCAGCATAACAATCACACAAGTATTTCCTATACACTTTCCGGCGACTCAAATTCTCAATTATTACATTGGCTGTCCAATCCTAGAACCTTGTTGCCTGTTCTTCGCCGGCTGTTTTGCCCTCTTCGTCTTCGTCTCGACGAAACATACTTTTGCAAAATAATTCTATCGGTTTACGAATTTACGCTTATACCCCGAAGTAAAAAACAGCTGAAGCAAATTCGTCTCTGACGAACCTTCAATCCGTTCGTAAAATATATGAAAATTAAAATTCACAAATCAGATCAACAATGAAATTAAATTTTTATTTTTGCCGGAATGTAGAACTTTCTGTTTGATTTACCGAACGCTGATTTACGCAGGTAAAACATTTTTGATTAGATTCAATCTCGAAACATATTTCAAATATCATTTGTTTTGAACAAGGTGCCATGAGCGCTTTAAAAGGCGTCTTATAGCATAGTGAGTAGAGTATAAGCTATTAACGAATTGGTGCGCGTTGTTAGAAGATAAAACAAACCAACCAGGAAGTGATACTCCATTAATTTTGCCGATTCTGTCCAAAGGTACTTAAAAGGAAGGATGAAAATGTCCTTGATATCATTAGTTGGCATCGTGCTAATAGTTGGTGCAACACTAATTGGTGTTGAAGGCTGGTGTTCGCCGTGGAAAACTGGAAGTAGCATGTACGTGTGTAAGGAACAACGGAGACGGAATTGTATCAATGTATACAGTGGCGATGCATGCATTAATTTGAACCGTGGTGGACCGTTCGTTTCTGGCTATTCTGCTGGTAGTCATAAATGTACAATTTATGAATTATACGGATGTCGTGGCGAACCATCGACTGTTGATAAAAATGGATGGAATAAATTCGATTATAATGCAAATTCGCTTCGATGTCCTTGTGTCTAATTGATGTTGATTACATTTTTGCCGCAATAAATTGTGAATAAATAGTTCAGTCCGCATTTTATTCAACAAAAATTTAACGTTTCAGAACAGAACGACAGTCAATTTGTCCTTTGGAAATAAAATCATAAAATAGTGTTGGCTCGTCACCATAATTTAGGAATCACTTGCACTTGCGATAGGACTTAATTGGTCTTAGACCTAGCATCTAGCAATCTAGCAATCTACGAGTCGAAATTCGGTACAGAATATTTTAATTATTACGCTCAGCAGTGCCGCAGTGCGAACTTGCGGTAATCAAATATTATTATCACATAAATCTTACACGGTGATCTTCTTAGAAAAAACGAAAGTAATTGCAGAATCATCGTTGAACCAGCCCTCTGCAATGCAGAGTCTGCATGACAAGTTACATATGTAATATGTACCTGTTTTGGACGACTTGCTTCACCTGTCACATACGGCTATTCGTCTGTTATCGATAACGACGACAAAAATAACGACAAACTCTGTGAGGGTAATATGGTCCTTTATATAGTAAGATGCATGTTAAACAAGGCATCAGAACAGTCGGAGCGTTTGCTGCGACTTAGCCCCGTACGACCCGTAATCCTATTTCGTCCGTAACCATAATACGCCCGTAGTCGTAATACGCCCGGAACCCTAATACGTCTACAACCCTCTAATGCGTCTGTTACCAAAATGCAAGTCAAGTTGGGCATGGTCAAATTTACTGAAACTGTTCATTTTTAAAATTGCACATAGCGCAATTACGAAAGCCCGTACGAAGTACCTCTCAAATAAAACCAACAATTTACGACATTATTTTAGAAACCCAAAATTTTTTGCCAACTTTCCATTGGGTATTCAATTACCTCTCAAATGAAACAAAAACTAGCAAAATCGGATGAGATTTACTCGATTTATGTGCAAAAAACACTTAGGGCCGAGTGGCGGCCTTAGTCCAAGGGCCCAAATTTGAAACTTTTTTGCCACGTTATTTTCGGTATTCAATTACCTTCCACAAAAAACTAAATCTAGCAAAATCGGATCAGATTTACTCGATTTATGTGCAAAAAACACTTAGAGCCGAGTAGCGGCCTTAGTCCAAGGGCCCAAATTTGAAACTTTTTTCGACACGTTCTTTTCGGTATTCAATTATCTCTCAAATGAAACAAAATCTAGCAAAATCGGATGAGATTTACTCGATTTATGTGCAAAAAACACTTAGGGCCGAGTAGCGGCCTTAGTCCAAAGGCCCAAATTTGAAACTTTTTTCGACGCGTTCTTTTCGGTATTCAGTTACCTTCCATAAAAAACTAAATCTAGCAAAATCGGATGAGATTTACTCGATTTATGTGCAAAAAACACTTAGGGCCGAGTAGCGGCCTTAGTCCAAGGGCCCAAATTTGAAACTTTTTTCGACACGTTCTTTTCGGTATTCAGTTACCTTCCATAAAAAACTAAATCTTGCAAAATCGGATGAGATTTACTCGATTTATGTGCAAAAAACACTTAGGGCCGAGTAACGACCTTTGAGCCCTCCCAACAAGCTCGCGTTGCATCTTACCCAAAAACAATGTTCAGCAACTTTGTTCTACTCGTCAATACCTTTCATTTGATATATCACAAGCAGCTATTGCGTGCGTATTTCGGTAGATATCGTCGAAAGACTGAAAAACACCTATAGGGCCCTAGCTCTGGAGGGGCACCCTACCATGTCCATTTTCGAACTTGACCTTACTTTTGTCGATACCAATCAGGGAAAAAAAGAATTTTGAAAAAAGGTTGTGATTTACTCTAGCTAGAGGGGTCACGGACGGACGGACGGACGGACGGACATTTTTTTTATTGCGGATTCGTCATCTATGAACACAACCAAATGCTTTGCCCTTACTGTCTGCTTCCAATTCGACGTGTTACAAACGGCATATTAATCTTATAAGCCCCCAGTACTTCGTACGGGGCTAAAAAATTGAAGTACAAGATTTGCAATCAACAGATTAAAAATACTTTGATCGATGGAAGTAATAGCTTCGACAATAATACTGCTTGTCGTCTGTGACAGGTTAAGGCACTTTCGCTTGTTGCCCGAACAAAGTGAAATCAATTTCAATACAAATTGGACGATTTCAGTACTTTCAACGAAATGAGTTGAGTGATTGTGTTTCAGTAAAAACAATAAATTTGACCAAAAAAGTTCGAGAAAGAAAATTTTACAAAAAAAAAGTTTGCATCAACAAAATGGCACAACCTTTTTTTGATAAAACTTTCTTTTTCGAAGTTTTATAATTTTTGCGAACAAACGCAGAATTACCCATAGAGGTAGACTACCTAGAGGAATTATGACCCGACATTCATTGAAAGGAACTACATCACCTACAACTTTTTACTGTTTTAATCTGTTACAGACTCGGTTACAGACGGCAAGCATATGCCGTGCTCTGTTGTGTGGGTTTCAAAGCATCTTTCCACTTCCGTTTTCCATAAGCGATGGCAATTTTTCAGTAAAATCGTCAACTGCTTGTCTACTACTCGGCAACGGCAACCAGTTACCTTCCGAAACAAGTACGAAAGTCAACCTGCAGTTTTTACGATTTTCTTGACCGTTTTGGCGTTGCAGTTTAACCGAGTTTTCCAGAGTGGTTTTGTGATTACCGTGCGTAAATAAGTGATGTGTTTTGCTGTGGACACGAGTGTGCAGTCGCAGCCTGGGTTTTTCGTTTTTAGTGAGTTGATTTTGGTTTGATTTTTGAATGAATTTCTTTGATTGGTTGTGTTTTTGAGTGAGTTTTTACTGTGATCTGTTGTGTGGGTTTGAAAGCAGCGTTCCACTTATCGTCCGTTTTCCATCAGCGATGGCAATTTTTCAGTAAAATCGTCAACAACTTGTTCAACGTTGCGATTTTACGCTGTCTTGTGAACGAATGTGATGGAAGCAAGTGAAGATGAACAGTTCTATACTATTCTGTGACCACCATCACGTTCGGAGGTCGAAACAGCGTCTTTGCTTCAAGTTTATTCACTAAACGTGAACCATTGGAAAGGGAAAAGCAAAAAGCTTTATTTGTTCTTGAAGTTTTGTCTTATATAGGCATTTCAGCTGGGAGGTAATTTAAGGGATTCCAAACGTCCTGGATAAGGATGCAACGATTTGATCTACACTGGATCTTCAGTAAATAATAACGTAAGGCAAAGGAGCGTTGTGTTTTACTGTCTCGTCTGTGCTTTCCCTAATAAATTAAAAGAAAGGAGGTGCTGTTTTGGTTCTTGAATAAATTTGTTGAAACAGATGTATTTTATTCGTAGTTGTGCCAGTTGCCCGTTGCGCCAAATTGCAACGAAAAAAAATTAGTCTTCAAATGGTCCCAATAATTGTATTATTATCGGCTCCATTACTTCCATCGATCAAAGTTTTTTAATCGGTTGATTTCAAATCTTGTACTTCAATTTTCTTAACATGCATTTTACTATATATAAAGGACCATATTACCCAGAGCTTGTCATTATTTTTCTCGTCATTTATCGATAACAGATAAATATCCGTATGCGTGAAGGTCAAGGGTTAAATACATCGATTTCTTAATTTGTGCGAATAGTCTTAGAAATTGGTTAAATATCTCAAACTTGTCTGAACATAAAAACAAAGAGCCTTAAAAATCTACGGAAATCAGGTCTGGACTGGCCATAATGAGACTTATGGCGATTCCTGAAGGGGTCGTTTGGATTTTTGTATCCTCAGACGATTTTTTTTTTGTAAATCCTTTCTCAACGACATTTACATATATCCGCCCTCAAAACAAACTTGTGTCCTATTTGGTGGTGTACATTAAGTTCACATGAGATGATGGGACAGCGCATCTTTATCGTTGAATCAAAGCACGGTATGCTTTATCTGGCAAACATTATCTTCTTTTTATTAATTTATTAAACTTAATAATACATTCAACACAGGCAGACATAACCACGCCCCAGCATTCATCGATTTAATAAATTAAAAAATTAAAAACGATCCATAAACAAGCTAGAACAGTTGACACTGACTTCGCTAAACTGCTAGCGTTGTTTCCTTTAGGCTTGTCACCGTGTGGTTGTTGTTGGGTGGTGGACTGAGGTGGAGCTAAAGAAAAATCGATTCGATAGAATTTCTCATATAAATTGAATTCAATAATCTTTGCAATTACTGTAATATGGAGGATAAGTGACGGGTTGCTGTCCAGGTGCTGCGGTCGGCTGTTGCCGAGCAATGTTCAGATGAATCCATTCAGTGAAATCGGAGACTTTCGTGTAGAATGCCCAGGTTTTCAATGTCGTTTCACATGAAGCGGATGTGTTGGAATCATTTCTCGGTGGCTGAATTTGAGATAACAGTCCGGTGACATGGTTGTTGCAGACTAGCGGAGTTCCTCTGTCACTGCTAATTTGAAATTGGGTTGGCTGGAGCTGTTTGGAAAATCATTAAGAATGTGAAACCACCCTACAGGAATGCTTTTGCTGAGAAGAACGTCCGATGTGTTAACGGACTTAATCATTTTGTTATTTTCTCTGTCTCTATCATGTTGGATTCTGCCTTAGTACGACTTGACCAGAGTGGTCCCTTTGCACATTTCAACACTAATGCTCACCTTGCACATTCCGCTGTCGTTAAAGAGATAGTGAGAACAGATGTCACTAAATCGTTCGGTAGAATTGGTTTCGATCGCCCCCTTGTTACAAAACCAATTGTCCATAACATAAATTGCCTGAGGTGATGTATATGGATAGCGTGTCGACTGGAAAGCGATAAAAATTTTATTTGAAGTGGAAACATTCGCACCACACGTTCAATCGATTTTTACCGTTTGATTCTGAAAACTGATGAAGCAGTTGTCGTATCTGGCATTCTTAACGTCTAAGGCAATCCACTGAATTACAAGGTTATTTCTCAGTGGGAACGGCTCGTTGACCTAAAACGTTTTTCCGAGTGTTGTTAGCTCGAATCTTATTGAAAAGTTTCACATTCTGAATGGATTACCTTCACCAAAGCGATATCATTCGCCAGCGTGTCAGGGTTGTAATTTTCGTGGATTGTAATTGAGTCAACATAACGCGTATTCGTTGGATTAGCCGCAAAGGATCCTGCTGCAACGTAAATCATTGACGGATTGTATGGACGACTGAAAACAAATTGCAAGTTCAAACCTCCAGTAAACTTTGAAAGGTCAATGAGTTTGATCGGCTCGACCTATCGTAAATTACCTTAGATTAGCAGAACGTATCCGAGAATGCATGCAATCGGCAGTCGTTAGAACATAACTTTCATGGATGATTGCCCCGTTACAGAGATTGATATTATCGCTGCCACTCGGTAAAAAATTGTCATACAAGCGAATGGAAGCCTGAATAAAAATAGGAAAGAAGTTGAGTCAACCTCTCACATTCCCTTAGTATATTCGATAAGTTTATTCTCAGCCATAAAGGGGGCTTAGATGCTAGATTTTGTTTCGTATACTCATTGTAACTTTCTTGGATTCGACACCCGAGCATCTAAAGCTGAGTAGTTCAAATACCGAATGGGGATTCTGACAGAAATCTAAAAGTTTACCATTTCGTGAATGTAAACACTCGGAATAATCAGAGCGTGAAACATAAGGAAATATTGTGCCTGAAGCTATCAAGTGAGAATGAAAATCTTGAAGCAGGGACTATCTTTAGCAAAAGGAAAATTCAGGAAATTTAGGAAAACACGGGAAAACTTGGGAGAATATGGGAAAACGTTTTCCCAAATTTGCCAATAAAATCAAGTGTAACATAAAATTCCAGACGAATCTGATCGAGAGCAATGACAAAAATAAATATCAAATCGTATGTTAAAACTAGGCCCCACCTTATGGGTGGGTCAGGTCCCTTGACTGACTGAATAAATATTCATAGCTTGACGGTTGCGTGTATAAAATCCTACAAGAACTGTCAAGTTACGAATTCTTTAAAGTTACGAAAATACGGCAATCTGCACTCTGGGCGCCGATTCTCGTGAATTTAAGAATTCCAGTTGTCACCTTAATGCGAATGTCCATACGATTCGTAACTTTTAAGATGACAACTGTCAAGTTACGAAATCTTAAATTCGCGAGAATCTGCGCGCTTCTTATTTTCTTATAAATTGCGCATTCGCTTTATTATATTCCAATTTTTTTCTTCAGAAAGTCCCATTGTCTGCTATAAACGGTGGTGAAAAGATTTCTTGATTATGTATTGAACAAAAATGAAACTCTGAAGCTATGAAGCTCTGGCCGCAAAGTCCACACTTGTTCAATTTTTTGTATACAAACAACTACCACGAAATCCCTCAAAAAAATCTTTTCGAAATAAAGTCTAGATTGTTACTCAAATACTTTCCATTTACTAACCTAAGCCTCATGAATTTCAGTCCTAGTCGATTTTAAAAAAAATTATGGAAGGCCTCGCTTTGCTATGACTGTAAAGCTCACGTTCGTTTAAATTTTCTAAATTATAAGAATTTTTGTAGCAATTAAATCTACTGAAACTCGGCCTCATTTGATCGATCATGAATAAAATATGAAACTCGTGGGATTACGGCCCTCGCTTCGCTCTGGCCGCAAAGTTCACACTCGTTGATTTTTTTTCTACCATAGGCAACAATAAATGACACATAAAAGTCTTTTCGGAATAAATAACAGATACTTCAGTATTTTCCATTAACGAACTTAACCCGAGTTATTTCAGTACTTATCAAACAAAATTTTCTTGGAAAGTCGAAAATTTCTCCGTAAGGAGACTATTATTTAGACAGATAGTCTGTTTTTTTTTTGGAAATCCGTTGAGGATTACCTAAGTTATCGTGTTATCAAGCGACAAGACAAAAATTCTTTTGGGAATATCTCAGAGATCACCCGTCCGTTATAACCCATCTTCGAACTTAACCTCAGGAATGTAATTCCCCGTCGAACAAAAAATAGTTTTTGGAAATCCATTGAAAATTACTCAAGTTATCGTGTTATCAAGCGACAAGACAAAAATTCTTTTAGGAATATCTCAGAGATCACCCGTCCGTTATAACCCATCTTCAAAATTAACCTCAGGAATTTAATTACCCGTCAGACAAAAAAAAGTTTTTGGAAATCCATTGAAAATTACTCGAGTTATCGTGTTATCAAGGAATGAACAAAGTGTGACAAACATTTTCTGTATTTAAGGTTTTTGGTCATACATTCATGTATTTTCAATCATAGTAGTGAACATTGTGTGACAAACATTTTAGAGTGTTTATCATCCGTAAGACCCATGTATTTCAGTCAAGGGAATTAATGAAGGACAAGATTTTGTATCCAGTGCAGGTACTTGTATAATTCCGGGCGCAAGTTCTGTAAGTTTTTTCTTCATTTCAAGTTGTTTGGCATGAAAAGTTGTGCAACAGGTGTTGAGGAATTTCGCACCGCGTCATTCACAATAACCCCCAAAGTGTCATTTTGTCAATTATTGTAAATGACTCGGCGCGAAATTCTTAGCAGGTGGAAAAACAGTTTGCAATTTTCAGAAGAAGAAACAATCACAACTTTTCTTAGCAAACAAAGAAAAATCTTAAATAAGAGCGTTTTTCTGTATTAATCAACCAACCTGTCGAGAAAAAATAGGTATTAGTTCAACTAGGGAAGAATTTTCTCGGTTTAATGTAATTTCTAACTTTTTTCCGAGTTAAACACAACGTTTTTCGCAACAAAAGCTTTCGAATTCTGAACGGAGGGAAGAAAATGACTATTTTCTGGCCTGCGTTTAAAAAAATAACTTTGATCAGAACAAGTCATACTTATCAGCAACGAAGCGTAAAATAAACCAGGCAGGAGCAGTTCATTTATGTAAAGTCAAATAAGGGACCTAGATATGATCGAGGAATTAAATTAAACTTTTCACAAGATGCAAATGTTGTTTCTACTGTTCTCGCTAATATTTGCAAATACGCTCAATCAATACTCTTGGCTGAATCCATAAAATAGAAATTTACTTATGATACGGTCCCACAACTGCCTGGTTTATTTTACGCTGCCGTGTTATCAGTAAAGAATGGAATGATATTATCATGCAACTCAAAAATTAATTTAAATAAAAAATCGCTCCATTTCTGTCCCGTCCACACTGCAAAGAGTAATTATCAGCGCTCATTCATTTCGTTTACGACTCTTTGATAAAGTAAAAAAAAACGGAAGGCCCATCTTGTTCATACTGCATTGTTTGATAAGTTGATTTACGCAAAATTTTCATAATTTTTCTCGAAGATTACCAAACACATCTCACAAACGAAATCAGCAATCTTCATGTGATTATGATCTATTATTGTAATCAGTAACATCATTTTACATCTATAGATATGAATCCATTGTACAGAGACCCGTCATCGCGCGTTATTATCTCTAATAAGTAAATATTTAATCAAACAGATTTTAATTGATATTGATTGTGATATACAAAATGCGTGTATCTTAGTTGGGATACCAGCATCTGTGATACAAAATTCGTGTATCTCAATTGGGATACCGGTATCCCGGTATAAGTCAAAGGAAAATCGGCATTTTCTAGGTCGGGAAATCGGTATATATCTGATACGAAAATGCGTGTATCTCAGTTGGGATACCGGCATTTGTGATACAAAATGCGCGGCGCGAAATTACTAGCTATCGCATTGCCACAGTTTATATAGACACCCGAAAAAATATTTTTTCTTTTTGAATTTAATTTTTGTTAAAGTCTGAATTCTACCACCACATAACACACCATGATTTGTGAACATATTTACCCATCCCGCCTCATTCACAATGATAAAATTTTTCCGTGTCAATATCGTTTTCGTTATTGTTGGAAATTATTGGTTTTGTCATTATTGTGTGATTTGCTAAAGTTCTCTAATGTCTTTTATGTGAAGCCAAAAAGCCCGTGCGTCACCATCCATTATCACCTTAAGTCATTGAGGCACTATAGTGTTGGCATATTGTAAATAAAGCGCTTTTTTAGTCTGATGTTCCGAATGTTTCGACCGTTCATAACTTTAGTCTGTGTTGACCTCAATGATTCGAACAATTGAGGAATAAGAATTAGGGGAAAATAGCATCGGTCGAAGAGAACACATGTTTTATGGGTTCACGTTAATCTTCAGATACGATTTGGACAACGGTGATACATTTCGTGGACAAACATATGCTGTGATTGGTACTATTTACTTTATGTTTGGCCCTGAAGGTGAAATTTATTGGACCAACATCTACAGCAACGATTACAAAGAAGACGAAAAATTCACTAAAATTGTTCGGAAAGGTAAACTTTTTGAGAGTAAAGTCTGAGTTTTATTCTGAGCAGATTTGTTATATTAACTTAGCTGAACGCGATGGTGACGAAATTGAATTTAAAGATGATTCCATTGGGTATTATATGACGGTTGGTGGATACATTAAATACCTTCCATATGCCACTAAGTAACAAAGACTGACACTATAAGCAAATGTTCGTTTAATAATGACCAAAATCTGCTTTTAGATGGGATCTGAAAAATATTTGTTTTACCAAGGCTGCCGACAATCAAACCTTTAATTTTACGTAAGTTTCTTCACGTCAATATGTTTAATCAAATGACCAAATCCGGTGATCCTTTGTGACCCAAAGTATATCCTCATTGAATAATTCGAAGAAGTATAATGGCACGACGTATCTTGAAGGAGACGATCCCAAAATTCAGCGCTTAGGAGTGATTGGTGGTGCGAGCTGTAACGGAGGCGTTTATGAAATTCACTTTACAGATGTTGAGCTACTCTCCGACGAAGTTTTCTGTCGGGGATACGATAAACCTATTGAACGTAAGCGTTTTATACCTCTTCTGAATGTCGAAAATTTTGTTGAATCTTTTTATCGATTATAGTACAAACAGCACCATTAGGAACCGCAGTGGGAATGTGGTTAAATCCAAGCCTTTTAAAGACATTGGTTGGATAAGAAAAGTTCAATACAATCAATAAGTCGAATGGTATTTGAATGGTAATTTTAATTCAGAAAGGAAGCACCAAATGCAGACAACGAACCTGTTGCAGCACAAACAATTTAATAAATAAAATGAAGTCTGTCCATGAACAAAAGAGAATCTTTTCGGTACCCAGAAAATGACTGCAATTGAACAACAAAAAAATGGTAACATTTAACTGCACCCACACTAAGCCAGATAAGGTGGGATAAATTGCAGAAGATGCACGTCTCTTGTGTTATTTTTATCTTGTGGAGCATCGATCAAAAATGTGTTTTAAAAATATGGCCTAAGACCTTCACTTAAAACAGTTAAAAACTCCACAGAAGAAAATACTTCTGTAAAAGAACTCGATTTTCCATACATTTCACTCAATTGGGAACTGTTGGTACCTTTTGTGAAGTGCAAAGTACATCTTGACCATTTATTGACTGGAAGTGAACGGTGTGCATCTCTGCTTTACAATAACTCCCTATTCGGTGCAAGCAATTGAGTTTCTGTTCATTTTATGTGGTCGAATAAATGAGGTTTTCCACCTGCTACGAAGAAGGAGAAGCAATATTTTCAAAACCGGTGGTCTCACGGTTCAGGACAATTTTGTGCTGAGCATGTAATTTTGATTTTGTTTGACACTACTGGACTGGGGTGTGTTATACGTGGAATTAAAGAGTGTGAGTTCAGCTACAACACCCTATAGTCAGTTCCGCGGATAGATGCTGTTGCAAGCCAGCAGAACTGTCCAAACATTTACCATATTTTAGTCATAAGTCCAGAACGGGTGGCGGCACTTACCGATGACTATACTCTTTATAAAGGTCTGCCATAGGCCTATATTCCTGCAACACTTCAACTTTTAGAAACATGTCTATCTCGAGCTGTCACAGAAAAAAAAATTCAGGACCCCTTGACATGCACTGACTTTTCAAATGTTAATTCCGAAATTGGGAAACTAACCGAAAAATTAAAAGATATCCATTTCTTAGAATTGAAAGGCGATTCAAACGAGCTTACCCGGATCGCCGAACTATTATTTTCGAATTAGCTAAAGCTTTATAGATATCATTCTTCAACGTAAACGTTCTTATTCAAATGAATGAACAAAATTTTTTTATTGTTAACCTGTCACATATGGCTGGCTATTCATCTTTTCTATGTAATATGGTCCTTTATTCGCCTAGTCGGTTGGCCCCACATTTTTTTACAGTACTTCATTCTCACTGTACTATTTTTTCGTGTAACAACTTCACATTGATTCATTCCCATGAAATGTCACTGCAGTGAAGTTTGTTAATGAAAAAATAATTCAGTGACAGCAGAATTTTGATGAAGAAAAGTACTAAATTGTAATAGATTTTACCCTTGGATTGGATTGGATTAGATGGGAAGGGGGTTAGCCCAGCACCTAAGCCTCTAGTGGGCCTGTTGTGCTATTGCACAAGTCACTTGATCATATGAATTGTGATTTTTCATCATATCTCTTCGGACTCAGATAGCTCACAAATCGACCGTGTAAACGTCCCATACGTTGTGAATTCTCTGAGCCACGAGTAGTATGCGAAGACCACAACCATCACTAATGACTCATGCATTTTCCCAATGAGCGACTAGTCGATCATAGATGGCGCTTATCCTACAGTCTGTTGTATATTGTGAATTGTGTCATTGACATTATGTCAATATGGCGTGATTGTTGCGAAGAAATCGAATATTGGATTTCTTTGAAATTTGCGACTTTGTTACGGTCGTACAGCCATTAGATAACTAATAGCGAGTGCTTAATCACCAAGTGATTAGAATAAAACCAGGCAAGCATTTTTGCACCGGGAGTCGAACCCGGGACCTCTTGGGTATGAGTCCTATGCTCTACCGATTGAGCTACCTGGACCCTTAGTTTCTAAACTACATTCTTCTATACAATAAAATCAATGTTAAAAAAATTGAAGTACAAGATTTGAAATCCGATATTTCAACTAGTCCGAATTCGCTCTTATTCAAATTTCCTATTTTCTACCATCGGGAAACAAATTACAACTTCTACCTTCTAAGATATCGCTACTTTGTCGCTCTTTTGCCAGCACACTGTATAGTATACTTCCTACGATAACAGATTTCTTTTTAACGGATTCGATTCCAGAACTCATCTCCGACTCATGCTAGAAACTTCTGATTTTCTAAAAAAGTAGCCCTTTAGCATGCGTTCGGAATGGTATGTACTATTCCTTTCATCTCTAAAAAATACTTTGATCATTAGAAGTGATCCTTAGACCCATAGACTCGATCATTCTAGTGTTGATTTGCTCATCGCGTCCCTGAATTTTATTTGCCCAATTCTGTAAGCAGTAAAATAACAACGCGATCGCGATAACAACGTATTTGAGCATACACAATAACCTGCTGTTGCAGTCCGCATCTTTCTAAAAAAAAAACTTTTTCGGTAATTTCCTCTGAAGGCCACACACGAATTATAATATACCAAGAAATCATTTGCCGAAATGTATTTCTGGCACAATTACTGAGAAAGTACAATGTTAAATGTGAGCCGAGATAAGCTCTGTTCAAACGGATTTTATTCTCCTTTCCTGGTAACACGAATGGAATATAGGTCGAAGTAGTATGGAAACGAATGTGGAAAAGAAAAGCAACTATATTATCTGCGAACGACAAGTAATTCATGCATACCCTATAAATGTAACAAGACGTCCATAACTTTTCAAATATATGAAGTAAAAGATTTTGCGTGTGTTTCTTGGCGATATTGAATGTTGAACGTCTTAAATAATTCTTCAATCAATGTAGCCACAGCATGGCAGAGTAAAGTAAACCAGGCAGGAGCAGAGGATGCAAATACATTCAAAGGAGTAACCCGTTACAATCGTTTACGTATTCGTTTCATCACAGCTCTGCTTCTAACATGAACATAAGAAATATCAAAATCAAAATAGACCCTTCTTATTTGAAAATTTGGAGGCTTTTTAACGTTGGTAAAGTTAGTGTTCGTGCTAGAAGCGGCGCTATGGTTTCATACATTTGTATTAGTAAGCGTTTACCAAAATCAAAAGCCTGCGTATGCATTTAGATCCCTCGTCAAATCGACGGCTCCTGCCTAGTTTACTCTGCCGTGATGCAGCTCGATAGTATCCTCAATTCGTTTTGTCGGAATGAAATCGAAATAGAAATTAGCGAGCACATGAAGAGCAAACGGATGTCAAATGATGGTGCCCTAACCGAATATCTTTATCCGCGTTGCCTCCTCAACAGTCTACAGTTTTCTTTTTAGGTGACCTTACTGAGCTGAACATTGATCCCCTGATTCTTCTGCCGTGCTAAGCCAAAAAAAATCATATGCATGCATCTGTTGTGTGCTTTGATAAGCTTTCGCAAGCTCTGAGTTTTTTGCCCAGCGTAATTTAAGTTTTAATTGCAAAGAAGCTGAAGTCAAGGAAAAAAATACTATTTCTTGAAGCTGATAAGAAAAGCCTTTCAAATGATACAGTACAGCAGACCGTACGTACCCCTACTAATGAAGCAAATTAATAACTTTGACGATTTTAAATATTTGTCTTCCAAATAAAGCATCTTTACTTCATGCACTCTAAAGTCGTATATATAGAGCACACTTCACTTCAATGATCATAAGTATTTTTCCACTTTCAATCGAAAATGGTCTTGAAAATATTCGTACCATTGTTGACGGTGTTTTTAACAACTCAACTGGTTGCATCTGCATACATTCCATTCTTGTATCCTGGTAAGGATTGAGGGAAAAGAAAAATTTCAAATTTGAAACGACATTTGTTCATCACTGTCCTTTCTAGAAAACATCGGAGCGAAGACAACAATAGTCAGTTCTGACAATGAAGGAAATTTGGTTCTGAAAAGCTTTAGCGGAATCGATTCCAAACTTCCACATTACGACAGTCCGCAGGTAGTCCTCAAATATTTAAAGAAAATTCATTTTGTGATATCGTTTGCTTGATGCACCGTTGCCTTAATATTTCTTTAGGAATACATCGAGAAGCACAACGGCTCCACGATCTATAAGGTTTTTCAAGATGACACTCCTGCAGCAAGAACTGACTATCGTAAGTGAAGCTTCGTTAAACAAATCTCTTGAGTTCCTCGATCCCTACAATGACTCTATTTGAAATACAGTCGAAATTCCTGGAAATTTTACTCTTCGAGCTGACAAATTGGCAGGAAGAGCAACAGCGACTGGTCCAGCCGTCATCGAGGTTGTAATTGTGGTAGACAAAGCATTCGGCGATGTGTTCCAACAAAATTATCAACGAGTTGTGGACTACCTAACCATTTACTTCTGGGACGTCAACATTAGATACAAAACGCTATGGAGCGTTGACCTATCCTTTCGAGTCAATGGTCTACTTATAATGGCTGTAAGATGATGATTGGCATATCGACGCCGCGAATCATTAACGAGTAATGCTGAAAATTAATTTTTATTTTGCAGTCGACAGGTGCTCAGCCATTCATTGAGAACGCTAAAGCAAGCGACGGACGAACCGAACATGGTAGAACTTTGAATTTATTTAAAAATTGGATATATCAACAGAGGTCTTGGTTGGTACGCCATGATATGGCTGTTCTGATCACAAACGCTAATACCGAATGGGGTGGTGGTCTGGCTTGGGGAGGAGGAGCATGCTCAGTAGATACAAACAGTGGAACAGATTGGGGAACAGTTGTTTGGAATGATAACGGTGGTTTTGGTAGTGTTACAGTGGGTGCACATGAGATGGCACATAAGTAAGATTAGTGGTGGGAATGCACGAGAATTTGAAACATTTTTCCTCATTACGACAATTTTATGTATTGTTAGTGTTGGAGCTCCTCATGACGATGATCCAAATGCTAATTGTCCAGGGCCGTATGGTTTTATTATGAGTGGCGGTAATGATGACCGACGATACTTTTTCCAAAGATGCAGTGACGCTGCCATCAGTTCGTTCGTCAAGTATGCTCATATCATTCTAAAGTACACAGGACCGGACTGGCCATTTCCAATATAGCCAGTCAGGGCCTGGAAGTACACCGAAAGAAATGCTCACTTCAGGACGTTTTTTCCATTTAATTTTTTAACAGTTCGGATAAAGGAGCATGTCTGCGCCGCTTCGACGGCTATGAGACTACTCCAATGGACAGATCGTTTTCGTCGCCGAAAGCAGGAACCATGCAAGACATGTGTAGAACAGCTCTGAACAATCCGAACGCCTGGATCGATACGGTATTATTCGGTCACTTTTCAGTCATTGAATGGACGATGAAAGCCGGGAACGTTTTTTTCAGGCCGACACATTCAATTGTAAAAATATGGTCTGTAGACGTCGTGACGATTCGAATCCGAATGTAGTGTGGATGCATTCGGTTAGCCCGATCGATAACATTCAATGTGGCAATGGTGGTCGATGCTTCCGCGGAAAATGTCGACCGGACAGCAAATTGTTGCGGAACGAGGGCAGTGGCTTCTGCTTGAACTCAAACAGTCGATTCGGTTTTACTGTGCAAGCTCAAATGTTTGCGTGCCCGTCAGCAAAGTAATTTTTTTGTTCATCAATTTTCTGTGTTCACGGTTGGAAGTGCGATTAAAATTTTTAAAAAATTTGTCTACCAGAGACCGAACACCACTCGATACACTGGAAATTGTAAATGTTCCCAACGGAAAATTGCTGGCTTCACCATTTCTGAATGATGAGAACAAAGAGTCGGGTGATAGGTGCTTCTACACAGGTTCGGCCGATGGTGGCGCTTTGTGGACGGACAGATGCAGCACAGACAATCCGTGGCATGTTTGGGAATTTAGAACGATTAATGGCAATCAAAATCGCTTCCAGTTGGTGCACAAGCAGACTGGTAGATGCGTAAGGCCGGTATCGAACGCTAGCAACTCTAATTTGCAATCTCTGTCGAGCTGTTCTACTGACAGTTTCATGGTTTGGAGTTGGGTGGATGGAGTATAAAATTGATATGCGTGTACTAACGTGTAAACTGAACTTTGGTCATTCAAACACTGCATTGATAAATAATAAAATTTAAATTCAGCATAACAATCACACAAGTATTTCCTATACACTTTCCGGCGACTCAAATTCTCAATTATTACATTGGCTGTCCAATCCTAGAACCTTGTTGCCTGTTCTTCGCCGGCTGTTTTGCCCTCTTCGTCTTCGTCTCGACGAAACATACTTTTGCAAAATAATTCTATCGGTTTACGAATTTACGCTTATACCCCGAAGTAAAAAACAGCTGAAGCAAATTCGTCTCTGACGAACCTTCAATCCGTTCGTAAAATATATGAAAATTAAAATTCACAAATCAGATCAACAATGAAATTAAATTTTTATTTTTGCCGGAATGTAGAACTTTCTGTTTGATTTACCGAACGCTGATTTACGCAGGTAAAACATTTTTGATTAGATTCAATCTCGAAACATATTTCAAATATCATTTGTTTTGAACAAGGTGCCATGAGCGCTTTAAAAGGCGTCTTATAGCATAGTGAGTAGAGTATAAGCTATTAACGAATTGGTGCGCGTTGTTAGAAGATAAAACAAACCAACCAGGAAGTGATACTCCATTAATTTTGCCGATTCTGTCCAAAGGTACTTAAAAGGAAGGATGAAAATGTCCTTGATATCATTAGTTGGCATCGTGCTAATAGTTGGTGCAACACTAATTGGTGTTGAAGGCTGGTGTTCGCCGTGGAAAACTGGAAGTAGCATGTACGTGTGTAAGGAACAACGGAGACGGAATTGTATCAATGTATACAGTGGCGATGCATGCATTAATTTGAACCGTGGTGGACCGTTCGTTTCTGGCTATTCTGCTGGTAGTCATAAATGTACAATTTATGAATTATACGGATGTCGTGGCGAACCATCGACTGTTGATAAAAATGGATGGAATAAATTCGATTATAATGCAAATTCGCTTCGATGTCCTTGTGTCTAATTGATGTTGATTACATTTTTGCCGCAATAAATTGTGAATAAATAGTTCAGTCCGCATTTTATTCAACAAAAATTTAACGTTTCAGAACAGAACGACAGTCAATTTGTCCTTTGGAAATAAAATCATAAAATAGTGTTGGCTCGTCACCATAATTTAGGAATCACTTGCACTTGCGATAGGACTTAATTGGTCTTAGACCTAGCATCTAGCAATCTAGCAATCTACGAGTCGAAATTCGGTACAGAATATTTTAATTATTACGCTCAGCAGTGCCGCAGTGCGAACTTGCGGTAATCAAATATTATTATCACATAAATCTTACACGGTGATCTTCTTAGAAAAAACGAAAGTAATTGCAGAATCATCGTTGAACCAGCCCTCTGCAATGCAGAGTCTGCATGACAAGTTACATATGTAATATGTACCTGTTTTGGACGACTTGCTTCACCTGTCACATACGGCTATTCGTCTGTTATCGATAACGACGACAAAAATAACGACAAACTCTGTGAGGGTAATATGGTCCTTTATATAGTAAGATGCATGTTAAACAAGGCATCAGAACAGTCGGAGCGTTTGCTGCGACTTAGCCCCGTACGACCCGTAATCCTATTTCGTCCGTAACCATAATACGCCCGTAGTCGTAATACGCCCGGAACCCTAATACGTCTACAACCCTCTAATGCGTCTGTTACCAAAATGCAAGTCAAGTTGGGCATGGTCAAATTTACTGAAACTGTTCATTTTTAAAATTGCGCATAGCGCAATTACGAAAGCCCGTACGAAGTACCTCTCAAATAAAACCAACAATTTACGACATTATTTTAGAAACCCAAAATTTTTTGCCAACTTTCCATTGGGTATTCAATTACCTCTCAAATGAAACAAAAACTAGCAAAATCGGATGAGATTTACTCGATTTATGTGCAAAAAACACTTAGGGCCGAGTGGCGGCCTTAGTCCAAGGGCCCAAATTTGAAACTTTTTTGCCACGTTATTTTCGGTATTCAATTACCTTCCACAAAAAACTAAATCTAGCAAAATCGGATCAGATTTACTCGATTTATGTGCAAAAAACACTTAGAGCCGAGTAGCGGCCTTAGTCCAAGGGCCCAAATTTGAAACTTTTTTCGACACGTTCTTTTCGGTATTCAATTATCTCTCAAATGAAACAAAATCTAGCAAAATCGGATGAGATTTACTCGATTTATGTGCAAAAAACACTTAGGGCCGAGTAGCGGCCTTAGTCCAAAGGCCCAAATTTGAAACTTTTTTCGACGCGTTCTTTTCGGTATTCAGTTACCTTCCATAAAAAACTAAATCTAGCAAAATCGGATGAGATTTACTCGATTTATGTGCAAAAAACACTTAGGGCCGAGTAGCGGCCTTAGTCCAAGGGCCCAAATTTGAAACTTTTTTCGACACGTTCTTTTCGGTATTCAGTTACCTTCCATAAAAAACTAAATCTTGCAAAATCGGATGAGATTTACTCGATTTATGTGCAAAAAACACTTAGGGCCGAGTAACGACCTTTGAGCCCTCCCAACAAGCTCGCGTTGCATCTTACCCAAAAACAATGTTCAGCAACTTTGTTCTACTCGTCAATACCTTTCATTTGATATATCACAAGCAGCTATTGCGTGCGTATTTCGGTAGATATCGTCGAAAGACTGAAAAACACCTATAGGGCCCTAGCTCTGGAGGGGCACCCTACCATGTCCATTTTCGAACTTGACCTTACTTTTGTCGATACCAATCAGGGAAAAAAAGAATTTTGAAAAAAGGTTGTGATTTACTCTAGCTAGAGGGGTCACGGACGGACGGACGGACGGACGGACATTTTTTTTATTGCGGATTCGTCATCTATGAACACAACCAAATGCTTTGCCCTTACTGTCTGCTTCCAATTCGACGTGTTACAAACGGCATATTAATCTTATAAGCCCCCAGTACTTCGTACGGGGCTAAAAAATTGAAGTACAAGATTTGCAATCAACAGATTAAAAATACTTTGATCGATGGAAGTAATAGCTTCGACAATAATACTGCTTGTCGTCTGTGACAGGTTAAGGCACTTTCGCTTGTTGCCCGAACAAAGTGAAATCAATTTCAATACAAATTGGACGATTTCAGTACTTTCAACGAAATGAGTTGAGTGATTGTGTTTCAGTAAAAACAATAAATTTGACCAAAAAAGTTCGAGAAAGAAAATTTTACAAAAAAAAAGTTTGCATCAACAAAATGGCACAACCTTTTTTTGATAAAACTTTCTTTTTCGAAGTTTTATAATTTTTGCGAACAAACGCAGAACTACCCATAGAGGTAGACTACCTAGAGGAATTATGACCCGACATTCATTGAAAGGAACTACATCACCTACAACTTTTTACTGTTTTAATCTGTTACAGACTCGGTTACAGACGGCAAGCATATGCCGTGCTCTGTTGTGTGGGTTTCAAAGCATCTTTCCACTTCCGTTTTCCATAAGCGATGGCAATTTTTCAGTAAAATCGTCAACTGCTTGTCTACTACTCGGCAACGGCAACCAGTTACCTTCCGAAACAAGTACGAAAGTCAACCTGCAGTTTTTACGATTTTCTTGACCGTTTTGGCGTTGCAGTTTAACCGAGTTTTCCAGAGTGGTTTTGTGATTACCGTGCGTAAATAAGTGATGTGTTTTGCTGTGGACACGAGTGTGCAGTCGCAGCCTGGGTTTTTCGTTTTTAGTGAGTTGATTTTGGTTTGATTTTTGAATGAATTTCTTTGATTGGTTGTGTTTTTGAGTGAGTTTTTACTGTGATCTGTTGTGTGGGTTTGAAAGCAGCGTTCCACTTATCGTCCGTTTTCCATCAGCGATGGCAATTTTTCAGTAAAATCGTCAACAACTTGTTCAACGTTGCGATTTTACGCTGTCTTGTGAACGAATGTGATGGAAGCAAGTGAAGATGAACAGTTCTATACTATTCTGTGACCACCATCACGTTCGGAGGTCGAAACAGCGTCTTTGCTTCAAGTTTATTCACTAAACGTGAACCATTGGAAAGGGAAAAGCAAAAAGCTTTATTTGTTCTTGAAGTTTTGTCTTATATAGGCATTTCAGCTGGGAGGTAATTTAAGGGATTCCAAACGTCCTGGATAAGGATGCAACGATTTGATCTACACTGGATCTTCAGTAAATAATAACGTAAGGCAAAGGAGCGTTGTGTTTTACTGTCTCGTCTGTGCTTTCCCTAATAAATTAAAAGAAAGGAGGTGCTGTTTTGGTTCTTGAATAAATTTGTTGAAACAGATGTATTTTATTCGTAGTTGTGCCAGTTGCCCGTTGCGCCAAATTGCAACGAAAAAAAATTAGTCTTCAAATGGTCCCAATAATTGTATTATTATCGGCTCCATTACTTCCATCGATCAAAGTTTTTTAATCGGTTGATTTCAAATCTTGTACTTCAATTTTCTTAACATGCATTTTACTATATATAAAGGACCATATTACCCAGAGCTTGTCATTATTTTTCTCGTCATTTATCGATAACAGATAAATATCCGTATGCGTGAAGGTCAAGGGTTAAATACATCGATTTCTTAATTTGTGCGAATAGTCTTAGAAATTGGTTAAATATCTCAAACTTGTCTGAACATAAAAACAAAGAGCCTTAAAAATCTACGGAAATCAGGTCTGGACTGGCCATAATGAGACTTATGGCGATTCCTGAAGGGGTCGTTTGGATTTTTGTATCCTCAGACGATTTTTTTTTTGTAAATCCTTTCTCAACGACATTTACATATATCCGCCCCTCAAAACAAACTTGTGTCCTATTTGGTGGTGTACATTAAGTTCACATGAGATGATGGGACAGCGCATCTTTATCGTTGAATCAAAGCACGGTATGCTTTATCTGGCAAACATTATCTTCTTTTTATTAATTTATTAAACTTAATAATACATTCAACACAGGCAGACATAACCACGCCCCAGCATTCATCGATTTAATAAATTAAAAAATTAAAAACGATCCATAAACAAGCTAGAACAGTTGACACTGACTTCGCTAAACTGCTAGCGTTGTTTCCTTTAGGCTTGTCACCGTGTGGTTGTTGTTGGGTGGTGGACTGAGGTGGAGCTAAAGAAAAATCGATTCGATAGAATTTCTCATATAAATTGAATTCAATAATCTTTGCAATTACTGTAATATGGAGGATAAGTGACGGGTTGCTGTCCAGGTGCTGCGGTCGGCTGTTGCCGAGCAATGTTCAGATGAATCCATTCAGTGAAATCGGAGACTTTCGTGTAGAATGCCCAGGTTTTCAATGTCGTTTCACATGAAGCGGATGTGTTGGAATCATTTCTCGGTGGCTGAATTTGAGATAACAGTCCGGTGACATGGTTGTTGCAGACTAGCGGAGTTCCTCTGTCACTGCTAATTTGAAATTGGGTTGGCTGGAGCTGTTTGGAAAATCATTAAGAATGTGAAACCACCCTACAGGAATGCTTTTGCTGAGAAGAACGTCCGATGTGTTAACGGACTTAATCATTTTGTTATTTTCTCTGTCTCTATCATGTTGGATTCTGCCTTAGTACGACTTGACCAGAGTGGTCCCTTTGCACATTTCAACACTAATGCTCACCTTGCACATTCCGCTGTCGTTAAAGAGATAGTGAGAACAGATGTCACTAAATCGTTCGGTAGAATTGGTTTCGATCGCCCCCTTGTTACAAAACCAATTGTCCATAACATAAATTGCCTGAGGTGATGTATATGGGTAGCGTGTCGACTGGAAAGCGATAAAAATTTTATTTGAAGTGGAAACATTCGCACCACACGTTCAATCGATTTTTACCGTTTGATTCTGAAAACTGATGAAGCAGTTGTCGTATCTGGCATTCTTAACGTCTAAGGCAATCCACTGAATTACAAGGTTATTTCTCAGTGGGAACGGCTCGTTGACCTAAAACGTTTTTCCGAGTGTTGTTAGCTCGAATCTTATTGAAAAGTTTCACATTCTGAATGGATTACCTTCACCAAAGCGATATCATTCGCCAGCGTGTCAGGGTTGTAATTTTCGTGGATTGTAATTGAGTCAACATAACGCGTATTCGTTGGATTAGCCGCAAAGGATCCTGCTGCAACGTAAATCATTGACGGATTGTATGGACGACTGAAAACAAATTGCAAGTTCAAACCTCCAGTAAACTTTGAAAGGTCAATGAGTTTGATCGGCTCGACCTATCGTAAATTACCTTAGATTAGCAGAACGTATCCGAGAATGCATGCAATCGGCAGTCGTTAGAACATAACTTTCATGGATGATTGCCCCGTTACAGAGATTGATATTATCGCTGCCACTCGGTAAAAAATTGTCATACAAGCGAATGGAAGCCTGAATAAAAATAGGAAAGAAGTTGAGTCAACCTCTCACATTCCCTTAGTATATTCGATAAGTTTATTCTCAGCCATAAAGGGGGCTTAGATGCTAGATTTTGTTTCGTATACTCATTGTAACTTTCTTGGATTCGACACCCGAGCATCTAAAGCTGAGTAGTTCAAATACCGAATGGGGATTCTGACAGAAATCTAAAAGTTTACCATTTCGTGGATGTAAACACTCGGAATAATCAGAGCGTGAAACATAAGGAAATATTGTGCCTGAAGCTATCAAGTGAGAATGAAAATCTTGAAGCAGGGACTATCTTTAGCAAAAGGAAAATTCAGGAAATTTAGGAAAACACGGGAAAACTTGGGAGAATATGGGAAAACGTTTTCCCAAATTTGCCAATAAAATCAAGTGTAACATAAAATTCCAGACGAATCTGATCGAGAGCAATGACAAAAATAAATATCAAATCGTATGTTAAAACTAGGCCCCACCTTATGGGTGGGTCAGGTCCCTTGACTGACTGAATAAATATTCATAGCTTGACGGTTGCGTGTATAAAATCCTACAAGAACTGTCAAGTTACGAATTCTTTAAAGTTACGAAAATACGGCAATCTGCACTCTGGGCGCCGATTCTCGTGAATTTAAGAATTCCAGTTGTCACCTTAATGCGAATGTCCATACGATTCGTAACTTTTAAGATGACAACTGTCAAGTTACGAAATCTTAAATTCGCGAGAATCTGCGCGCTTCTTATTTTCTTATAAATTGCGCATTCGCTTTATTATATTCCAATTTTTTTCTTCAGAAAGTCCCATTGTCTGCTATAAACGGTGGTGAAAAGATTTCTTGATTATGTATTGAACAAAAATGAAACTCTGAAGCTATGAAGCTCTGGCCGCAAAGTCCACACTTGTTCAATTTTTTGTATACAAACAACTACCACGAAATCCCTCAAAAAAATCTTTTCGAAATAAAGTCTAGATTGTTACTCAAATACTTTCCATTTACTAACCTAAGCCTCATGAATTTCAGTCCTAGTCGATTTTAAAAAAAATTATGGAAGGCCTCGCTTTGCTATGACTGTAAAGCTCACGTTCGTTTAAATTTTCTAAATTATAAGAATTTTTGTAGCAATTAAATCTACTGAAACTCGGCCTCATTTGATCGATCATGAATAAAATATGAAACTCGTGGGATTACGGCCCTCGCTTCGCTCTGGCCGCAAAGTTCACACTCGTTGATTTTTTTTCTACCATAGGCAACAATAAATGACACATAAAAGTCTTTTCGGAATAAATAACAGATACTTCAGTATTTTCCATTAACGAACTTAACCCGAGTTATTTCAGTACTTATCAAACAAAATTTTCTTGGAAAGTCGAAAATTTCTCCGTAAGGAGACTATTATTTAGACAGATAGTCTGTTTTTTTTTTTGGAAATCCGTTGAGGATTACCTAAGTTATCGTGTTATCAAGCGACAAGACAAAAATTCTTTTGGGAATATCTCAGAGATCACCCGTCCGTTATAACCCATCTTCGAACTTAACCTCAGGAATGTAATTCCCCGTCGAACAAAAAATAGTTTTTGGAAATCCATTGAAAATTACTCAAGTTATCGTGTTATCAAGCGACAAGACAAAAATTCTTTTAGGAATATCTCAGAGATCACCCGTCCGTTATAACCCATCTTCAAAATTAACCTCAGGAATTTAATTACCCGTCAGACAAAAAAAAGTTTTTGGAAATCCATTGAAAATTACTCGAGTTATCGTGTTATCAAGGAATGAACAAAGTGTGACAAACATTTTCTGTATTTAAGGTTTTTGGTCATACATTCATGTATTTTCAATCATAGTAGTGAACATTGTGTGACAAACATTTTAGAGTGTTTATCATCCGTAAGACCCATGTATTTCAGTCAAGGGAATTAATGAAGGACAAGATTTTGTATCCAGTGCAGGTACTTGTATAATTCCGGGCGCAAGTTCTGTAAGTTTTTTCTTCATTTCAAGTTGTTTGGCATGAAAAGTTGTGCAACAGGTGTTGAGGAATTTCGCACCGCGTCATTCACAATAACCCCCAAAGTGTCATTTTGTCAATTATTGTAAATGACTCGGCGCGAAATTCTTAGCAGGTGGAAAAACAGTTTGCAATTTTCAGAAGAAGAAACAATCACAACTTTTCTTAGCAAACAAAGAAAAATCTTAAATAAGAGCGTTTTTCTGTATTAATCAACCAACCTGTCGAGAAAAAATAGGTATTAGTTCAACTAGGGAAGAATTTTCTCGGTTTAATGTAATTTCTAACTTTTTTCCGAGTTAAACACAACGTTTTTCGCAACAAAAGCTTTCGAATTCTGAACGGAGGGAAGAAAATGACTATTTTCTGGCCTGCGTTTAAAAAAATAACTTTGATCAGAACAAGTCATACTTATCAGCAACGAAGCGTAAAATAAACCAGGCAGGAGCAGTTCATTTATGTAAAGTCAAATAAGGGACCTAGATATGATCGAGGAATTAAATTAAACTTTTCACAAGATGCAAATGTTGTTTCTACTGTTCTCGCTAATATTTGCAAATACGCTCAATCAATACTCTTGGCTGAATCCATAAAATAGAAATTTACTTATGATACGGTCCCACAACTGCCTGGTTTATTTTACGCTGCCGTGTTATCAGTAAAGAATGGAATGATATTATCATGCAACTCAAAAATTAATTTAAATAAAAAATCGCTCCATTTCTGTCCCGTCCACACTGCAAAGAGTAATTATCAGCGCTCATTCATTTCGTTTACGACTCTTTGATAAAGTAAAAAAAAACGGAAGGCCCATCTTGTTCATACTGCATTGTTTGATAAGTTGATTTACGCAAAATTTTCATAATTTTTCTCGAAGATTACCAAACACATCTCACAAACGAAATCAGCAATCTTCATGTGATTATGATCTATTATTGTAATCAGTAACATCATTTTACATCTATAGATATGAATCCATTGTACAGAGACCCGTCATCGCGCGTTATTATCTCTAATAAGTAAATATTTAATCAAACAGATTTTAATTCATGGCATAAAGTTTATGTTGAGTTTGTTTGCCCAAGTTGAGACATTCAGACAATTATTTTTTTAATGTCACACTTGGCACCAAAAACTTTTAGTCAGATCATCAAAAAATTGTTCCATTTCTTGCAGATATGATATATTTTACAGAGGGGTAGGTCACTGTTACCGTAACTTGGCGGTAATGACAATTTTTCGGTATGAAACATTTTAGTTAAGAAATTGAAGAAAATTGAAAATTTCAAAGACTTTTATGAGCAAATTCGCTGAACTTCATAGCATATTATGAATGGTTAAATGCAGAAATGTGCCTTGTCCCATATTAGTGAATTATAAGAAAAATAAAATTTCATTACTGTAGCTCCGTTTGGACTTGGCTTACGATGTTTTTTGTATTCAAAACTTCAATTGATTATATTGGCATCGTCAGAGCTAAACCCTCACCTAAATGTAGGCATTGCGGTTCTTTTGTAAAGATAGATGATTTGCTTTCGTTGTATGACTTAAAACATGAAATACAAACAATCTTAAGCGTAGCTCTCATCACTAAAGCCTCCAAATTTGACACTTGTACATTCAGTGTTCACATGCTAGGAGCAGTGCTGTGCTCATAACTAAATTAATTTCACATAAACGGTAGCTGTGCTTCCTGTCTGAATTCAGATAGTAGCATACCTCACGGCAATTGTCTTTTAGTGAAATATGAAAAGTCTCACGAAGTTATAACCCCGTGAAATACGGCTATTTATCTGTTATTGATAACGACGACAAAAATAATGACAAGCTCTGGGTAATATGGTCCATCATATAGTAAAGTGAATGTTAAAAAAATTGAAGTGCAAGATTTGAAATCAACAGATTAAAAGTACTTTGATAGATGGAAGTAATAGACCCGATTATAATAACGCTTGCAGTCTGTAACAGGTTAAAGTATAAATCAGTTATTAGGTCTTACTCCTCCCGACCTTTTTCAACAAACTATCATTCTGACCGCAGTAAAAAGTTGAAATGTTAAATAGACCGAGACTTTTAAAGAACGATTTTATCCATTAACTGAACACAGGTGTCAGAAACTATAGCGTCCGGGTCGAAAAAATTCATAAACTTTTCAAAAAAAAGTCCAGTGTTTTGTGCCTAAACTGAAACTATGGTCGGTCCCATCGATTCCTAATAAACCTGAAAACCGTGGAAAAAACTGGAGTAAGGAGAGAGATATTAAACACTCAGTGCCGAAATGGCTGCCCAAAAGCTCTCTGGACGTTGGATGACAAAAATTTGTGAAAGGCATTTCGTTCACACACAAAATTAAAAAGCCCTTTGGGCCAGTTCTAGTATGTAAACACTGATTATTTCTCAGGACTCGGTAAGTAAGTTCTCTACTGTCCGTGGTGGTAGTATCTTGGTTTCAATGTAAATTTTCCACAAAAAATCCACAAAATCGTCAATGAGCAATGTTTTAGTACGTAAAGTGAGTGTGTGTTCGGTTCCAATTTCATTTTTGTTTTTCCAATAAATTCATTATTTACACTGTGACTCGACTCATGTGATATTAAAAATAAATAAAATTATTAGCCTGCAACAGGTTAATGTATACACACGGTGATACATACGTGTGCATGTAAGAAAGATAAGTCACTTTTTTATCTAGGACATTTAAGTACGATATCTGATGATAAAACAACATTTCTAGGTTCACAAAAATGTTTTTTTTTTTTTAAATATAAATTCCTATCACACGCTCAGTTACATAAGACACAAACGGTTTGTTTTTCTCCTTTATCATCTGCATTAAAACTATTTTGTCCGAGATAACAAAGTCATCCCGCAAAGGTAACAGCTCCACTCTTACTTGATACGGTGAAATTATTTGTCCATTCACATCTGCCCAAACAATCAGCGACAACATCAATATCGAACCGTGAATCGATTTCATTTTTTTTTCTTTTACGACGTTTTATCAAATTATAACAAAAAACACTTGTCTAGATGAGGTCTCGTTACTAACTAATATATAGACGAGACGACACGCTGTTTTTTAATATGCAAAAACATTAAAATTAGTAGCACTTCTTTACGGCAAAATTACCTATGGTGATTGTGTTGGTTTTATTGTTGAGAAAGACACGACAAAAAAAATTATGGTGCAAATATTAGATAATTATATTGTTCAGGTAGTAATCTAGAAATGTTGAAATGATTAAACGGATGATAACTCCTGATAAAACATCTATAGATATAGAAGACGGAGGATTTGGATATCGTGAATTAAGACGCCGGCAAACAGTTCGAAATTTATGACGAATCCAAAGTAAGGGCAAAAGAAGGTAGTATGTAATTTTGTTTGATAGCGGCCAGAAAACAACGCATTACCGTCTCGCCGAGAACCAGTTTTTCGCATTTTCTGGCCTCAAGCAAACAATAAGTTAATTGTTCAACGAGTGAAGAAAAGTTGGAAATTGCATTTCGAGGGTGTTGTATGTGACCAGAGCGTAGCGAGGGCCACTAGTCCGACAAAATGCAATTTCAAACTTTTTTCCCTAGTAAAACTCAACGTTTTTCACAACAAAAGTTTGAGTGTATGGGAGAAAATTACTATTTTCTCGACTGAGTTGTGAAAAATTTTTGGTGTCGCAGCGAGACAGTAATGTACTAATTCTATTAACATGCTTTTAAGTTTACATGGATCGAAAGTGGCCTATAACATCATTAGTGACAATAATGAAATGGTGTAGGAGCTCATTTCAAAAGTCGGTATAAGAGTGAAAAGTAACGTTTTCTTGGAAACTGAACATTTTCATATTTTACATCAACATGCACAAAAAGATGAAAAGTAGTTTTCGTGTAAATTTTGTTGATCCGAGGCGAGGCAGAGATTAATCAACGCACGAAAACGAGACTTTGCATTTTTATCCCGAGCTATGTACGAAGTGACTATTTGCACCCGGGTGCAAATAGTCATATAAACACTATTTGCACCCGTGTGCAAATAGACATATAAACACAATTTGCACCCGGGTGCAAATAGACATATAAACACTATCCTCAAAATTTGTTTGTTAAAACATTTTTGGTAGTGGACTTGCGTCACGCCCGCTTACTAACGTGCGGGCATGATTTGAACCCAACTCCAACGGAAATCACGCTTTTGCTATGGAAATTATAAGAAAAACGGTTCAGTTTGACTGGAAAAACAAACGAAAATACTTCTTTGAAAATTCGAAAATTTATTTTTCCTTTAACAAATGGGAACACTAATACTCTTTGTGCGTAATTATTTAGGATTTTTCTTCTACGAATGAGGATAATACTCTGTTGGGCTTAACTATACTCTTTTCCCTTATAATTGATCTGTCGAGTTTCCCTAGTTTCCCTTTTATAAACCGTAACGAATAGGACTAATTCCAGAGGATTTTTCCATTTTACAGAATTTTACAGAAAAGCTAACAAAACGATTCCAACAAAACGTAACAAAAATGCTAGGGAATTCATCCTTTTTATGAAATGTAAAGCGAAAGGCCAATTTACAGGTGATTTTCCCTTTTACAAAACGTAACGGAAAGGCTAATGCAACGATTCCAGGGAATCCTCTTCACAAAATGTAGCGCAGAAGCTAATTTATTTGTCGAGATTGTAGTTTCCTGTTAACAAAATGTAACGAAAAGGCGTAAGGCGTAACTACAGAGGATTTTCACTTTTTACTAAACGTAACGAAAAGGCTACATTCCAGAGGATCTTTCCCTTTTACAAAATGTAACGCAAAAGGCTACATTCCGGGTGATTTTCCTTTATACAAAATGTAACGAAAATCCGTAACTTCAGAGGATTTTCCGCTTTTACAAAACGTAACAAAAAGGCTAAATTCCAAAAGATTCTTCACTTTTAGAAAGTGTAAAGAATAAGGCCAAATTCCATAGGATTTTTCCCTTTTACAAAATTTGACATAAAAGCTAACAGAACGATTCCAATGGATTTCCCCCTTTCACAAAACGTAACAAAAATGCTATATTCTAAGGAATTTATCCCTTTTATGAAATGTAAAGCAAAAGGAAAAGTTACAGTGAATTTTCCCGTTCACAAAACGTAACACAGACGCTCGATCGAGATTACAAAATGTAACGAAAAGGAGTACTTTCATAGGATTTTCACCTTTTACAAAACGTTCCAGGGGATTTTTCCCTTTTACAAAGTGTAAAGCATAAGGCCAATTTCCAGAGTACAATCGCTAAAACGATACGTTATTTTACACCAGCTGGTCCCATTTGGAATTGTATGTGACCAGCTGGTGCAAAATAACGTATGCACACCAGTGCGTTTTAGCGATTGTAATAGTTATTTTTTTACAAAATGTAACGCAAAATACTACATTCCCATTTACAAAATTTTACGGAAAAGCTTAACTCCAGAGGATTTTTCCCTTTTACAAAACGTAACGGAATGGCTAATGTAACGATTCCAGGGAATTTTTCTCTTTCCCTTTTACTAAACAACTAAAATTGAATGAAAGCTAGGATGGGTGATTTAATGCAGCTTTGATGCCTTCTCGCGTCGGTCTCACATTAAGCTTCCGATTTAATGATTGGCGTCATTTTCATTTTATACGCCTACACAAATAAACTCATCACCTATGGATATTCTTCTATTAACATATTGTTAAATAGATTCGAATACATAATTTTTTGTGGTGTAAGTACCATTGGCTTATCTCTAATAAAGAGGCTAGTCAATAGGGTGTAGCGTTTTGACGAAAGTATTTTGTTTTTTAAGGCCTGCGGTTAGGTTCGATGCAGAATGGTCCACTGAACACGAAAATACCAAAAAAAAAAATTGAAGTTCGAAGCTCCCATGCGCACCTCTGAAAGCCGACTTTTTTGGTCTCAAAGCCATAGTGAGATTAGTTCTGCCGGCTGTGTGGAAAAATATATCTTAAGTGTATATGATAATTAATCGTAGAGACCGTGGCTTCAATTTGGCATACTTTAAAATTAAAAAAGAAAATTGAGTCACCGTTGAACAATTACAAAAAGTGCTCCCGAACATGATTTTTTAAGAATTTTTTTGGATTTAAAGCTTTCTAAAATATGAGACTGGAAAGGAATATAGTCGTGTCATAGCTCATTTTAAAGGGAACTTCAATTTTTTTTTTTGTATTTTTGTGTTCAGTGGACCATTCTGCATCGAACCTACCCGCAGGCCTTAAAAAACAAAATACTTTCGTCAAAACGCTACACCCTACTAGTCATGTAAACCTTTCTTCGTTACTTTTAAAAACAGCAAGCCCACGTTTCTGAAGTCAAAATGTAAGTTTTTTCTGATTATTTACATAAAAAAAACATGATTTTTGTAGATTTTTTTGTAGTTGGGTGCAAATAGTCTTTATATGTCTATTTGCACCCGGGTGCAAATAGTGTTTTTATGACTACATGCACCCGGGTGCAAATAGCATCTACCACCTATGTAATGGATTTTACATGTTGAGTACATCGAAAGAAGTGCTTGAAACATGAAAAGTATGGTTTTCGACGCATGTAGCATGTATAGTACATTACTATGCAAGGGAAGTAAAGTGATATCTCGTATCCAGATGAGTAAAAGTAACCGAGGGCTTTAGCCCGAGGTACATTTACTCATCGTGATACGAGATATCACTTTATTTTCCGTGTGTAGTACGACGTTTTACTATGCGAGTGATGTAAAGGCTATTGCCTATACATGTAATAGTCTTATTACATGCACCAGCATAGTAAAATAACTTTACTATGCGAGTGATGTAAAGGTTATTGCCTATACATGTAATAGCCTTATTACATGCACCAGCATAGTAAATAACTATTTTACGCGATATGTTACGAAAAAATACGAAAACTCGTGTCAAAAGTTATTCAAACATTCCATGGCACAAAACAGACCTTTTCCTTGCAAGCGATTTTCTTGGAACTTATTCTTTCTAACTCTCTCCCTCTCTCTATTAAATTTCTACCCTACAATGCATAAAAAACTTAGTGCAAACGAGAGTAATATTTTATGAGATTTATGACATGTAGGGCAGCTTTGTACATCTTTTACGACCTTTTGTGAGGAATACGACACTGAAATAATTGGCGTAATCAACGTGTATAAAAACAAAATATCGGGAAATTGCGAAAAAATTTCCATACGGAAAGTATATTTGAAAAACTTAAAAAAAAAATGAGAAAATGACAAGGAGATTAGTTGGTGTCACTTTATTTCAGGCAATCGCTTACCCCTCGAGGTAACATGAACGTTATTGATTTTTGTATAAAATTATTTTGTTTTAAAACCTAATTCTGATATAAGCAACTGATTTGACGGAAACATAAATGTCAATAATTTCGGAGCTACACGCAAGGAATTTTGAAAACCGACACATTTTCTGTTTTCACAGTCGACAGTTTCGGGGTTTTTTCCGAATAGGCGCTCATTTGGGAGTGAAGCTTAAAGATTGATTGAAAAATTGGTTATTAAAAATCTCAGACAGCCGCCTAGATATGTAGCCGTTCATCTGCCATTCGTGGTACATTTCCTTTTGCGTGTTAAAGATGTAAGCGCCACCCCCACTGATATTTATTCTTTTGTAAGTGGATAAAAGGACTTGCGTCACAGTTCCTTTGTAAGTGGTTTTTGAGCGATGTTCTCATACTTGAAGTCTATACAAAATTTTCAATTTTGTTATAACCTTGTTATATTCTCGTAGAAACAGATGGCGCACCTTATGATCGTCTTTAAGGCCAGTTCATGGTCGCATATATCGCAAAAATGTATGCGAGTATGAACTGGCCTTAAGGCCAGTTCATGGTCGCATATATCGCAAAAATGTATGCGAGTATGAACTGGCCTTAAGGCCAGTTCATGGTCGCATATATCGCAAAAATGTATGCGAGTATGAACTGGCCTTAAGGCCAGTTCATGGTCGCATATATCGCAAAAATGTATGCGAGTATGAACTGGCCTTAAGGCCAGTTCATGGTCGCATATATCGCAAAAATGTATGCGAGTATGAACTGGCCTTAAGGCCAGTTCATGGTCGCATATATCGCAAAAATGTATGCGAGTATGAACTGGCCTTAAGGCCAGTTCATGGTCGCATATATCGCAAAAATGTATGCGAGTATGAACTGGCCTTAAGGCCAGTTCATGGTCGCATATATCGCAAAAATGTATGCGAGTATGAACTGGCCTTAAGGCCAGTTCATGGTCGCATATATCGCAAAAATGTATGCGAGTATGAACTGGCCTTAAGGCCAGTTCATGGTCGCATATATCGCAAAAATGTATGCGAGTATGAACTGGCCTTAAGGCCAGTTCATGGTCGCATATATCGCAAAAATGTATGCGAGTATGAACTGGCCTTAAGGCCAGTTCATGGTCGCATATATCGCAAAAATGTATGCGAGTATGAACTGGCCTTAAGGCCAGTTCATGGTCGCATATATCGCAAAAATGTATGCGAGTATGAACTGGCCTTAAGGCCAGTTCATGGTCGCATATATCGCAAAAATGTATGCGAGTATGAACTGGCCTTAAGGCCAGTTCATGGTCGCATATATCGCAAAAATGTATGCGAGTATGAACTGGCCTTAAGGCCAGTTCATGGTCGCATATATCGCAAAAATGTATGCGAGTATGAACTGGCCTTAAGGCCAGTTCATGGTCGCATATATCGCAAAAATGTATGCGAGTATGAACTGGCCTTAAGGCCAGTTCATGGTCGCATATATCGCAAAAATGTATGCGAGTATGAACTGGCCTTAAGGCCAGTTCATGGTCGCATATATCGCAAAAATGTATGCGAGTATGAACTGGCCTTAAGGCCAGTTCATGGTCGCATATATCGCAAAAATGTATGCGAGTATGAACTGGCCTTAAGGCCAGTTCATGGTCGCATATATCGCAAAAATGTATGCGAGTATGAACTGGCCTTAAGGCCAGTTCATGGTCGCATATATCGCAAAAATGTATGCGAGTATGAACTGGCCTTAAGGCCAGTTCATGGTCGCATATATCGCAAAAATGTATGCGAGTATGAACTGGCCTTAAGGCCAGTTCATGGTCGCATATATCGCAAAAATGTATGCGAGTATGAACTGGCCTTAAGGCCAGTTCATGGTCGCATATATCGCAAAAATGTATGCGAGTATGAACTGGCCTTAAGGCCAGTTCATGGTCGCATATATCGCAAAAATGTATGCGAGTATGAACTGGCCTTAAGGCCAGTTCATGGTCGCATATATCGCAAAAATGTATGCGAGTATGAACTGGCCTTAAGGCCAGTTCATGGTCGCATATATCGCAAAAATGTATGCGAGTATGAACTGGCCTTAAGGCCAGTTCATGGTCGCATATATCGCAAAAATGTATGCGAGTATGAACTGGCCTTAAGGCCAGTTCATGGTCGCATATATCGCAAAAATGTATGCGAGTATGAACTGGCCTTAAGGCCAGTTCATGGTCGCATATATCGCAAAAATGTATGCGAGTATGAACTGGCCTTAAGGCCAGTTCATGGTCGCATATATCGCAAAAATGTATGCGAGTATGAACTGGCCTTAAGGCCAGTTCATGGTCGCATATATCGCAAAAATGTATGCGAGTATGAACTGGCCTTAAGGCCAGTTCATGGTCGCATATATCGCAAAAATGTATGCGAGTATGAACTGGCCTTAAGGCCAGTTCATGGTCGCATATATCGCAAAAATGTATGCGAGTATGAACTGGCCTTAAGGCCAGTTCATGGTCGCATATATCGCAAAAATGTATGCGAGTATGAACTGGCCTTAAGGCCAGTTCATGGTCGCATATATCGCAAAAATGTATGCGAGTATGAACTGGCCTTAAGGCCAGTTCATGGTCGCATATATCGCAAAAATGTATGCGAGTATGAACTGGCCTTAAGGCCAGTTCATGGTCGCATATATCGCAAAAATGTATGCGAGTATGAACTGGCCTTAAGGCCAGTTCATGGTCGCATATATCGCAAAAATGTATGCGAGTATGAACTGGCCTTAAGGCCAGTTCATGGTCGCATATATCGCAAAAATGTATGCGAGTATGAACTGGCCTTAAGGCCAGTTCATGGTCGCATATATCGCAAAAATGTATGCGAGTATGAACTGGCCTTAAGGCCAGTTCATGGTCGCATATATCGCAAAAATGTATGCGAGTATGAACTGGCCTTAAGGCCAGTTCATGGTCGCATATATCGCAAAAATGTATGCGAGTATGAACTGGCCTTAAGGCCAGTTCATGGTCGCATATATCGCAAAAATGTATGCGAGTATGAACTGGCCTTAAGGCCAGTTCATGGTCGCATATATCGCAAAAATGTATGCGAGTATGAACTGGCCTTAAGGCCAGTTCATGGTCGCATATATCGCAAAAATGTATGCGAGTATGAACTGGCCTTAAGGCCAGTTCATGGTCGCATATATCGCAAAAATGTATGCGAGTATGAACTGGCCTTAAGGCCAGTTCATGGTCGCATATATCGCAAAAATGTATGCGAGTATGAACTGGCCTTAAGGCCAGTTCATGGTCGCATATATCGCAAAAATGTATGCGAGTATGAACTGGCCTTAAGGCCAGTTCATGGTCGCATATATCGCAAAAATGTATGCGAGTATGAACTGGCCTTAAGGCCAGTTCATGGTCGCATATATCGCAAAAATGTATGCGAGTATGAACTGGCCTTAAGGCCAGTTCATGGTCGCATATATCGCAAAAATGTATGCGAGTATGAACTGGCCTTAAGGCCAGTTCATGGTCGCATATATCGCAAAAATGTATGCGAGTATGAACTGGCCTTAAGGCCAGTTCATGGTCGCATATATCGCAAAAATGTATGCGAGTATGAACTGGCCTTAAGGCCAGTTCATGGTCGCATATATCGCAAAAATGTATGCGAGTATGAACTGGCCTTAAGGCCAGTTCATGGTCGCATATATCGCAAAAATGTATGCGAGTATGAACTGGCCTTAAGGCCAGTTCATGGTCGCATATATCGCAAAAATGTATGCGAGTATGAACTGGCCTTAAGGCCAGTTCATGGTCGCATATATCGCAAAAATGTATGCGAGTATGAACTGGCCTTAAGGCCAGTTCATACTCGCATATATCGCAAAAATGTATGCGAGTATGAACTGGCCTTAAGGCCAGTTCATACTCGCATATATCGCAAAAATGTATGCGAGTATGAACTGGCCTTAAGGCCAGTTCATACTCGCATATATCGCAAAAATGTATGCGAGTATGAACTGGCCTTAAGGCCAGTTCATACTCGCATATATCGCAAAAATGTATGCGAGTATGAACTGGCCTTAAGGCCAGTTCATACTCGCATATATCGCAAAAATGTATGCGAGTATGAACTGGCCTTAAGGCCAGTTCATACTCGCATATATCGCAAAAATGTATGCGAGTATGAACTGGCCTTAAGGCCAGTTCATACTCGCATATATCGCAAAAATGTATGCGAGTATGAACTGGCCTTAAGGCCAGTTCATACTCGCATATATCGCATATATCGCAAAAATGTATCGAACGTTTGGATAATTTCGATCGCATTAAATTGCCCGTCCTACGATACTTGTCGATTAATAACAACACTTTCAGCTGCGGTTATTTGGCCGAATTTCTAAAACAATTGGACGCACGAGAAATATCGACCAAGATGCCAGGAAGTAATGTTCTAGACGGGAATAGTATTGATGGGCAGAATGTCGATGGTGTTGGTTGTTACAACGATTCAAATTCTGCGGAAAAGGTGTTCAGTGTTGAGTGGCTGCTAGTGGTCTTGCTTGCCCTTTTAAGCTTTTCGAATATTTATTAATCGTCATCAAGGCTCATCGAGAAAGATTACGCTTCATGCTCTACCAGAGATATCACAGAAAAGGCGACGAAAAAAACTTCTCATTTTACGGAGGATTATCAAAGCTTATAATTAACAATGGTCGCTCAGCCGAACCGCTAGCCGAGCACTAACTTCATTTTATAAATTGTTTTTACAAACCGCCTAACCTTTCACAAACGCGGATAATCGCAATGTCTCATTATAATCATGAAATCTGGTACTTCTTTCGGTAAAAGTATCGTCAAATCATATCAAAATCTATTACTTCATTAGTTTTATCATAAATGTTGCTGTTAAATAGGAGAATACTAGTCTGAGCGCATGGCTTATTTTTGTGGTCGTTGTTGAGTAACCGCTTCTTAAAGCATTTTTGTAAATTTTTTTTGGGAACGATTAAACGAACCTCTTTGACAATGAATGCATGGATTGGTTTTTTGCAACGCATTCCAAGAAGAGGCAAAAGAACAGAATTTAAGTAAGAGGCCTCCACGATGCAGTATTCGAAAATTCTCCTGTAAATTCAGTTTTTTATGTTGATATTAGCCATTGTCTTACGGACGTTCCATGCAAAATAAGTGGTCAATTGAAAGTTATTAAAATCTGTTCCTTTGCCTGTTCTTGGAGGGAGTTGATTTTTGTCTTTTGGAGTTCTGTCGAACCGTTGTTCTTGATGTGGAAAATATTCGTTGATTGTAAACCTCTCATCTGACATTGCGATAGCTCGGAACAAGACGAATTCAGGTCATGCAAAATTAACTACCTCACCTCACAGACGTATCTTGTACTACAGGAATGAACGTGTCAAGGTTTAATCTTCAAACATGTTAACTTCGGTCTGACATGTCGGGTTAAAGTTTAACCGTTAAACATGAAGTTGACCTGTTTATTGAGATTTCAGTTTCAATATAGTCACAACTGGAGTTGCCCATACATGAAACGGATGTGCGGTACACATCAATTTATGAAAGAATAGCTAATTTTGCATGACCTGAATTTGGCATGAATAAGCCTAAGCCGGTTACAAAAGGTTTTCACCCGACCTGAACACAATGGAACCGGATTGCAGCAATCACTCAGATATCTGCCCTGTAAGTGAAGTTGATAAGCTGCCTGAAAAATCGGTAGAAAAGTGCAGGTTCAAGTCGAGTTACTCATTTAAGCACGATATTTCGAGCTGCAAGGAAAACTGTTGATCAATTTCGGACTGGCTGTTGTTCAGGTCTTTGGATTATTACCCACGAATGACAGTTTCAAAGTTTCTTCAAAGTTTTTACATTTTGCAGGAAACGTCAGTGAAATTTCGACATGAATTTCAACTCTGTCCCACTCATACAAACAAAACTGCTCATACCTCGTTCAACGGTTTCTCCCTTTGTGACTTTGTGTGAAGCCGAGATTCAAGCTGAGTCAGTGACTTTGACTTTTACGAGTATTTTTGTACAGTGAGCTCTGAACCATGACTTTCCCGAGCAATTTTCTCGTCGGGTTTGTCACTACTACGTGCGTGCGTGCACAGGCACTTTTTTGTTTGTATGAGTGGACCAGATGACAAAAATCCATGTCTTAATTTCACTGACGTCAACTGTAATATAGCAACAATTCAACGAAGCCAACTGATGCCAAAACACACACTGTTTGCATAGTAAGCAATCGAAACACTGCAGACAGTGTAGTTCCTACATAATATCCATTTATGCGGACGTACAATGTAGCAAAAAAACTTTTCACAACACAGGCGAGAAAATGGTCATTTTCTCCCCTCAGCGGAAACTTCGGAAGCCTTTGTTGTGAAAAACGTTGGGTTTAACTCGGGAAAAAAGTTGGAAATTTCGAGTGACTTGTGGCCAGAGCGTTATGAAGAACACCCTAGAAATACGATTTCCAACTTTTCTTCCCTCGTTGAGCTTCGATTGTTTATGGTACGGGATGCATGCGTTATGGTGGACTAGTTGGTAGTTTCGAATGAAGCAGAAGACTGCACAGATTTGTAAATTCAAACTTACGTTCTACAAGTGCTCGTTCAACGTCAAACACTTACCTAAGAACTACCCCATTAGAGTAGAAGGTATACAAAACTCAGCTAGGAATTTAAGCGTTTTCAGAGACCAGCCTCAGTCTAGCTGATGACAATGGGCTTGATGTGCCATATGCTATAGTTCGGACAATGGATCTTGTTTGGTCGTCTATAATGAAAGGTGCAACCGACGTTGCCCAATTAAACCATATGTCGAGTCCAGCAATTGTAAGTGTGTACTGTGTCTGCAGAATATCAAACAAAGAAATGAGATTGACAAAATTGTGGAGTATGACCAACCATCCGGTCATATTTCGTTTCTTCCTTCTGGAGACACAATACACACAAACCATTGCAGGCCTCGACGTATGGTTCAATCGTGCAAGCTTGATTGTGCCGCTCAGTTTTCCGTTGAAAATACACCTTTCGGTAGTTCTTCCCTGCAAACCATTATTTACCATCATAGGGCTTTGGGTAACGGCACAGCGCGAAAGGAATGAAAAGGTCGTTAGACAGCCACCGTTGATTTTGAATGGAATGTGAGTCAACGCAGAAATTTTCTTTTATTTCTTGTTTGGCGGAGCCCATCTTTTCGAATTGATCGACATTCTCACCTAGCTGACTTCTCGCAGACGATGAAGATGCGAATTAGCGGCAGTGTTAAAAGTCAAAAATTTTCTTTTTTATTTCTAAAAACTTACTTCACCTTTGTATATTTCATGACAGTCGGAACATGTTCTTTTGAGTAAAAAAAAAGAATCGATCAGCCGATCTTCCAATTGAATAAAATAAATAAAAAAAAATTTCGATGGAAACGCAACTCCAACGGGAAATCTTCGGAAAAAAAACCGAATTCAAATTTCCTTTCCACGTTCTGTAGAATGGAAATCACACATTTAAAACAAGGTGAGACAGGAGCTGGTTGTGCTTCAACTCTCATTCTACGAGTGGCAATCACTAAACCAATTATTTATATTCACCACGCGCGCAATCGATCAAAAACTTTAAAAATTCTTTTTTCTCTTCTTGGCCTTACTGTCCACGGCTACGGCATCCGATTTTCGCTTCTGATTCGACTTTTGCTGCGTAGAATTGGTGAGCACACCAACTGAACTGGCCTTCGGTGTTTTCTTCTTCTTATCCAATCGATCCTTCTCCTCCATTTCCTGGTTCTCGCGCTCAATTAATGTGATCAGTGTGTTGCAGCGCCGTTGCAGTTCTAATGCAGTGCGCGATTTCAGGAACCAATCGAAACGGAATTGCGGTGCATATCGAACGGCCGATCGGAGTTCTTCGTAGACGTTTTCTTTGTCGAAGCCGAGTTTGTGCAAGACACAGACGAGGAAACGATCTTCTTCTTCGGTGTAGTTTTTGCCCTTGTTGTTGCCGTATGTTATTCGCAGCTGATGGAATGGTGCACGGTATCTGGACATCTGAGAATGACGTCAAAAATTTCATTGAAACTTTCCCGATCAACGACCAGCGCCAGTCAAACGCTAACTCACCTTTCCATCCAAAGCCCTTTTGATGGACGAACGTCGTTGAATTTTTGCCTCGCCTCGTTCAATTTGCGCCATAATTCGTTCAACATCTTGCAATTCATGGCACCGTTCCCAAAATACTGCACTGTATTCCATCACCTCTTCGGGTGACTTTCCTTCCACCTCTTTTGCAATGTGTTCGATATCGTCACGGCCGAACTTCTCGTTGGCCTTTATGAACTGATTGAAGTCTCGTTTCGTCCAATTGTTAAATCCTGCCGATTGATCCATTTGAATTTCGCTCACAGTTAGTCTCAGTCAGTAAAGTGATTCTTACCTTGCACCAACAACGATTCCTTCTCAATGATCTCGTCATGAGACAACGGTTCAGCATCATCAATTTTCCTCTGCTCTTCTCGCTGAATTTTTGTCGCCTCACTGCCCAATTCCGGATTCTTTGGCACTTTGTAGTTCAACGTTTTGCGATAGTAGTAAATCTCCTGGTCGAGCAACTCAAACAGTCTGGGCGGGAAAAATTGAAAGTCTTGCACAATCGACTGTTTCGGTGGTCTCGGTGCCTGGAATTGTTTCTTAGAACACACTGAAATGGATACATCCGAATGGTGGTACGATTTAACTTACCTTTGGTGCCTTCGGTTCGGAGACTCGCAACGCTTCGCGGAAATATGCGTCGACAGCATAGTTGGCTTTCCGTTCCCGTTTCGGCGGTTCGATCCAGTTGCCCAGGTTGACCTTTTGCTTCTCGCGATAATCTTCACCCTCAAACTGGTACACGGATGGCTTTTGCGGAGCGTCGACGGTAAAGTTTCGCAACGAACTTTCACCGAGTTCCTCCAGTTTTTGCTGTTGCTCCAATGTCTTTTCTTCGCCTCTTTGCAGGATGGTGTCAATGTCCGCTTCGGTTATATCTGAAAAAATGGTTGTGCTGGTGAGTCTACTGTTTGGGGTTCAGCACAGTCAGTAGATGCTACCCCACCCAAGACAAACTTTTCACTTACCCGAGTCCTTCGATGCAAAGACATGATTGGCCCCGAAACGGATCATATTCAAAATTTCATCTTTGTTCAGTTGGGCCGTTTTGTTGTCGACCAATTTGCCCTGCTGTATGACCAATTTGTCCAGTCGCAATTTCACTTCCGCCCGTTCGACAATCTTCTCTTCGACAGTATTTTCCGTGATAAATCGAAACACTCGCACCTGCTTCTTCTGACCGATTCGATGGGCACGATCCATTGCCTGCAAATCCATTTGTGGATTCCAATCGGAATCGTAGATGATAACCACGTCGGCCGTGTACAAATTGATTCCCAAACCACCGGCCCGAGTGGATAACATGAAAACAAACTTTGAGCTATTTTCGGCATTGTATTCGGCGATCTGACGGTTCCGGTCCTCGTGCGGCGTTTTACCATCCAGACGACAGTAGTGATATTGACGCCACAGACAGTAATCTTCCAAGATGTCCAGCATGCGGGTCATTTGACTGAATATCAACACACGGGAACCTTGCTCTTGCAGCTTCGGCAGCAGTTTGTCCAAAATGACCAATTTGCCGCAATTGTTAACTAAATGTGTGTCGGTGGTGTATGGCGGTCCTGGTTCTGCACCATCGAACAGATACGGATGATTGGTGCATTTCCTCAGCTGCACCAGGATGTTTTGCAGTCGCATTTTTTCCATCTTGCCGGCACCGTTCACAATGTCAATGTCCTTCATCAGGATTTTCGTGTACCACTCGCGTTGCATTTTCGATAGGCCGACGAAAATTTTCACCTCCTTTTTCGGTTTCAGCCGTTTCTCCACCTCAGATTTCAATCGTCGCAACAAGAACGGCTTCAACACGGCATGCAATCGTACGATCAAACTGTCATCGCCCAGGCACTGGTTCGTATTGAACCAAGAATCGAAATCGTCGGAACTATTGAACACATCCGGCAGCAGGAAGTTCAACAGTGACCACAACTCGTGCAGATTATTTTGCAACGGTGTGCCGGTGAGCAGTAGCCGATTCGCCGTTTTGAATTCACGTAAGATTTCCGACAATTTTGACTTTTCATTTTTGATGCGATGCGCCTCGTCGATGACCATGTAGCGCCAGTTGAACTTCTTGAAAACGGCCTTCTCTCGAATGCACATTTCGTACGATGTGATGCATACGTCCCAATCGCCTGGCATCAGCACTTCCCGGATGAATTGATTACGCGTTTCCTGGTCCCCAATCAGGCACACTGCCTTTATTGACGGACACCATTTCTCGAATTCGTTTAACCAATTCTGGAGCGTTGACTTCGGTACGATGACTATGTGCGGTCCGGCATTGTTTCTGTTCGGAGAGAAAAGGAAAAATTATTTCCCCACCGGTTCAGTCAAACGTGTTGTCGGATGATTTTACTTGAAATTCTTCAGGTAGCCCAGCAGCGAAATGGTCTGCAGCGTCTTCCCCAGACCCATTTCGTCAGCCAATATTCCGTTGATTCCGTTTTCGTACAGCGAAATCATCCAGTTTAAGCCACGTATTTGGTAGTCTCTCATTTCACCGCCTTTGATATAGTTTGGTGATTCCTCGAAGCGGAACAATGATTTTGCCACGCCGGAATTCTCTTCAGCCAAGAGTTCTTCATCTTCTTCCTGTTCGGTTTTGCGGTGACGGTGGCTGTTGGAATAAAGTGACGGAAGAGAGAATTAGAATTTAGAATCTTTGGTCAACAGGTTATGGAAAGCAATTCTCCGGACGGTCAACAGGTCAGCCTGTTTCGGTTCGGATTTACATGAATCTGATCTTGATCTGGGTCAGAATTTGAGGTAGTGAAAGTTAGATGTTTAGCCTCAGTTAAGGTTGTAAATGGAGCCTGACCCATACTGAACCGATGTCGTATTTCAATTTCATTCAAGTCGAACCTGTTTCAAATCGAATTCGGATTTGAGGTTCAGGTCCCATTGAACAAACAAAACAGCGCCAAAACGCAATGTCTGCACAGGCTTTTATACATACAAAGTCACCGATCACCATCTACAATTCTCATAAAAATGTGCTGAACCAAACCCCTTTTCCAGCTCAAGATCTTAAGAAACAATATCCATCCGACTTACTCAGCCACATCTGTCGATGTCGTTATGTCTTTATTAGCTTTCTTCGGTCGTCCAGCTCTGCCCTTATGCGTGCCCTTCGGTGACGAGTTGGTCATGAAATGTGTGAAAATTTCAGTCTGTTTCAGCAAGTAGTCGAACCGTTTGCTACGGTCCGTTTCGATTTTGCTTTCGAAATCCGTTTCCTTTTCGTTGGACGAACCCGTTTCCAGCGATGATCCATTCTATGATGAAAATACGAAATGTTTGAAATGTTGTTAAAATAGACGCTCAGATCGTATGGACACGAAAAGGGCAACAAATCCGTGTAATCTCACCGAATTTTCGTTGACGTCGATTTGTTCGTAGTTTTCGTCGTCTTCTTTCGACATGATTGGATGGTAAAATGTAAACAGATCGCAAACAAAATTTAATTTTTTTACACGGTTTAGAAAGATGCCGGAAAGTTCTGAAGCTGTCAAACAATCAAATGTGTCAAATCGCAGAATCCATCTCCACTCATGTCAACGATGTCAACTCAGAATCCGGCCTCCGTTTCTGATTTCAAAATTTTTTTTTCTCACTGACCAAATACCTAACAATTTTACAAAATTACTCGCCCTCGGCTATCTTTCCACATCGCATTGGAATGTTCTAAGTATCTGATGTGTAGTTGACCTGAATAATTTCATAAATCACCACATATTCCGCATATTCCACAAACGGTCTGATAATATTGACTGTTTGCAGCGACATCTAATTGTAAAATGGGAAAATATCAAAAAAGTCAGTGACGTGCAACAAAGGTAACAATGTGCATTACTCCTTTTTTTCATTCTTTATGAACGAACAACTTACTGTATGTAGCCACGCGAAGGAGACGTTATAGAGTATAGAGTTATAGAGATGATGAAAGAGAGAAAAATGACAAGTACCCCAAGGCAAGTTATAATAAACTGGTCTTCGGTTACCTCGCTCTGATCATAACAGTCTATTCAAATTTCGCTTTTGTTTTTCTGTGAAATTTGACAATACAGTGTTTAAGCAGAGAGTTTTTTGACCAATTAAGTGTAAGTGATCTCGGGGTATAGCTGTCAAAACAAGAGGCAAAATTTGAATTTGTTTTGTATTTTGCAAACAAAAATAAATTAAAATTTGGTAAAGACAAATTCAACCGAATGAAAGATTATAGTTTACTATTCAATTGTTTTGAAGTCAAACACACTACATCTACATGTAATTAAAACGAAGAAAACTCAAAATTGTTTTCACATGAAAACATACTGCCACGCAAATTCAAATTTTCAGCTCACTTTATTGTGACAGCTATACCCCGAGATCAGTTATATTTCCTCTACTTAAACACCGTATATAATTGTGGCTTCACAGTCATCCGTTTTGGTTCAGTGTACGTGACAGTTATCATTTCAAACAATGTGCTCTATTGTATGAAATGTCACCTGTCATGTACATACACGGAGGCAAAACGATGACTGTTAGTTTTAATTCAGACTAATAAAAGAAAGACTAAGTTAGGCGAGGAATTAGGTCTCATTCGCTTTGCTTTTTGTGGCTAGAAGCACGATCTATCAACAGTCTTGTTTTCAAATATACATCCCAGGTAGAAATATTTCATTTAGTGAAATTTATGGTGAAATATTTCTCAATATTAGACACTGAACGACCTAATATTAGGCAGATCCAAGGTAAATAAGATGTGGAGGTAATGCCATATGTAACCGAATCAGATGTGCGGTGGCTAGAAAGTTCAATACAAACGCCATCTCATTACTTCGTTAAAAACAAAAAATGGAATAAAAACTCGGGCCATCTGTTGTAAGATAGCGAAACCATTTTGTCAAACACAAGTAAATCATGGTCAACCATTCTAAAAAAAGATGTCAGTGGAATCGAACTTATGTGCTACACCGCGCGTCTGAATGGCATTACCTCCACACTATATTTACCTTGGGCAGATCGTCACGTAAATTTCTGTATTTTCCTTGGGTACCATAGACAAATAACACCTAATTTTTCGTTAAGTTGTGTTTAATGTCAATCTTTTGATGTAATTGTAAGTAAATTCATTCGTTCGAATTTTACATGTCTGACAGCTTTCGTGACGTTTCAAACAATCTTGAACACGATGTATGGATTAAGTATTTCATTGATGCCGATCGACAGTAGGTCAGCGACAGTCTACCTGTCCTAGATTATCTTTGAGCGGGTGAAACACAAATCTTGACAATTCAGACATGTATATTGTTTGAAAAGTCAACTTGAAAACAATTTTTTTTCTGTTAAATTGAAATCGTCATATAAAATTTTCCAAACCTAGTTGGCGATACAGGAAAATTTCGATCACACGGCCTTCATGATCAACTCAAAAGTGTATTAACCTGTTTTTTCAGAACCTTGGATGGCATTCCTATTCAGAGAGATGCAAATATGATGGCTGGGACGGAGTCTCTGTTCTAATCGTGGATGGCATTTCAAACGGCCATGAAGATGATCTATTGTAGCTGTATTCACATTAGTGCACTGATAAACGGAATACCTCACTATCCTTCTTTGCTATAATAGATATATTTTCCCGACACGATCACTTATTTGAATCCAACTTCTTTCAACAAATTGGTGCACACTCTTCTACTTCATTAATTTTGGCATTCATTTTGGTATTTACTTTGGTATTCACACCGTGAGTGCGTTTTCTTTTTCAAAACATACTGCATAGCGGGTCATTTTAACGTTTAGCTTTTGACATTTATTATAGCGTTATCAGTGTTATCAGTGTTATTTTGTGCAACTGTCAGTTGTAAATTTTTAAATTTTTGGCGCACTTATGCCTTGATATATAATATATGTCAAAGCTGCCAGTGAAATTCACTGCGCTCGTAATCTTTCTTCGGTTCAATCTGCAGAATCTGTAGTACAGATTACAAACGTCTAAAGCGCACAAAAGTTTATCCTCCTAGTCCTCCTTCCTCATCTTACATTCGTCTATGACTTGGGGTATCGAGACACATAGACCGAATCGTTCATGTCGCCAATCAAAGAAACCTTCAGCTTTTTTTTCGAATAGATCCAAATCAATGTTGTAAAATGCACCTGACCAAATGTGAAAAAAAGCCTCGAAAATAATTCAATAAAATTATCCTTTTCCGATTCACATGTAAAACGAACATAAGGTCAACTGAAACATTCATTTTTCAATCGAAATCGATTTCCATGTATGGAGAATCATAATAATTCACTGAATGGTTCATCGGTATTTAGACTTAACGTTACACACATGCAAAGTGCATGAGTACGATAATGTGACTGTAACTTTATGCGATAAAAAGGAAAGTCCGTAGGGAAAGTCTAATTTCTTTTAAACAATTGAGCTAAGATGGTAATGTCGGGTATTGGTAGCGACGACAAAAACAAACAGTAGTTCAAGATGTCTTATGCATCAACGTAATAGATGATTTTTCTCCGCAGTGACGAAAAGTAAAAGTTATAAGAAGCTCACTCTTTTTTCGAAGTAATTCGTAGTGTGGCCATACCAGAGAAATGATAAGCGCTGCCCCTCACGGCTGGGATAGAACACGCCTGACTGTTTTTTTTCTGAAAAATTTGAAGACGATGCGACCAGAACGTTAATCATATAGTCAAGCTATAAATGTCGTTAACGAAAACGAGGTAAATCGTTATAGATCATCTTCAGCAAACGGTATTTTCACACGTTACCTCACTCATATTCTAATCGTGGATGGCATTTCAAACGACCTTGAAGATGATCCATTAAAACCAAACTGTCAAAATTTTACATACAAATAAAAAAAAGTTTGACAGTTCAACCGTTCTATGAAAAAAGCAGTCAGGCGTGTTCTATCCCAGCCGTGAGGCGCCGTGCTTATCATTTCTCTGAATGCAATAGATCATCTTCTTCGAACATAACCTCACTTTAGTTTCGTTAAATTTTTCGTTCATTCATACATTTGTATGAGATCCTTTTAACGTGGATATCATTTCTTGACGTCAATGGTATTTCAAACGTCCTTGAAGATGATCTAAGGGAGACGTCCACTGAACACTTTATGTTTGGAACACACAGAACTTCTACATTGACTAAGAAGAGTATGTGTGTGTAAAAATCCACTGAACCGAAGCAGTGCTGTGACTGAACCTTTCAAATTTTGCCGCCAGCCTTCGTGAGTGCCTGAACCTGTTATTTCAGAACCTACTTTCTCATCTCCTAATGCTTAGTTTCCTCTTACCAAAAAAGTACTCCGTGTGAGAGACAAAATTGAATTTTTTCAATTTTTTCTTTGTTTATTTGACAGTTTGCTCTCTCACAGCTCTCGATGAGTACTTTTTGTTGAGTGGAATGAACACTTAATGTGTGCGTAAGTGACGTAATTGGTAATTTATGGTTGAAAGTGTGAAAGAAAGAGATAAAAATAGTCTTCACGCGTGACAGACTTTATGAAGGATTACCAAATGCACAGCACTGCTACTAGAACGAACATAGAACATATTCGAAGGCTGACGAAATCACAGTAGGTACTGCGTTTCTGTTATACAGATAGATGACTTGTTTTCGTTGTATGAGTTAAAATATACAATAAAAACAATCCTAAGCGGTAGCTCGTATCACTAAAGCCACTTGACACTTGTCAATTCAGTGTTCATGCTAGTAGCAGTGCTGTGCCAAATGTGATTGAATCTTGAAATATTATCTCTGATTTACGGGTTCTTTAATATTCATTCAATATTTGTTAGCTTGAATTTTTAATTGTGTAAATGATTCATGTTACTACATGCCTTTGACCTTTTACGGGAACCATTATTGAGAATTTGATTTAATGAAATGGGAAATCTTTTTTTGTCAGCAAAATTATTCTTTTTTTGCAGCAAAATTATTTTTTTTATCAGCAAATTTATTCTTTTAGTTCAGCAAATTTATTGCTATTGTGACCAAATTTAATTCATCGTCTGCAAATTTATTTTTTTGAAGCAGCAAATTTAATCTTATTTTGTCAGCACATTTATTTTTTTGCAATCTGCAAAATTAAATATTTTTTTAGCTATTTTTTAGCAGCAAATTTATTTATTTCTATCAGCAAAGTTAATACTTTTGTCAACAAATTTATTTATTCGTCATCAGCAAAATTAATTGTTTATTTTAGCTATTTTTTAACAGCAATTCTATTGATTTGCAACAGCAAATTTATTCTACTTTTGTCAGCAGATTTATTTCTTGTCATAAGCAAAATTAATTGTTTATTTTAGCTATTTTTTATCTATTTTTGGTGAAATGGATTTTCATATATTCTTTTCGTCACTAGTGGTGAAATGGACACCAAAACCCAATGCTTATCGAGCAACACCTCTAACCATTCGGCTATTGAGATATATAATCGCAGTGTAACAATTTTCAAAAGTTCATTTTTCGCAGCTGGTTGCAGAAAACGTTGTATGCAACACGTTGTGAAAGTGGTAGTTTTTGTCACATGCTTCGCTCGCTTCGCACGTTTGATAACATTACATCTAGTGACACAAACTACCACTTTTCGCAACTAGCTGCAGAAATTACTATTTCACGTCTTACGTCAACGTAAATAGTTATTGACACTACACGGACAATTCATTTCTTTTTACGAAATGGATACCAATTTTCATTGCACTTAAAAAGCGTTTTAACACGCCGAGCGATCCGGCCCATTGCCCCGGAGCGAAGCGGAGGGCCGCAATGCGAGCCGGGCGCCGGAACGGTGTCGGTAATTTAGGAGTTAATTTTTTTTCTCTCGCATCGTCTAATAATTAGTCTGTGTAATTCATTGCCCATAAAGAGCGTTTTAACACGCCGAGCGATCCGTAAACTTAGTTAAAGTGAAATTATTATGAAAGGTGTGCATCCTAGAAATTACGCATAGCGAAATTACGAAGCCCCATTCAAATCGAGGGATAAATGCTTTTTTAGGCACTAGGTGTGTAGATTGTTACTCGATACCGCAGGTCGAGCGTGACAATACACATCGTGTGCCTAAAAGATCTATCACCGAGTTGTGTACAACGTTTTTCGCAATAAAGGCAACGGAAAGTTCTACTTTTCGTCGCTTGTTGAGTTGACGTTTTCGTGTTAGTGGTGTTAGTGATATAATTTTATATGTCCTACTGCGGGACATATGCTGATTGAAGATAGTAATTTTCCTACTTATAAAAAAATAAATTTGCAATTGAAACACTAATAAATTTGCTGACAAAAAGCAATAACTTCGAGGTATTAATTTTGCTGTTCGAAGGCATTAAAAGTGCATATTACAAAACAATAAATTTGCTGACTACAAAGTAATAAATTTGCTGCCAGGGATTTGCTGCAAAAGAATTATTTTTGCTGCTTAAAGTCAGTAATATTGCTGCTCAGAAAGCAATAAGGATGCTGTTCGAGTACTAATAAGTTTGCTGAAAATAAGACTAATTTTGCTGATACAAAACACTAAATTTGCTGATAAAAAAGATTAAATTTGCTGCTAAAAAAAATAAATTTGCAGAAAAAAAGAATAAATTTGCTGATGAAATAAATAATTTTGCTACTAAAAGAATAAATTTGCTGACAAAAAAATAGATGCCTTAATGAAATTATCGGACAGATTATCAGTAAATCTATCAAAATTTCATAAAGTACTTAAACCATTCATAAGTACCATTCATAAAGTACATAAACTTCTAGGTAGAGTGGGTTTGTGGCATCAAATTAAAGTGATATCCTGAAAAAAGATTTTGATATCTTCAAAAAATGTTTTTGATATCTTGAAAAAAGATTTTTGATATCCTGCCGGCATGATACACAAAAAAATAAATTTTGATACCTTAAAAAGATAATTTTGATATCTTGAAAAATGTGATGTGATCTCTCAAAATTGATATCCCCAAAAATGATTATGATTCACCGAAATTCGAAATTGATACCCAGCAAAAGGAATTCTGATATCTACGAAAAAGGAATTGATGACCCGGAAAAAGAAGTGTGATATCACCAAAAGATATTTTGATAACCCAAAAAAAAGAAAGTGGTTTCATGGAAAAGGAAGTGTTATATTCATAAAAAAGAAAATGGTAACGCAAAAAAATAAATTCGATATTCTCGAAATAGAAATTTATAATCAGGAAGAGGTGTCTATTAGAGTGCTATTTGCAGTATATAGACTGAAGTAGCCGCCAGATTTCTCACCATTTCGTTTTCCGTTTTTTTTGGCGAGAAAATTGGCGGTGGTTACTTCAGCCATCGGACTAAATTAGTCCCCAGTTTTGTCGTCAAAGAGCTTTTTTGAAACTGGGAGCCAGTCTATAATTTGGTTCTATAAATTTAAATTTTATATAACACAAATGACACAATCCAATTATTTATTAGACGATGTGAGAGAAAAAAAATTAACTCCTTCGCTTCGCTCCAGGGCAATGGGCCGGATCGCTCGGCGTGTTAAAACGCTTTTTATGTGCAATGAAAATTGGTATTCATTTCGTAAAAAGATGAATTCTGTAGGGACGAACTAAACTCCTTTACGTTACATTTCGTAAAAGGATGAATTCCCTAGGAACGAACTTAACGCTTTTACGGCGAGAAGACTTACACAGACTAATTATTAGACGATGCGAGAGAAAAAAAATTAACTCCTAAGTTACCAACACCGTTCCGGCGCCCGGCTCGCATTACCGACACCTGGTAAGTGTTTCCAGTTACGCACACGGAATTTTGAAAACCATCACATTTTCTGTTTCTGTGTTTTTAGTTTCTGATTTTTCTCCATATAAAAATAGGAGAGCGCGATAGGCGTGTATGATATTAAATTTATTATTTAAGGACCACGTTCTGTCAGTCTTTGTAACTTCTTTGGTTTGGTTTTGGCGATGGGTCCCGCACTGGATTTGCAACTCTTTTTGCAACTATTTTTTCACATGCAACTCTTTTGCAACTCTTTATTTTTGCGTGTAACACTTTTGCAACTTTTTTTTTTCAGAAAACTCTATGCAACTCTTTTCAGTGCGGGACCCCTCGGGGTTTGGTCTCATTTTCTCATCTGTGATGTGAAAAAAAATATTGTCTGGTTATCTTTATTTGTTTCGGACATCAAATTTATTTGTTTCATACATCAAAATTATTTGTTTCGGATATCAAATTTATTTATTTTGGACATCATGCGGCAAGATATCAAAATCTATTTTTTCGACAATCAAATTATTTTTTGAGGATAAAAATTGCCGAAAACGCAGGATATCAAAATTATTTATTTGGGATATCAAATTCTTTTTTAGAATTATCGATAAAAATATTTCTCATTTTTAATCATGTCGAGAGAAGAGAGAGAAGTACAGGGAGTCCAACAAATCATAATTTTAGAAATTAGTGCGTAATCATGTCCGGAGCGATAGCGGAGGACTTGACGCAGTCTAACTTCCAAAAAAAGAACGAAGAAAATTTTTTGAGACGCGGCAACTATATATAGGTGAGAATTTAAGTTTCTTTCCTTTGACCTGTATCACCACAAATCCTTTTCTATTTTATTCGCGCTTCAAATACGAGCAAAACGAGCTATCACTCGACTATGTAACTTTAAAATTGCCGGAGATACATCGTTTTGAAGTTGGTCATTTTGATAGAAAATGCACCAAATCAACGTTTTCCAAACAATCAAAATCTTTCAACTTACTCGGTATGTTTCTATCTATCTATCTGTCTATCTATCGACGGTCGATCTCGGAAACTAGTCAGCCAATCTCCATGAAATTTTGCAGGAACCTCAGGGTGGGCATAAAAATGAAAATGTGATACGCCATTACCCCAGGAAAAACCAGAATTTTGTTTTATTGGCCTCGAAGTGGTTTCTGAGTGAGGTTTTCGAGGGTCGGGAACGCGTTTTCGGTTGTAGCTTAGCTGTACTGAAACCTACAGAGGCGTGTGACCCATCAAATGAAAGGTATTCGTAACACGATTCGAACAAAAAAATAATTTAAAAAATCGGGGCAGATTCATTTGAGCTAGAGTGATTAGAGTGACCAAATTTTGAGCTACTCGAGCGTAGGATGAAAGGACTAATATTTTTTTGGGTTATGAGAGATAGAGAGTTACTTTCTTCGGCAAAGTCTCAGAGTTTTACGAGTAGAACAGAGGGGCATATGTGAAAAATGTCGAAAGTTGGAAATGGGTGGGTCAATTATGTTTTTAGAGGTATTTCTTGAATGGTGGCAGATAGAGAGTCACTTTATTCGGCAAAGTCTCAGAGTTTTACGAGTAGAAAAGAAGGGCATTTGTGAAAAATGTCGAAAGTTGGAAATGGGTGGGTAAATTGGGATTTTGGAGATATTTCTTGAATGCTGGCAGATAGAGAATTACTTTCTTCGTCAAATTTTCGAATTTCGTCAAATTTTCTAATTTCGTCAAATTTTCGATTTTCGTAAAATTTTTGAATTAAAACTGTAAACTGTTATAAAAAGCAGTGTTGAGTACACTTCTAAAACGACTGATATCCCAACAAAAATCTCTTCGAGAAAAGTGTGACGCAGTCTTTGAAATACAATTTCTAAAATGAATGATATCGCTAGAGTTGACGCTTTCAGCTTCGTTACGCAAAAATTAAATTTTACACCCAATTAGTTCAAACAAGCTGGCTTAGGTTTTCTCATCATCTGCCAAATAATTTTTGCCAAAAAAAATTTGACTGGAAACAACCAAAATTTTACCAAAAAAATCTGCGTCGCATGTGGCAGATAAATTTTCTTGCTGGTCTGTTCCTGAACATCTGAAACTTTGCGACGCAGATTTTTTTGGTAAAATTTTGGTTGTTTCCAGTCTAAATTTTTTTTTGTAAAATTAATGAACATTCCCAGAATAGGTTCTGGGCAAATATATCAACCGTCTATGCAGCAAAAATTAAGTAGTATGCGGTTTCACTAAAAAGGACTTCAATAGCAAAACCAGTGTCCTAAAAAACGGGTCAAACTGAAGTAGTCAAGTTAGATTTTAGATCGCTTTTTCTTCTATTTAAATATTTGACCTAAATTGTATTGTTGCTGCCGTAAAAGTGGTTGATTTATCAATAAAGAATAAACCAAAATAAAACAAACAAACATGACAGAAATACACTGAGATTTAATTAAGTATAAATCTCTAGACGGAACTCATTAAAAATACAAAAATACGTTTACAATCGATTGATATAGATCAATCGATGAACATCAATTCACGGAACAAAAATCTGTTAACTTAACTATTTCAGTCAGTAAAAATTTGGATTCGCTTTTCCAATCATAAATGCTGCGGTTTCAAACTCTCAGAAATCTCTTTCAAGAGATTATTGCCCACCTGCAATGCCTGTAAGATGGCATCGTCTTTTTTGATTATCACGGTGAGTTTATTGGAAATTTCGGCAATGCTCCTCGCCGTTTCACGTGATGTCAATACAATTTCTCCAAGTAGTCCCGACGAAAGAACGTTATGCGATTGTGTACCTGTGAGAGGTTACATCTGATAAGCTTAAATCATAAAATAAAATAAATGAAAATACTTCGAAGTGCAGTTTCAGCTATTTCTGCCAGTTTTCTTTTCTCGTTGTAATGCTGAGCCAATTTTTATCTCCATTGTGTCTCGGTTAAAGGAGGGGGTCCAAGTAAATTCAATTCGCGAACCAATTCTTCCCAACGTGTATTGAATGTTTTCGTCTCAACGGATGCTCCATCGTTTTCTGTGATTGTATAAGTATTACTGAAGTTGTGAACTATATTACGGGTCAACGGTTCAAATCATTTCGAACTAACCGTTCATAAATTGATCGATTAATTTCAATTGAAGCTTTTTCGCGTCGGCCACACGGATTAGTTTTTCCTCATTTTCCTTGTCACAGTTTTTGTCGCCGACGTCATCAACAGATCGTTCGGGTTCACTAAAACCATTATCTAGTTGAACAATCTCCTTAGATGAATCAGCACCATCGTCGCGACAGCCACTTATGTTTGAAAGATCGCCAGCTTGGACAGTCTCCTTGAATGAATCGGCACCATCGTCGTGAGTGGCACTTATGTTTGAAAGGTCGTCAGCTTGGTCAGTCTCCTCGTATAAATCAACCCCATCGTCGTGACAGCTACTTATGTTTGAACGGTCGCCAGCTTGGACAATCTCCTTGGATGAATCAGCACCATCGTCGTGACTGCCACTTATGTTTGAAAGGTCGTCAGCTGGGATAATCTCATCCAATAAATGAGCATAATCGTCGTGACTTATGTTTGAAAGTTCGACAGCTTGGCTAAGCTCCTCGTATAAATCGTCACCAACGTCTTGACAGTCACTTATGTTTGAAAGGTCGTCAGTGTTCATTCTTGGTCCTTAAATTTGAAATGTTTTGAAATAATTTTATCGAAAACACAAGACAAGTCTGTCACTCTTTGAACCGAAAAACTACCAAATAATTAAAAACAATTCACTCGACTCGTTCTATCATCGTTTTGCCGCTAAAACAAGCCAAAGTAAATTTCGTTTTTTTTTTCACAAACACACAGTTGAAACGTGTAAAAAACACTTCGAGCCAAGCAACGACCAATTCATCCGACTCGTTCTATCATCCACTTAGTGCCAAAGTAATTTTCTCTTTTTAACAAGAATACAAGCGTAATTAACTAACTCTTCGATTTCATTCGTGTTTTGAAGTGTTGTCTAGGTTTTAGTGTTTTTGATTGAATAAAAGTGTGAGGTTCACCCGGTTGACCAGAAACCTGAACTGGTACGCCTTGACTATTTTCGGTCTATTGGTTAACCAATTAAAGGTTTTGAGTCTGTTCCAGGTACGATAAAAAAATGTAAAATGAGAGGATGTCTGATCTTATGCTCCAGGTAAATTCAATCATGTGAATCAATCATTAGCAAAAGAAGTAATAGATTCACTGGTGGTTGCTATGAACTTTAGCTCTTCGAATTCGAAATGAAAATATTTTTTAAAATTAAGGTAAGGGCTAACATGACGACACAAAAATTTTGTTACACCGCAGTAAACCTTTGTTGACCTATGAAGACCAAAGATCTGAAAGAACAGGTTAAGACAACCACGAAGGCGGGTGACACCAAATTTTCTAAACAGATAGTGTGAGAAATCAACTCGAAGAAAATATTTTTCTCGAAAATTCATAATTTGGTTTTTGTTACGTTTCATTTTACATATAAACTTCGCAGCCGTTGACGCAATTGTGTGTCACCGCCTTCGTGATCAACTCAGAGTTGTCTTAATCTGTTCTTTCAGAACCTTGATCAATATCCGGATTTTTTACCTGTCGTCTTCAGAAAGACGCACAGGGGTTTAGGGGGTCCAGAGTGTCTTAAAGGTCTCAGAATCGTTTTAGTTGCCATTGCCATCCTGGGTACGAGCAGCTGGCGATAGCCTGACAATCCATTCATTCATTCATTCGCTTCATTTGCTTCTAAGAACACACATAACTGAAATGCCTAGCACAGTTAAAACTAAAATTAAAACGGAATGAGAATCCAGTAGAGAATCCAGTAGACTCTAACAGAGGATCGTTACTCTTCCCTTTCCCATATAAGTCACGTTAAGTGAAGAGAGAATTGCCGTTTCGACCTCCGAACGTGATGGTGGTCATAGGACAGTGTAGGACTGCCCATCGTCAGTTGCTTCCATCACATTCGTTCACATGACAGCTGTAAGACTTCAACCTTGAACGAGTGGTTTGAAGGTTACTGATGAACTGCCATTTTTCAATGGAAAAGGAAAGGCATGACGAGGTGTTGCTGTGAAGAACCCCAGACACAACGTATGAGAGCCACTCGTAGAGAAAGCCTACGCAAAAACAGTCCACTCACACACAAAATCAAAATCAAATTCAATTCAACTCAAACCAAAAACTAACTTACAAAACTAACCAAATCCAATTCCGATTGTATTCCCCACTTCATTGACGTCGTCGTCATTCTCTCCATTCTTCAATGAAATCTCCAGTGTCGTTGGCAGGTAACATTCAGTTTCGTCGACAGCAAAATAAGCACGTTTGACAGAAAGAAAGAAAATCGTAAGATCTTCTCTTCGCCTTCTATGCATGTGACTATGAAGTCTGGGAAACAGTCGGTTAGAAGTCCGAAGTGTCAATATGGATTAGAAACAAGTTACATCAAAGCTCTATTTGTAAAGAATGACTCACTGACACTCGAAAGAATACAAAGAGTAATAGCTCGTATCTCTAACTATTTGTAGACCATCAGCAAGATCGTCTACTCGCCTTATATGCATATGACTTTAAAGTCTGGATAATAGTGAGTGAAGGGAACTGCCTGCAAAGGCAACGGAGTGACAACTGAGTCAATATCAGGATTTTTTACCTGTCGTCTTCAGAAAGACGCACAGGGGTTTAGAGGTCCAGAGGGTCTTACAGGTCTCAAATCGTTTTAGTTGCCATTGCCATCATGGGTACGAGCGGCTGGCGATAGGTGCAGCCTGACAATCCATTTTTCAGTACTTCACTATTTGCGTTCGGTTTTTTTATGAAACAACTTCACTCTGTAATTATCCATGAAGCGTCATAGCAGTGAAGTTGGTTCACAAAAAATATGGCGCTGACTTCATTAATTTTATGACGAAGACCAATAAATGTACTAAAATTCTACAAAAATCTCCTATATTTGAGCTTTAATTTCCTAACCGCATTGCCCTATGTATCCTCGTCACATTTCATCAATCGGTTTGTCCCATTCAAAAGCTTTTCTATAACATTATTCTCCACCTTCCCACTTTAAAATTAAAATCGCAACCACTAATCAGAGCCTCATATGTGTGTGTTTGTGTCTTCATAAACATCACTGTGCGGTGGTTACTTTATAGTTGAAAAGGTTAGACGTGCATTTTTCTACTGATTTTTCAAGATCATCATTGAACAAAAACACTGTTATTATTCATGATTCGATATCTTTTGCTGTAATTTTTGTGCAAGGAAAATGAATACAACACACAAACCAATTGTACATAATTCATTCGAACAAAAAGTTTGCATGTTCCATCAAAAGCACACGATAGAAAATGCATATAATATGGAATGGATAGATGTGGATGGTGTAGGTTAGGCTAGGTAGGTATAAGTAGTACCTTTAAATATGCACATCCGTAAAACTTAACATGGTGATATGTTGTAGCCGATGGTATTTATAGTGTGCATATAAATGATGTATAAGGCTAAAAAAAAGCATGCAATCACGTTGTATATATATGGTGTAATCTTGGCCAACATTAATATAGGAATATAGGAAAGCACACAAGCGTGCTGGGTATATAATATGAAATGTTTAGCAAAATGGCCAATTTGAAATCGTTTCCACGGTTTCGTTTTAGCCCGTTATAAAAGTTATCAAATATCGCAAAATAAATTCCGTTTTCAGTTTATCGTCGACTGTGAAACTGCTCAGTTCTCTTGCTCAAAATATATATATCGCGCTCAGTTCACTGTAATAACATACTCTTGGTCCCGTACTTTGATTTTATTTTCATGGATTTCGTTTTCGTTTTTACTTGGTTCTAACCGAAAAGTTTTTTTTTCGTTTTTGATTTTATCCAACCGTTTTCGTGGCGCACAGAGATTGTGGAAAATCCGACGGGAAAAACCTGTTCATAAACACGAACAAATTTCGGTCGCGTATATTGGTTGTGTTATCGAGCATATAAGAATTGTTATAAATGGAAATAATAATGGAAATCGAACAAGGATTCTTTAATGAAATGACTTCAAGTGGATAGAAAGTGATGATTAATTGAGTTGGTTTTTTTGTTATTTCGTTACTTGTTGATGACAGTCTTAACGAATCTAATGATTGGATAGGGAAAATTGAGTTTTTCTTCGTAAAACAGCTTACGGTGAATATAAAACCCAATTTTCGTAATAAAAGAAACTTTAACCAACTGAAAATGCGAACACATGTTACAACATATGGAACTTTTTAGTGAGCTTTCGTATTTGTGAAGAGCGTTTTCTTTTCAAATTCATATCCAGTGGTAATGATAACCATAGACCAAATTACCATGGACTATTTTTGGGAAAACGTTTTTGCATTTTTTAAAAATTTTTCCTAAGTTTTCCTAATTTTCCTCATATTTTCCACGATTTTTTTTTGAAAATTTAAAAACTATTTTTCAAGTCCCTGATTAAGATGTAGGATATAGCCTTTTTTCAAGAATTTCAAAAGTTATCAGTAAAGAATGTTTCAGAATTGAAAGAATCAAATCTCTTTAAAATCAGAAATTTTCCGAATTTTCAGGAAAATGAATTCTTGAAAATTCCTGCAATTCTTGCCCTGCTTGGTAAACTTTAGACTTATAACATAGATTCGTTTCATAATTGAATCTTGGATGATTCTTCAGTTCAGATAGTAGCAACAGCAAAAATATTCTTTCGTTCTCGGATGAGGGGTGTACCGAGAGTGAGTAATTTTGTCGAATTTAAAAAAATAATAATTTTTAAACGAAAAATCACCTATTGTCAATGTCTAATGCAAGAATTGAACAAGAGTGAATTGAATTGAATGTATTAAGACCGAAAACACACCAGCGATTTTGCGTTGCTAATATTGACAATTATGCTGCGTCTTCCATTATTTATCGTATGCTGCATAACTTAATAATCTCTCTTCTTCTCCTCAGTGACGCAAAATTTCTTATGTCACGGCAGAGTAAATTAAACCAGGCAGGAGAGCTTGGTTTATTTTACTCTGCCTCTGCCGTGCTCATTTGTTTTATCCAAAGAAAATTTTTTGAATGAAGTGGTCTAATAAATTGCATTGGCATGTAATAGCTGGAGAATAAGTTATTCAATTGTTCAATTTCGAGACCTTTCTCTGTATAAATACTGCAGCTGGTTAAATGAAATCATCAATCAATTTTAGTTCTTAAATTCTGAGCAATCTTTTAAATGTTATACTCTGTAGATCTATTGATTAATGACCAAATCACCGATTGTACTTTGCAAGGGATTTAAACAGGACCACAGCACTGCTCCATTAACAAAGAAAATACTCGGAGATCGACGAAATCACAGTAAGCTCTATGTTTATCTTGCAAGGATAGATCCATTTAGTTGGTTGTATGAGTTAAACATCCATACAATTTTAAGCGGCAGCCCTTATCACTAAAGCCTCCAAATTTGACCCTTGGTAACGCAATATTAATTCTAGGATCAGTGTTACGACGGTACTGATTTATTAATGTTTGTCTGCTTTTAATATCCGCATTTAATAATCGGTTATTGCACTAACATAACCAATCTGACTGATAAAATATTATCGCATTGTTCCACACTTTGGCTCCCCCGAAAGATTGTAGAGGTATACGAAACCGACCCATGTGCCGAATGTTACTTTCTAATCAATTTTTTCTTTATCTTGTATCATGACATAAGTACGTCCCCGATGATTAAATTCACGTCAGAGTAAAGTAACCCGGACGGGTGATTTAACTAGGGACCTGAAGTAGCCATATATTTTTTTGCGAATTAAACTTTTCAATTTTAATTATGATACTATGTCAGTGGTAATGTATCTTAGACGAAGACATAAAGACCTGTCCCAACATAGTTAAGTTTCAGTGTGAATAGAAAGAGAAATTCCATTTAGACTTACATAGCTTGTGGTTGGTAGAGATCTATCCCTCAATGCCTTTTCAATGAATAGTAAGGTATCTAGGTAACTCAATGCACTGCTGGCGTTAAATTACTCTTAAAATTAAAGGCAAAAGGTTCATTTAGATGAAGAGAGTTGTGTGTTTGTGCTGTTTATGTTTTTCTCTCGAGTTAATTCTGTAGAATATACACCATCAGCTACACCCAACACTTTGTACCATTTAAAATTTAAAACTTTTCGCACACGGTTATCAGAAGTTTTACTGTCAGATCTATTACTTCAATTGATCCAACTATATTCAAAAGACTTATTCCAAATCTTTTACTTCATCTTTTTGAACATGCTTTTTATTATATAAAACCGATTTAGTCTGAGGTTTTTGTTTATTTCTGCAGTCGTTGTCGATAACAGATGACGATCGGGCTTTTAGTAATAATAACTTGTGAGTTTGACTATAGTATCACAAATGGATCCCACGTGTAATGAATTACTTCCTCCACATCCAATGTAGTCTACTATTTTCATAGCATAAGAAGAAGAAGTTCCATAAATTAATCAGAATCTTCGTGCTTCGCAAAAGCTTTCCTGATGTACAGAGGAAATCAGTTATCAAATCCACAGATAATCAACTGTGACCTCACATTGGACAATAAAATATCAACGAAATGAAACGGAACTTTTCAATTTTAAACAAAAGCATCGCTGCCGTAGTCAATTGAACGATTAAACACACACAAAAAAGGTTCGCTGCACAAGTAATTCACCGACATGTCCATGTAAAAAGAGAAATAACCAGAAATAAATCCAGTGCCTCTGACTTTCGAAAACGAAATGTAAATCAACGAAAAGTGCCTAAATTGTGAAAGTACAACGAAATTTTGTGCCCTCTTGCCTTAGTTCGTATATATATAAGAAGAAACACCAACAACAAAAAGTTCTCTAATTTATGTGTGAATCTGTGTGGATATAAAAGAAAACGGATCATATTATCATTATATGTGAGGGAAATTCGTGCAATGTTACAGTTATATACGAAGAAAATATGGTGGCAACTGGGAAACAGTGGCTTTTCGCTGGAATTACACTAGTTCTGGGGTAAGTAAAGTGGCGCATATTCTTTTTCAGAAACGTCCAACCGACGTACCAACATATGCATAAAGCAGTTAGTACACGCTACACTTGAACTATATATTCATAATGTATATAGCGCCACAGTATGTATATAGAGTTTATGGTGTAGACATATAAAGTGGCACAGATAAATGAGTGATAAATGTAATATGAGAAGAATTGGTTTTTTTTTTGCTGACGGGTGTCTCATCGGCATACGAAAATTAACATAGAGAACAAGAGCATCCATACATATATTTGTCCATCCAATGTAATTAACCCGCTCAGTACCCCTGCTAACATCTATTTTTAGCAGAGGGTGGCAACTGCGGACACCTCGAAATTATTTGCATTGTTCGAAAATTTAAAAAAATGGTTTTTATGTCTGGCTGATGCTTGAATTTCAAGCACACAAGAAAAATCCGTTCAAATTGTTCTTCCATTCGTTAATTTAAATTATATTTTTAATCACTGTCACATCCCCAATGAAGTTTGACTATTCCGACAAGTTCTGCCGTGTTAAGACCAAAGACCGTATCGTATTTGTGTATTTAATTTTAAAGAACATTCGAGAGCATTTTTTATTCTTACTGAAAGATTCCTCTTTTCAAATGGTTTCCAATGGAATGCAGACACGGCTGTTTTAATCATTGTAAAACATTTAATTGGGTCCTATCAATTTGGTTACTTTGGGAACTTTTGAGAATTTCGGGACCTAATCCAACAATTTTAGGGGCAGGTATGCCTCTTAAAAGCACTGATTTTTTATAACTTTGTCTGAATCTCGCACATAAAAAAACGAAATGGCGGATCCATATTTTTGATTGGATCACTGTGATATTATGATAAAATGAAGTTAAAATAGATAGGCAGTCAAATTGTTCAGCTGGTCGACCAGCTCACAATCTACTCATAAAAAGGGATCCGTAACGTTAGACTATATACCAAAAGTTTCGAATTGTAACGAAAAGACAAAAAATCTATCGATAACGTTACCACTTACGTTATCGATAGATTTTTTGTCTTTTCGTTACAATTCGTAACGTTACAATCACGTAATCATCTCTCTAACGCTAAAAGTCTATTTCTAAAAATCAATCAGTATGCTGAAAACGTAGTTTTTAATATAGGGTCATGGTACCTTAGAGTAATTATACCTTCGCACATACCAATTTTGCTTAACCTGAGACGAAAAGCTCAGGGGCGCAAATTGCAAGAACCGGACATCTGCACACAAACCAAAACAGGACTCCTTTTTCACATTCACTAAATCACAAAGAAACTATCCTTCGGAACGACAAACAGAGCTATAGCTCTTCCCTTGCCCACACATCACGTAAAGTGACAAAAAAGAAGAAAGAAAAGCTGTTTCGACCTCGAGAACTAACGGCGGTCACTGGTCAGAGTGGACTGACCATCTTCAGTTGCTTCCGCTAGCCTCTTACACAAGACAGCAGCAAAACGTTCCATGAACAAGTGTAGGATAGTTTGCATTGAGAAATTGCCATCTGCTGATGGAAAATTTGGGGAAATAGCGGAAAGCTGCTAAGAAATCACCAAAAAAATGCAGCAAAGCAAACAAAAGAACTGAGCCTGAGCTTCAAAAGTAAAAAATAAAAAACAAAAATAAAAATTCTCATGCGCCGTACTCACGTCACCAACCGTCTGATCGTCTGATCCGCTCATTTTCACCATTCATCCATCCAGCGAAAATTGCACAATCACCGGCAAAACAGCAACAACGACAACGAAACAACGAAATGGAAAAACGGAAAAAATTGCACAATCACCGGCAAAACAGCAACAACGACAACGAAACAACGAAATGGAAAAACGGAAAAACAATGCGAAAATCTCGCGAAAAACTTCGATTGAAGTCAATTTGACTGAAATAATTTGACTGAAAATGTTTCTTAGCCTTCTGTGTAGCAACAATACTGAACAAAATCAGTAGAAGAAGTGAGTAGTGAGTGAAGTATGGCCTCAAGCTACACTAATTGGCCCAAAATTCCGGATGACGAAACTCTATTTACAGAGAATGACTCGCCAGCACTCAATCTGTAAAGATCAACCAGTCGCCTTCAAAACACAAACGTTGAAACTCAATTTGCAGGGAATGACTCGCTATAGCACTCGATCTGCAAAGATCAACTTTAGTCGGCTTTACAATGGAAACATCAGAAAAGAGAGTAAATCCAGTCTTTGAAGTCACAAACCGTAACTGAATCTACGAAATTACAATTGCGAGTGAAGTAACAGTATAAGCAAAACTATGATGACTGCTAAAGCGATCAACAGCGAGTGAAGCACAACAGCAAACGACAAAATCATTGGTCGAAAATGACTCTTGGTCGAAAATGACTCTTGCAAGAAGTGACTCACAAGCACTCGACTTGCAAAGACTGACCTCAATCCTCAACACAAAGAGACATTTCCGTTTTCCATTTTCGCTTTCGCTTTCCTCCCTAACTCCAATCATTCACAGGTCCAAGCAGCTTGAGGCCATACTTCACTCACTACTCACTTCTTCTACTGATTTTGTTCAGTATTGTTGCTACACAGAAGGCTAAGAAACATTTTCAGTCAAATTATTTCAGTCAAATTGACTTCAATCGAAGTTTTTCGCGAGATTTTCGCATTGTTTTTCCGTTTTTCCATTTCGTTGTTTCGTTGTCGTTGTTGCTGTTTTGCCGGTGATTGTGCAATTTTCGCTGGATGGATGAATGGTGAAAATGAGCGGATCAGACGATCAGACGATCAATTTGCAGGGAATGACTCGCTATAGCACTCGATCTGCAAAGATCAACTTTAGTCGGCTTTACAATGGAAACATCAGAAAAGAGAGTAAATCCAGTCTTTGAAGTCACAAACCGTAACTGAATCTACGAAATTACAATTGCGAGTGAAGTAACAGTATAAGCAAAACTATGATGACTGCTAAAGCGATCAACAGCGAGTGAAGCACAACAGCAAACGACAAAATCATTGGTCGAAAATGACTCTTGGTCGAAAATGACTCTTGCAAGAAGTGACTCACAAGCACTCGACTTGCAAAGACTGACCTCAATCCTCAACACAAAGAGACATTTCCGTTTTCCATTTTCGCTTTCGCTTTCCTCCCTAACTCCAACCATTCACAGGTCCAAGCAGCTTGAGGCCATACTTCACTCACTACTCACTTCTTCTACTGATTTTGTTCAGTATTGTTGCTACACAGAAGGCTAAGAAACATTTTCAGTCAAATTATTTCAGTCAAATTGACTTCAATCGAAGTTTTTCGCGAGATTTTCGCATTGTTTTTCCGTTTTTCCATTTCGTTGTTTCGTTGTCGTTGTTGCTGTTTTGCCGGTGATTGTGCAATTTTCGCTGGATGGATGAATGGTGAAAATGAGCGGATCAGACGATCAGACGGTTGGTGACGTGAGTACGGCGCATGAGAATTTTTATTTTTGTTTTTTATTTTTTACTTTTGAAGCTCAGGCTCAGTTCTTTTGTTTGCTTTGCTGCATTTTTTTGGTGATTTCTTAGCAGCTTTCCGCTATTTCCCCAAATTTTCCATCAGCAGATGGCAATTTCTCAATGCAAACTATCCTACACTTGTTCATGGAACGTTTTGCTGCTGTCTTGTGTAAGAGGCTAGCGGAAGCAACTGAAGATGGTCAGTCCACTCTGACCAGTGACCGCCGTTAGTTCTCGAGGTCGAAACAGCTTTTCTTTCTTCTTTTTTGTCACTTTACGTGATGTGTGGGCAAGGGAAGAGCTATAGCTCTGTTTGTCGTTCCGAAGGATAGTTTCTTTGTGATTTAGTGAATGTGAAAAAGGAGTCCTGTTTTGGTTTGTGTGCAGATGTCCGGTTCTTGCAATTTGCGCCCCTGAGCTTTTCGTCTCAGGTTAAGCAAAATTGGTATGTGCGAAGTTGTTTATGTCGTCGTAAGATGAAAGGTGCCCTGGCACTATCGTTGTCCACTCTTACCTTGTTAGGCGGCGCTTATTGCATGGATTGGGGTATTAGCGTTTTTTGGGGTTCCCATTGTGTTCCACTTTGCAAGAGAGAACGAGAAGTAGCTGTGTGAAACGAATGAATGCAATAGCCGTGTGAAACGAATGCAATGTTACTGAAATCTCTGGTTGGTTTGTATCCTGATTTCAAACGTGATGATGAATGTCTGATCTGCCTGATAGTACGCGGAATTTCTTTAACGGACCTACGCGACCTGTGGGCGAGAATCTCATCAAGCCCGATGTGGACAAAATCGTTCTGCTTGGACCTGGATGATGCGATTTGATTTGGGTCGGACCAAAAAACGGACCAAGAGTGAATGATTGGAGTTAGGGAGGAAAGCGAAAGCGAAAATGGAAAACGGAAATGTCTCTTTGTGTTGAGGATTGAGGTCAGTCTTTGCAAGTCGAGTGCTTGTGAGTCACTTCTTGCAAGAGTCATTTTCGACCAAGAGTCATTTTCGACCAATGATTTTGTCGTTTGCTGTTGTGCTTCACTCGCTGTTGATCGCTTTAGCAGTCATCATAGTTTTGCTTATACTGTTACTTCACTCGCAATTGTAATTTCGTAGATTCAGTTACGGTTTGTGACTTCAAAGACTGGATTTACTCTCTTTTCTGATGTTTCCATTGTAAAGCCGACTAAAGTTGATCTTTGCAGATCGAGTGCTATAGCGAGTCATTCCCTGCAAATTGAGTTTCAACGTTTGTGTTTTGAAGGCGACTGGTTGATCTTTACAGATTGAGTGCTGGCGAGTCATTCTCTGTAAATAGAGTTTCGTCATCCGGAATTTTGGGCCAATTAGTGTAGCTTGAGGCCATACTTCACTCACTACTCACTTCTTCTACTGATTTTGTTCAGTATTGTTGCTACACAGAAGGCTAAGAAACATTTTCAGTCAAATTATTTCAGTCAAATTGACTTCAATCGAAGTTTTTCGCGAGATTTTCGCATTGTTTTTCCGTTTTTCCATTTCGTTGTTTCGTTGTCGTTGTTGCTGTTTTGCCGGTGATTGTGCAATTTTCGCTGGATGGATGAATGGTGAAAATGAGCGGATCAGACGATCAGACGGTTGGTGACGTGAGTACGGCGCATGAGAATTTTTATTTTTGTTTTTTATTTTTTACTTTTGAAGCTCAGGCTCAGTTCTTTTGTTTGCTTTGCTGCATTTTTTTGGTGATTTCTTAGCAGCTTTCCGCTATTTCCCCAAATTTTCCATCAGCAGATGGCAATTTCTCAATGCAAACTATCCTACACTTGTTCATGGAACGTTTTGCTGCTGTCTTGTGTAAGAGGCTAGCGGAAGCAACTGAAGATGGTCAGTCCACTCTGACCAGTGACCGCCGTTAGTTCTCGAGGTCGAAACAGCTTTTCTTTCTTCTTTTTTGTCACTTTACGTGATGTGTGGGCAAGGGAAGAGCTATAGCTCTGTTTGTCGTTCCGAAGGATAGTTTCTTTGTGATTTAGTGAATGTGAAAAAGGAGTCCTGTTTTGGTTTGTGTGCAGATGTCCGGTTCTTGCAATTTGCGCCCCTGAGCTTTTCGTCTCAGGTTAAGCAAAATTGGTATGTGCAAAATTGTCAACGCCTACATGTGTTAGTAAAAGCTCTACGTAAAATTGTACGAAATGTGAATCTTATACAAACTGATGTCGGGACCACATTTTATCGTACGAAATACCTCTCTAGGTATAATTACTCTAAGCATGGTACAAATAACGTTGCAGGTGGTTCTGATAATATCGGTTTTAGTAACGTTACGTCAGTGAACGAAAAAATAACGATAAAATAACGTTATGCCAGAACCCTGTAATAGTACATTTTCTACCTTGGAGTATATTTCGAGAATAACTTCGTATGTACAATTGTATATAACGAGCGCCAGCGAGTGTATATACAATTGTACATAAGAAGTGATTCGAAAAATATACACCAAGGTAGAACAATGTTTTATCTCCTGCAAGCTGATATTTCATATATTAGCGAAATAACCACAAAAATTTGGATTTAAAATTAATTAATTAAGCATGTTGTTTTAAAACGCATTCACAACAAAAAAAAACATCATACAGAGAATCCTTTATTTACTTACTCACACACATATATGTACTATCCACCTCAACATTTCGTTCAAATCACAATATTCCGACTACTCTGATTATTTGATCGATGTAGAAGTGACTAACGAACCACTACCGAAACCAATTGCATCGCGTTATGTGATTTGTTGGCGTAGTGGTCAGCATGTTTGGTTGATATGCTGCTGGTCCCGTGTTCGCTTCCGCCGTTCGGCGATTTTTTTTTTCAAATATGTAGATGGAAAGTAAATTTACCCTAGGTGGGTTATGTGTGAATTATCCAATCGTATAGGCTGTGGTTATGTATGTGTTTGTGTTTATATGCAGAAACGCGTAATGTATGAAATATCAGCTTGCAGGAGATGAAAACAAAACTGATCATGCGTCTTTATCCGATTTTATTACTATACTACGCGCGAGCATGTAATTATTTAACCCGCGCAAACAAGTATGACCAATTTTGTTTGTTTGAGTGGACCTTTTTCCTCCTTTGTTATGATCTGTCAGTTTTTTCATTTTGCGATTTAGTATGGAAATGAAAACTAAAATTGAGATATCTTTGCTGTTTTAAGTGGTTTTTCACATTTTTTGGACCAAAATGTTTTAAAGTGTATTTGGAATCGATTGGCATTAACAGATTGTGTGAAAATATTTTTTTCTATTTTATTATTTTATTAATGCCAATCGATTCCAAACACATTTTAAAACATTTTGGTCCAAAAAAATATGAAAAACCACTTAAAACAGCAAAGATATCTCAATTTCAGTTTTCATTTCCATACTAAATCGCAAAATAGAAAAACTGACAGATCGTAACAAAGGAGAAAAAAGCTCTCTCTGTCGTATAAATTTATACGTTTAATGGCGTGGATTTGTGTCTTTGCCTTTAAGGAGCTTTCGGGAGCTTTAAGCTTCTTTTGTATTCCAAATACAATACAAATCAAAGAAGAAAGAAAAGAGAAGAATGACGCTTTCGAAACTCTCAAAATTTTCCTTAAGAATATGTTGAGTGAACAGAAAATGTTTTGATCTTTTAAAAGAAGTTGAGAGCTTTCGAAATCTCTCCGAAGCGCACACGGTGTTGTTGCCAGCTTCTAGTTCACGTTACACCATTAAATGTGCTTACTGATGATAATCATAAAATCAGTTTTCATAGATCATTTTCATGACCTTGTAAACGTCAGACACGATCCCAACTGTCAGACATGTCGAAAAATATCGAATGAATTGAACGAACGATTTTCATATAAAAATCAGTAAATTGAACGCAGTTAACGTCAATTGATTGAGATTAAGGACTACTTGACGAAAAATTAAGTGGGGTTACGTTGACAAGTACCGTATAATGAAAATGATCTATAATATTCAATGCTTTAATGCATCAATTTTTTCAGAAAAGACCAATGAAAACTATGAAACCTTTTGGTAGCGTACACAATAATAATAAGAACTTACGAAGGTTTTGGTAGATTTTTTTACATAAAATGCGCATAAATCTAGTTTATAACTTATTCGTAAGTGCTACTAATCTTCCCATTCGTTCACAAGGTAAGAAAATAGCAATTTTAAGTGCACTGAAAGTTTGTAATTTCACATTTCGACGTGATGGGCTGCTGATTGATCATGTACAACGGAAAACCGTGAAAACCAAAATTGATCTCTTCCAATTCTATTGATGACATCTGTTATCGATAAAGAACGACAAAAATAAGCGACAAGCTTACGTTCACTCGGTTTTATATTGCGCCAAATGTGTTTAGTTAAGTAAAATGTTGTAAAAGATTTTGTTCCATCAAAAGAAGTAGTAGAGAGGTTTTTTCTGTTTTTTTCTTCACTTCAATCAAAATGTTTTAGTCCAATACTGAAGTTATAATAAAAAAGAAAAATCACAACTTCCTTCCTTCGCATATACCACTCTTTTAGGTGGTGTTCCCCCTCCGATTAAACTAGGTCTGCATTATTAAAAAAATAAAGTTACGAAATGTTTGCCCACCCAAATCACAACACAGCCCGAATATACGAAAGGTAAACTGTGCCGGTTAATTTATGATTCCTTTGACTGTTAAGTCAAGGGTCTTACGTCAGAAAATACGCCTTGATCGATTTTGTGTATGAAATGTTAGCAAAATACGGAAATGTCTGTTACGCTTGTTGGCTTGATAAACTTGAGTAATTCTAAACCGATTTTGGTTTCAATCGACGAGGAATAAAATTCTTGAGGTCAAGTTCGTAGATGAGCAATATCGGACTAATGATCTGGGAGTTATTCCCAAAAGAATTTTTGTCTGGTTTTTGATGGCATACGATAACTTGAGAAATCCGGAGCCAATTTTGGAACTTTTGGTTTTAATCGATGAGGAATAACATTTTAGGAATAAAATTCGCTCTAAAATAACGGACTACTCGGGGTAGTGCCGAACTGATTTTCAAAACTTTTTGTTTCTTTCATTCAAGAATCAAAATCTGGTTCACAGATGAACAAAATCGATCTAATGTTCTGAGAGTTTAGTCTCGACAGAGACTTTGCGTCAATATTTGATGGCCAACCATAGTAATGTTGAACCGTTTTTCGGAAAACTTTGTTCCAATCCAAGAAGCATGCAATATTTCGATTGAAAATCAACAGGCAACAGTCATTTTTTTCCAACCTTTACTCACATAATACAACATGCAGGCCCAGCCACTCGGGTCATCAGAAAGCTTACATTTTCTGTTTTACAAGGGAGTTAAAAATGCCAATTCTTTTTGATGTTTGCTGTTTGTCCACTACCTGTGGTATTATCGCCAAGTCTATGCCTTCGGTTTTATTTATTTTTTTTTTTTTTCAAAGGTAAAGGTAAAGTGACCTGACCCACCCATAGTGTGGGACCTTATTTTAATAATTTTCGTTTCTGCTCCATATAATATTATAAATGCAAACAGAAAACAGATAAACATTTTCCCATATTTTATAATGTTTAATATCTAAAACGATGATTTTTAAATTGTTTTCATTTCAAAATAAAGAAAAATGCTGAAAAGCTTCAGTACAATATGTATACATGGCCTGACGTGATACGAAACAATATTTACAATAATTTTCCTTAAAAATTTTTCGGATATGTTTCATGTTTTTCGAATGAACACAGAATAAGTTTTAGCCATTCTCCGATTTATATTATAAAAAAACCAACCTGGGGATGTGGTATACTCTTCCTACTTGATAATACCCGTTCTATCAATACAGACTTCATTGGGGTATCTGTAGAACGGACTTAGTTCAACTGAGTTTTATAATCAATGGACTAATGATTCGCTACCATAGAAATTGGCGTTCGCTTGTTTTCATGCAATTAAATACCAAATTTGGTTACTTTATGTAATGGTTGTACACGATTTGATTTAATCGGAACCGTGTCGTATAAAGAGAGAAATGAAAATAATGGGAAAAAAACCGAAACCGGAATTATATAAAAATCAAATCAAAACCTTTTCGTCGGGTACAAAAATAACTGCAATCACGAATATGTCTCAAATTACAATTTTTTTTTTCGTTAAGTTTAAATCTGAAAATAGCTGACGGGTTCTAAAAATACGCCATAACGATTGTATATTCTAATGTTTCAAATTTATTAATATTTTCGTTTTGTCGTTTCCCATTTTAATAACTTCATCAAACCGTTCCTTCCGAACAAAACCGCAGAAATTATAATTGTTGTAACGATGTTGTGTGGTCGCTTGGAATCGTTTTAATTTAATTTTATTTTTTGGTTTCTTTTCAGCCTATACGAAATATCAGAAGCGAAGAAAAACTATACGCTGCGGCCCAGAGTCGTTCTTCCGGAAAATTATGTTAAAGGTGAGGTAATTTTAGTACCACTCAGCTTACTTTTTACGAGATGTGTACGTATGCGAGCGCTTTGCTCGAGTAGAAATTCACATTGAGTTTAAACTGCGGTGAGTGTACAAATATAAAATTTGACTTGCAAATTTATTGTACTAAACAGCTAGTTATATGAGAAATATAAGTGTACGTATACGTCATTGTTTGGAGATTTTTATTTTGTCGAGAGGTAGGTTAGTAGCCTGAGCCGAAGGCAAGGGCTTTAATCCATGTGGCAAAATAACAATCTCTAAACAATTACGTAAGGCATTTTACTTGCGAAGCCCTGCGAAAATTAAAATTATCGCAAGAGTCAACCGTCTGTCTTATGCGAAAATTACATTTTTGCAGGGTGCCACAAGTTAAATCTATGGGGTAGGGTAGTCTCGCACACCACACAATTCATGGTGTGCGAGACTCACCTCTAAATAGTGAATCTCGCACAATCATGACTTTTCGTTATATGTCGTAAAAGGACGCATACTATGGTTCGCGTGTGCGAGATTCCCCGACACCAAATTTATTGAGCCATAATAGAACGGATCGAAGGTCCTAGTGTGTCTGGAAAGTCAAGTGCGTGACCGCACAGATAAAATGGGATTGGAATTTTAAGTTAATTCTGTTAACCTAGGAATTGAAGAAATCATGCCTGCACGTTAGTAAGCAGGCGTGACGCAAGTCCACACTACAAAAAAAAAAATTATTTTAGGGACTAAGGAACATACAGCAACTTTTTGACTTTTCCCCCTTGGCTCACACGACTCTTAAAGCTATAATAATTTTTAAGAAATTTGTTGTTTGGTTGTCCTCATCATCTGCCATTTGTGACGCAATTTTTTTAATATAAAGAATTGGAGTTAAAGTTAAATTTTTGCGTATCGGAGCCTTGAGCGTCACTCTTTCTGATATCAATACTTTTGTAAGTAAAGGACTTGCCTCACCCTTTCTCTTCTAAGAGGTTTTTGTCTGATATAAGTACTTTTGTAAGTAAAGGACTTGCCTCACCCTTCCTCTTCTAAGAGGTTTTTGTCTGATATAATTAATTCATTATCCACAGTTTTTTTTTTAAATTAACTGAATAAAACACCCTTTTCACTGGACGTATATGTTCCACAAAAAAAGGATTTAGAAGCAGGCTTGTACGATTTTCATGGCATTAAAATTTTAGAAAGTTTTGAGAAGAAGAAGTCAGTTCTAAATGAACACAACCTCATAGGAGCAAGACAAAGTCCCTTAGAATGTATAAATAATTTTAAGAATTTTAAACTCGAAACCTAATTATTTGAGATTAAATACACGTATTTCTAGAGGGACTGTTAATCCCTAAAAGATTAAGGTCTAGGTCCAAACATTAGCTACTGCTAGTATATACCAACCCAATCAACACTATTAGCGCTTGGGATGTACTTTGAGTTATTATATTGAGCCATTGAGTCCCAATGAGTTATTACTCTGTGAATTCCATGTAGATTATTGGTTAGATTTTCGAACTTCTATAAGCTTTCAGTTTTTAAATTTTTATAGTTTAATGATTTTTTTAGGAGCTTTTCTGACCTTGTTGTTTGCCCACTTCCCCACGTTTTATCTGCCGTGTTAAGCCGAAACACCGTATCACATTTGTGTCACTGCTATAAATGAGCTTTCGAAAGCTTTAAGCTTCTTTTGTATTACACTAAAATATTACACTTTTTCAAAGCTTTCGAAAGTTCTGCAAATCGCATAAACGCCAGTTTAGCCTAACACGCAGTTATTTCCCACTTTGCTTGTGCTTTACAAGGAGGATTGCAAAAAAAAGAAAAATTGGCAACTGGTTGACAGCATTGACGTAAATTCACGCAGTTATTTCCCACTTTGCTTGTGCTTTACAAGGAGAATTGCAAAAAAAAGAAAAAATGGCAACTGGTTGACAGCATTGACGTAAATTCATCATATCTTTCAAATAACTAATTTCGTCTATGTGAAAGCTCTGCTGAAGCTTTTGCTTGACACTTTTTTTGTATGCTGAGCGTATTGTGTGAGTCTTCTTTGGTTCTCTGTTTTAAACCACTTCTGGCAGCCCTATCTTGCCTCAGAATCAGAGCATCCTAAATATAATACTTCACATTTATCAGAAAGTACCACCGAATTTCTGACAATGATGGCGTCAGTTCGTCGACTGTCATGTATGTGATATACGTGTCCTTACCGACTTATTTAATACAGTAGCATACAACCAACTCTCACCTACTTCGGAACGATTTGGAAAAAAAATGTTTTTTTTAGGCCGAACAAAAGTGTAATGCATAATTAATTGAATCTACGTCATTCCTGCATGTTTCGTGCATTATGTTCACATGACCCAGCTCCATTTCATTGATTTACTATTTCATTCATGCATTTTCAAATTTCACATCAACATCAAAGAGCGCAAAGAGTCGTTTATATTAAAATTAACTGAATAGTTTAAACAGGAGAAGTACAGGGAGCTGTATACAAAACGCATAAAAGCGAATCGATAAATCGAAACGCTTCAAAACTACTACAACAACAACAATAAAAAGCTTGAGTGCGGCAAAGATATTTTTGAAATAATTTTCTTTTTGATGATTTTATACATAAATATTGTGTATAGTCGGGGTATAAAGACAATTTGAATTTAATTGAATTGTTTATGGGGGGTTTGGTATACATTTCCTTTCTGGCCGTTTCAAGTTTATTGTGATGTTCATTTCAATCATTTTTTTTTATCGTTTCAATGCTAATGAAGGCAGTCGTTCAATTTTCTTTCATTTCTATTATTTATATGTGGAGATAGATGGCGATTCGCTTTGTAATGATGCAATGTGAATGTGACATTTAGAACTCATGGTACTCATAGATTGATTGAGGAGGTTGTTATTTTCTTATATTCGCAGTGGAAGCGAACTGGGCCCATAACCTGTTGTTTTCGTGTATTCGCAGTGTAAATAAAAGACTTCCTTACAGTTCAAAGTTATATACAAGAATGATTTATTATGTGACAAGTCAAACTTGCATAAAGATAACAGAACAAGCCTAAATCAAACGTCCATATGACCAGTACAAACTACAATTCCAACTTAGGTGAGGAATGCCGATGAGCATAAATTCACTTTCATTACAGTAACAGTCAATGAAATTAAAACTTGAATTTGCTTCAGCTGTTTTTCATATGGTCCTCTCATACAAACAAAACTGCTTATTCGTATTTATACAACGCCCTTTAGGCATGCGTGGTACTTTAAATAGAGTACTGAAACTGGACAGTGTATCGAACAAATTTTGACACTGTAAAAAAAATTGGAACATCCTCTCATACAAAATAGTACTAATAGTACTGTCGACCGAGTCAATGATGCGATTAGTCTTTTGACGAATACATTGTCGAATGATCTGCTACAGTTTGTTAACACATTCAAGACTCTGATGGAAAATTTCATGGAATCGATTAGCGCCCAATTTGTTTCGCAACTGCCCAGCCTCGCTTCGTTAGCACCAAAAAGCCTTGCTGATACGACATTATTGCCTGGTGAATCGAATAAGAGGAAGGAGACCTGTGACACCAGCAAGGCTACTCGTAATTATCCTAAGCGGAGTGTGGTTATTTCGAACATTGGTAAAGACGTCACTATTGACCATTTAAGATCATACCTAGTCGACAAGTTGGAAATAGATAAAGGAAATTTGAATTTCGCCTTGTTGTTGCCGACTGGGAAAACCATGGAAGATGTGCATTTCTTGCAGTATAAAATTACGCTTCCCGAGGCCAATTACATCTACATAATGCGCTCTGAACAGTGGCCGACTGGCGTTCGTATACGCGATTTTGTTACCAAAAAGAAAGTAGCCGAGGGTGTAGCTGTTCGTAGTTTTGTTGTAGCGAGCTCTTTGTGCTCATAGTTAATTTCAACCTGTCAAACAGGTCTTGTTTCGCCTCATATCGTTTGGGATGTTAATCAATATCGATTTTTTTGTCATTTATTACTATTGTTTTTGACTTTTTTTTAGTTCATTTGTATATAATTTTGGTCTTCGGATTGATAGTGATTTTTCTTTTAATCGTTTGGGTTGAGAACTTTCATAACTGTTTCTTTTGTTAACGATTGAAGTATTGAGCCAAAGTTTGTTTTGCAATTTTAATTTGCTTTTGTAGTCAGTTAGCTTTTAATAGCCGTTGACTTAATAAATAAATAAATTAGAAGCACTTTAGCTTGGAGTGCGTTGCGTTATACGGTTTCACCACTGCCACGTGCGTATGTGTAACTATTTCACCCAAATCAAAATTTTTGTTGGGATAAGTGGACCAGCTGAAAAACAGCTGAAGTAAATTGGTTTTTTAATTTCACTGACATCTAACATAAATGTTTAGGGATTGGAAACTAAATTTCAAGATATAATTTTCTGTATAATTCTATTACATTTTGACTGTTGGTTGTTTTGCTTGGATTCTATTAGATTTCTAATTTCTAGTACATATTGTTATAAAATAACTAATGTCGGCACGCTATTTTTTGTGATGAACCAACTTAACTGCTATGACATTTCATTGAGTAGTGAGAGTGAAGTTATTTTATTACAAAAGAGAACGCAAAGAATGGAGTACTTAAAAAATTCTGGTGCCGATACAGGGGAACAGTGGTTACGTATATTCCGCTCAATAAATAAACTTCGAAATGAACGGTTGTCGGGCCATGAACATTTTATGCTGGAACAGACAAAAAACTTTCAAAGTTTCACGGCAGAGTAAAATAAACCAGGCAGTAGCGGTTCATTTTTGAAACGTCAAATAAGAGACCTAATATACCGTATGAAAATGAACTCAAATGAACACTGACAAAAGTTGAAACATTTAATTCGCAAAATAAATGAGGCTACTAGATAATTCAGGTCCCTAATCAATCCTGCCTGGGTTACTTTACTCTGGCGTGATAGTTTCATAATTTCTGCCGTTTTAAACCAAAAGACCAAAATCCCGTGTTGTGATAGGCCAAAACACCGGATAACATTCGGGTTTTTGCTTTTTGGTAGCTTTCTTGAGCTTTAAGCTTATTTTGTATTTCGTTTCGTCAAAATATTCCACTTTTCCCATGCTATCCAAATGAAGCTCAGATCGTTTGGCCTAACGCAGCAGCGAAATCTCTGAGCTTATTTTTGATTCCATTTTGGAAATCCGTTGGGAAAGTCGAATATTTCAGTGGAATACAAAATGAGCTTAAAGTTATCCAAAGCTCTGTAAAACCAAAGACACAAATGCGATACGGTGTTTTGGCTTAATACGACAGATTCAATGTCCGAATCCATCGAACAAATATATGAAGATTGACGAATTGAAGGTTTTTTGAGTAAAACTTATTTCATTAAAGATGGTAACCTTTTGCAGACGGATATATCACCAGGTCTACATGTCTACCTTTCGTAGACGGCAATCTCACTTGTTATTGCGTTGGCTAATATTTATTGTCTTATAGATGTAGCAACTGTGCACATAAACACTAATCAAGTAAAAGATTGCGTGTCAACTGATTGAAAAGAAATAAAAGATTCGGTTATCATATTGATGATATACTTACCGTGTCTGCGAAAGGTTAGGGGTTATTTTTAGGGGAATTTAGTGAACATTAGTGAAATTACAAATTATAAGCTTAAAAGAGCGGGTATTTAGTTAAATTAGACTCGATAAAATGAGGAAATAGATATTTACATCACAATCAGCGAACACATGAAACTCTTGAATAAGTGTGAATTAGTATACCAAGAGAATTATTGTTACATATTGGAATGAAATCCAATTTTGAACCGTTCTTTCAAATTCTACGTCACAGCTCGTATTCGATTTGAATTAATGCAGGAGACAGTAAATGTTCGTATGTACGGAAAATGACAGCGTTACATGTTGAGTATGTGTTGAAGAAAGTTCGACAATTGATCAGCTTTGTGTGCAACACACGGTACGAGCTGTGACGTATAATTTGAAAGAACGGTTCAAAATTGGATTTGAAAAGAAGATGTCCACGGTAGCTCAATGGTTAGAGCATCAGCTCGGCAAGTTGAAGATTGTGGGTTCGGTCCCCACCCGTGAACCAAATTTTTCTTTTCAAATTCAATTTCATTCCAATACGGTTTACGATTTCTGATAATTATTGTACCAGTTCTAGTTACTTTAACTAACTATTAGTCAAATATTGTCACATGCATACGTATGTGTTCGTTCATACTGAAGCCGAGGCATCCTATACATTGAATGATTGAATGATAACTCTCAGTCATTCATCGTCTAGACAGCAAAGAAGAGCAATCAATCCAATCAAACAACGCCATTTCATTTACAGGATGATAGTCTTTGCCTTAGGGGATAGAAGTTTGGTGTTATTTGCGTTTGACTTATAGGATTAAAAAATAGAAAGCTCGCATGTAATTCGTTTGTATATTCGCAATGTCATTATTCAGGAAAGCATTCCGTCCTAGGAGTGCTTACGGGTTTATATAAAATTCTATGTTAAAACTAATGAAGTACCAGATCAGAATTATTTTTTTTTAGAATACTAACATCAAAAGAAGTATTTGATAATAGGTACACTTACCGTCGGTGAAAGGTTATTATCAGTAGCTGATACTTTGGCTTCAGTTGTACGTCTGCGTATTGTCAGTTTATTTCTATTTAGTAGGATTTCGTATTCTAATGTCAATAATTTGTCTACCGTGACACAGACACATAAAATGACCTACGACAAAAGTGGACAAATAAAATAGTTGAAATAAATTTTCTAATTGAAAGAGATTCATCTAAATACCCGAAAAACCCAAACACATAAAACCACCAGTGTTATCTACTATGGCATCACGTGCTTACAATATAATTAGCCAAATTAATTCAGCGACGAATGTATTTATAATGTTGTCTTTTGGTTGGTACTGGTCGTGAACTTAAATGTTCCAAAATTTCAAATATAATCGTTAGCAGTGAGCTCTATGCACGAAAGGTTATATTTGTTGTTCATCGCTTCCCACACATTGATTTATGTGCTTGCCAACTTTTTTGACATTTTCGTTTTTAAATTGATTTTAGGACTAAGTCAATTAGTTAAAGTTTCTGCTTTTTTGCTTTTTTCAAATGTACTGCCAGACCAAGTTGCTCACACGCGATTTACCCATATAGTTTTACACTAACTGTAACAAGTACATCCGTACATTGTGGCCATAATTAAGGCATTTTATTACACGCTTTATTGTGTGTAGATTTTCGAGATTTCCAAATGACTGCCATTCGCAGAAGTTACGTCCGCCTTCGAAGGTTGTTGTCTAATTTAACATTTTTCGTTGACCGTACTAACCGTAGATGTAGAATGTACTGTAGAAGTGATTTGCAGCTCCGAAAGATCTTGAAATACATTAACATTACCATATCACATTGTGTTATCGACAACAACGGTAAAAGTAAACGATGAGTTCTGGTTAATGTAACTCTTAAATAAATAGCCAAATGTATGTTGAAACAAATGAAGTAAAAGATTTCGCTACGGACACTAAGCGAAAAGTACAGATTTGATGAATACACTCCAGTAAATTCTTAGAGCATTCCTAAACAAGTTTTTAAATAACTTAACATCGAACTTAACATAGATACCGACTAAGCCAACGTTGGCGAAACTCTATTGGATTCGCAAGCATCTTATTGCTTCCTTAGGTTTTCCGTAGATTTTTAAATGAAGCTTGAATAGGTTAACACAGCTTTAAAAAAATCGAACAGAAAGGTAACGCCAAATTGGGACGGGATTAGTGGTGCATACTAGCCTTCGACCAAAATAATCCGGATTCGATTCCACATGAAATTTTTCAAGCGATTATTATCGCATTGGTAACGTCTTCAAATTCAAACTTCATAATTTGGGTAGTTGCAGTGTATTTGGTGACTGCAACTGAACGGCATTACCCAAATGCGATATTGGTGTGTATACGTCTAGCCTGTATTTAGGCGAGATATCGATAATAATCGCCTGTCAATTTCAAAGGAACTTCAAGCATTTTTACACGATTTTCTAGATTTGTATTTTGGTTTTCTTAAGAGCAATCTTCACTTGGCAAATTTTTAGCCTACAATTGGGCGCGGAAATGATATATTTTTGATGATAATTTTGCACTCGCGTCTTTTTTAGAAATAGTAAAAACATCGTTTGGTGTTGAAATGCTTACATAGCATTAAATAATTTGAATAAAAAATAGAAAGGCTTGAGGTGATGTCAGAGAAAACTTGATAGTTCACGAAAATTTACACTTATTTTGAGTTTTCTCGAACCTAGGATCATCACTACAAACATTTCTATTCAAACCTACCTGACACATTTCAATGCCAGACGATGTTTTTACTTTTTCCATAAAGGATCCGATTGCAAAATTATAAAAATATGACCATTTTGCGCAGTGCCGCTTTTAGCTTTTGGGCGCCATAGGGCAATTGGAAAAATAGGCGCCAATTTAGTAAAGCTAAATTTGTTTAAGGTCCTTGGGCGCCATTTTGTTCCGCTCCACTTCGGGCGGCACGGGCATTTGCCCATTTGGCCCATATGGAAAAGGCGGCACTGATTTTGCGCCCAAATATAGGCTACAAAATTGCCAAATGAATATTGCTCTTTAGAGCAATGGACCCTTTGCAAATTTGTAGCCCATATTTAGGCGGAAAAATATTCGCTTTTTGATGATTTCTCTGAAGGAATTTTTCTTTTTTAAAAGTAATTGGTCCACTGCTGTTAAAATTTAACAAAAATTAAAAGATTTGGAGGATTTTCTTTTGAGTGCAAATAAATTTTTCTGTATTTATCCACCCCTACGATTTAACCAGAATCCTCACCTGAGAGGTTTAACATGTTAAGTGATGTCAGGTAAAAACTAACTTAGGGCAACACAGATGTCGGCTAATTCCTTTCCGGTTCCGAGCTTTACTTTCAAACTTATTCATCAAAGAACTTCCACCAATTGTGTATTCCCATCTAAACCGGGTGCGTTGTACCAAAATTACTTGTCGATGAGAACATTATCATTAATGTTAGCATAATCAGATGACATTGCCGTTTAATATCAAATTACTAAAACGATTACGACGGGAATTCCGAGTTAAACTAAGTGACTGGACCACGAATGCGTTGTGTAACGAAATATGTGCTAATTTTCTAATTGACATTCATCTTACACTCTCAAGAAACCGAGCGAATCATCTGCTTAGTCAAATGCTTATCAAATAATTAGATAAATTAATTCAGCGTCGACCATAATTTTCTTTGTCTTTAAATGGTCGTGAACTTAAATTTCCGATTTTTTCTCGTTGTTTAAATACATAGGTGGAAGTGAGTTCTATGCACGAAAGGTTATATCACCGTTGTTTACCTACACCCACACGTTACATGTCCATGAATTTGCCCACTTTTTGATCATTTTTTTTTTGTTGTTCAAATTGATTTTAGGACTTAGAGAGTCAATTAATTTATGTTTTTGCTTTAAGTGTGCTGTCCAATTACACACGCGATTTACTCATTGTACCGTTGCCATATGCGGTATTACATCCATATAGTACATACAATAAGTAAAACCCTAATGTAGACACTGTCGTTCCACACGTTTTTGTTTCACTAACTGTTCCAATATTTCTGATTTTCATTTCCAGAAGTACGTCCGCCCTCGAAAAAAGGTAATCCGGTTGTCGTGAAATTTAGCATTTTCGTAGTTGACATAAATTCTATCAATGTTGAGGACATGGACTTTAGGTGCGAAACTGTTGATGGATATAGCGTATAATTACGCGAGTGGAACCAAAAACAAAATTGTTCAAATCAATTCCGTTACAGAGTGGACATGTTTATGCATCAAACGTGGAAAGAGTCCCGACTCAAGCTTCCCGATGACATTTTCGAAGAGGGTGACGATTACGTAACACTTCCGCCCGAATTTTTCGAAAATCTTTGGCAACCAGATCCATACTTCTTAAACTCGAAAGTTGCGGGTGAGTAACATAGGCTGTGTTTCCGATAACATTAATCGTTTTAAGTCAAGGTTTCACGTCATGGGATGAAGTGATTAAAAAATTTCAATGATGTAGTGACGGAGAACCAAAGGAGTACGACAAAAAAGATTGGAATCTCTTGGGATCTTTTGTGGGAACTGTATTTGTAAAGTCAAATGAGAAGGACTGCTACAAAAAGATTTTCTCCAGCTGCGATCCTTATCACTCCCAGAGTGAGAATTCTAGGATTTTGAGGGATTTTTCAGCTTTTTTTGTATTCCATTTGGGACTTTAGCATTGTCGAGGTGGTGGTAGGTTGGTTCCTAACATTCCATGGTTCACCATCTTCCCAGCGCAAGAAGTGAAGGGATTTTTTAGGTTTCGTTAGGTTCCCTTCTATACTTTTGGGATCATTGAGGTGATGATAGGTTGGTTCCTAAAACTACATAGTCCAGGATCTTTCCAGCGCGAGAATTGAAGGATACTAGGCATTTTTCAGGGTTTTTTTGGGTCCTCTTCTGGACTTTTGGGATCGTCGAGGGGTGGTAGGTTGGTTTCTAAAATTACCTAAAATTCGTGCTGGAAAGGAATATAAATCACAACATCTGATATGTCTTCCTTCGGCCCTTGTCAATGTGTTCAAATATTTCTTTCTCTTTCCATTCCAAATAACATCTAACACAGCCCTAGATACGCTTATACGTCATTGTGTGCGACGAACAATTATGTTTCAAGTTAGTCTGCTCGGGAGAACACCCAGTAGCACAATATATCATTTTTGCTAGCAATATGGGTTCATGTTACAGGAAATGGTTAGGTCATCCCCTAGTTGAAAAAAAGCGACGGGCCCGGCACTGAAGTACGAAAGTTTACTTAATTTACAAAAATTTGTTTGCACAGAAATCGCAACTCTAACTCACAAATTCTCGTCGGTAACTTTGTACAAAAATAAAACCGTTCGCTATGCAGCTCGTATGCATGCTATTATGGCCTGTCAAATGGAGTTTCAATTATATCCGATGGATATCCAAATATGTCCAATATTCATAGAAAGTTGTAAGTGATCAGATCTCGTAAGATAAGAGCCTGAGTAACACATTTTAATCCAACCGAAAATCTTTTCCAGTTTCCTATAATACTCAAAAGGTTCGACTGAAATGGGCCGGTAAGTACAAACACCACTCGCGGGACCAACGTGATAATAACAGCAATATTTTCGCACAGATGCTGGCGTGACCCTGAATCCCGAATTGAAATTACTTCAGTACAATTTAGGTCAGCCGCTAGAACTAGACGAAACTAATGGTTATATGCCGGAAAAGCATGGTTTGTAGTCGACGGGGTGGGGCGGTAGGAAGTCTTTGCTAAATTTCCCCTTTTCCACAGGTAATTATTCTCGCTTGACTGTGTATTTCAAATTTGAACGACAGATCGGGCATCATTTGATACAGACATTTGCGCCATCATCTTTAGTTGTTATGTTGTCATGGTAATTATGAACGAGAGATTGTTTAGCGGATTTGTAGATTTTCGTTGGCGTTGTGTTTTTTCGATGTTTTCACCGATTTTTCTCGCATTTTCTAGGTTCAGTTTTTGGCTAGGTTTAGATGCGATACCAGGAAGGGTGACGCTATTGGTAACTTGCATGTTAACATTAGTGACAATGTTCACAGGCTTGCGAGCTGGTACGTTGTGATAAATATTATTTTTTTAATTCTTCTGTTTTCTCATTCGATTTTTATGTTGAAATTTCTGTAGACATACCGCCAGTAGCTTACGTTAAGGTAAGTAGAATATGAAAACGTAAGAATATCCTGTTAACTCTATACTCCCTTGATGCAAAACGTCGTTCGATGACTACAGTAAACAGTGTCCTAATCCCTTTATATATAGTACAACATGTATGAATCTAACGAAGTAATAGATTTTATGTCGATTTGTTGAAAATAATTAAGCAAAAGAAGTAGACCATATCTCCTAAACAAGAATAGACCGGCTAAAGCCTGGTGAGGTCTTTTTTTTCTCGATTTTTCTGGAGGCAAGCAGGAAAAATAGTTTCATTAGTCGATATCCAGATGTTGAACAATAAACATCTCCACCAACTCTCACCAATTTAGTAGTCAACTACCAAATTATCGAATTATAAATAGGCAAGCAGCCTAAATAATTTAAACATCTCTTCCACATCTCTATCAGCATGGTCGTCAACTACCAGTTTGGTAGTTAACTACCAAAAATTAAGCTTTAAATAGGCGAGCATGTAGAATAATTTTGTCAGTCGTCGTGTAGTTCTCTAATAGCAAACATCTCTTCTCCAAAAATTACGCTTGGTAGTTAATTATAGCCTTGGTAGTTATCTACCAACTACCAAACTTTCGAATTGCCTGGTGCTGATATGCTCATGGTGGCTTTACAATTTGGTAGTTGGTAGCTAAGAGCTAACTACTAATATTATAATTGACTACCAAACGTAATTTTCGGCAGAGATGTTTACTATTCGAGAACTGCGCATTGACTGACGAAATTATTCTGCCTGTTTGCCTATTTAGAGCTTGAATTTTTGGTAGTTGACTATCATGCTGATAGAGAGGTGGTAGAGATGTTAACTGTTTGAGAGCTGCACACCGACTGATGAAATTATTTAGGCTGCTTGCCTATTTATAATTCGATAATTTGGTAGTTGACTACCAAACTGGTAGTTTAATACCAAATTGGTAGTTGAATACTAAATTGGTAGTTGACTACGAAACTGATAGAAAGTTGGTGGAGATGTTCAACAGCTAAATATCGACTGATGAAACTTTTCTTCCTGCTTGCCTATTTACAACTCACTTGTTGGTAGCTCCAGAATTGAGAAAATTGAGAGAAAGAAAAAAGACCTCACTAGGCTTATAGCCGGTCTATCATTGTTTTCCTATTTATAGACTCCTTGTTCATGTTTGAACTTTGTTCTTCTTCTTGTTTTGAAGCCTGTTTTATATCCACAGCTGGATGCAGGTCTTGTCATAGGGGTTATTTAGTCACGCTGGCTTCTATGGGTTGCTGAGTGGATCACAAGCTAGAAAACCCTTAAGAGCAATGGACCCTTCGCAAATTTGTAGCCTACATTTGGGCAGAAGAACATTCGATTTTTGATGATTTCTCTGAACGGAAATCTTGTTTTGAAAAAGTAAATCCATTATAGCATGCAAAAATATGTTAATTTTAAAGGAAAAATTGGTTTGTGGGTGATAACTTATCTATTTTCTGTTGAAAGCTAACACATTCGTGGTCGTTTTTGCGGTCATACATTTTTGAAAAAGGATTCTGATGGAAATAAATCATCAAAAGTTAACAAAAATCCAGTATTCAAAAAACGCCAAAAAGTATCCTTTTCAGCTAAGCATCCATTACTCTTAAGGTTTCGATCTTCGACGAAGATTCTTCGTGGAAAAAAGAATTCGATTCGCTCAATTTTGCACATTCAAAATTTTGATATTTTGTTTTGGAAACTGAACCCCTGTTACATCCACCAGCACAGTCGTTTTGTTAGAGAAAATAAACAAACAGATAGATAGATAGAATAAGTGGGTGGCTTTTACGCCTGCACCTAAGCCTCAGATGGGCCTGTTGTGCGTACCCACGGTCGTTTATATTCTTTTAGTCTTGTTTAGAAATTTGAGGATGTTTGATGGAGCGATACTCCATATCGAGGTGTACTTGGTTACGTATGAACCTAGATACTGTGATCGAGCCATAATGTATGCTGGGCATTCGCAAAGAAAGTGTTCTGTGCTTTCGATTTCACCACACTTTTCGCAGTGTGGATCGTCTGCCACCCCAATTGTGTGGAGATGTTTCTTTAGAGAATTGTGACCTGTAAGTATGCCGGCAAGTCTTCTGAGGTTATTCCGATCGAGTGACAGGCAGTATTTCGAATTTTTGTTGTTTATTCTGATCGATATTTTTGCCTGTCTGGCAAAGTCTAGGGTATTCCAATAATTATTGAATTCTTTGGTTTTACTGTTCAGAATGAGCCGATTAAGTGTTGAGAATGATAAGGCCATTGCTGGCTCAGGTCCTATGAAAGGTGTACTAGAAGCTAATCTTGCTAGTTCATCTGCTTTTTCGTTACCAGCGACATTCGTGTGCCCTGGAACCCAAATAAGTGACACTTGGTGTTTTCCAGATAGTTCTTCTAGAGTATCGCGACATTCAAGGACTATTGAAGATGAAAATTTAAAGCCGCTAATCGCTTTAATTGCACCTTGACTGTCTGAGCAAATATTTATGGGTGAGACATTAGCTTCGTGGTTATTAATTATTTCTCTGCAGCATTCCATGATTCCAGTAATTTCTGTAGTGAATACTGTTAAAAAATTTCCTAGTGACACGGATATTTCTTTAGCTATGCTAGGGCAAAATATTCCCGACCCGGTTAGATCGTCCTTTTTTGATCCATCAGTGAACCACGAGAAGTGATTGTGTGCAATTGCATTCGGGGTATCCCAGAAACTACGATCCGGTATATTTACTTTAAATGATTTTTCGAATCTGTAAGTTGGGATGATTAAGTCGCAGGGCATATTGACTTCAGGTATTTGTTGGGACATGGCTGACCACAACTTAGTGTGCCCGAAATTGGCATCATTGATCAAGAGTTCAGACTGTTTGAACCTTAAAAGGGACGACTTGGCAAGAGACTTGATGTGAATATGTAGCGGTTCTATGTTCAATAGTGCTTCGAGTGCTGCTGTTGGGGTAGTTTTCATGGCGGAAGTGATTCCAATTAATGCTAATCTTTGTAATTTACTCAGTTGGGTTTGAACAGATTTCACTTCGCATCTGGGCCACCAGACTACTGCTCCATAACATAGTCTTGGTCTTACTATGGCTGTGTAAATCCAATGGAGTACTTTGGGGCTAATCCCCCAGTCATTGCCAAATAATCTGCGACATTGCCATAGGGATGCTACCGCTTTTTTAATGACGTATTCTGAATGGATGATCCAGTATAGTTTTGAGTCTAATATGACGCCCAAAAATTTTACAAATTCGGAAAAATCGATTTCCTTGCCAAAAAATTTGGGTTTTTTGAGTCCTGTAACCTTCCTTTTACGAGTGAATAATATCAGTCTCGTTTTATCTGGGTTCGCTGATTGCTCCCTACTATGACACCAGGATTCAACTAGTTTTAGTGCTGATTGCATCAAGTTTGACAGGGTCGAGATGCAGATTCCTACTAGGAGAATTGCGAGGTCATCGGCAAAGCTTTGAGAGTAAAAGCCAGCATTATTAAGTAAAGATAGTAAGCTGTCTTTAACCAAACAGTATAGTAAAGGCGGTAGAATACCCCCTTGAGGACAGCCTTTGCTTACGAAAACGCTTACTTTGGCAGTATTAAGGTAGGAGGATACAATTCGATCCCTAAGCATTTTAATAATCCATACAGTTACAGTAAGGTTGATTCCATGTGCGATACATGCTTTCCTTATTGCAGCAAATATCATATTATTAAATGCTCCGTCTATGTCAATAAAGCAACCAAGAGCAAACTCATCTTGGTTAAATGCTTTTTCTATTCTATGCACTAGGTGATGCAGAGCGGTTTCGGATGATCTTCTTGGCTGATAAGCAAACTGACGACTGTGTATGCAAAACTCTTTAAGTATTCCATCTCTCAAGTAGCGATCTATCAATTTCTCCAATGTCTTTAACAAGAAAGAAGTAAGACTGATCGGCCGGAATGCTTTCGCTGCAGTGTAAGTTTGTTGCCCCAATTTGGGTATAAATACAACGCGCACTCCTCTCCAACATTTGGGAATATGTTGGTAACGAATACTGGCAATATAGATTTCTTTCAGGTGATCGTTCATCGAATCAGAACCATATTGCAATAGGGCGGGGAAGATTTCATCTTCTCCTGCTGACTTAAAAGGAGAGAATGTAGATATTGCCCACGTTATTTTTTCCTTGGATACTATGGATTCGGCTATTGCCATATTATCGTCATCTGTGGACGGATTCAATAATAACGAATCATGATTGATTAGAGTCGGGGCTGTAGTACTACCAGGAAAATGTACTTCTAGCAGATGTTGAAGGGTGGCTTCTGTAGAATCCGTAAATTCTCCCGAGGGAAGCTTTAATGATCCTAAAGGATTAGTTGAGTTTTTCGATAAAGACTTAAATAGCCGGGAGGCTCCTGAGTGTGAGTTAACGGTATTACAAAATTGTTGAAATTTGATCCTTTTACTCTTGCGTAAGAATTTGTTATACATACTTTGCGCAGCTCTTCTAGCGGCAACCTTATCGGGCGATTTCCCTTTGGCTTCATTAAAAGCCTTCCTTACAGTCGTTCTAAAGTTTTTCACGTCGGATGTAAAGAATGGTGCTGACCTGCCATCTTTGTACGTCTTCAGTGGACACGACTCATGGTAACTATTTATGATAGCATTTAAAAGTTCATCGGCTCTGCTGTCTAGATTCGTAATTGATTCGATTCGCCCAGTTACAGGCAGTATTGCCTTTGACAAGTTTCTCTGGAATGAGTTCCAATCTGTATTTGCTGGATTTCTAAATTTCAGCGTGTCTATTTTGTCGGTGTCAATAGCAAATCTGATACACCTATGGTCAGATGTCAAGATGTCATCGGTCACTCTCCAGTCTTTAATAAGATTGGCTACATGTAGCGATGCTAGAGTTATATCTAGTACCTCGTCTCGAATACTATTTCTAAAGGTGGGTTCATTTCCTTTGTTTAGGATTACAAGGTCAGAGCTCAGAATAAATTCGAGCAATGAATCGCCCTTCGGATTACAATCTGAGCTGCCCCAGACTGTGTGATGCGAATTCGCATCGGAACCTAATATCAGAGGAAGATTGTTATTCTTGCAATACGCCACTAACTGAGTAACCTCAGCACTGGGGGGAAGAATGTTCGCTTCCGAGGGAGTATAGCATGATGCTATCACGATTGTATTTGCAACTTTGTTCAATTTAACCTTCAGTGAAATTACTGCTAAGTCCCCCGTACAGAATTGTGTTAACGGGAAGATGTCGCAGTTCTTAGATGCTAAAATACACGCTCTTAATTTATTGCTGCCTTTGTATGAGATGATTTGATATTTCGTTTTGTCTATTAATTTAATCTCATTCCTGAGAATATAAGGCTCTTGGATCATGCCGATAAATCGTTGTGATTCGAATCTCAGATAATTAATTTCTATGCTGGCTGCTTTGCAGTGTTCCATGTTTCCTTGGAAAAATTCTAATCTATTTTTCTTCATCTTGGAAACAGTTTACGTTAAGTGGCTCTAGGCGTTGTGTATAACATCCTACTGGGAGTGTGGCTACTGAGTACGATAATCGCCTTGATGGTAAAAACAAGAGTTGATTTGTATGCTGGGAAATAAATTTTTCATTTTTATTCAATTTATGGGAATGGATTTTACAAATTAGTGATCGCTGCTGCTTCATTCACTTTTTCGGGAACATTTTTATCCGGCTGCTGCCGGCGTACGGTTTGAAATCGACTTCCTTAAGTGCTGGAAGTGAATTTTCATCGACGTTGACGATCCACGTTTGCTTATTCTTTTCGACTTTGGACCGAAAAACGCATCTCCAATTGGAGGTATCCAGATTGACATTTTGCGCTGCCATGAGAGTGAAAATATCGGGTGGCTCGAGCGATGGCATCGACACGATCATTGTGTACTTGAACAGAGTTGGTGGGGCCCCTTGATTGATTGACTTAATTTTCGCGTTTCCCCATGGAATAATACCTGGGATTATCGAAGTGAGCCAATCCCGAGTTGTGGCATTTGAACAGATGTAGCGAAATTTTCCCCGGTCGAGGAAGCTATCCTCAAAGTTGATTTTGCTGATGTCTTTCGCTCGAGTGATTTCTTTTAGCACGGCGGTGTATATGCTGGTGCCTTGCGTCTCACTGAAGAACTCAATTGCTGCATCGTCCGAAACAATGTCGACGATGTGGAAGTCATTTTTAACCACTTCGGAAACAAGCGGCGGCATTGTGACTGATGGTTTCAATTTTTTCGGAGTAGACGACGACGATTTTTCTGTTGTATCTTCCGAGAATACCATGGAACGGTGGTTACGCTTAGAGGAATTCGTTACCTCCAAATTGTTGAGGTTTGCTGATATACCGCTCAACGACGATTCGCTAATGGTTCGGTATATACGATTCGGTCCAAACACTATTGTTGTATTTAATTCGTTGTCCTCGTTGTCCGATTGTAGGAGTCGATTTTCACTTCTAGGGCTTATTACATCCTTTGACATGTTCGGTACAATAAACAAACAACTCATTCACTTATAAACACTTACATAACTGAAATCATCTGTTATCGACAACGGTGATAATAATAAGCGGCCAGCTCCAATTAGAGTCTTTTTATATAGGAAAATAAATGTTGAAACAAATGAAGTAGAAGATTTTGCCTCGAGTAGTGGGCGATTACTGTTAACGATTAGAAGTTGTAGACTTTATCATGACACACTTACAATTCTGTGTTAAAAGAACAACTCGAATCGGATGTTCGGTACATTTTGCGGTCTAAATGCCTGGTTAAATGAAAACGAATGAACTACTTCCACCGAATGGAAAAATAATTACGTTTTGCACTAATTAACTCGATTGTAAGGCACAATTAGCCTCATTTAGGCATATTGTTCGTGTCGGAAACATGTGTCGGTAAACATGTGAAAAACGATTTGAAAAACTTTAAAACGATCCCAACTTCTAATCAACGAACGACACTGGGAGCCCAATTTTTCTATTAATGGCAACTGTATAACGAGTTGATGTAATTTGAGGGTTGTGATTCATAGAGGGAAATAAATAGCTTTCGCTTTAAAAAAAAAAACTAATTGAATGAGTGCTGGTCGAATCCATATATTACCGGGAGTACTTTCCAATGGGTAATTCCGATGAATTGAAAGTAATTTTTCATAAAAAAAAGATTTTTTTTTCTTTAACTTTATACAAAGGCATTAGACTTGTGGATGGCTGGTTGTATGTTATTCGTGTTTGCTGCATTCGTTGAGTTTGTTGTCGTTAAGGTTTTGGACGTTCAATACCAGTACCAAATCAATCGGGTTCCGAAGGTACCAATGGTAAGTACAGTTGAATTGAAAATTGAAACTATTTTTAAGAGCAAATATCAAAAATCAGTGCCTGTCCGGTCTTTTAGCTTTTAATTTAACAAAAACAAATTTAAAAAATTCTGATAAATATTAGACCATCGCGAGCGTTGAAAACAACCAATCCAAATGGCCATAATGCTTCACATTATTAGCGTCAGTCAAATATATAATTTACAGAGCACTTAAAACCGAGTAATGATCAACGAAAAGTAGAAGAAAAAACCAATTTATTTGCTGTGATATAATTCCATTATTGATTTTTAAAATTGCTTTGCGATGTCAATAGTAACGAGGCCATTGTCAAGAATAACAAGAGCACAAAATGAATTCACATACGTTTCATACCCGGCTCGAGGGAATATTTCCAATCTTTGTCGTAAAGATATGTAGAGACAAGTTTTTTCGTTTTTTTAAAGTAAATATTGCATGACTCTGTCATGGTTGCGGCAAATTCTCGTTGAAGGCAATAGGTTTTCGGTCACGGGCTCTGAGTTTTCCGATTTTAAAACTATATTCCATCAAGAACATGGAATGAGGAAGTTAACACATAGGAGACGTATTTGTTTCGGGTTCTCCTTCCATATTGATAATTCAAAATTCCTCAGAGTCACTTGACTGTTCAAACTATCTAGAATTGCATTGAGATCCAATGGAAAATTTTTGATTGAATCAAAAGGAATTCCGTTAATTTCATGACGGTTACGCGACAACGAATTTAAGAGCTGCTAAAAGTAATTCAAACCGTGGTCGACATCCTGCGTAAAGCTATGTATTATATGAATTGTGAGATCAGTATAAGTAGAGAACCCGAAAGTTCATGTAACGTTTTGGCATTTATTATATACTTTCCCCAGGCGCGGACTGGCGCACGGTGATTCCCGAAGGCATTTTTTGTATGGATCATGGGCAATGAAGGGTTTTTTACAAATTTTCCAATACAACGCCGGAAGGGCTTTTTTGAGCCATAACGGCCCTGACTTTCCTTCTAGAATTATATAGTTGCATGTGGCATAACATACACGAGGGGCAGCACGACAGAGTAAAGTTAACCAGGCAGGAGCGCTTGTTTGACAAGGGACCTGAATAATCTAGTAGCTCTTGATATTTTGCGAATAAAATTTTTCAATTTATGTCAGTGTTCATTTGAGTTCATTTTCATCCCATGTATTAGGTCCCTTATTTGACGTTTCGAAAATGAACCGCTACTGCCTGGTTTATTTTACTCTGCCGTGGGGGCAGATAAACGTGAAAAATTCTTTGTCCGCTAAAAATTATCAAAATGCACAAAGAAAGTCGGTGAAAATCCTTGAAAATGGTTAAGGAAATCCTCTTAAAATCATAGAAAATTTTCAGAAAATACTCGAAAATCTGAGAGGTGCCGCACTTTTGGACTAAGGACACCCATGTACACATTTAGTCCAGACTAGACGGACTATTTCTGGAAAAAATTTTCGCCATATTTTCATCAATATTTTTGGGAAAATGATGGAAAATTTGGAAAAACATGTTCCTTATTTAGACAGAGTGTTTCACTACTAATTTTGATTACAATCACTCTGCCATTACTCCAATTTTAAATGAATAAGTATAGCCGTCAACAAAACTCAATATTCACATCGTGAGGTGAGAAAACCCGAATTTTGTCATTGGGAGCATGAAATAGTTTTTATTTCACCGAAGGGGAAAAAAATGGAAATTCCATTTCGAGAGTGTTGTTTGTGACCAGAGCGCAGCGAGGGTTATAAGTAACCAAATGAAAATGAAATTTTCTACTTTTTTCCCAAATCAACAATGCTGAGGGGAGAAAATGACTGATTTTCTCGTCTGCGTTGTGAAAAATCTCTCGCCACATACAGCACCATCGATATGAAATTTCCAACTTCCATCAGTGAATAAATAACTGTTGCCATCAACTCAGGGCCCAATACTTCTTTCAAAGTTGTTTTCAATTCCTATATTAACGCCTCTTCGTTGGGAGCCCGATGCGTCTTTTACAAGCCAGTCCGTTCCTGGCTTGAACCATTAGAATTTTAAACTCTTTGATGTAAATACTTGCACTCTGCCACATCAAAACGATTGATTCTAAACATTTCCTTCCAACACAAGCGAATCAATGCAATGGAAAAAGGTCAATGTCCAACCATTACAACGTGGGAGGGTGTAAACATTCGATCAAGAAAATCAACTCCAACGGCAACCACACCTGGACAAGTAAACACACACACATTGAAGGTGAATTGGTTGTTAGTTAATCGTTGAAAATCAAATCTCTTCCCACAGGCATCACTGCAAGGAAACGGCGGAACGAAGGCCAACCGACGACAAAGCATACTGTCCGTTGCTTGGACCGACGTCGATACGGGTGTAGAGAAGATAATGTGGCGCGAAATTGATAAAGTGTCTCGCATTGTGTTTCCGGGATTGTTTTTAGTGTTTGTCATTTTGTATTGGCCGGCTTTGCTACTGAAATCGTCAGCGATTTAAGGATCATTCTGCTATTACGTTAATTCATTCCGATGAGAAAATAATCGTTTGATTTTTGGTGAGAACAGTCGAAAAATTTATTTCTCGTTTCATAGAAGCAGAGCCAATTTTATAGACTGAATTCTAAAGATTTCTACAAATTTTAAGCTTTTTCTTTTTGAGTTTGTTTGTTGTGTGTGTTTTGTAGAATTTTTTTTAGAATTAAATCTACGAAATTAGGTGCTGGCTGATTTTAGAAGTTTCAATCGAATTGTGATAATCATCATAAGAAATGTGCAGAGCATAATTTACAGGCGAATTTAGTAAGTAGCAAACAGATTTATATAAATGCAGAAAATTGCATTTCACCATAGCGCTGCTCCTAGCATAGCAATAGCACAAAAAGTGGTTGGAGGATCTATGTATCTTTTGTCAGATTGCTTTTGGATGAGTTACAGACAATTTTAAGCTGCTGCGCTCAGCACTAAAGACTACAAATTTGAAGGTTGTCAATTCAGTGCTAATGCTCGGAGCAGTGCTATGATTTTACCTTAAATTGTCACATAATTCTTGGCCTTCTTTTGGGAAATGTGCCTGATTCAATTTTAATTTAAGCAAGCAAAATGACGGGAAAAGATTCGTCGTAACATTCGTTGTCGTACAACACATAAAGAACTTAGAGAGACGAGTTTGTGGAAGAATTTCATATATTGTCTCTCACAATTTCGCCCCTCTAAGGTTTTTAGGTCTTTTTTCCATAGGAAAAAAAGACCTATTGTGGGCACTTCATCTGTCCGTCCGTCCGTCCGTCCGTCCGTCCGTCCGTCCGTCCGTCCGTCCGTCCGTCTGTCCGTCCGTCCGTCCGTCCGTCCGTCCGTCTGTCCGTCCGTCCGTCTGTGTCACAAATAAAATGTGATTGATAAAAGTTCAAATTGCAATGCTACTATGAACAAACCAACACCAGGCAAATCAATTATTATTTGTTATCTGGTAACCAATCGCTCATAGCAGACATTGCAATTTGAAAGTTTGGTAGTTGTTGGTAGTTGGACCCCCAAAATATTTAGCAGCAGAGATGTTTACCGTTTGAGAGCTACGCACCGAATGACGAAATTATTCTGCCTGCTTGCCTATTTATAACTCAACAATTTGGTAGTTGACTACCACGTTGGTAAATTGCAATGCTACTATGAGCAAACCAACACCAGGCAAATCAATTATTATTTGTTATCTGGTAACCGATCGTTCATAGCAGACATTGCAATTTGGTAGTTGTTGGTAGTTAGACCCCCAAACTATATAGCAGCAAAGATGTTTCTTACTCGAGAGACGCACACCGACTGACGAAATTATTCGGCCTGCTGGTCTATTTATAAATCGAGTATTTGGTAGTTGACTACCAAAGTGGTAGTTGAATGACTACCAAAGTGGTAGTTGAATGACTACCAAAGTGGTAGTTGACTGACTACCAAAGTGGTAGTTGACTGACTACCAAAGTGGTAGTTGACTGACTACCAAAGTGGTAGTTGACTGACTACCAAAGTGGTAGTTGACTGACTACCAAAGTGGTAGTTGACTGACTACCAAAGTGGTAGTTGACTACCAAAGTGGTAGTTGACTACCAACATGGTAGTTGACTAATACGGATGTTGTAGATATTTTTACTGTTTGATAGCTGCACACCGACTGATGAAATTAATCGGCTTGCTTGCCTATTTATAATTCCAAAATTTGGTAGTTGAATACCAAAGTGGTACTTGAATGAGTACCAAGCTAGTAGTAAACAGAAATTGAAAAAAAAATGAAACAAGAATAGTACCGGCTAACGCCTAGTGAGTCTTTTTTCTTTTTCTTTTTGAACCTCACCATCGTTTTTGAATCTCACCATCGTTTTTGAATCTAACCATCATTCCCAACCTATCCCTAATCGAAACTTTCCTAAAGACTAAATGTCACTACTTTCGAGCAATAAATTATGAAAATAGGTCGGGTCTCGCATTAAGTATAGATTAAGAGCATTAAGTATGATTTCTGTTTATTGCCAGCTTGGTATTTATTCAAGTACCACTTCGGTATTCAACTAGCAAATTTTCGATTTATAAATAAGCAAGCGAGCCGATTAATATCATCAGTCGGTGTGCAGCTTTCAAACATTAAACATCTCTACAACCTCCGTATGAGTTTGGTAGTCAACTACCACTTTGGTAGTCAACTACCACTTTGGTAGTCAACTACCACTTTGGTAGTCAACTACCACTTTGGTAGTCAAGTACCACTTTGGTAGTCAACTACCACTTTGGTAGTCAACTACCACTTTGGTAGTCAACTACCAAATACTCGATTTACAAATAGACCAGCAGGCAGAATAATTTCATCAGTCGGTGTGCATCTTTCGAGGAAGAAACATCTTTGCTACTAAATATTTTGGGGGTCCAACTACCAACAACTACCAAACTTTCAAATTGCGATGTCTGCTATGAGCGATCGGTTACCAGATAACAAATAATAATTGATTTGCCTGGTGTTGGTTTGCTCATAGTAGCATTGCAATTTACCAACGTGGTAGTCAACTACCAAATATTTGAGTTATAAAAAGGCAAGCAGGGAGAATAATTTCGTCATTCGGTGCGTAGCTCTCAAACGGTAAACATCTTTGCTGCAAAATATTTTGGGGGTCCAACTACCAACAACTACCAAACTTTCAAATTGCTATATCTGCTATGAGCGATTGGTTACCAGATAACAAATAATAATTGATTTGCCTGGTGTTGGTTTGTTCATAGTAGCATTGCAATTTTAACTTTTATCAATCACATTTTATTTGTGACACAGACGGACGGACGGACGGACGGACGGACGGACGGACGGACGGACGGACGGACAGACGGACGGACGGACGGACGGACGGACAGACGGACGGACGGACGGACGGACGGACGGACGGACGGACGGACAGATGAAGTGCCCACAATAGGTCTTTTTTTCCTATGGAAAAAAGACCTAAAAAGACCTCACCAGGCTTCAGCCGGTCTATTCTTGTTATATGTTGTACGGTAGTATAGAACAGATTTCATTTTTTTGACAATATAATGATCCACATGGTTAGCTACGATATTCTCATCTGCTAGAAAAATGTGACAGTTTTTATACCGTAAAGAGTGAAGTGAACTCACGTTTTTAGCTGTGTCATCTGTTATCGACAAAGACAACCAAAATAAGGGATGAACTCTGGCTAGTGCGGTCTAATATAGAAGAATGTATGGTACAACTAATGAACTGAAAGATTACAGTTTCTTGAAAATGCATAGAATAACGAGGTAATAGATCCCATAGTTCTAATGACGATATGTCGGCCGTATGGGAGAAGTTAATAGACAGCAAATTCTTCTACCTCTTATGTTCTACTAAATATTTTACAGATTGGTGCCAAATCTTTTACTTCATCAGATTTAACATTCGTTTTGTTGTATAAGACCGCATTGTTTCAGAGCACTTTGCTCTTTTTCGTGCGTTAGTTATAAAAACCTATAAAAACTATAAAAATTCTCCAAGAATCGTTGATTTCTCTATCATAGACATTTGGGAGGGAAGGTGAAACTTTCATATTTATTGTAGTTCGCTACCCAAAATGCAAACAGTCTCTGCGAAATGAACCTTATAACAAGATAATATGATGCAGAACAGGCTTATTTGTAAGGGTTGGTAGGCTTAGCTGAGACAGAAGCAGTGGGACATAGCAATAGATTCACACAAAAAAAACTTTCACAAATTTTACAGAATTGCCTGTAATGAGTTCTGACATTTATAGACTTGTTGGGCATGCTCAACCCGCCATCCAAAATTGTATTTTTCAATTCCATTATTCATTTGGCTTCAATACTCCTATTTTGACCCCTATTTTCTACGAAGTGTGGTTGCCGAGATATGCACTAGGGCTATACTTCCTCGTGTAAGCCCTTCCGTGAAAGTCGTGAAACAAATGTTTTTCGTATCGGGTAATGGAAAAATTTCCCGTAGGTCTCAAGCCGTCGCCTTGTGAGGGACTCAAAGTTCCATGGAGCATTGGTAAAATTATGTAGAGGCTCTTTTATTTCCCAGTGGTTCTTTTTGGCTGAGACTTCTACCCACAACGGATAAGCCTGAAATGCCGGCGCCCCTTTCACTCAAAACTGTCCAATTAATATTTCATTTTCGTAATCAAAACTTACAACTTACCTTCGCCTCTTTTATTTCGATTCATAATGTTGTTTCGTGCACTGGTGCTATATATATTTGATAAAAACGATGAAATGGTTTAAAAATGGCAGTTTTTTGTAATGGGTATTGGGAATCCTAAAACTAGAATTGCTTTACAAAATAAACCTAATTATACGTAATACTGTTAAGGGTAAGTAAATAAATGCTTTCGAATGCTCTACTAATATAGATTTTTAATTTTGTATTGCTGGTTATTGTAGATTCGATGAAATGCCAGACAAGTTTTTCTTCCATAAAAATAACTGAAAAATGTAGACGAAGACCAATTGCTTTTTTGAACAGATAAAATCCAATTTGGAAAATTAAATTAAATTAATTCTAAGAAATTTTCACGTCAATCAAAAAACATTTCATGTCGATGCTTTCCGGGTGGCTTTAGGTTATTAAAGAATGTGGCGTTTACGAATTCGCTATTATATCAGAGAGCTTGTATTGTTCAGAGAAAAAGAGTGACAGATTTCATTTCATTTAATAGTTCAGTTAGACCTTTTACTAGAAAATTCATATCTCGGAATGTTCAGGCCTTGATGTGATCCATGTGGTAGTTTATCGAATTTTAATTTAAATGAATTATAAAAGCAGAACCTCATGCAAAGAACTAAATATGTGTTTTTTGACTGCTTTCTCAGTTCTTGTCATGTATAAGCCCAAAAATATAAAACGCGAAAAAAAATCTTCTAGCTTCGATTACAAGCAATGGCTTAGCATTTAAGTTTTCTTTGTACTTGTAAGGCCAAAATTGTTTATTTTTTTTTTTATTATTATCTCTAAGTGGTACGGGTAGCAACGTCGAAACACTACAACTTGAGTTGGTTGAAACCAGAGCACTACTTTTAGCATGAACATAGAAAGTCGGAGGGTGATAATCAGCTCTGCGTTTCTTTGTAAAGATAGATGACTTGTTTTCGTTGTATGAGTTAAAACATACAATACAAACAAGCGGTAGGTCTTATCACTAAGCCTCTGAATTTGACATTTGTCAAATCAGCGTTCGTGCTAGGAGCAGTGTGTTGAAATTTGTTTTAAAACTAGTTCAGACAGTAAAAAGCACACCTCAGAGTTCAAATTTTGGCTGAATCAGTGGATGAACAAATGAATTTAAAAAAAATACGGTATCCTGATAACCATGTCGTGCAACACTGCGAAAGATTTAACTCTGAATCATTTAATTTTCATCCGTTTTGCGGCGTGAATTTATTTGGAATCTAAAGTGGGAGCCTCACTTATGCCATAAAGATGATATGATCCCGGCTTCGATCGTAAAAAGCGAGTTTTAAAAAACGATTTGGTTGCTAGAAAAATCTCGCGCCCATAGAACGCGACGTTTATTTGGCGGAAAAGAAGTCTTGCACCGGGAGACAATCCTACTCTAGGGTAGGAATTTTGCGCCAATACATTTTTCAGTTGTAATTTCGATTTAAGGTGCAAGTGAAAATTGGAAATGGGTGCGAACTCGATCTAGACTGTTTTCCGACACACTAAAAATTGGAAGGGAACAACCGAAGGGAAAATTTACAATTTTTCGGGTAGCGTTCTGTAAAAGGAAAAATTACGATTTGTGGGATTACATTCCCCACAAAAACAAGTTTCAAACGAACGAAGGTTTCAAAGAACATTACTAGGAAGTCCAACTAGAAATGAGTTACTGCTTTCGTAACCGTTACACTGCTTATACATATATTGTGTTACCTCTTATCATATCCATTTATCCAGCTATCAATTTAACATTAGATAGAGTAAGTAGTTAGTCGAATGATTTATTTTCGTTTAAGAAATTGTTAACCGTAGAAAGTAATCAATGGAAATTAGAAAATATGAAAGCAAAACAAATCAAACGTTACACTTCTAAGATATCAGCTAATGCTAGCCTGGTGTGCGAAACAGAGTGTGTGTAGTGTAAAACACCATTGTTAATATTCTTCGCTTTAAATTAAATTGAAAAAGAAAAAAATGTTTTAAAATTACTACGGTGCTTATGATAATAAAATTTATAAATTGTAAGAAAACCTTTTATCGAATAAGCACAAAAAATATGAAAAATCTAAATTTTAATAACAAAAAACAGAGAAAAGTTATTATTAAATGATAAACGTAAGTTAACCAGAGCGCCTATTTTATGCTTCGTTATGCACAATCAATCTCGCGGAGAAATTGACCGTACTATAAATACTACAAAAATTTAAAATAAAATATTTTTTCAATTTGCAAAAAAATTACAGAAAAACGTAAAATTTGAGAATTATATTTTTATTGACAAACATAGCGTTAAGTCCAATGATTTATGAATTATTTACTGTAAAAAGGATTTATTTTTAATAAAAAATATGTTGACAATAAACACATCGATTGGTCTTCAATTATTTCACCGACCGATTCGAGATTTTGAACCTGTAATAGAATCTTCTGTGTGAGGGATTCTTTTGAAAAACAGCCTACCGAAATCGGGCGTGTTTTCTAGTGGAACTTTTTGTAGGTACCTAGAAAGGACTTCGACCCTAGAAGCCAAAACCACTCTTAAAAAAATTCTTCGGAGCTTTTGTGGCTGGTGAAAGGTGATCGATAGCCGAAAATTTGCACTTTTCTTACCAACATTTCTCCGGGTACACGAGCCGTACATGGTCTTGTGGGGTGTCATTAGAAAGGTAATCACACGTACTATTGAGCCGAATAGAGACTCATTGGTTTTAAAATTATTCCGCACTGAACTATGTGCAGTTGAAGTTTTCAACTGAAAACTTGCACTTTTCTTACCAATATTTCTCCAGTTACACGAGCCGTACATGGTGGTGTGGGGTATCATTTGAAAGGTAATTTTATGTGCTTTTGGGCCAAATAGGGTCTTATGCGATGAAATATGAGAAGTTGAAATGTTTAAGTACACCTTTATATGTAGGCGTTGACTATTTTGATAGTTGTCAATTTTCCATGTTGTTGTTTTTCTCGTCGCGACGTTGTGATTTTTAATTTTGTTTAAACAATTTAAATATTCAATTCAATTCACGCCGTAAGTGCGGTCAAAATTCAAAATGGAAAGTTTGGAGGTCTTTCTAACGTAGTCATTTTCATACAAGGAAGCGTTGAATAGTATTTTGCATAACAAGGGGCGAAAGTAAAAAAATTCAAACGTGTGAAGTTTGCAGCCCGCGCCGCAGGCAAGGGCGGCAATCACACGATTTGAATTTTTTTACTTTTGCCCCGAGTGATGCATACTATTTTTTATGCCAAATACTGCGGAAGATTTGTATTTTCGGTCCGAAACAAAACATAATTTTAATTAAACTGTTGAGTTATCAACAAAATTTGCTGTAGAAACACCAAAATGCCGAAAAGCGCGGGGGTCCAGGGGGCGGCAGCCCCCTGGTATAAAAATAAAAACAATTTAACAAATGAAATTACTGTAAACATACATTCACTTGCTCACAAAACATTTGGCTATCGTCAACACAACACTACACTCAATGCGTACTTTCAATCAAGTGAACATGTGTTTTCGAGACATATGAGGACCGAAAGTAAAATGATGACAGTGACATTTACTTTCGGCCCGCAAATACGCAAGCCCACGGGGCGAAAGTAAAATGATGACAGTGACATTTACTTTCGGCCCAAGGCCTGCATTTTTTTACTTTCGGTCACCATTTGAGGACCGAAAATACAAACTTTCGCAGTATTTGGCATAAAAATGTATTTTTCGGTTCACTTTTTCATTGAAACGTTCACTTAAAGTCAGGGACTATTTTAGGGAAAATTTTAGAGAAAATCGGGAAAATTAAGGAAAATAGGGAAAATTGAGGAAAATTATAAGGAAAATAGGGAAAACTAAAGAGAAAATAAGAAAATAATTTTTTTATTGCGTAAACCTAGGCATTTTGAATTCAATATTCGTTTGTTCTGCATTTCACAGTTGTCAGCCTCCACAGTTGTCGGGGTTTTTATACTAATTGTAGATGTTTGGGTGTTCTATAAAGTCATCAGTCAATCTAGATTATTTTATTTGAGGAACAACGAGAAGTTTGCAATTTCGAAACATTTACCAAAATCTCATTGTGAAGGATTAACTAACTAGAGCGAAAAAAATTATTTGGTTTGAATTATATTCTGCGCTGATGTTTTTAATATTCGTCATATTTAGAATACGAAATGGAATTTGGAGCTGGCTTACTACGGGACAGTAGTGGTGATCTTTAAAATGATTAACATCCTTGACATAGTTAATTTGTCACTGAGACTTGAGGTAGTAGTTAATCATTAATATTTAAGAATAACTTTCATGTCAGTTGATATAGTCGTTTTCGAAAATGTAAATTCAAGATATAACATCGGAGCTGAAAGGCCCTTTCAATAAAAACGGAAGTGGGAGTCGCTAATAGGGTCTTGAGAATAAATGACAGAGATCTGAACAAGTTTAATTACAACAAATACGTCAGTTTTCCGATTGAAAGACATAAAATTGACCTCTTTTGTTTAATGCTATAAAGATGTAGACATTAAATCTAGACGGATTAGGAAATCACTAAAAATTGTAACTCTTTTGCAACTCTTCTTAACGTGTTCAACTCTTTTGCAACTTCTTTCAATGATTTCCTCTCGGTCTAGACGAATTTTAGGTTGCTGACTGCTAAGTGATGGAGATAATAAGCCTGACCGAGTTATTAGATTTTGATTAGTTATCATTTGTCATGTAGAGTTAGCGGTTGACTGGAACGTTTAGCTTATGATTCTGGAGTATCTAGTTAAATGAATTTCGAGTGAGTTCACCTTGCACGGTGATTATGGACAAAGTTGCGATTTAATGAAATTGTGTTTAGTTGGTCATTATTTGAAACTAAAAAATTGTTCTACTTTATGCCTCAAAAATGCAACGATTTTTTTCGGAAAATTAGTTTAAACAACGGAACGGACAGTCGAATATAAAAATCCAGAAGTGGCGGTTCTATATTTCCGCTTTATTTTAACAATCGATATTTTGCTGAATGTGCCTAAATGGAAATTTTGCGCAATAGATGTAAAAATTGTCAATCCGAGGCGAAGCCGAGTCCAATTTAGGCACAAGTTAGCAACAAGATTTTATGTACAGGAGTGGGATCTTCATTTTTCCAAACGTCATATATGAATTTACGCACTACTTTGATCGCACTACTGTACAAAAACTTCATATAAAAAATGACTTTGCCCCAGTACTTCTTGCGACAGAGCACCACAGACATACGTTTAATTTTCGCGGCTGATCAAGTACCGCGGGTCTTGGTCTTTCTTTACTAACAAAATCGTTTCATCAGTACTCATTATGTGATTTCGGATAGAATTTTATTTATTATTAATTGAAGAAGTCTAAGAGACTTACATTAGTATTTAGATAACGTGAAATATCGAGATGCGGGTCTAGTTCGCTATTCACTACAAGGTATTTTCTTCATTGGAGAGAAAAAAGGACTCGATGGTTTCAATCAACTTTAAGATGACAACAAATACTTTCAGGAAATCGTCCACCGCACTATCAAACCATTTATTTTATTTACCCATTAAATCTGGAAGAGAGTTTTGAAGTGTAATTTAGAATTAACGTAAAATCGGGAAAATAGGGAAAATTGGAAAAATCAGGAAAATTAGGGAAAATGAGGAAAATCGGGAAAACGTTTTCCCTAAAATAGTCCCTGCTTAAAGTTCAAATTTTAGGCACACTTACGGCGTGAATTCAATTATTTGAGGACGCCAGCTTTTTTGGACAAAAACGATAATGTCCAACAATAATTCCCAACAAAATTGCCCCGTCAAAAATGGCGACCATTGTGAATGCATACACATGGACAAGTAAATTTTCTATTTATTTTTGATTTTTATTCTAAAATTTTATTACTGCAATCCGTAGATCAAATTTGTAAGAAGCTAACGACATTGAGCTGGAAAAAATTGTTTCACTTTACAACATGCTGTACGACGACAAACATTATATGTTCCGCTTGCAGGTTAAGCACGTGTTTGTTGTGTAGTGGATGATGTTTGTCGTCGAACAGCGCGTTGAAACATGAACAGATTTTTTTCAGCTTAATGTCGTTAGCTTCCTACAAATTAGATCTACGGATTGCATTATTAAAATATAGATCCGGACGCACTTTTAGAATAAAATAGTTATTATAGTTATAAATAGTTATAAACGTCCAAAACAGATACTCAAAAAATTTTTCATGTAAGGGGTCGAAAACCCAAGAAAAATCTCGAAACTCCCTCATTTTCGGCCCCGACACATGAAAATCAAAAATAAATACAAAATTGACTTATTCATGTGTATGCATTCACAATGGTCGTCATTTTTGACGGGGCATTATTGTTGGGAATTATTGTTATTGTTGGACATTATCGTTTTTGTCCAAAAAACCTGGCGTTCTATATTCAAATTAAAATACGGTGCATTGTACCAGGTGGAAATATGTTTTATTAAGGACTGCCGAAGTACGAGCGTAAGAGGCTACAAATTTTCATTTTTCCGGTATTTTTTTCTGTGGAGAGACTGTTTTTCCGAATTATTTGTGTGACGACAGGTATATTCAGCAAATTTATAAATTATGAACTTTAATTAGCGTATTTACAGCCTTACCAATGTTCAGTTCATAGTCGGTTAATCGGTTAATAATCTATAGACATTTTTGATCAATTTCGATTTTAGTAGGCGAATTCAATTTCAACGCGCTAATTTTGGTGGGCAAATTAGTATGAATAAACCCACACTATCAAATATTTCGTATTTGATGTAGGGGCCACTTTTTTACGTAATTTTGTTCATATTTTCCAGTCTATGTATAATTCGTCTAAGATTCCGACTTGGTTGCAGTTGTTTCGCCAGCTCTGAGGGTAGATCCGTTTGCCAAATTCTTGTTAGAAGACAAGTTTAAATAAATGCACAAAAATTTCACAACATTTTCAGAGTGACAGTCATTAAAAGATTTCATTTGCACCATCCACAAGTTTTGTCAATTTCTGAAACAACACAATTTTTACATTTCGTTCTGCTTTCTTTGAAAATTCATAATGACAAAATAGCTTTGTTCCAAATAGCTGTAAACACGAATTTTCACTGGCTGAACGAGCACGATCTCATCCATAGAGATCGGTTTCATATAAATATTGATGATGTTGTATCTCTATGGATGAAATTCGACAATCATATGGCCTCGGAATAAATCTATAGGATTGTCGTGTGACGTCTAATGAAACCAAATAAATTACCGCATCGACTTAGATTTTTAATTAGATGGTTGCGCGATTGACTGTCACAGTAAACCAGAAAAAGAATTGATGACCGCAACTGTGGTATTATTTGTATTTAGGTGAATTCTTCGCAGCTGTCACTTCTTTTTTGCGTTAATGTCACAACGAAGAATTCAACTTACTTGAAACACAACACACCAGCGACCATTTTTTTTTGATTTATTGTCACCACGAAAAAAGGCTGTTGGCGCAACCTCCTAATAATATACAACCTTGGCAACCACAGCGGATCATACTGATACAGAGTGTGAGCTTCGTGGAATGTGTGGAATTCATTGGGAACGTGGAAATCATAAGATATGAGACTTTTGAGATGTCGTTCACTGTATTCCACTGAAATATTTCTTTCCAAAAGAATCTAAGAGAAGCTTAGATATTTCGAAAGGTCTCCAAAGCACACAAACAGTGCGATACGGTATTTTAGCTTGTGGTAACTCATCAACACTCGCCAACACTCGACAACATATCAATTCATCACAGTATGCCAATCAAATGATTCCAGACATAGTAGACATTGTATCCCCTATATATACGGTGTATTTGTTAGACTAAGATTCATTCAAATATATGGATTCAAACTGAAAGCATCTTGCCTTTTCGTTCCCCATATAATTGGTGACCCCGACTCTGAATACAAAGTCAATATCAAGCTATACGCTTCGATATATTAATTGCTAACAAGCAACTGTTTAAAATAAATTGTTAGCAATAACAAGAATAAATTCGATTGAGTTCTACCGTCCAAATAATTAAATTTATTTGTGAGAACAAAATCAATAAACGCAAAGTTTCCTTTGTCTCATCTAAAAAATATTTTGCAAAATAAAATTTTTTGCATAATCTACGATGAGTGATACAGAAGAAATTATAGTTGAACAACCCGCCAATGAAACAGACGGCGCAAGAAATGTTGTTCATGCCAATAATAACGACGGCACAATTCGATCTGTCCAGTTAAAATTACCACCTTTCTGGAAAGCAAAACCAGAAATATGGTTTATGCAGATCGAAGCTCAATTTGCGACAAATGCTATAAGAGCCGACACATCCAAATACAATCATCTGGTTGGAAAATTAGACACCGATATCCTTGACAAAGTCAGTGATATTGTAATGAACCCACCAGACAATGATAAGTATTTAACTCTTAAAAATCGGTTGATCAAAGAATTTTCAGTCTCTGACCGTAAAAAACTAAAAAATCTTTTCGACAATAATTCAATTAATGAAGCGTGCAAACCTTCAGAATTATTACGAAAAATGAAAGACAACACTTGTAACAAAGTCTCCGATGACTTATTACAAGAATTATGGTTTAACCGACTACCACAAAACATCCAAAGCATTTTGTCGTATAGTTCCGAACCATTGGAACAACTAAGTCTCATGGCCGACAAAATTTACGAAACCATGGATTTAGATAAAATACAGACTTTTACCAAACAACAACCAGTCAATGACTGCGATCTAGCACAACAGTTCTGCAAACTGGAAGACAAAATTGATTCTTTACAAAAAGAAATCAATAAGTCTAACTCCCGCATCAGATCTGATTCGCGAAATCGTAATAAGTCTAAATCTCCTAACCGAGATAAACAATCTCCTAGCGGATTTTGTAAAAGTCATTTAGACTACGGTAAACGGTCATGGCGTTGTACACCACCTTGTTCTTATCCAGACAAGAGCAATATAAAAAAACGCAACCCAAAAAACTAAACAGCCAGTCAAACCAAGCGCAATTTGACGAAGGCAAAGACATAAGTCGCTTATACATTCAAGAAAAGAATACTGGAAATACTTTCTTAATTGACACTGGTGCCGACATATCAGTCATTCCACCAAGTTATAAAGAAAGAAGCCATGCTCCATGTCAATTCCAACTTCATGCAGCTAATGGTACTCCTATTAAGACTTATGGGAGCAAATCGGTCACTATTAATTTAGGCCTAAAAAGAAATATAAGATGGATTTTTATAATTGCAGACGTGCAACAACCCATCATTGGAGCTGACCTACTCCAAAAATTCGACTTACTCGTCGATATTAAAAACAACAGACTAATTGACAGTAAAACTTCAATTTCTTCTATCGGAACAACCGTCGGTACACGAAAAAATAAAAATTCGATTAAAACCATATCGAACATTTCAGTTTACTATCAATTAGTCAACGAATTTCCAGATATTCTTGACTTGACAAAATTTAAATCAAAAGTGAAAAAGCACAATGTTAAACATCACATCGTTACCAAATGTGCCCCACTTTTTGCAAAAGCTCGAAGATTACATCCCTCTAAGCTTCCAATAGCTAAAAAAGAAATCGACGATATGCTTAAACTCGGTATATGTCGCCCCTCAGACAGCCCCTGGGCAACACCATTACTGATAAAAGAAAAACCATCAGGTGGTTTTAGACCATGTGGCGATTACCGACGTTTAAATGCTGCAACGCAACCAGATCGATATCCAGTTCCAAACATCCAAGAATTTAACTATTTCTTGCATGGAAAAAAGATCTTCAGCGTTGTCGATTTAGTCAGAGCTTATAACCAAATACCCGTTCACGAAGACGACATACAAAAGACGGCAATCATAACACCGTTTGGTTTATTTGAATTTCCATTCATGACTTTCGGTCTATGCAATGCCGGTCAGACGTTCCAACGTTTTATGAACGAAGTCCTCAAAGAATTAGACTTCTGTTTCGTCTACCTTGACGATATTCTAATTGCTTCCGAAAATGAAGAAGAACACAAAAAACATCTCAAAATACTTTTTGCTCGCCTCAACGACTACGGCGTAGTTATTAACTTGCAAAAATGTGTTTTCGGACAAAAAGAAGTCAAATTCCTCGGATTTCTAATAAATGAACACGGAACAAAACCTCTCGACAACCGAGTTAAATCAATATTAGACTTTCCCTTACCGGATACAGTCACCAAGCTCAAACGATTTCTCGGTATGATCAATTTTTTCCGTCGCTTCATGCCACACGCCGCAGAAACACAACTACCATTGTTTTCTTGCATGAAAGGCAACATAAAGAACGATAAAACACCTATCACCTGGACTGTGACCATGATAGAAGCTTTCAACAAATGTAAATCAGATTTAGCAAACGCAACTTTGCTAGCGCACCCTAAAACTGACGCACCTATCGGTTTACATGTCGATGCTTCCGATTATGCACTTGGAGGTGTAGTTGTTCAGTTTGTCAATAATAAATGGCAACCTTTATCATTTTATTCACAAAAATTAAATACTGCACAGCTTAAGTATTCAACTTATGATAAAGAACTCTTAGCCATCTATGAAGGAATTAAACATTTCCGACAAATTTTAGAAGGAATGGAATTTACGATCTTCACAGATCATAAACCATTAGTTCATGCCTTCACTCAAAAAGCTGACAAAGCAACCCCTCGTCAAATACGACAACTAAACTACATATCTCAGTTTTCAACTGATATTCGACATCTACCTGGAAAGAAAAATGTTGTTGCTGATGCAATGTCTCGAATAGAAACATTGAACATAGTACATTCAATATCACTTGATAGCTCAATTGATTATAAATTACTAGCCGAAGCCCAAACCAGAGATATGACGGTAATCGACAAAGTAAAAAAAGACACGAGTCTTAAAGTTATTAAAACGGACTATCATGGTACAGACATATTTTGTGATATATCAACTGGAAACTTGAGACCGATTGTTCCTCCTGATTTTCGCAAAATTGTTTTTGACAAAGTCCATAACTTTGCTCATCCAGGAATCAAAGCTTCTACAACTACGATAAAAAAAGATTTCGTTTGGCCAACTATGATCAAAGACATTCGAAATTATTGTAAAAGCTGTATTCCTTGTCAGAAGACCAAAGTCTCACGACACAACTCGTCGCCAATCACACCGATTGATATGCCGAATCAAAGATTCGATCATGTCCATTTAGACATTGTGGGTGCACTCCCTAATTCAGAAGGATTCAAATATGTCCTAACATGCATCGATCGTTTTACAAGATGGCCCGAAGCAATCCCTATGGAAAACCAAACCGCTGAAACATGCGCTAAACAGTTTTTCTTCCATTGGATTCCTCGCTTCGGCGTGCCAGAAGTTATAACAACCGATCAAGGTAAACAATTCGAATCAGATTTGTTCGCCGAATTAAATAAACTTCTTGGAACAAAGAGATTGAGAACAACAGCCCACCATCCTCAAGCCAACGGAATTCTTGAAAGATGGCATCGGATTGTTAAAGGAGCAATCAAGTGTCATTCAACACCTGATTGGATGAAAACACTCCCTATTGTGATGTTAGGATTACGTTCAATAATTCTACCTCACATCAACGCTTCTGTTTCAGAAATGGTATATGGTACAAATATCCGTTTACCATACCATTTTTTCCATCATACAGAAGAAGATCTTTCAAAAGATCCAAGTTCTTTCGTTGAAAAGTTAAAACGACATATGAATGATTTACAGCCTGTCCCAAGCGCTAATCATCATAAACAAAAAGTTTTTCTTTTCAAGAACTTAGATACTTGTACTCGCGTATTCGTCCGTACCGATGGTTATAGAAAACCCCTACAACCTAATTATGAAGGACCATACGAAGTAATCAAAAGAGATACTAAATTTTTCACTCTTAAAATTAAGGGAAAAGAAAAAGTTATCTCTATCGATCGACTAAAGCCATGTTACGAAATTCCGTTGCTCAACGAAATTTTTAAACAAACTAAACATGTAACTTTTGCAAACGATCTAGTACACTATTCTCTAAATGCCTATAAAAGCGGCAACAATATTTGAGAAAAGTACATTCACTTCTAGTCGTTCGAAAGAACAACAACTACAAGTAAATAAAATAAAATATTTAAATAAAAAATGATGGAAACACTTAAAGACGCAAACACCGGTCTAAAGTGTATCATTGATACCGGAAGTCCATTTTCATTATTCCCACAATTTGAAATCAATGGACGATATACATCCCTATCTATATACAACGGAAATCAAATCCTTCCAATGTATGAAAAAATAGAAAAGAATATAAAGATCAAAAATATCAATTATTCGTGGCGTTTTTACACCGCCAATATTGATGAAATAATTTTGGGTGCTGATTTTATCGCAGCATACCAAAATCAAAATACATAAATCAATTGAAAAATTGACTTATATCCAAAAATCAATTATAAAATCCAGAATCACCAGCATCATACGATACAATGATCATCAAAATCAAACAAACATTTGGAAAAACATAAATCAAAATCGCCAATAAGTTCCTTTCATAATTTGGTTGGTCAAATGGAATCAAAAGAATTCACGCCTCAAATGGATACCGAAACCTGATCCTAGGGGGGAAGTGTGTGGTAACTCGTCAACACTCGCCAACACTCGACAACATATCAATTCATCACAGTATGCCAATCAAATGATTCCAGACATAGTAGACATTGTATCCCCTATATATACGGTGTATTTGTTAGACTAAGATTCATTCAAATATATGGATTCAAACTGAAAGCATCTTGCCTTTTCGTTCCCCATAAGCTTAACACCACAGCTACCAGTGTGGTAAAACTGTCTCTGGATGTGGTAGATATGTTAGAAAATATTAGAAAATGTTTTTCCAATAGGAGTCACTGAAGGGAACTAATCTAGAACTAAAGTCAACTGCAACTTTTCAAGTCAATAACAATTTATTTCTGAATTTCCCAATCGCGTACATGGCACAATTAAACATCTGTAATCAACATGCCACTGTTTCAATCGTTGGTTTGGTAGCTTGCGCTAAGTGTGTCTATAGTTCCTTCCCTTTCTGTTCAATAGAAAAATGTAAAAATTGATAGCGCACAATTAAGTGAGATCAACTTACGTATAATGAGTCACCGGAAATGGAATTTCGCACCGATGCAGTGTTATCCGATTGATGATTATCATCATCATGGTCACTGTCATCAAAATCAACCCAATTACTCAGTCTCTTCATGCCCAGAATCCGTATCCACATCGTCAAGATGATCGGTGTCATGTACTTTGCTTTGACTTTCGGAGGTTTTTTGAAGAGATTTATGATAAAACTGAATAAGAGGCCGAACACGACTGTACTGACTAGAGTGACAACCGGTTGCCATGTGTAGGAAATAGAAAGCACCTCAGTCAACGGTGTGTACGTTTCATCTTTCCACGCATCATTCTGTTTGAACGAATACTGTGCGTTGACGATGTATGTCCTTGATATTGTTTCGTTCACGTAACATCCGTCGGTGCGTAACGGAAGTCGCTGATCTGGAAGTTCGCCGGCGTTGTTTTTCAATATTGAACCGATGCCGAAAAATAAAGTCAGTGCAACTGACGGTATCAATGCCAATGTTGATCCCTGCAGTCGACAGTTTGGTTTTTGTAACGAGAACTTAATTCACAAGAAACTTAAAACCAAAATTAATTTTTACCAAATTGTTCGTCCATGGAAAGAACATTCCTAACGAGAACAAACCCACAATCGGTCCAATGAATGTGCCGTGAAGTAAGCTGGCAAACTTTGAATGAAGGTAGAGTTAAGCAAGAAAAATATTTCGAGAGCGACCATTTCATACTAACCGGCAAAATGTTCCCAACAGCTGCAATGACGAAAATCAAACAGAATGACAGCGTCCCTCCAACTCCAGAGATTACTTTCGAAAGATATCCCAGTTTTAAAGCGGACAGGCCGGGTCTGAATGGCTTCACATAATCTTCAATGATAATAGCTGGCAGGGCGTTCAAAGAACTTGATACAGAACTATATGGAATAAGAAGATAGTGAGATTGATAATGAGTCTCGAATCGATGAGGTGTAGTTACCTTAAGGTACCAGAGGTAAGTCCCGCTAGTAAAATTCCGGGTAAAATTGGAATTTTTCCTAGAGCTTCTATCACAAAAAATGGAAGAAGTTGATCGGACGCACTCACCACCTATCCAGATTATGGTCTGATAAAGATTACCGATCGTGATCATAAAATCTATTTTTCATACCGTAGTACCGAGTGGTGAAACAGCCGACACAGGGTCACAATCATAGTACTTCGCGAATATCAGTAGTCCGATAAGGATACACATTAAAACAATGGCGAGCACCCCAAACAAGTTGTAAAACAGGCATCTAAATCAAATCGAATCAGTCGATATAAGATCGCACGTGTGACGACTCTCGTGTTATCGTACGAACCTTCTAGCATCTCTGAGTGTTGGCACAGATAAGTAACGTTGAATTTGTGCTTGAGTGCCAGCAAATAATGGAAGCCATGAGAAGTAAGCTCCTATCAAGCCAGTCCAAAACGTATGCCGTGTTCGGGGATCGATATCAAATCTACAGACGGTCAATTTTTGTACTTACGTATGTTGAGTCGGAGACCGAGTCTCGGACAGAACAATTTATGAAGCAATTACATCGCAGCATTCGTCCTTCCAGTCTCTGCTAGCCTGGACCAAAGTACATCAAAACCTCCTATTTCTATAAGTCCTGCAATAACTATCGTAGCCATTGCTCCGAGCATGATAATTCCTTGTAAAGCATCGGTCCATAGTACAGCTTTAAGACCTCCCTGAAATGTACGGTTTATTAAGTGATAGTTCCCTATCAGGGAACGTCAAATTTTCTGAACAGAAAAACCAAACGAAAAGACAAATGCATGAATTTTAACCTGTCACATACGGCTACTCATCTGTTATCGATAAAGACGACAAAAATAATGACAAGCTCTGGGTAATATGGTCCTTTATATAGTAAAATGCACGGTAAAAAAATGAAGTACAAGATTTTGATCGATTGATGCAACGCAAGTGCGTTGATGGAAGTAAAAGACCAGACAATAGTATTGAATATATGCTTGCCATAGTCCTAAGAACATGCGCTACATAATTACATACAAAAAATCATTTTGAACTTTCAAATCTATTACTTCATAAGTTTCAACATAGCTTTCGCTATGTATTTCGTATTTGGCTCACCGCTTACTATTTTTTGTCATTACTACCGATAACAGATGACACAGCCATGCTGTCTAAAACGTCTATTATCATTTTACCAGACATTGTAAAGTTAAAGTAAGCTTTCACATTTTGTGAGTATTGTGTACATTTATGGAGCATCAAGCCGATGCCGAACCCCTATTATACTTACAATAGACGAATAGATGACGCAAACAATGAAAATTACTGCAGCCGATATATATCGATTGACTCCAGCAACTGGTTTGAAAAAGTGCATTCGTTGATAGAATAGGGGAAATAGGTTGAGTGACTTAAATAGTACCTTGATCCAGAGCAAGAGATGGTCCCCAAGTTGTTAGTGGCATGTAAATCATCTAAAGAAAATTAAGGAATCGTAGGAGCAGGTTGTTTGCATGTTGTAATATTCAAGGCTGTAAACTTGCAAAGTTTACATTCTTGACAATATTAACCTTTCACAGACGGTGATAGTCGAGCGTTTTACTTCATTTGATCTATGATTTATATCAATTGATAGTTTTAGAACAGACTACATAGTCGATCGTCCGTAAAAGGTTAATCGAAAAGCTGTGAAACAATTTGACTCTCACCAAGTGAATAATTGCTGACACAGACATAATCCTTCTCGTAGTTTTGCTAAATCTTTTCTCCAGATACTAAAAATAAAACCAATGTAGCGCTTGCCTTAGATGGCGGTATTCATATAAATTTACCTCATAAGCAGAGGTTAATTGTAGTTGAAAAAATACGGGAACATAAAGGTAGACCAGCTATAAAAAGCCAATTAGCCACAAAAGAAGAACCGGACATTAAAAGAATCTGTAGAATACTTACTGCGAAAGTCATGGGAATAAGCGAAGCAGAGAAATAAATGTAAACGAAACCGTAATAGTAAGCTTCGACTGGGTTTCCCATCAACGTTATTGCCGATACAAAACTAAAAACAAATTCAAACAAGTTAGTCGATTACTGTAGGTGGGTGGGGGGTAGGGTAATCTCGCACACCACACAAATTCATGGTGAATCTCTAAGTGGTGAATCTCGCACAGTCATGACTTTTCGTTACATGTCGTAAAAGGACGCATACTATGATCGCGTGTGCGAGATTCCCCGACACCGTGGGTGGTGGGCTATCGATATATAAACCTGCACATTAATGATAATGTAACCGGAAACACCGTCATAGATCTACCAGCCATCAGGAACTCTTCACTCGTTTGGTTCTTTTTGTTAAAAAATCCATAAAACACTCCGATTCCCATTGAAACACATAACAATGCGGCAAAAATCTGATGAAGTAAATAATGAGTGAGAGAAATGGAGCAATAGATATTTCGTTTGAAATACGGGTAGGGACGCACTCATCCATTTAGATAATGACTCAATAATTCAATATGCGAGAGCTAAGCAGCTTTTGAGCTAAATAGTTCCATTTGATGGTCAGAAAAGCTTTTACTTCGTTTGTTTTTTTAACACACAAGATTTACGAGTAAGAGCAGAACACAAGTTGTGAAAGAGTGAACACAAGTTTTATAGGAATAATTCTACCAATTAACGGAGTGTGAATGATTTGCAGGGATGTGGTAATTGCAATTTACTAGCTGCATCAAACTATGTAAAAGTTGGCCAGCAACACGAATTTAATTGATGTACATTTATTTTATGCCTAACATGATTGGCAACATTGCAATGTGACTGATAAAACGTTTGCAATTTTTAACAATGCTCGCATAACGATACGCAGTGTCAATATTGTAAAAATGGATTTGTTTTTTTTACAAATATTGTAAAGATATGTCGCTTTGAATTTCAAACAAATTTTATGGACGGCAATTATACAAGACAGGTACGTATTTATGCCACTACGCTTGGAGAATGTAGCAATCTTTCTCTCAAGTTCTCATCGTCTAACTTTCCGCAAAATTTATTGAAATCCAAATTTATTTATTGCAAAATAGGTTTTTACCAAATCTTTTACTTCACTTGTTTCACGACCAAACTTTGTCATCGCTTTTTCAAATAACCTGCAATAGGCAAAGATTTACCAGATATTCCGTCCATTTGAACAATGCATGATAGTCGTCATCGAAAATGAATCTTAGGGTCATATTTTCCGACATTTTGAAAGGAAAGATTATCGTCCAACAGTCGACTATGGCACAATATCACATCACTATCAACCTTCAACGAATTTCACTTCTCATGTGTGCAACTTTTACTGCTCTCACTCTCACTCACAAATTGTGTGCGCAACAAGTTGTAACTAAGCAATTTCGTGAACGACTGAATTGTTGGATTGTGTGTCGAAGCTTTGATGCTGAGATTGTAGGTAGACTGTAGATTTATCTTGAAACGATTATCTAAATTGTACTAAGATTGTATGCCCTTATCAAATGTTCGGCCCAAAACACACCGTCATTCCATTGTAATCCGATACTCACGACACAGAATAATTATGTGTGTAATAAGTTGCAAGCGTGTTTTCGGGCTTGCTATTGCGAATACAAACACAATTAATTGGACCGTACGAGTTATGAGTGGGTTTGGTCAATAAATTAAGATTGGCTCACCTAGTTTGTGTATATTACGTAGGTGGAAGCACGGCGTTTCAGGGGGTTTCGAACATTTAGTTTTTTCATGTTGCAGATATTGCAGTGTCAAATTCTGTCCAAGATGTGACATATTTGCAAGGTATTGGCCTTTTTCACAAAGTATAATCAGCGTAACCTTCGTAAAAAGAATCTTGAATCTGACAAAAGCACGTGTGCCAACGTGTAAAAAATAAATGTTCAAAACCCCCTGCTGAACCGTGGCGACCCTCTTGTCAAACGGACAGTACATAAACAAATTCCATCATTTATTTGTACTACCTAGTAACCACAAGAATCTTTAAGGCCCTTTCAGGACCTCTCCTTCATTCAAGTCGTTACACACATGGCTTATCTTGGGGAATTTACCTCTCAAAATCGCCAGAATTTACCCAAAATAGTCACGGTCCACATCACAAGTGTAGTAGCAATTGGATATTGAATCCACTAATGTACATAATGAATACATAAAGAAATTGCAGAGCACACTGGGTGAATTTTGGCCTACAAATGTTGTTGACAATCGGTGTGTAGTTGATAGAGAGTTGTCTTAATACTGAGCATTGACTACAACGCGCACATCACATTGCAATGTGTATTCACGCCGTAACGGTGCCTAAAATTTAAATTTCAAGTGAACGAGTCGATCAAAAAGTGAACAGAAATTATTACGTTAAAAATTATTTACGTAATAGGTTTGTTCCAAGTAACTGTAAACACGAACTTTGACAACCCGTCCAACGACAATTGAGGTAATGGTTCTTTGAATGAAATTTTACAATTCATATGGCCTTGCAACAAACCTATGTTTTAGTAGGTCGAAAGAGTTACGTATTAAGTTTTTCATGTGTCAGGACCGGAAATGAGTGAGTTTAAAGTTTGTATCGTAATTTAGGCACTCAGTCACTTCGTTCGGATTGACTAAAATCAATCATCCACAACAGCTACACAAATAACTATTTCATGCTCAGGGCCTAAATTACGAGAAAAATTCCGTAATTTATGCCCAAGACACGAAATAGCTATTCTGCTAACTAGTTAGTAAATGGTCTTGTTTTGGGCACTAGATGTGAGTTTGTCGATACGAGCGGAGCGAGTTCGGCAACACATCGTGTGCGCAAAACCCCATTTACTAATGTGTTAGCAACAAGATTTTATCTACTGTTAGTTGAAATATTCATAATTTTCAAGCAAAACATAGCTAACGCCGACCCGTACGAAACACCTATTCGTATCAAAAGCCTTTAATGTGAAACTCTTCATTTCTCTTACTTCATTTTCTTCTCTGCTGAAAAACTATTCTCCCTTTAAAATCACTTACATTATCCACTCTTTGCCGGAGGCAATATAGACAGCCCCGTACGAAGACAAATTTCATAAATTCCTATTTAAACAGCTATATACCGCTATATTTAACTATATTTCACTATAAATAAACATTTCACAGATAAATATATGCTATTATATAGCTCTATATGCCTGTATATAGCTCAATATAGCTGTATATAGGTATATTTAGATGTCCGTATATGGAATCCCTGAAACCCCACACACATAACAAATTATTTCCATGTTAACAGAAACTCTCTAAGTATCATTTTTCCCAAGATATTTCTATTTTACTAAAATCCAATATGGCCGCCGGCAGCCATTTTGTTAGGAGACCGGAAATAGTACCGACGCTTTACATTCGTTAATACCTTTCAAACAAAAAAAAATTCATGAAATTCGGTCAAAATTTACTCGAGATATTGTCAAAATACACCACGTTCACTGTACTTCCGAGTAGCCAGATAAGAGCTCACTCCAAGAGACCTAGCTCACGCTCCGGAGAACATAATTTCATAAAAAAAAAATTCCCTGATTGGTACGGTCAATACCTATCTAATAAAGCTAAAACAGACGAAATATGTTCAAATGTGGCCGACCTACAAGCAAAAACTGCTTGTCGCCCTGTGCCTGTTCCACACCAAGGGGTCTAACTCACGAGTCGGTCATCCGATTTCCATAAACTTTCTTTTTGTCGATCGGTATTGTAAATACCTTTTATTTGACGTATCACTTACAAGTTTAACGTTTAAATGTCCGGAGATATCTTCGAAAAACCGTTAAGCACTTATTGGGCCACAGCTCGGGAGGGGTCGATCCAAAATCACTCATCTTCGAACTTAGCCTGTCTTTTGACATTACCAAACGGGAAAAAAAAGAATTTTCAAAATCGGATGCGTTTTACTCAAGTTATCGTGCAGACAGACAGACGAGCAGACGGACAGACGGACATTTTTTTTTTCGCGGATTTGGCATCTCTAGACAACCACAATAGGTTTCCCCTTACTCAGGGAGTCCAATTCGACGTGTTACAAACGTATGCGTAAACCTATAAGACCCCAGTACTTCGTACGGGTCTAAACACATCAACACAAAATCCTGCTACACATGACCGTAGTAGGATTCTGTCAAATATATAAACTTATCCGGCTGAATAACATAATTAAAATACAGTAGAAGAAAAGTGAATACCGTTAGGTTTACTGATTTGGGACTAGTTTTGGATTTCAAATGATTCCACACAAAATTTGTTTAACCAATAAAGGACTAATATTTCACATTCGGAATTTTTGGTAGGCACGCGATCGCCAGCTGAAATGAAATTAATCTAGGTACTCTTTTGTTAAACACATTTTGTGTGGAATCATTTGGAATCCACAATGAGTCCCAAATCAAAATACCTGACGATATTCACTTTTGTTCTCCTGTATTGCTACAATCGAATCAAATCTCATAGAAGTACGCAAGTCAGAAGTCAGTTACAGAGATATTTGTTTCATATGGATTAGACGAAACCGCTTCCATTCAAAAAAGGAATCAAACATTCAACAAAGGCTTTAGCTGTTTAAGCTGATCTCACTCGTACTACAACTAAAACACGCGCACGATTTACCATTTCACATGTAGTACATTCATGACTTTATTGTACTGCCCTCTACCAGTCGACAGGTGCGTACACAATTTTGTAAGCCAACAAAAAAAATTCTCCCAAACTGTGTTAAAACCAAAACTTTCTCAAGCCATCTTCCGCCGCCGATTTTTAACACGGCTGAGGCGGCTGAGAAGGGTATCGGCGGCGGTTCCGGCTGATGTGCTTTTTCGGCGGCGGCCTCGGCGTGGCTGAACGGCGCAGTGCTCTAAACTAAATTCATGCTGAAAATTATGAATTTTTTCAACTTACAGTCGATATACACTTGTCACGAAGAAGTCGAGACTTGCCGAGACTGATAGTGACAAGTGTGTACTCTATTTTATCACATAAGCGAAAACAAGACAACAACATAGACCTGAAGTGAAATTTTTGAATTATTCTTGTAGTTAAGTAATTTTGACATCCGAACACCTCGCGTATGTGATAAAACATTGTATCTACCACGGTAGGTATGCTTATTTTATAAAGCAGAGTAGTAGACGCTGAAACTGGTCGGTCGAAGAAAATTTTAGCTCTTTGTAGATTAAAAAAAAAAAAATTAAGAAAATTTGAATCAATTAGTGACTGAATGGCGCAAAGTTACGAAGTAGAAAAAGTAAAGATAATGATCGTGACAGGCTCAGGCACAAATACAGGTCAAATTCACCGTATATGAGGGAAAATCCATGACGAACTGAGTTATGCTGAGCGAACCAAAAACGAACTAGTAGAATCGGAATAACAATTTGGATTAGACATTAAACTGACACGATTTTATTTGTCCGTGGTAATCTTGACTGACAGAGACGTTGGAGATAGAGCAACATAGTTGAATACTCGTATAGAATTGCACTGAATTGACAAGTGTTAAATTTGGAGGCTTTAGTGATACGAGCTACCGCTTAAGATTGTTTTTTAGGTTTCTTCCATCGTACGAAAAAAACGAATTTTGACAGGCCGAAGACAACCGACCGTCATCCACAGAAGCAAACATAACCACAACTTAAACAAATTTGTTTGTGAAAACTTCAAAGTGAGGTTGTGTTGGCTTCTCTGTGGATGACGATTGACATTTTGAACGGCCTATTGAAGAAACCTATTGTATGTTTTCACTCATAAAACGGAAACAAGTCATCTATCTGTAGCTGATTTCAGCAGCCTCCGAAATTTTCTATGTTCGTGCTAGTAGCAGTGCTGTGGTTCGGTGAATCTACTTCATCAAACCCTAGTTAAAACGGATGGTGATGAAGTTGACTTCAACAACACACAGATAAGTAATTAATGTGATGTAAAACAGGTAAATCTTATTGTGGCATTATATTGTGTCATATTATATTGCATGCTTCTCACTTAGTCGATCGACGGTGACTGTTGTTAGTTGTAAGTTTAACGCACATCGGATGGAGGTCCGGCGCTGTTCAATGCAACGATACAAAGTATCAACGTGTCGAACAAAGAGGGCGAAAAGGGGTGTATCCAAGTGGGTCATTCCACTGTTAGTGATTCTACGCTCAAGCTCTTCAATGTGCAAGGTCAAGGTATGTACAACGGTAGGTATAGATCACTAAAATGACCGCTGGCGTGACGATCGACGGTTCGGTTTTGTGTGCAAACCAATGATAACCAACTTTGCTTCTAAGGGAATTCCCCGTATTTAGTTCATTTGCATTCATTTCAAAGAATTGGACGCACTCACTTCTTCATTACTATGTGAAATTGTGAAGTTGGTTTCGATTAGTTTGCACACTTTTCCCCACCATTACTCACGTTTCCGTCATCAGTTTCACCAAACGAAGAGATCTATAGATCATTTTCATTATACTTGTCAACGTAACCCCACTTTATTTTTCGTCAAGTAGTCCTTAACCCACTTAACCTAAATCAATTGACGTTAACTGCGTTCAATTTACTGATTTTTATATGAAAATCGTTCGTTCAATTCATTCGATATTTTTCGACATGTCTGACAGTTGGGATCGTGTCTGACGTTTACAAGGTCATGAAAATGATCTATGCTGATTTTCTTGTTGACGTCGGCTTCGCCTCGACATCAAATTGTTAATCACGCTGGAGGCGCGAGATTACTTTTTTCACGATACCTCATGTTTCTTTTTAATGACAGTCATATTTTCTATAAAAACCAAAAATAACACGTCCATACAACAATCAATACTTAGAATGACTGCGGAATCGAATTGATGGCAGCTGGAGCCGAGATACGCCCGTAACCAACGTGATTATTTGGATAAATGTTATCAGGGATTCCACCGCAGCTACCTCCTAATAATTGAAGAACAATGAATTAATTGGAAGAATTTTCACTACACGCACAGTATTTTGAAATCCGACATATTTTCTGTTCTATGCTTTATTTGAGACTTTGATTTCTTCATACTAAAATAGAATCAAAATTCACATAAAAACCAGTGAAATGTGTCGGTTTTCAAAATTCCGTACGTGCAGGCAATTTGTTTCTAAGTCGAACTGAACTCAAACTTTGGAAAGGCTGAAATGAAATAGCCTCTACGCAGTGACGCCGTTTAACTATTCGCTTAAGTACGGTTTTAATTCAACAAAAAGTACTCCATGAGAAAACTGTCAAGTAAACTAAGCAAAAATAATACAAAAGAGCCACAGTTTTTCCATTGTCTTTACAAAACGCCAAGTAAACAGAGAGCTACAAGAACAGCCCTGCTACTAGCATGAACACTGAATTGACAAGTGTCAAATTTGGAGGCTTTAGGATTGTTTGTGGGTTTTGATTCACAAAACGAAACAAGTCATCCATCTATACAAAAGAAACGCAGTGCCTACTGTGATTTCATCAGCCTCCGAATATTTTCTATGTTCATGCTAGAAACAGTGCTGTGCTACAAACCGTTAGTGCGCCTAGAAGAGAGCGCTGCTTTTACGTGATGAAGTACATGTGTAGCGCATAGATCGAACGAAACAAACAAACCTCATTAAAAAGTCACAACTTACCGACTGCGGCATGTGGAATAGCTCCAGCTCGTAGTGCTGCTGTAACTTGGGCAACATTTAGATTTGGGTTGCGAGAAAAGAGCAATGAAACGACTCCTGCTACATGCGGAGCAGCCATACTGGTTCCAGATAAAGAAATGAAGCTGGTATCGTCCATGTGAGATGCTGAGTATATTTCATTACCAGGTGCAACAATAAATGGATTTATTCTGCCATCAACGGTTGGTCCCATGCTAGACAGACCCGATCGTTGATTGTTAGCTAACGTAGCTCCAATGGAGATTGCCAGAGGACGATCTCCAGGCGAGATAAGGGTCTCACAGGTGAATCCAGCATTTCCAGATGAGAAGATCGGAACGATGTCAACGTTTCTCCAAGCCGATATGATTGCATCATACCACGGATTGTTACTACCACCACCCCAACTGTTATTTACAACGTTTGGAGCTTTGGAACAATCAGGTGCAGCACCAACTGTATTTGTTGGGCAAGCCATCCAGTTACCACATTGAAGAAGATCAAAGTTAGTGCAACCTTGAGAAATACAGCCTCTGCAAGCAATCCAGGAAGATCCTGGAGCAACACCAATTCCTTCGGTACCGGCTGCAGAACCAATTACATGAGTCCCGTGCCCTTGGTTATCATTGGGTGCAGCATCGTGACCAGTAGGAGCATACCAGTTATAGTTGTGGTTCTGTCCAGGCTGGTTTCCACGGTAGGTGTATCGCAAAGCAACGTGTGTAGCACGTGCACCAGTGTCAATAACTCCAACAACAGCTCCTGTTCCTCTGTTACCAGCATTCCATACTTCTGGTGCGCCGACATTGACAACACCCCATTGATAGTTTGAAATTGTATTATTGCCTGATGGAATAGATGTCCTTACCATCCCATTATCCAGCTGAATGATCCATTCAGATTCCAATGAAGCAACATCTGGATGGACGCTTAACATTTCAACTACTTCCTTGTCGACATTGCGAACAATAAGTTCACTGCTGATCCATAGTTGAGCAATCTCGTGTTTCTTACCGTGCGCTGATGCCTTTTTTAAATCAAATATAACATCTGCTTGAACAACATCCGTATGGTCCTTTAGGATGGCATATTGGCTGTTTAATTTAGCATTTCGGCTGGTCAGTTTCAATGAATTGAAGCGTTCAAAGGCGGCCTTGGTATTTGCTTTCTTGAATGTGATTTTAACATTGGTAGTTGTAGCCTGTTCCAAGTTCTTCCAGATATTTTCATCCACTCTCGCTACAGATGCAGAAACCACGGCACAATACGTTAGACCAAGAACAATGAAAGCGATGTGGCATTTCATATTTTACAACCTTTTGAATGAAATCCCTTACGATACTGTTTTATTAATCGAAATGTTTCAGTATTAAGAGCAGATAAGACAAATCATTTGTTATCAAATAGTTGATAAAATTGTGAGCAAAAATAGTTAACCGAAATGCTCAATGAACAATGGATTTTGGCCACGAATTTTGTTTTGGGTTAACCCAAAAGATAAATAATTTCCATTTTTATTGGCGATTTGCAACGAAGGATGTGACATAGCGAGAATTTTTGCTTTACATAATCAAGAGTGTGCCTCTTCACATTTGCATGTAGTGTACGAATATCTTGTTCTGTACCAGTTAAAAATCTTCTTTACTTTATTTGGTGTGATGCAATTTCCACACATTTCACAGCAGTTCATTTTCATGAAAATTTCGCTAAACTGCTCACTTTTCTCAGAGCTGGTCAAACAACTACAACCAAATGTATTTTCTGTTGAAAGCTGACACCTTCGTGGTCGGAATTGCGGTCGTACATTTTTCGAAAATGAAATATGAGGCACACAAATGTAGGCTACAATATTACCTAGGTACTGATGCCTCTTAATTAATGATTCGTAATGATACAATCATATCACATGCTTTTATGGTTTTTGCCGAGAAAACAAGCAATAATTAAAAAGTCTGCACTGAATTTGAACCCGGCAAAGCAAAGTGAACCATTGATTGAGCCAGTAACATGGTTGTGTTTTTTCAGTTTCAGATTCTGTGGAAATATGAGTGTCGAATGTGGACACATTTAGATATAACCTCTACAAATGTCCAATGTAACTCGTCAAATGTGCTCTTTGAATGTCATATATTTATTTTCACTTATGTTTTCGCATTTTCACATCTCTATAGAGTGTTTAAAGAGGATGTCAAAAAGACTGTGCGCTCATAAAACTCAGTTACATTAACTGGTTTGTTCCTAGTTAACTTTTTTCGCCCTTTAAGCACTCTATAGTCATAGTACAGGTTTTTGCCTGAACAACATACAAGTAGGTATGGCCAGTCCATACAAGTCGGAGCACATACGGATTTGCATGGCGCCACCTCAAACGAACTCATTTCTAGTGCAAATATCTATTTACTTTCATTGATGGTAATCACTATGTCAGAACAGCTGTAAATCTAGCTTTCATCCCCTTATTTACTTTCCGTGTCTATCTTGGAGAAAGACAACATCAGGAAGACATTGTCATCAAACTTGTGTTTTTATGTTGTCCTCTGCATCAAATATCAAAAAACAAATATTTACCACACGAAAAATATGTTTTTAGTTTAGTCATTTTAACTTGGCTTATAAGACCTTTTACTAAAAATTCAGTTTTCAATGTCTCAAAACACACGTTTTGTGCGTATTGTTGTGTTTGAATCAATTATCAACTAAAAACAAATTTCCATGGAACAGTTCAAGGTGCTGAGAAAATTTTTTAGATTTAATTTATTCGCAAATACTATGCGATGAAAAAAGATCATCCCCCTGTTATTTCAATAAAAAAGTTTGATTTAATTGATTCGTGAAAGGGAAAATGGAACTATTGTAACATTGCTCTTTACATTGCAATGTATATTATAATGTAACCTTATTGATCATTCAAATGAATTTTGATACACGATGTAGGATATATTTTGCATTGGAAAGGTGATTATGGCCCGAAATTGCGAAAAACGTAGTTTCTACCACGGAAGGTATGCCGGTATGCCGCACACGACGTCTTGTCGACCAGCTTCGTCTCAACATCTAGTGCGAAAAAATAATTTCACTTGGTAGATAAATAACTAAAAAAAACTTAAATATTTTAATCAAGTTTTGCAACTACGAACGGTAATTTTTGATTGGACGGATCGACAAAATGTGTCAAAACTTTCAAAACTAAACATTACGAAGTAAATTGATAGATTTTCGTTTTTTCGAAACAACTTTTAGCAACTGTTTATCAATGGCAATGGTACACACAAAAAAAAATCGATCAAAAACGAGATAAGACTAATGGTTTACTTATCCGTCACTAGGTAAATTTAAAACATACGGTAAGTGTCATACAGAATATGACGTTTACTACCAGTGAGGTAATATGGTCATTTCTCCCTAGGGAAAATCCTTTACTTTGTTTGTAAAGTAAAATAGCATACTGCACAAGGGAAATTATAAGAGATGTCAAATAACTTCCCTGGTTTTTAAAAAAGCGCACAAGCAAAACGAGCCATCAGAACAGTCGGAGCGTTTGCTGCGACTGAGCCCCGTACAAACCCGTATATCTATTGCGTACGTGACCCTATTGCGTCTGTCACCCTACTTTGACCGTAAACCTATTGCGCCGGTTAATGTAGTTAAAGTAAAATTATTATGGAATGTGTACATCTTAGAAATTGCGCATAGCGCAATTACGAAGCCCCGTACGACGTTCCTTTCAAATGAAACAAAAATTTCAAATAGCCCTAAAATTTTAATTTATTGAATATAAATACACATAGGGCCCTAGTACCGGCCTTAGTCCGAGGACCCAAATTTATTTTTATTTTCAACTACATTCTATTCGGCCTTCGATTACCTTCTAAATTAAACAAAAATTACGACAAACGGATGAAATTTACGCGAGTTGTATGTAAAATACACATAGGGCCCTAGTACCAGCCTTAGTCCGAGGACCCAAATTTATTTTTTTTTCAACTACATTCTATTCGGCCTTTGATTACCCTCCAAATGAAACAAAAAATACGAAAAACGGATGAAATTTGCTCGAGTTCTATGTAAAATACACATAGGGCCCTAGTAGCGGCCTTAGTCCGAGGACCCAAATTTATTTTTTTTCAACAACATTCTATTCGGCCTTTGATTACCTTCCAAATGAAACAAAAATTACGAAAAACGGATGAAATTTGCTCGAGTTATATGTAAAATACGCATAGGGCCCTAGTAGCGGCCTTAGTCCGAGGACCCAAATTTAATTTTTTTTTCAACAACATTCTATTCGGCCTTTGATTACCTTCCAAATGACACAAAAATTACGAAAAACGAATGAAAATTACTCGAGTTCAATGTAAAATACACATAGGGCCCTAGTAGCGGCCTTAGTCCGAGGACCCAAATTTAATTTTTTTTCAACAACATTCTATTCGGCTTTTGATTACCTTCCAAATGACACAAAAATTACGAAAAACGAATGAAATTTACTCGAGTTCAATGTAAAATACACATAGGGCCCTAGTAGCGGCCTTAGTCCGAGGACCCAAATTTAATTTTTTTGTCAACAACATTCTATTCGGCCTTTGATTACCTTCCAAATGACACAAAAATTACGAAAAACGAATGAAATTTACTCGAGTTCAATGTAAAATACACATAGGGCCCTAGTAGCGGCCTTAGTCCGAGGACCCAAATTTAATTTTTTTTTTCAACAACATTCTATTCGGCTTTTGATTACCTTCCAAATGACACAAAAATTACGAAAAACGAATGAAATTTACTTGAGTTCTATGTAAAATACACATAGGGCCCTAGTAGCTTTTCACTTCTAAGGCCCTAACTCACGGTCCACTCACCCGATTTTAAAAAACTATTTTTTCCTCGATTGGTATTGACAATACCTATCATTTGCCGTGTCATTTACATTTCCATCGTTTATTTTGCCATAAATATCACCAAAAGACCTTAAATCACTTAGGTGGCCCTAACTCACGAAGGGCCGACCCGAATATGCCCATCTTCGAACTTAGCCTCACTATTTTGACTATCTTTCAGGGAAAAAAAATTTTTTGAAATCGGATTTGATTTACTCAAGATATCGACGTGACGGACAGACGGACAGACGGCCCAAATTTTTATTGCGGATTCGTCATCTATGAACATAGGCAAACACTTTGCCCTTACCGTCTGCTTCGAATTCCATCAATTACACACGGCATCGTAATCCTATAAGCCCCTTCGTACTTCGTACGGGGCTAAAAATCGAAAGTATTCACTGGACCGTATAATATATAGGTTTGTTCCAAGGCCATATGAATTGTCAAATTTCATCCATAGAACCATAACCTCAATAATATCTCTGTGTAAATCACGTAGACGACGTTGCTCGATTTGTATGAAATATCACATAAGCGACGTTGCTGTGGATGAAATTGTCGTTGTTCGGGTTGTCAAAGTTCGTGTTTACAGTTACTTGGAACGAACCTATAGGCGAGTACACACTTTGTGAAAAATGCCTGAAAAATCGACACTCTGCAAAATGATTGATAAATTGCGGCGCGTAGTTTTGAATGTGCGAATTAAAGTTTCTGCTTAATGAGATTTATTGACAATTTATTAGTTGAAATTCAATATTTCGCATTCCAGAACGAAAAGGAAATATTTTCCATTAATAACTAATCAATAAATCAAATAAAACAGAAACTCTGATTCGCAAATTTAAACGTTCGCTCCGCAATTTTTCAATCACTTTGCAGAGTGACGATTTTCAGTTATTTTTCAGCAATTTTTCACGAACTATGTACTCATCTTATAGCTCTCACTCAAAAATTTTCCTTTAATTCGCACCCGTACGATTGGCTATAAATAAGGTCGTTTACCAACAAAAAATTGTGGAACCTCTCAATATCATTCTCACACTTTCGTTGCCTAGTTTCCTATGCATGAAGCCTTGAACTATCAGCGACATTCGATTACAAATTTGATTAATTAATTAGTAAACTAGACAAATGAACGATCTTGACACAGCATCACACGTAATTGTTTGAACATCTGTAACATTTTATGCCAATTTTATTGTAAATTTGGTATAAATACCGAAATTTTTGTTCATACAAGGCATAATCAAAACAACATCAAGTTTGAAAAAGTTAAACTCCAACACTAAAATGAAGTCGTCGTTTTTAATAGGATTCTTCTTGTATTGTATGGTGAGTTCAATTTTATTTAAAGTTTTCAAATGTTCTCGTATGATGAATTACTTTATAAAATATAGGTACACTCGTCTCCAACGCCGTCATTTCTATCGGGAAGTGCACAAGTTAGCGTGGAAGCAAGAATCAATGTTGTCAAAGCCATTGTCGAGGCAATTCAGTCACTAAATTCATCATTTGCTGATACTGTTTTAAATGCCATATCCGAAGCGATGGCGATTAGAGCAGAGGCATCTGCTAATGCAGCACAATTATTTGCCGAGCTATTTACAAATGATTCAAACACTGTAGCAGCTGCCATTTCTGAAGCTCTGGCCACTCGGGCGACTGCCGCTAGTAATGCTGCTAATGCGATTGTTAGTCGTATCCAAAGTGCTAACGAAGCTATATCTCAGAAACTAGCTGAACGAGCTGCAATCGCTAGCGAAGCAGCCAATGTAATCGCTCAATCCTTCGGTAGTTTGACACCAACAAGCGGAGGTGGTGGTATTCTAGACAGTCTTCCAGAAGCTGCTAGAAACGCTGCTAATTTAATAGCAGAAGCCATTTCCGACCGCATTGAAGCACGCAATAGTGCAATAGCTGCCATCGCCGAGGCTTTGGCTAACCAAGCATCTAATCCTGGAACAGGTGGTGACGCATTTTCCGCACTCGCTAGTGCAGCCGAAAATGTTCAAATTGCAATAGCAGAAGTGTTAGCCCAACGGGCAGAAGCAGCTACAGCAGCAGCCTCTGCAATATCCGAAGCTTTCTCTCAAAATGCACAAAATATCGCAACCATAATTTCAAGTATTTTGGCTCGGCGAGCTGAGGCTGTGAGTTCAGTAATCAATGCTATCGTACAGGGTATTTCTAGTAGTAACAGTGGTTTGTCTGCGTCCGTTGCTGAAGCATTTGCAGCTAGAGCACAACAAGCAAGTAGTATAGCAACGTCTATTGCCGAAACATATGCTTCAGCAAATACTGCAATTACATCAGCCATAGCTAGTCGATCACAGGCTGCAGCAGATGCAATCGCTTCAGCAATAGCTAACCGTATCGAAACGAAAAGTAATGTAGAAAGCGCCATTGCCGAAGCTTTGTCTGGACAAGGTTCCTCTTCTGCATTCACTTCAGCCCTGGCAAATGCGGCACAGAATGCAAATAATGCGATAACTTCAGCTCTTGCAACTCGGGCTGAAGCTGCCAGTAACATCGTTGATTCAATTTTAGCAGCTTTGGCAAACAACCAACAAAGTTCAACAATCATTCAAACATTATCAACTATAGCCGAGAATATTGCTAGGGCTAGACAAGATGTTATAACAGCCATTGCACAATCAATATCATCTACACAAACACAAGCCAATGCAGCTGCGACTAACTTCGCAAGTGTTCTAGCAGCCGTGGTTGCACAAAGAGTTGAAGCGAGAGCAAATGTAGCCGCAGCGATCTCAGCATCATTATCTTCGTCATCTGGTTCATTTTTTGAAGCTTTATCTGCAGCCGCACAAAACGCAAACAATGTTATCTCTGATGCGTTGGCTCGACGGGCTCAGGCAGCGTCAAATTTAGCTACTGCAATTTCAGTTGCAGCCGCTGATCGTCGTGAAGCATTAAGTAACATTGCCACCAGCATCAACAACTCTCTTCAAAGTGGATCTCAGAGCAGTGCCATAGCCGACTTTTTTGCGGCTCAATCACAAGCTGTATCGAGTGCCCAAAATGCAATATCAGAATCCATAGCTCGACGCATTGAAGCTAAGAACGCGGCTGCCAATTCCATTACACAGGCCATAGCAAGTTCTAATTCTGGATTTGTTCAGACAATTTCAACCGCAATTACGAACACAAATAATGCAATTGCTTCCGCTATTGCAGCCAGACAACAGGTTGCCACCAATATCGGTAATGCCATATCATCCGCTGCCCCCCAGTCACCAACAATAATAGCAACTGCAGCACAAAATGCTGCTAACTCTTTTGCACAAACTCTTTCACAAGCAGCCGCAGACCGTGCAACAACTGCTAGTGCTGTTGCAAGCGCTATTGCTACTCAAGTGCAGAATACGGGTCAAGCAATTGCTCAAGCACAAGCAAATCGTGTTACAGCGGTGAGCAATGCTGCAACTATTGTAGCAGAAACCATTCAACAGCGAAAGGAACAAAGGGCTACAGCCGCTTCTAATTATGTAAATGCAATCGTAACGGCTGCACAAAATGCTCAAAAACAAAGGCAACAATTTTTTAATCTATTTGGAAAATAAATTAATTTATTAGAATAAGCTGGAAAGCAAAGTGATTGATTATGTCGAGTAGTTATACCCTTGAATTCACCCGGTAATCCTTTTTTAGTAAATTCTTGACACTACGATAAGTCGAGTAACTCTCACCCGAATTTGATGAATGTTCTTTCTTCCTAATGAAAATAGCCGCGCATTCGAACTTTATTTTCGGAACTTATTCAAAAAGTTCGGTCGGTGCTATTAAATCTTGACACTCTAGAATCGTAAGGTCAGCTGGTGTCCTTGAAGCGATCAAAACCTGTACTGTACTATATGAGCAAAGATCACGAGTTGTCATGTCTCTAATTTTTCCATATATTTATGACGTTTCGTGATCGTAACTAATGATGTTACCATCTTTCCAATATTGGCTACAAAACACTCAAATTACTTCGTTTTTCCTACTGATTTTACTAAGTCATTTGATACAATAGCAACATGTCATTTGCTATCATTTGAAAAATTTAAATTAAACCAGAGATCGGAAATCAAAGTCCACTTATTATATAGCGATAAAAATCATCCAGGCTCAGAGAAACGACTGCCGAGCTCAACTAAGTTATCACGATTAAAATTGACAATTTTACTAATTCAGCTTTCACCACCTGGGTCAAAAACACACCTTTTTGTTGCTACAGTTTTGTACATTTAAATGTACCGTCATATCATGCCCGCACGTTAGTTTGTTTTAACAAAAAATTTTGAGGACGGCGGAGCATATTTACAGCAACTTTTTGAGTTCTCCCCCTTAGCTCCAATGACCTCCGAGATATTTGGAATCTAGGCATCAATACGAGCTCAACGAGCTATCACACGTTACTGCAGAGCTTCAAAATTGGCATATTGAACTTCGAAATATTGATGTTTGTATAATGTAAGCCGAAATAGGGTCGATCAACGCACTTCAAGCAAAAGTGCTATTAATTAGTGACAGCTGCCAAATAGAGTACTACTTTGTATGAAAAAATTGTCCGAATTTTTTTACAGTGCCAAAATTTGTTTGATACACTGTCCTGTTTCAGTACCCTATTTAGAGTACCACTCATGCTTGAAGTGCGTTGGGTCGATTGAAAAACTAATTGCTGTTCCGGAGTCCTGAGATCATGTGCTATACTATGGCATTTTATTTGACTGAAATACGTCGAGTAAAAAATTAATTATTTTTCTGTTGACAATGGTTTTGTTGCAGCGACATCTTTCAGGGATAGAGTGAATCGTTCTCTATGAGAAGAGTTTTGATTGAATAGAGAATAGAGAACTGACGTCGCGCCGTAATCCATCTCCAGTCTCATCTATTCGTAACATAAAAAAAAAGTTTTTTTATCCCCATAGAGGGTTAAAAATTCCATGTGCAATCCGTTGCAAATTTAAAATGAAACTAATTCGCTTAACTAGCTTTATTCATATAAAAGGCTCGATTCCCACTTACCCAAAAAGTACTCCGTGTGAGAAAAAAATTGAAATTCTGAAGCAAACCTACGGCGTGAAATAAAGTGTATGAATGAAGAACCGACGCGTCGCGACGTGATTTCTTCTTCTTTTTCTATACGTTGATACTTAATTCGTACAAACACTATGCATACCAATAAAGAATTGACTTCTAGAAAACGTTCCTCATCAACAGCCCGGCTGTTACTGTTCATATCGAATGACTTATTTTTAACTGCCTTTTTGGAAAAGTAGTAACTGCCATTTTGATTCTTTTATCTGCGATTTTGGTTTTTGTAGCTCAACCACCTATTCTGCTGTTTTATTTATTTCCAACTTCCTCTTTGAAAAGTGCTATCTGCCACGAAGTACAAAGGGGCTTATAGGATTACGATACCGTGTGTAATTGATGGAATTCGAAGCAGACGGTAAGGGCAAAGTGTTTGCCTATATTCATAGATGACGAATCCGCAATAAAAATTGTGTATGTCCGTCTGTCCTTCTGTCTGTCATGTCGATATCTTGAGTAAATCAAATCCGATTTCAAAAAAAAAATTCCCTGAAAGGTAGTTGAAATAGTGAAGCTAAGTTCGAAGATGGGCATATTCGGGTCGGCCTCTCGTGAGTTAGGGCCGCCAAAGTGTTTTAAGGTCTTTTGGGATATCTACGGCAAAATAAACGATGGAACGGCAAAGACAGGTATTGTCGATACCAATTCAGGTAAAAAATGTTCATTAAAATCGGTTGAATGGACCGTGAGTTAGGGCCCTAGAAGTAAAAGGCGACTCGGCCCTAAGTGTATTTTGCATATAACTCGAGTACATTTGATCGGATTTTGCTAATTTTCGTTTTATATGAAAGGTAATTGAAAACTGAATAGAATGTGGTGGAAAAGCATTTTAAATTTGGCTCCTAGGACTAAGGCCGCTCCTTGGCCCTAAGTGTATTTTGCATATAACTCGAGTACATTTGATCGGATTTTGCTAATTTTCGTTTTATATGAAAGTTAATTGAAAACTGAATAGAATGTGGTGGAAAAACATTTTAAATTTGGCTCCTAGGACTAAGGCCGCTCCTCGACCCTAAGTGTATTTTGCATATAACTCGAGTAAATTTGATTCGATTTTCCTTATGTTTGTTTTATTTGTAAGGTAATTGACCACCGAATAGAATGTTGTTAACAAAATTGTATATTTAGGTTCTTGAACTGAGGCCGCTACTAGGTCCTATTTATACTCAATAAATTAAAATTTTAGGTCAATTTGAAATTCATGTTACATTTGAAAGGAACGTCGTACGGGGCTTCGTAATTGCGCTATGCGCTATTTCTAAGATGTACAGATTTCATGCAAACGGCTTACGGACTAAGTATGGGGATAGACGCACTAGGGTCACATACGCAATAGATATACGGATTGGTACAGGGCTCAGTCGCAGCAAACGCTCACGCTCCGGCTGTTCTGATGGATCATTTTACCTTCTATTTTGTAAAAGTTTTTTGCCCTTTTAAGTTTTTTGTCTGCCATTTTGGTTGTTCAAACTCAACTACATCTTCTGCTTTTTTATTTATTTTCAACTGTCTTTTTTATCTCTAAAATTATTAATTTTAAACTGCCCTATGTGTATCTGACTTTTTAATTCTCTTTATTTCAACCGTTTATATTAATTCTTTTTGTAAATATGTTCTTTAGTCCCTAAGATTCCTTGAAATTGATTATAGTATAGGACCTGCGTCACCTGATAAGAATTATAATCAGAAAGAAGTTCCGTTTAATATTCTTGTTAACAATCAAAAGGTTGGTGAAACAGCCGCGGTTTAAGAACTCATAAGTCTTCTCGAATGGTTCGGTGTGACGTCGGTTTCCTCACTGTTTCAGTATCAGAAACCATTTTATCCTGACTGTCAGTCGAAGTGTGTTGCAAATAAGTTTCTTTTATGAGATCAGATCCTTTTTCAGCAATCATCATGGCAACTCCGTTCGTGAATCCACTGATACTGATAGGAATGCTGCAAGAGTCGAAAACAAGTTGTAATGAGAAAATGTGAGTGAAAAATTTGTCCAAAGTTCAGCGTGGGCATAAAGCAGGAATGTAGCAAAGATTCGAACCGATGGTGTTAATTTGTTAATATCATAAAGTTGTAATGAAACGTCGCCCATAGGTGCGAACAGGATTTACTAGTTCGTAAATAAGAGGATGACTTGAGTCGTGTATAAATGATATCTCCACCAGGGCCTATTATGTAGAATTAATCAAGGGGGTAATCACTAGTAAATCAGTAAATCACGGTAAATCACAAAAATTTTTGAAAAATTTTTGAAAATTTTTTAATTGTCACTGGATTACATTTCGAAGTATCGTGGCCGTAAACATATAGGATAAATTTCATGAACTAATACAAATTGAAGTAAATAGATTCAAATTTAGTAGAAACTTCATTTTTGATTTACTTGATTTACTGTGATTTACTGTGATTTACCGTGATTTACCGTGATTTACTGAGCTAGTAAATCAGTGATTACCCCTCGGAATTAATTTGCAAAATTTGCAAAAATTCACAGAAATTCACAAAAATTTGCGCTTCATTTTTCACATTTTGCAAGTCTTTGCATTCTTTTGTCTGCTTTAGTACAATTTAAAGTGAATAAAGCAATTAATTTGACTTTGAAGGTGTGTAGAAGTTTTTTTTTGAAAAGTTTTGCAAAGTGGAGAATTTTGTGGGAATTTTTGCAAATTTAATTCTACATAATAGGCCCTGATCTCCACCATGTTCGAATATTTGATAAGCTGCACATTAGGTTTTGATCATTCTAAACGTTGAGCCTAGTGCGTAAGAGAAAACTGCATTTTCGTATTTAATTTTTCACTTACACGCCACAGTCAATTTGTCGTAGGCCCTTAGTTTTGTGAACCTTTAACTCTGCATCGACCACTGCTTCCGAATCGATTCCCATTTTACTAGTGCCAACAGCATGTCCAATTGAATTTGAGATGTGCGTTATGTAACACTCCCAATATTCATCCGACAAATATTCATGGGCATCACAGTCCTTCAAGTCGAATCGAATCAATTCGGTTCCAGCTGTGCGGAATGCGTCCGATTTCATCAGCCGAATTGCATATTTGATTCCACGAATCAGTGCCGTTCTGTCGCTCGCTGCGCTCAAATAATTCGCAGTGATGTTCTCGCGGAGGTTTTCGTCAAGTCGTATGAAACCTTTCGATGCTGACTTTAGTCCAGCAATCCATAAAAACAGAATTGCCGAGTTCTGGTTCGCTTCCGCGATAGCATCGTTGAGGCTATCTAGACCAGTGTAGACATTCGAGCTTTTCAACAGATCTTTGGGATATCCTTGGAAAAGGTGGCCAAAGTCGAGAGCAACGTCCGGTATCCCAGTAATATTTGTTGTATCCACTTGAACCATTAGGACCGGTGTTGTGCTGAGAGCGTTTAGATCCATCATCAAATATTCATATAATTTGTGTATCATTATCATTGGAGAAGCTGGTTTCGACGTGATGTTAGTGTACTTGAATACAAGGAATGTGGAAACGTGATCCATAAAGTTATCACCAACAGATAGGTCAGCTTTGCACGGAATTCCGAGTTCTTCGACATGTTGTTTCGGTCCAATACCAGATCGCATCAACAATGTTGGGCTTTGTAACGCCCCGGCCGAAACGATAACTTCTTTCGTACAATTTACGATCCTTTTATGTTCACCTTTATAAGTGAATTCAACCCCGTACGCAACGTTATTCTCGTCTAACAAAACTCGATCCACGTATGCGTGCTTCACAACATGCAAATTTTTCCTATCCGTTACTTTCGATAGGAACGAATACGCTGTCCCGCTACGCTGACCATTCGAATGATATTTTTGTAGCAAAGTATACCCAGAGGACGGTGCAGCTTCAGCATTAATGTCTTCAATAAATTCGAGGCCGAAATCATTCAAAAATGAAATAACCTTCTGATCGAGCTTGGATGTATTTGGAGAGGAGATTTTCACTGGACCCGATGAGCTGTGGTATTTGCCGTCCATGTGAGCCACAAATTTCTTATTCAGATTACCTTCGTACTTTTTGAAATATGGCAGAATGTCCTCGTAACTCCAGCCTGCATTCCCCGCATCAGCCCATTCATTGAAATCATTTGAATATCCGCGCATAAAATTCATTGAATTTAATGATGACGTTCCTCCTAGCATTTTGCCACGGGGCAGATAACAACCGTCTTTTCCATTAATTTGGCAGGCCATTGAAGAATGTCCATAGAATTGCCAGTCCACCCGGGTTTTCAATTGCTCGAAAACGAACACAGGTACCTGCAAGTTTCGGATCTATCAAACGTTGAATGCTTTTACACTCAACAATTCACGCCGTTAGTGCGCCTCAGAATTTGAATTTTAACGAATTAACGAATTAAAAAAAAAATCACGCTGTAAATGTGCCTAAAATTTGAATTTTAAGTGAACGATTCGATGAAAAAGTGAACCGAAAAATACATTTCAACGCTTCATTGTTTGAAAATGACGCTACGTTAGAAAGACCTCAGCACTTTATATTTTGAATTTCGACCGCACTTATGGCGTGAATAGTGCGTTACATCACGGCAAAATAAAATAAACCAGACAGGAGCGGTTTATTTTTGAAATGTAAATAAGGGACCTAATACACTGTACGAAAATGAACTCAAATGAACGCTGACATGAATTGAAAAATTTTATTCACAAAATACAAAGGCTACAAGACAATACAGGTCCCTAGTCAAATCAAGCGCTCCTGCCTGGTTTACTTTACTCTGCTGTGGTACGTTACATAGATGGCAGTAGTATGTAAAGTGAAGTAAAACTTTAACCTCTTCCTACACAAATATGTTAGGCCAATGCAGTACGTTGAAGTGAGTTAGTTAGGCTGGTTAGGCTTTAGGCAGTTTATTCATAATTCATATCATGTGTCTAAAATTTGAATTTCAAGTGAACGAGTCGATGAAAAAGTGAACCGAAAAATACATTTCAACGCTTTCTTGTATAATAATGACATTGCGTTAGAAAGATTTTGAATTTCAACCGCACTTCCGGCGTGAATTGAATTGCATCCTTTGAGTCGTTAGGCAAATTGCACCCGGTTGTGACTAGTTACTTTTTACTACAACATGGAAGTAAAGTTAAAAGTCACGGTTTATATTTCCTTCTGTGTTTGTGATACCTTTAAAAATATCGTTTCTTAGCTTATCAAATTTTCCTTACTTGAGATTCGATTGGAGGATCTCCACCAGCTTCGAGCAGTAGAACATTCCAATTTTCGATCTCGCTTAGCCGACTAGCAACTATAGCACCGGCTGAGCCGGATCCCACGACAATGAAGTCATAGCTACCAAATTCTATAAAAAAGAAAATCAAAGTTTCTGTTGAGTTACTTAAGTCTGCATCATAAAATAATTACAGAGTTTTAGGAAGTAGCATTTGACAATCTCAACATACACTGATAAAAAAAATTCCGTCAACATACGTCCAGTATGTATGTAACAGAGAAATGAAAAGTTGGTACGCCTGTGGCGAGATAGAAGGACCATGTCGAAAAAAGTGGCACCTCTCTTGAGAGAATTCGTATGTAATTCTCTCTCATACCGGACACAATTCACGCCGTAAGTGCGGTCGAAATTCAAAATGGAAAGTGCGGAGGTCTTTCTAACGTAGCGTCATTTTCATACAATGAAGCGTTGAAATGCACTTTTCGGTTCACTTTTTCATCGAATCGTTCACTTAAAATTCAAATTTTAGGCACACTTACGGCGTGAATTTTTAACCTCAGATTCCTTCTATCTCGCCACCGGCATATCAACTTATCATTTCTCTGGTATGAAATGGATGGCAGACAGCTTCATTTCTGCCTACTTCGGATACGTACATTCGAGTGACACGAATATTCACGAGCAGTATGATTATACGTCGGACTCAGAAATGTACAACACACATGTCAGACGTTGGAATATACATATTCGAAGTAAGGAAGAAATAAAGCTGTTTGCCAGCTATTTCACACGTATGTTGACGATTTTTTTATCAGTGTACTTCTTATGTTGACAACTACTTGTGTGTCACAAATTTCACATCTCTGTCTCTATGTATTCTCATTCTTGTAAATGGAAATTTAGACAATCTAAAAATCTAAATTTTTCTTCATTTTATCGGAAAGAATCGCTTGATAGCTTAAGTTGTAGCTATGAACTGTCTCCACTTATTCGACTATGAACAACAAGCCTCTTACTCGCCAATTTACGCCGTAAGTGCGTCTAGAATTTGAATTTAGTGAACGAGTCGATGAAAAAGTGAACCGAAAAATACATTTCAACGCTTCCTTGTATGAGAATGACGCTGCGTTAGACAGACTTGCGTGAGAAAGATTTTGAATTTCGACCGCACTTACGGCGTGAATTTTACAGGCAAGGTAAATTCCTGGGTAAATTTCGATTCCAAAAACTTATTTCTTTGAGGCATCATGCGAGAGTGTGATTTTAACAATAAAAAAAATCGTACAAATTCCACCCTAGTGCTGATGACACGAACAACGGAATACATTTTGACACTCGAGCTGTGCTGTAGAGGGCGTCACTTTGCTATGAAAAAATGAGTAAGAGCCATTTTACACATGGTGTTCCTACGTTTCAACGCAAAATTGCTCGTGTCGTGTATTTTCGACCTTAGCCACGGCAGAGTAAAATAAACCAGGCAGTAGCGGTTCATTTTCGAAACGTCAAATAAGGGACCTAACACACCAACAGAATATACCGTCATCTTATAACAAAATACCTCCTTGTGACACTATTTCTCCATAGTCTGGTGGCCACATTGACGGTCGTGAAACGTGACAATGTGCTGCTGTCAGTAATTGTATCATTGCAACAAGGAGATTATTAGCTCTGCCCACACTTGTTGCTGAACATTCTGACGAAATGTTAAAAGAATCCATTTCAATAATAAAATTTTGTGCTATCCGACTTGGTTGAGAACGAATACTGCATACGTTCATCTGTTTCATATTTAAACTGTACAAAAGAATATTGTTTGCACATTTCAATACATTCTAATATTAGTTAAAATAGCTGAACTAAGCGTCGATGACGCCATTTGTTGTCATCTATCTGGTTTTGATATAACTGATCGTGCAAATCGATCTTTTACACAATAAGAAAACGTGACGTTTCCAACACCACAAAAAACCCTGATTTAAATATGTCTATGATGTACCAGCGAAAAAGCCTCCGAATTAAACCTCCAAAATATTTTCCCTCGTACAGAAACGATACTCTCTCTAGCAAACAAACTCTCACCTGTCCGTGTCAACTATTACTCTTTTGTCTTCTAGAATCAACCGTCACACCCGTAGCCCCTGTCCTAGGGGAGAATGTTTAGAGAACTAGAGTGCTAATCCGTTTTTAGTCAGCAAACCAACTATCTGGCAACCCGATACATTCTGATATGACGTAATGAAGCAAGGAAGACTCAGTTGAAAAAGAACCTTAATGACGATCAGTCGGTTTATGTACGATTTGAGATAATTAAATCATTTTTTGTTAAACGTAAATTTTACGTGTTTTAATTTCAAGCTATTATCGAAGTGTGTTAGTTTCATTCACACCTTACTTCTTTGTGTTCTACAGACACTTATTTTGACTGACTACGCTGTAATTTCCATGTAAATTACAGAGGCTACTTTACACTTTCACCACCTCAATAAATGTTGTTTGTTTGCTAGAGAGAGTATTGACAGAAGCTTCCCTGTTAAATTTTGTAAAAGAAAAATTATTTTTTTGTAAAAATACAACAACATGGACAAGTACCGAAGACAGTTTTAGGGATTTTTTTGAAAGTGGACCAGGCTCCGTCGGAGCTATTTTATAGCGACGCTTTGTGTACATGCCCAGATAACCCTTGGCCCAAATAGTCGAACACCGCAGTCGTTCAATTTTAATATTCTTTTATTGGCTGGGGTACTTCCACTAAAAGTCGAAAAAAAGTGTTTTTTGTCCGTGATTTACTGTGGCTATGGACATATATGTGTGTGGGCTCATTGGATAGGTATTATCCAGGAGATACGGGGAAAGCACAGATATCTTACATGTTCTGTACCGTTGTTTGAAAATAACAAAAAAAATGTGTCAGTGAACGGCTGTAAATTTTGATGAACTTCAAAAGGTGATATCTCGTACCTGGCGAATGTTAGTCTTTAGATCAGGTGATATAGACATCAAAAACAGCATAATTCGTGTAATTTTCTAAAATTAATATTTTGCTTTCGAGTGAAGGAACACTATTCACTTTGTACTAAAAAAACTATGCTGAACCTGTCACTTCTATGGCAAATGGGGCATCATTGTAAAGCTAGGTTAAGGCTCTATCAGGGCACCTACCGATAAAATTTACAGCCTTTGACTAACACAATATTTTTGTTATTTTGGAACAGTGGTACAGGACACGTAAGGTATCTGTGCTTGCCCCGTATTTCATGGACAATACCTATCCAATGAGCCCACACACATCTTTGTCCATAGCCTGTAACGGCAGTAAATCACGGACAAAAAACAACTTTTTTCGACTTTTGGTGAAAGTTCCTCAGCCAATAAAAGAATATCGAAATTAAACGACTGTGGTTTTCGACTATTTGGGCTAAGGGCTATCTTGACATGTAAACAAAGCGTCGCTAGAAAATAGCTCCGATGGAGCCTGGTCCACTTTCAAAAAGCTCCCCCTTTAGTTTTTTACACAATAATCATATTTCCCGCACCTCCCAAGCGAAGTCATGCTTCGAGCAAAGTTTTGATCCAATAACTGTTAAGTGGAAGTTACTTAGATGTACACATCAAAAGTACATCATTATGCCTCAACGTTGTAATCAAATGTTGAAATTAAAGTATAGGCCACTGCTTTACGGACGTTCCATACAAAATAAGAGGCGTTAGAAAGAAAAGTTAGTATTGTGGAATTTGCACCACTGCACCGGGTAATATTTAAAGGATGTTTTTTGCATTCAACGACACGGATATTCACCACAGGCTAAGCAATGCAAAACGCAGCATATAACTTGTCGATCCCATCAACGCAAAATTGCTCGTGTCTTTTAAGGCTAATGGATTTTTAATTAGAGACGCTCTTTTTCCATGTCAGCTAGAAGATAGTTAAATTTACTACAACGAAGCTGCCAGTCTCTCTCTCTACAGAGCTGTGTTTTCCTTCTCTATGTGTGTCAATGTGAATCTGCGATCGCTGCGAATGTGCGGAACTACACTTTTTAGACAAATGACAGACTTTCCGTTTTTTCTTCTGGCAACAAAGTTGAGATTCATTGATGGTTCGTCCTAACTTCTAATCGCCTACGTAAGTTTTCTATGGAATACGTTTCCTCGATGAACTCCGCGAGAGTTGTCGGATCTCCGTTTGAGCTATTAAATCTGCGATTAGAGAGAAGCGAAAATCAATGAAAGGTGAACATGGACACTTTCCTGAATTTTCTCGAATTTTCCTAGATTTTTCCAACTTCCCCAAAACGTTTTTTTGGAAAATACAGTCGAAGGCAGTCAATTTTCAGCATAAATTAGCTTCAGCTGTTTTTCAGCTGATCTATACAAACAATCACAACCGTTTATACGTCTTTATACGGTTTTACCACTATCATGCGCGTGCGTGTAGCAGCTTCAACCGTATGAACAAGGAAAACCAGTTTTGATTGTATGTGTGGATCAGCTGAAAAACAGCTGAAGCAAATTTATGCTGAAAATTGACTGCCTTTGACTGTATGTGAAAATTTAAAAAAAACATAGCTAACGCCGACCCGTACGAAACACCTATTCGTATCAAAAGCCTTTAATGTGAAACTCTTCATTTATCTTACTTCATTTTCTTCTCTGCTGAAAAACTATTCTCCCTTTAAAATCACTTACATTATCCACTCTTTGCCTTGTTATCATATACAACTAAATTGCCGGAGGCAATATAGACAGCCCCGTACGAAGACAAATTTCATAAATTCCTATTTAAACAGCTATATACCGCTATATTTACCTATATTTCACTGTAAATAAACATTTCACAGAGGAATATGCTATTATATAGCTCTATATGCCTGTATATAGCTCAATATAGCTGTATATATGTATGTATAGATGTCCGTATATGGAATCCCTGAAACCCCACACACATAACAAATTATTTCCATGTTAACAGAAACTCTCTAAGTATCATTTTTCCCAAGATATTTCTATTTTACTAAAATCCAATATGGCCGCCGGCAGCCATTTTGTTAGGAGACCGGAAATAGTACCGACGCTTTACATTCGTTAATACCTTTCAAACAAAAAAAAATTCATGAAATTCGGTCAAAATTTACTCGAGATATTGTCAAAATACACCACGTTCACTGTACTTCCGAGTAGCCAGATAAGAGCTCACTCCAAGAGACCTAGCTCACGCTCCGGAGAACATAATTTCATAAAAAAAAATTTCCCTGATTGGTACGGTCAATACCTATCTAATAAAGCTAAAACAGACGAAATATGTAACTCACGAGTCGGTCATCCGATTTCCATAAACTTTTTTTTTGTCGATCGGTATTGTAAATACCTTTTATTTGACGTAGCACTTACAAGTTTAACGTTTAAATGTCCGGAGATATCTTCGAAAAACCGTAAAGCACTTATTGGGCCACAGCTCGGGAGGGGTCGATCCAAAATCACTCATCTTCGAACTTAGCCTGTCTTTTGACATTACCAAACGGGAAAAAAAAAGAATTTTCAAAATCGGATGCGTTTTACTCAAGTTATCGTGCAGACAGACAGACGGACAGACGGACATTTTTTTTTCGCGGATTTGGCATCTCTAGACAACCACAATAGGTTTCCCCTTACTCAGGGAGTCCAATTCGACGTGTTACAAACGTATGCGTAAACCTATAAGACCCCAGTACTTCGTACGGGTCTAAAAAAATTGACAAACACTTTCCCAAACATAGTAGGGGACCAATCAAGAACTAAAGTGAATCGCAACTAAAGATTTATTTCCGATTCGAACCGTACACATGACACAATCAAAAATCTGTAAACAAACTGCTTCTGGTTCGTTTCGATCGTTGTCTTTGTAGTCTGCGATAAGTGTGTCTATAGTTCCTTCCCTTTCTGTTCAATAGAAAAATGTAAAAATTGATAGCGCACAATTAAGTGAGATCAACTTACGTATAATGAGTCACCGGAAATGGAATTTCGCACCGATGCAGTGTTATCCGATTGATGATTATCATCATCATCGTCACTGTCATCAAAATCAATCCAATTACTCAGTCTCTCCATGCCGAGAATCCGTATCCACATCGTCAACATGATTGGTGTCATGTACTTTGCTTTGACTTTCGGAGGTTTTTTGAAGAGATTTATGATAAAACTGAATAAAAGGCCGAACACGACTGTACTGACTAGAGTGACCAGCGGTTGCCATAAATAGGAGATAGAAAGCACCTCAGTCAACGGTGTGTACGTCTCATCTTTCCATGCATCATTCTGTTTGAACGAATACTGTGCGGTATCGACGTATGTCCTTGATATTGTTTCGTTCACGTAACATCCGTCGGTGCGTAACGGAAGTCTCTGATCTGGAAGTTCGCCGGCGTTGTTTTTCAATATTGAACCGATGCCGAAAAATAAAGTCAGTGCAACTGACGGTATCAATGCCAATGTTGATCCCTGCAGTCGACAGTTTGGTTTTTGTAACGAGAACTTAATTCACAAGAAACTTAAAACAAAAATTAATTTTTACCAAATTGTTCGTCCATGGAAAGAACATTCCTAACGAGAACAAACCCACAATCGGTCCAATGAATGTGCCGTGAAGTAAGCTGGCAAACTTTGAATGAAGGAAGAGTTAAGCAAGAAAAATATTTCGAGAGTGACCATTTCATACTAACCGGCAAAATGTTCCCAACGGCTGCAATGACGAAAATCAAACAGAATGACAGCGTTCCACCAACTCCAGAGATTACTTTCGAAAGATATCCCAGTTTCAGTGCGGATAGGCCGGGTCTGAATGGCTTCACATAATCCTCAATGATAATAGCTGGCAGGGCATTCAAAGAACTTGATACAGAACTGTATGGAATAAGAAGATAGTGAGATGGATAATGAGTCAATTAGTAGTAGCATAACACTGCTCCAAGAATTAACCAGTGTACGTAAGCCTCCAAATATTTTCTGTGCTAGGTGCTATGATAATAGTATCGATGAAGTATAAGTACCTTAAGGTACCAGAAGTAAGTCCTGCGAGTAAAATTCCGGGTAAGGTTGGAATTTTTCCGAGCACTTCCATCACAAAAAATGGTAAGAGTTGATCTGACGCACTCACCACCTATGACGTTAGTGATTAGGGCCTGATCGACGGCTTCCGTAAAATCTATTTTTCATACCGTAGTACCAAGTGGTGAAACAGCTGATACAGGGTCGCAATCGTAGTATCTCGCGAATATCAGCAGTCCGATAAGGGTACACATAAAAACAACGACGAACAAGCCAATCATGTTGTAAAACAGGCACCTAAATCAAATCGAATTAGGATCACTTGCGTGGACTCGCATTTCTAGTACGAACTTTCTGGCATCTCTGAGTGTTGGCACAGATAAGTAACGTTGAATTTGTGCTTGAGTGCCAGCAAACAATGGGATCCATGAGAAGTAAGCTCCTATCAAACCAGTCCAAAACGTATGCCGTGTGCGGGGATCGGGATCAAATCTACAGATTGACAATTTTTGTTCTTACTTATGTTGACTCGGACAAAGTGATCGAAGAAATTACATCGAAACATTCGTCCGTCCAGTCTCAGCTACTCTCGTCCACAGCACTCCAAAACCTCCTACTTCAATGAGTCCTAAAACAATGATTGTAATCATTGATCCGAACATGATAATTCCTTGTAACACATCAGTCCATAGCACAGCCTTTAGTCCTCCCTGAAATGTATGGTTTATTAAGAATGGTCACTGAGAATCATTTCGAACTTTCAAGTGGACTTCCTCTACGTGTTGGTTCTATTTCAAGTATCTTATTCAGTGAAATGGGTGAAATGGGTGAAATTAGGACCGGAATGTTTTTGAAATAAAGAAGCAGAGGTTGTTATGAAGTAGTACTTAACCGTACAAAGAACAATTAGTAATCAAATGAATAGTTAAGTGAAGAAACTGGACGTGTCATATTAATGAATTATAAGAAAAATGAAATTTAATTGACTAAGCTCAGTTTCATATATAGGTTAATGACTTTCAAGCATCTCAAGTCCAGTGTTTCGATTTGTCATAACAATTCAGCAGAAATGTCATTTGCACGTGAGTTTCACTTTGAGTGGTGAAGACTGATAAGAGGTGAGTTATCTTTCCACTTTCCTCGACTTCTACCTTTGAAAGACGTCAAGTGGAAAAGTTAAACAATGGAATCTGTTACTTCTTTTGATCGAATTAAAGTCCGAGCTCACCGCTTATTATTATCGTTGCTCGATAGACACAAGACACTACCTAAAATTCAAATTAGAGCATCAATCCGAATTTTACTTACGATAGACGAGTAGATGACGCAAACGATGAAAATTACTGCAGAAGATATGTATCGATTGACTCCAGCAACTGGTTTGAAAAAGTGCATGCGTTAATAGAACAAAATAGAGGAAATAGAGTAAAAGTTAAATAGTACCTTGATCCAGAGCGAGAGATGGTCCCCAAACTGTTAGTGGCATGTAAATCATCTGAGGAAAAGAATTGTAGTAAATCACTTTATATAGAGGAGCAGCGAAAGTTCGCAAGTAATTATAACAAAAGCCTTGCTGATTTTATGTTGTAATGTTAACCTTTCACAGACGGTAATTGTCGAGCATTTTACTTCTTTTGATCTATGTGTCTTCAACAGACAAAATCTTCTACTTCATCACGCTTAGAATACATTTTGATAGATAGTGCCACATTAGCCATAGAACATCGCTGTTGACAATTACAGTACATATGACATAGTCGTCCGTAAAAGGTTAACTAATCGAAAGGTTGTGAAACAATTTGACTCTCACCAAGTGAATAATTGCAGACACAGACATAATCCTTCGCGTGGTTTTGCTAAATCTTTTCTCCAGATACTGAAAACATATTCATTGTAGGCATGCCTTAGATTAGGTTATTGATAAATTTACCTCATAAGCCGATGTTAGTTGTAGTTGAAAAAATACGGGAACATACAGATAGGCCACCTAAAAAAAGCCAATTAGACGTAGAATATGACAGAACATCACGCCATTTCGTGGAACACTTACGGCTAAAGTCATGGGAATAAAGGACGTAGAGAAGAAAATGTAAACCAAACCGTAATAGTAGACTTCGACAGGGTTTCCCATTAACGTTATAGCCGATATAAAACTAAACGAAAAAAATAATTTTTAGTCGATTATTGAGAATGGTCTATCGTATGAACCTGCAAATTAACGACAATGTTACCGGAAACACCGTCATAGATCTTCCAGCCATCAGGAACTCTTCATTCGTTTGGTTCTTTTTGTTAAAAAATCCATAAAACACTCCGATTCCCATTGAAACGCATAACAATGCTGCGAAAATCTGATGGAATAAATTATAAGTGAGGGAACTGAATGAGCCCTCATTATTTCGCTGATGTCAACGATCCACTATCTTGATCCCTGCAGACTCTACACACTTGTAATATCATAATATCTTGATCTTAGTATTTGCATTAGATTGTTATAAAATCTTGTACTTCGTTTGTTGTAACACAGACTTTTACTATATGTGACTGCTTAAGACAGAATACATTTATGCCGATAACAGAAGACATAGTCCGTTCAAAGTAAGGTAATGTGATTAAATTTATTGCCTGCTCCATGCGAAAGTTGATCATTATGTAACAGTTTGCACCCTGCGATAACGATCCATTACATGAAGAATATTTTCCTTTGATTTTGCGTGATTTATTTTGCATGGGACAGGCAATAAGCTAGAATACATTGCTGCTGCGGAATTCAGAAATTCGAAAACAAATTTGTGATACCCGCAAACTCAATCGTGTTCATTTTTCACTTGCGACTAAGCTTTTATCATAAAACTACTACCTCATGTAATGAATTACTTTCGCAACGTCCAATGTAATCTATTATTACACACTGGAACGATTTAGAACTTATTTCGCCAGTGTAATTCCCATCGTCCATTGTTTACATTTGTAAACTCCTGGTGGTATCGAATTTATATCAACACGACGGTAATTGATCTACAGTTTTGTTTTTAATGCGAAAATGATTACCACTTTTGCTATGTCACTGATAAAGATGTTTGCAATTTTTTATAACTCTCGCACGACGATACGCAACGACAATTTTGTAGGAATTTTGAATTTTATTTTTACAATTGTAAAGATATCTCGTTTTGAATTGCAAATGAATTATATGGACGTCAATTATCCAGGACAGTGACGTATTTATGGCGCTACACGAAACATCTTCTTGGAAAAACTAGCAATATGATTCTCACTCAAGTCTTCTCATCATTAACTATTCAGAGACAGCGAGTCTGTCACTTCTTTTCATTTTTTGATCTCAACAGATTGATACGAAATCTTTTACTTCACAAGTCTTAACAGAAGGTACCTGCAAAAGGCAAAGATGTTCAATTTACCAGATATTCCGTCCATTTGAACAATGATTGATAGTCGTCATCGAAAATGAATTTTAGGGTCGTATTTTCCGACATTTTGGAAGGAAAGATTATCGTCCAACAGTCGACTACGGCACAATCACATCAATATCAACCTTTAACGAATTTCAGTTCTCATGTGTGCAATTTTTACCGTTCACATTCACAATCTTTTCGATTCAATCTTTCAAATTTACGGTGCAAAGTATTCAAAACTTAGTTTTGGTGCTTCGAATCGTCTGCGCCACAAGTTGAAGCTAAACAATCTCGTGAACGACTGAATTGTTGGATTGTATGGAAGCAATTGCTCTTCAGGTTGTAGGTAGATTGTAGATTTATCTAGCATATGAAACGATTAAGAGAATTGTTGTGAGATTATATTCCCTTATCAAATATTAAGTAATTGATGTATTGCTCATAGCATTAATCTTATCTGACGTATTGTCAGTCACGATAATGTCAAAACTAGTGAATACAAATGAATTAATCGCAGCGTAAGAGTAAATCAATTAGTTGTAATTAGTGTCAATTTCGGTGTGTTGCAATTGCAATCAAATGTCTGATTGAGAAAGTCATGGTGGTGGAGTTCGGAGTACTGGGTAGCTCAACGTCTTAATCAGTAGTCATAAACACTATTTTTCCATGTCAGCTACTAGAGATACAGTTAGCCAATAAAGTTGTTATCAATCAATCCATTTCCATAAACATCAGCAGTAATTTGCCAGAAAGAAAACAATTTTTTGTGGCTGTAAATAAACCAACATGGAAGTATAATGTGTTCGTACAATAACAAAACCATGGCACTGCAAAGTGGTATGTTGCTTTTCCAAAAGGCATTGTCCATTCCCAGCTTGTCATCATGAGGAGCTACAGCTGATAATAGGGACAAGAAATGGTTGTATTTCAGGGATTTCTTAAAGGAAGTGCGTTCGTTAGGCCGAATGAGGTAGAATGGAAAAAAAAAGTTTTTCTCCCAGACAACTCCCACTTGTGTAATTCTAGAATTTTGAGAGTTTTACCATTTCCTCACGTTCCCATCTGGACTTTCGCAATTGTTGGGGTGCTAGTAGGCTTGTTCCTACAATACCATCCCCCCACATGGTCCACCATCTTCTTAGTTCTAGAACTTTAGGATTGGTACGGATTACCCAAATTTTTCTGGTTCCCTTCTGTACTTTTAAAATTTTTGAAATGGTAGTAGGTTAGTTCCTACAATCTCGTCACTCCGCATGGTCCACATCTTTAGGATTTTTGAAGGTTGTTTCTTAGAAGAAACTATTGCAGATTCAGGACCTACGAGAACATCAAGAAACGACTTTGGACTTAGAGTTGTCATCGTTTTTGGGCTGTTCAATTCGGGTGGAATGACAAAGACTGTTAATTATGATAGAGAATCACACATCGGCTTTTATTCTTAAAGAACCCAATTGCATTTCATTGCCTTACACTTCAACCTATTCACTGACTACTCCGGTCCACAACTCGTTGGTGCCCAAGGTATTGCCGGAAATGTGTCTAGCGTTGCATTTTTGACGAATTCAAATTCGAGATATGTGTCAAATTCACCGGCCCGGAGCAAAACCGAATCAACGATTCCAAAATCAATCCAAAAATTGGGCACGTCCCATGGATACGAATAAAAATGATCCATGACCATGGTGTCCCAATGTACACTGAAAGTAGTATTGAACCCGGGAACCTGTTGTAGTCGTCCGTGTGCCCACTCGCTGAAGTACACCTGAAGTGTAGAGTTATTGGTGCCGGGCGCATATCCAATACTAAGATCACCGTCGTGTGGATGTCCATATAAGCCCACAACATCATTCGGTGCGATTTGTTTCCTCATTTGGTTGTGATGTAAAGCTGTAGAGGCTCTGTTGGTCTTGTGATCGTTGAAGAGTTGATGTTCGATGAAGGGCGTACCAATGTTCATGTTTTTTGATACAATTTCCTCAAACGATCGATTCGTTGCACGTACCAGTTCGAAGATATTTAAAGCCGTAATTTCATGTGTAGGATAGTTAAAAATAGCACCTGGACCATTAGTACAAATAAAAACTCCAATTCTTGTTGCGGGGAAGAGACGCATATCACAGTGATAGGGAGGCCAGTATCCGCCGTCTAGAAGTACACATTAAACTGGAAAGTCTTCTTTAACTCAACACACTCGACTAACTTACGATGAATAACACTCCATCCATCATATAAAGATGAAAAAAATCCTTGAGCTGTTCCCAAATCACCATAAACGATTGACTCAGAATCTTCACTCCTGCCGCCTTGGAAATCAAATCCGTTTGATATAGCGTACAACCAACTCATCACATTCTACAAATCAATTCGAAATTTTAAGCTTCTTCGCTCCCTCCTGCTACGCTAAACTAGATACTAACCGTTGGCACGATTTGCCTATCACCCACTCGTCCCTGACTCAGATGAAACTCCATGTATTTAGCCATGTCATTTGCCGAGGACAGAATACCTCCAGCCCCCAAGGCCATGTGAACTCTTCGAATTTGAAACATATCGAATTGTACAAGGGTGCCATTTCGCAGTATATACGGTTGTGACATATCCGGAAGTGATTCATAAGCGCCATCAAAATCGACATAGGTTGTGTTTGTCATGCCAATGTCTCTAGCAAGTGAGACTACCTGCGGAAAATTTTAATTGAAAATTGAAGACGGTGCGAGCGAAAACATTCCTACGTGTTCTGTGGAACATATTATATCGGCTTTTGATGTGAAGATCCCGAGGAAACCAAAGCTATGCTGTCCTTATCATTAAAGTCAGGGGACTATACCTCAGAAACTTAATAAAACTTTCCTTTAGTGTTCGCGGTTCCATCCTTTCGATTATGGACTATGTCAGTACAGTCGTGGTTTCTTTTTGAACCTACGAACAATTTGCCTCTTTTGCCGTTGAATGAGTCAGTTGTTGTGACGATTACACTCATTTATGAAATTTTAATTTTGGCTTTGATAAACGTGAAGTATTCAATTTTCGAATTTAAAGCTTATTTTCATCTTTCGTTATCTTAAGTGGTTCGCTAAGAATGATGAGTGTTTGTTTCGCTTTTAGCGCCACATTTGATTGTATCTAAAAGGCTATGCCTTCTTCGTATTCACTCAACCTCATACCGTCTACTTACCATGTTTTGCAGTGTTGTTCCCGCAATCGCAGCAATGTACTCCCCGGCAAGTGAAAGCATATTATTGTTGTACATATATCCGTTTCTAAATTCGCAAACTTCTGGTAGATATCTGGAACGGCTATGAACACATTTATCCGTTAAAACCACAACTTCTTTGTCGATCCGTGAATCATTCCACTTTACTGTGCGTATTCTGCAGCCGATGGTACTGAGCCAACAAGGAGTTCAACTTCTCCGTTAAGTAAACAAGTACGGTGAGCCAGAATGTCTCTAAAAGTCGTTTGCTCGGCTCTATACCGATCACTAAATGTGAAATTGACGGTGGGTGGAATCAATTGTGCTATGGGAATGTCTAGAACAGCGGCGCCCCGTTGAGGGTATAATTCATTTAATGTTTTAACAACAAGAACAGCAACGAAACTCTGAAAGTTTTGATAGAAAATCCAGTAAAGGTGTTGGGAACGTGGAGCAAGAGATGTCTAAATACTTTGGTAATTGAACCGATCGAAAAGAGTGTGTTTCCATCTGACGCTCGACCAGCGGTAATGTTCCTCATTCCGTATCCTTTCGACATTAGAACCGTTCCATTTCGTATTACAGACAGTCCCACACCGGGTATCTGATTGTTTATCATGAACACATTTTCCACAAAATTATCAATAATTCGTTCAGTTTCCGCATCGAACGCAAAACTTGAGGCGACTAATTGGATGGCAATTAGGAAGAAAATGGAAAATTTCATTGTTTTATCAAACGATTGCACGTCTACGCGAAATTTAAGTTATCGTCCTACTAACCCAGTTGTACCATCTCCACGGTTTTTATATCGAAAATCATTAAGACGAGATGATTGAAAACAATTCTTTGTAATCTTAACTTGTGAACACCACACTCGTGATAAGCAATACGAAGAAAAATTTCGGCTTTGCGCAAGATTGTAAAGTCGACTACACATCGGGTCGAAACAGAAATGACAGTAAATGACGCGGTCTATAAATTCAGTAAAAAGCGAAAAACCCACTACAGTCGAAGGTGCAGCGGGTGCAACAACCTTTTATTGGTTTTAGCATCCTCAAGCATCCTCCTCCAACCGTACCTTTTCCGACTTAACTGCATCTTTCCATCTCGTTTTAGGTCTTCCTGGTCAAGGTCATGCACCAAGTTTAAGGTTTCGGCGGCTTAGTGTTTTTGACCGAAAGAGTTTTTGAAGACCGTGTCCTCCTTACCCTTCTGTTATCACTATTGACAAGAGACCTATGGTGTTGACAGTGTCTGTATGGCTCGTTGGTCTGCTGTCAGACAATGAAGTAGAAGTTGCCATGTACCTGGTCTGTTTCTCACTGACGTTAAGACCAACCCCAGCCGCTTTACCAAAGGCAAACTAGTTGCTGGACATGCGAGCATGTCAGGCAATAATGTATCTGTTTCTTTCCCAGAAGAAATTTCCCTGGAATCTGGGTCTCCTACAGCTCGAGCTGTGAGGTTTGGGTCTGAGCGACGCTTCATTTGTGTACATGATAGCGTAAAAACCAACGACCTTCCGTTTCGAATTTATTCATCAGTTTTATTTCATTACAATATAACAACAACAATCAAATCCAAAACATTAGTCTTCGCCTTCGTCACTACTTGACGATCCTTCCTCCATTTCATCACCATCATCACTATCCCCCACACCACCGTTTCCATTCGATCGAATTAAAATCAAATTCTCATCGTCACTCTCTTCACCACCATCGGCCACACGTTCTGGAACCTCATTCGACATATTCATCAGGACTTGCATGGTGTACTTATTGAAATCGCACACCTTGCTCAGCAACTCATACTTACGGCTGAGACTCTGGTGCAGCGTCAACAACGATTGATGCGACAAGATGTTCTCTTTCGGTCCATGGAATGTCAGGATGGAACAGGCCCAATTCAAGTAGAATTCAACGTGATGGCTGGTGTTTAGGTACTTTGCAATGAATTGGAGGGTACGTTCGGCATATGCGTCTGGTAGCGAGCGTACGATGAGTTCCACTACAAAAGTAAAAAAGAAAAAAAATGTATGAGGGACACGTATAGACGACAAGAACAATTATTTAAAGTTTATGGCCGTGAGATCGAATGCGGCCGTGAATAGTTTCTTCAAAAATAAACGAAAGGAAACATCGTACGACATCCTGCTTTCAATCCATTCAGTATTTCACGTTTTTCCAAACATTTTACCAAACTTTCAATGCAATTTTCGCTAACACACCAAAACCTTAACCCTGTTTTCGCTATCAAAATCAAAGCCATTAACAGCGTCCACTTTCCTATAAATTTGAATTCAAAAATGTGCAAACGAGTCATAAACAAAATATGCCTATCCTATCACCTTGAACCGACGGTACATATAATTGCTTTCTAAACTCCCACGATTTTTGCGAACAACAACAACAACAACAGCACATAAAGCACATGCACAGCACTCTTTTTGGCTAACTTCGTAACATAATTATTTCTATACTCCACCTCGAACAACGGAATTAGAATTTAATTTATGTTTTTCCAGTTGTTGGTTAATCAATGTCGTAAATGTGAACGCTGTATATGGATATGTGTGGCATTATGTAAGACAAGCATTTTTAATGGATGGATTCGGTTGCACTTTATGGCAATGTGTATGCCGTTCTTTTTTCTTTTGTGACAATGCAATTATAAACACAGGCAAACAACCGAAGGGATTCTTTTGGAAAAATAGTCTACCGAAATCGGACGCATTTTCCTGCGGACTCTTTTATCATGTGCCTAGAAAGGTATCGGTTCCTAGAAGCCTAAATCACTTTCAATGTCTCGATGCTTTTGTGGCTAGTGGGAGGCGATTGAAAACTTAAAACAAGCAATTTTCTTATGGAAATTTCTCCGGGTGCATGAAACGTAAAAGGTCGCGCAGGACTTCATTTGAAAGGTAATTGCACGTACTTTCAGGGCAAATATTGTCTGATTCCGTTTGAAATTAATCCCAACTGAGATATGAGTAGTTGAAGAAATGGGTATTTCAGTAATTCTAGCGGTTCCTTTGTATCCGGAACGCAATTAAAACATCAAATACTGCTTCCCATAATCGCTTCTTATCTAAGCTTTGCAATCACACCAAACATGTATGGCGCTTGGGTGGGGAAACAATGAATTTGTTTTTGAAATATAACCTTGAGCTTCAGGTCCCCTACTCAAACCATTCTGTGCACAGGAAAGTTTTGATCAAAACTATCTGTTATACAGGCTACTACTGCTACAGGCTTACGTTTCTCACACTGATCTATGAGGGGTTAGTAGCGGTGTTCGCAAATTTATGTTCCGGAGCTAATTTTAAACGGAAATTTAGCGTTAGATGCAGTCAGAGGCAGTGAAATTTTAGCATGAATTTGCTTCAGCTGTTTTTCATACAATCAAAACTGTTTATACCGTTGAATTAAATAGCCTCAATACAAACAACACACACGGATAATAGCGGCAGAGTCGAAATTTTGCTTGATTTTTGCAAGTGGTTCCAGGTGGTTCCCGTGGTCCAATCGAAAAGTGATGTATGGAAGGTGCCCCTTATTTTTGATAATGAACAAGTCGTCAATACATTATTTTGTCCGTAGAGTGCATGTTGTTTGTATTGAGGCTATTTACGTTGAATGTGCTGTACGCACGCGCGTAGTAGTGGTAAAACCGTCTCAACAGCTTTGATTGTATGAAAAACAGCTGAAGCAAATTCATGCTGAAATTTCACTGCCACTAACTGTATTAGTACTGGTACACTGATTTCGAGAAAGTGAATCAGCAGCTGTTATTTTGTGAATAAAAATATTTTTTGGTTAAACCTTTCCTGTGCACAGAATTATTCGAGTAGAGGAGTTGAGGCTCTTTATATTTCAAAAGTGCATTTATTTAGTAACTGCACATGCATGTCTGTTGTCATGGCAAAGCTGAGACCAGTGGTGATAAAAGAAAACGGTTTTTAATATTTTCGTTGCGTTTCAGATGCAGAGAAACTGCTACACTTTCATCGAAATTTTGAACCATTTTTTAAACTGCTCATATCTCAGATTAGATAAATTGAAATCCCAATAAATTCCTATTTGCCCCTAAAGTACATGCAATTACCTATTTAATGACACCCAACACGCCCTAGAGAAATTTCCATCATAAAAGTGCGTGTTTTCGGTTTTCGATCACCTCTCAGGAGCCCCACAAGCGTCCAGGAATTTTTTTAAAGTGATTTTGGTTCATAGGGACCAATACCTTCCTAGGCACATATAAAAAAAGTCCCCTGAAAAATGTGTCCACTTTCGGTAGGCTTTTCTTCACAAAAATACCTCCCAGACAGCACATTTTATTCTTCTTATCGTGCGACCGGTGTGATGGAAACGATATCCGAATGCGAGTTATTTTCTATTTTGAATGACACGGTTAATTGCATTGGAAATGTTTACTTGAAATGCGAGAATGTGAATTTTATCGGACCAATTTAACACGAATGGAAACCATGTACAAACCAACTGATGGAAGAATACCGATGCCATGATTTATAATATAGTCGTTCGAATGGTCGTAAAAAAGGAAAAAAAGGAAAATACAAAAATAATTTCCTTGACCAGTATAACGTCCATCGCGAATTGGTAAAATTACCATGTGATTAAGGCGATACAGTGGCATGGATTTGGAATAATAAAAACAAATTGCTTCGAGTCGATGCATTGGAATGGAATTCCAAATTTTTAGTGAATGAGACTGTACCACATCATTTCGGCGGGGTTTATATATATATGACCGAAAGCCCATGGGCATATTAACTCCTCACAAAGGCACGGTTTGAAGCATTATGCCTTCAAAAACATTGTTCCACTGACTAAGACGAAACTTCTGTTTTTGAGCGCCAAAAGAGCCATAATCAATGTAGGCCTGGTTTATATGTTGAACGTTTAAATGCGGAAATGGGACGTGTTACATTAGCGAATTATAAGAAAAATGAAGTTTTCATTCATTTATCTCTGTTTCATTTTTTTTAATTCGCTATTGTAACACTTCCCGTTTCTGCGTTTAAATATTGATTTAATCACGCAGATATTTACACTTTCATTTTCATTTACACTTGATGTGTGAAAACGGTTATTTTAACTCGTTCCTATGAAGAGTCGAAAAAAAACGGTTATTTTAGCTCAGAGAGAAAAAGGACTAAAACAGTAAAAGCTGTCAAAAGATATGACAGAAGGATAAGCTAAATGAGCTAAATATACTAAAATCAAACAAATTTCAAACGTTAGCGACTGTAGAAAATTGGTTTTTCAGCGATGTTGCTGTGCCTGAGATGTATAATTGAAGCCTCAGGGTTGTCATGAACAGTGTTAGAATTATTCTAGTGACATTTTAAACAGAAGTGCTGGAAGACACATTCTTTGCCTTTGTACATCAATTTGGATGTTTTTTGGTGCTAAAGTCACTCGGCAACCTCAATTAATTTATTCGAAAGAAGAATTGCCAAGGGAACTTACAGCATCGGCTGAATAGTTTCCTACCGTTTCTTATGAACTAAATTTCTTCGTCAATTTTCAGCAATGGAGAATGTGCTCCGATTCAATAAAGTATGAATAGATAATACCGATCACACCGATCCATCCTGAAAATTTCAGGTTCGGTCAGATTCGGGTCAAACTTGAGAGTAAAAGTTCGGTTCAGGGCCAGAGTCAATTCTTGTTCGGGTTGAACCCGACATAGAAATTTTTAGAACAAGTTCGGGTCAACCTAAATTGGCTTTAACACAACTTTTGCTTAATAATAGACCACAAGCCGGCGACAATTTTGTCGACCTTGTCGCTAACACATGAAGCCAATTAAAATGTCAAAACACTTACCGTCTTTGTGCGGAATCTTTTCAATAATTTCTTGCACCAAACTGGCCTCGTTCAACTTCAACGCCATAATCAAGGCCGTCGAAGATTCACCGTTCTTCAGACAGTCTCTCGTTGCTTTCGGTGTTACTTCGAGCGATAAATTAAATGGATCAAAGACGACACCTTTGTCCAACGCATAGATAAGCAACCCTTCTGTGGTAGCAGCTGCCCAGGATTGTGCTGTCGGCGAAAATCTCACCGAAAATACTCGGATTTCAGGCTTATAATTTCGACTAGCCATGTCACCTTTCTGCACGCCAGGCAATCGAATGTTCACATTTCCACCCTCTAAAGCTTCGCGCTTCTCCACCAACGCCATATTACCGAATTCCGTGATATTTCGCCGGTTTATGAAGTCCTGCAAAGTGTGGTACAAAAATTAGTTTGAAAGTCGTTTTCAGTTTAACAGTCGCGTCACTTACGTCCAATGCGTCAAGGCTCCGGTTCTGCGTCACTTCGAACTTCTTCAGTAGAATGCCATCTTTGACATTGTAAATGCAAACGTTTTTCGACCGACCAGCGGCTAGTAACGATGAACCATCAGCGGAGTATGCAATTGTCGAGAAGTATCTGTTTGAGACGGAATTGAAATTTGAGACCTGAATTGTGCAAGAGAAAACAGATTCCATCGCCCGTCACTTACTTTCCTTGCAGGTTTTTCTTAGCTGTTATAAGATCCGTCTTCGACACTCCACTGCCCAAGTCATTTCTTCCTTCGATGCTGCCAACTTGCTGTGAAGTTTTTACGTTAAACATTTGAATGTTTCCGTTTATTGCGGCGACAGCAATCTAAATGATGAAGGAATTCAAAGACGGTCAGTCAACCGTGTCGGTTTCTTAGACATTTAAGAGACAACTACCTCTTCTCCATTTGGCTTGAATGCGATGGCCGTAACATCCGCCGATATGTCGATCGTTTCATGATCGGCCGACGATTCTACGCAATTCCAAATTTTAATCGACTTATCCCATGAACCGGATACTAGTGTTGTCGACGCCAAAGTCGGTGAGAATTGTAGCGATGTAACGGGACCCTCGTGTCCGCTCAAAATCTCCAACAGTCGACCGAACTTCATCGACCACAAATAGACTTCAAACACATCTTGAGCACCAGCTACCACAAATTCTCCCGAATAATCAACAGCAACGGAACAGAATTGAACTAGGCGGGGCGAGGTGAATGTTCGGAAATTGCGATAACTGGAAAATGGAATGCAGAGGTTGGATGGTCGCTTTAAATGTTCGGTTTGTAGTGACAATGACGTACCGTAAAATATCGTAGGCTCGGACCGTGCCGTCCAATGATGCACTCAGTACACATCTTTTGCTGTTGCTGAATTCGACGGCAGTCACTGCACTGGTGTGTTCGTGAAAGGTGACGAAACAGAATCCGCTGGACACATTCCACAATTTCACCTTTGCATCCTCACCACCGGTCACAATGTACTGACCGTCAGACGAATAGGCAATGCAACTCATTTCGCTGGCATGACCTTGCTGCTTCATCACGTACTGTTCACCTGTTCGATTCACATTAATAAATCAGAAAATTTATTCAGATCCGGTTGCTGATACATACTTTGCCACTCCCAGACCAACAGTTGACCAAGACCAGCCGCGCCCAACGCAATCCAATCGCCAGTCGGATTGAAATAGGCGGTATCGATGGCATATTCGGAGATGCTCAGTGAATGGATGAGACTCACGTCCGGCAATTCATGCAAATAAAATGCGCCCGTCGAGTATGCCGTGACGAGCAGCTTTGTTTTTTTATGGTAAGTGGCTGCTGTTAGGGTGGCTTTTCGGTTTTCCTTTTTGATTTCGTCCAGCAAATAGTGTCGCGCTATCCTTTTGTAGTAGAATGGATGTCGAGGTTTTTCCACTAGTTTTCCCTGCTGGTCACGCGTTTCGAACTGGGGACAATATGCCACAGAATGGGATTTGTTGGTTGTTGATCGTTAATTGTATGGTGAAGCGACTCACCTCATTAACACCCTCAATGAACTGAGCATTCTTCAGGCTCTTCTCCAATTCTTTGTGCGTCTTCTCCAGTGTCTTTTCGGTATCAATGTCATCGTCATCGTCGTCTTCCTTAATTTTACCCTTTTTACTGCTAGTTTCCTCCGGCTCTACATTGTCTCCTCTGACAATCAGTTCCTCCACCTTTACGCTACACTCCCAGATGCACAGCTGTTAAGGAAATGGCGTCAGTTGTTTTACAAGGTTTTCTTGTTGACCTGGGATATAGCGGCGGATTGAAAAGACAGTTTTAATTTTGGTGCAATATTTCGCTCTGTTTATTTAGAGCTTCTTCAGGCTGTAATTAATAGCACAAAATTTTTTTTTGAATTAGATTCACAAATTATTCTTAAAATTCTATCGTTAATTTACCATCAACTTATTTACTAAAAATTTAACTAACTGATTGCACTTGCATGAAAATATCACAGAGTCATTTCGGTTTGTAAACAAAAACATTGACAACTCCTATTTCTTCTTCTTCAAAATTTGTTTACAAACCGAAATGACTCTGTGATATTTTCATGCAAGTGCAATCAGTTAGTTAAATTTTTAGTAAATAAGTTGATGGTAAATTAACGATAGAATTTTAAGAATAATTTGTGAATCTAATTCAAAAAAAAATTTTGTGCTATTAATTACAGCCTGAAGAAGCTCTAAATAAACAGAGCGAAATATTGCACCAAAATTAAAACTGTCTTTTCAATCCGCCGCTATATCCCAGGTCAACAAGAAAACATTGTGCGATCACGGCAAAGTAAATTGAAAACAGTTGTTTTACAAGAAGCGTAAATTGTCACAGCAGACATAACGTCGCTGTTCTATCGAATCGTATCACAACTTCAACCTACCTGTCCATTCCGGCTGACCGTGTTCACATCCAAACTGTTCGCCTCGAAGAAGCAGCCAACAATTGAGTCGGTATGTCCACCAAGCAGATACGGTCGAAAGTTCTCGTACAATTCAATCGAATAGACCTTGATGGAATTGTCCCTGGATCCGACGATTAGCACTTTGGAATTGCACGACCAATCAATCCACATAACATCGTCATGAGCACCAAAGAAATACCGGCGCAGCACAAAGCTGTTATATTCGCCCGTTATCTCACCGGGTGTCTGAAAAACGAACACTACGACCAGATCCAGTCGTTAGACATGATTTGCTCTGAACAGATCGGTTTGTTTGAATGTTACCCATGTTCTCTTTGGCTATGGCGAAGAATGCTCCATCCGGACTGAATTTCACACATCGCGCGGCACTGCTAAATTTGTACGTGTGAACGACTGTATTCGACACGAGACTGATCATCTGGGCAGCTCCCTTCTCGTTGACCGCCACCAACAGACATCCGTTCGGCGAGATATCGATGGATGTGTAGTTGAATTTACTTTCCAATGCCAGTGTCGTTGCTTTGTTGGTTTTTAAGTCATAAATGGTGATTTTGTTGCCCACAGGACTGACAACCGTGTTTCCGTCCGGTGTGAAGATAACATTGCCTTTCTTGTAAATCGTTCCCAGCAGATTGGAGAACTAGTGACACAATCGACGTGCGTTAACAATATTACTGACCACGTTCCGTCCATTCATTCTTACCTTGTACGCAAACTTCATGTTGCGGATGGACTGTTTATTTCGTAAATAATATTATTCTAGTCAATCAAGGATCGCGACCGTGTATTGTATACAATAACCTTCTTGAAAACGCACATGTCACAGAAGTGGCACAAGTCACAATGGCACAAAAATAAAAATTGAGAAAACGTCAAAAATGTCTTTGTAACTAAAAGAATGACATATAGATGGCGCGGGTTATAAAGTTACTTCTACTTTCAAATTCATCAAAGTCAAACGGCTCAAACGTCTTGAAACCCGAATTCAATGTTTGAGCGACATTACCAAGGCTGTAAACTTTGGGGAGGTCACGCAGATATAGATACGCGGGGGACACACCACAGTTGAGATAACTACAATGGCGGATTTCATACAAAAATTCACCTCGTCTGACGATTCTCGTCGCCGTGACACGATGTGGTGATTTTTTTTTATATGTAAAATCTTCAGAATCTTCAAAATCTTTAAAGGATTTTATAGAATTTTTACACCATTTTCGATAAGTTTTCTTTGATTGTCTCAAAATTTAAGGATTTTTCTTAGCAAAGGATTTTCTATGCATCTTACCCTGAACCGTGAAATTCCAATAAAATAAAACTTTGCCAATTAAATGTAAATTTTTGGCCTACGCATTAAAATCGATTTTAGCAGTGAAGCCATGATGGCACATTTTTGGCCAAATGGAGAAAGATGTAGAAGACAGCATGACCTACATTTTTCTCTATTTGAATAAAAATGTGCCATCATGGCTTCACTGCTTCACTGCTAAAAATCGATTTTAAGAATGCGTAGGCCAAAAATTGACATTTAAGTGGTAAGTCTGAATTCACAGCCATCATTTATAATTCCGTGTCCACATTTTTTTTATTTAATCTATTTTTGTAGAACAAGTTAAGAGGCATCGCTGAAAAGCATGCATTTGGGCGTTTTTTAAATACTGGATTTTAGTTACTTTGAGGGATTCTTCTGAGAAACAGAAGACCGAAATCGGACGCATTTTCTATTGGAATTTTTTATATGTGCCCAGTAAGGTACTCAACCCTATAAGCCAAACCCACTTTCAAAAAAAAAATTCGAAGCTTTTGTGGCTGGTAAGAGGTCATCAAAAACCGAAAACCTGCACTTTTCTTTCAAATATTTCTGTAGTTGCACGAGCCGTACAGGGTCGTGTGGGGTGTCATTAGAAAGATAATTGCATGTACTTCCGGGGCAAATCGGGTTTAATGATATTTGTGTACCTGTTTTGGACGATTAATTTTAGGCAATTTCACGGATTGTAGGCCGAACGAAGTGAGGCTTACAAGCGAAAGTGCCTTAAATCAACCGTCCCAAACAGGTGCCCTCATTTTCGGCCCCGAAGCATGAAAAATTCATCTACACTGAGATATGTACAGTTGAAATTTTCAACCGAGAAAAGATTGAAAACTTACACTTTTCTTACAGAAATTGGTCGAGGTACACGAAACGTACATGGTCGTGTGGTTCATTAGAAAGGTAATTGCATGTACTTTCAGGGCAAATAGGGTCTTACCAAAACAAAATCGATTCGCTCTTTCCAAAGACTTTATTCATACAATTTAAAAACTGACGTATATACACACGACTTAAATCTAACTTAAACATAAAAAACCGTTATGTTACAAAATAAATAAAATTCACAAAAACATCTAAAACTAACAAACTCTGCGTTTAGCCCAATCTTTCGCACATTACACACTAATCAGTTTAATAATCGACGAGAGAAATGTTTAAAGGCATTTTCTTTACCTCAGTATGAACCCCTTCGTGATGTTGACCTCGTACATACGTTACACTCGAAGGGGCTCACATCTAATTGAAAAGAATAACCGAAATTCTCACCGCGACCATTGTATCGAACCATTAAACATTGCTCAGCTGAGTGGATGATTCCGTGAAACGCTGAATAACTTCTGCTCGAAAATGACTTGTCGCACAACTCACAATCGGCTTCAGATCTAGTTTTTGTATGAAAAGATAAGTATTGATGAACCCATCAATCCATCAATATAGTCGAAAACTTTACCAGAATGGCATTTCGCGTGGGACTGAAGACACATTTTCAACTTAAATGTCCTATTGCACACCCCGCATTCGTAGGGTCGCACGTCTAATTAGTAAAGAAAGTAAATTTGACGGTTAGAAAGCCGAATCAAAATTTCGCTCACCTGAATGGACTACTGAGTGCCGCTTCAAAACAGATTTGTACTTAAAACACTTTTTGCATACGTCACATTCATAGGGTTTCACATCTAATTACAAAAAAAAACGAAATTTTTTCCACGACAATTTGATCAAACACATTGCTCACCTGAGTGGACCATCAAGTGTCGCTCTAAAGCACATCTGCTCAAAAACCTTATTTTGCATATCTCACATTCAAGAGGACCTAATTTGTCAAAAGATAAAAAGAATCCTAAAAAAAATCCATTTCTCAATAATTAAACTTTGCTCACCAGAGTGTGTTCTTAAGTGTAAATCTAAGGAACTTTTCAATTTAAATATCTGATTGCATATCTCGCATCGGTAAGACGACGGATCTAAAAAAAAAATTGTTGGTAAAAATGATTAAGTAAATTATAGACTGAAAACGCACGTTCAGGTCAGTCCCTCGTATGTTACGAGTTCGAAACCCATGTTACAGTATGTAAGCTCAAAACTAGTTTTTCTCTGCTGAAATGAAATTCGTGTCGAAATGAGTGTGTTTGGTCCTGCACAAAAAACAAAACTCAAGAAAATACTTGTCATTTCAAAATTTCAGTCTTCAGTTTTATTCTTCATTTTGACAAAAATTTTGGTTCCCGCTAGGGCTACTCTACAAACAAATGTGTCATCAACAAACATTTCTCGTCTTAGATGGGTACTGCAACAATATACTAGGTTACAGATCGCGATCTTTGAGGAACTGACGCACGTGAGGTCTCAGGCTGTAAAGTTGTTAATGTCTAGAGTATTTAAGCCACTCAAGGCTCGCTGAACTCGGGTGAGTTCGAGTGCAGCGCAAATTCTTTTTAATGCAGCAAATGCTCGGAACAGGCCGGACTCAGTCTGACGGGAGTCCGAACCTTATAGCTTAGCCCGAACTTGAACTTCAGACTGGATTAGAATTTTCAATTTCGGGTTTTACCTGAACCTGACTCGAACGTGGAAATTTTCAGGTCAGATCAAGCCGGGTTCGGGTAACCCGAAAATTTTCAGATTCCGGTGAAGTTTAAGACATAAACTTTAGGTTGAAGTCGAAATTGAAAGATCTGGTTCACGTCAAGAACAGGTTTCGGGTTAACTTCAACTTTAACAGGTAAGCCCGAACCCGTTTCGAACATTTGCAGCACCTACGATTTCAATAGTATTTTTGAGGTGGTGAAGCACTTTTCCAACATTCATTTCCATTCTGACTCACCACATTCCATCAATTCTGTTCAAATCGTAGGCGCTGCACCAAACGAAACTTGGGCTCCACATTGATTTGATATTACCTTCAGTGGTTTATATACTTTGGCTTATGTCTACACTTGTACTCACCAGAGTGAAGTGTCATGTGCTGCATGAAAGATTTCTTCCACAGAAATTTCTTCTTGCATATCTCGCATTCGTGTGGCTGGCGCGTTGAAGCTAATTTGTGCAAAGAAAATATTTTGTTTCGGAAATATTGCGAATCGGAACGCTGCTCTTACCGTTAACACAGTGGACTTGTAAGTGTGACTTCAAACAATCTGCATATCGGTAAGATTTCTTACACAAGGCACATTCATAGGGTTTTGCATCTAATTTACAAAAACAAAATGATTGGAAATTCGGTTATAGGATCATAGAAACTATAAAAAAAACATCTCTCACCAGAGTGGGATTTTAAATGATAATCTAGATGAGACTGCCACCAAAACGATTTGCTACACACCTCGCACCTATACGGTTTAATATCTAACGGGATATGGAGGGTAAATATTACGAACGGTATGGCAAATGGTTTTTTATTCAAGGCTGTATACTTTGGGGAGGTCACGCAGATCGCCATTTTATTAGATACGCGGGAACACACCTTTTCCATACAAACAAATTCACCAAAATTGAATTTGTATGGCGTGGTGAATTGTTTGTATGAAACGTGGTGTGTAACCCGCGTATCTGCATCTGCGTGACCTGCCCAAAGTATACAGCCTTGTTTTTATTCTCACCAACAGAGTGAATTTTCGAATGATTGTGCAACTCGTGTTGCAGCTTAAAAGATTCATTACACACACGGCAGACGAACTTTTTAACACCTAAATTTGTACAATAGTTAGAACGATTAACACAATATGGCACATCCATCAAGCACGTTAGCAATCCAGTGTTGCCATACAGGTTTTAAATCATTGATAAAATATGAGTTTATGATGTGTCAAATGTATGATCGATCAACTAAATATCCTGCCTACATAGGGGGTAGGGCACGTAGGGCATCAATTTAACTTACAAAAATTTGCACTTCTCGAGTGCTCTGCCTGGCAACACTGAATTGCGGACGTCCCTTATGGATTGTACCTCAAGACAATTGAAACAAAAGAGTGCATTATCTGGTCATTGCGATGCAGGAACAATTCTCTCGGTTCTGAATTTTCATTTCCGAGATAAAAAAAACATTTTCATAACGCAGGCGAGAAAATAGTCATTTTCTACACTCCGCTGAAACTTCGGAACCCTTTGTAGTGAAAAATGTTGCGTTTTACTTGGGAAAAAAAGTTGCAAATTCCATTTTTAGGCCTGCAAAACTCGATACGTCACACGGAAAAGTCATTTCGGACTTCAGTCCTTGTGACGTAAATGACATTTCTCGGGTGAAATAACACCCTTCAAATGCAACTTTTCTTCCCTCGTTGAACAAATACTATTTTTCCTGTGTGTCGGGGTTGCAAAAAATGTTATCTGCCCAGTATCCAAAAATGCAAAAATGACTTCCCGCTATGTGCATTCTCACATGTTTGTTTAGCAATAATTAAATTCCCCAGTAAACAAAAGAATTTATATGCTTCCTACTGCGGGACGAAAGAAACTTTCGTCCCCAGTAGGCAGCATATAAAACTTAATACGTAACTCTTTCGGCCTCCTCAATCGATACGTAAATAACTATTCCTTTACTAGGAAGGGAAAATGGACTTTCCGTACCTATGGAAAAGTCTTTCCCTCCATCGTAAAGGAAAAGGTCATACTACACTCGGGAAATAAGTTGATATTTTGAATCACGATGAGTAAACGTACCTCGGGCTACAGCCCTCGGACACATTTACTCATCTGAATACGAAACATCAAATTCCTTCCCTTGTATAGTAATTTCCAGGTATCCTGGATAGCGCGGACACACATTTTTTGCAGCCCCGCTGTGTGTACCAGCGAAACTTGGTTTTGTCAACTCTTTAAAGTTCAAAAGAACAAATCTCACCGCAATGGGCCTTGTGATATGCAAAAGATTTTTTCCATGGAAATGTCTTGTTACAAATTTGGCATTCATACGGTCTCGCACCTATTTTTTGTGAGGAAAATATAAATTTCACGGAAATTTAACGTGAGCCAGACAACTATATTCTTACCAGAGTGATATACCAAATGATCCAGTAAATTAGATCTCCACCGAAATGTTTTCTTACACACGCTGCACTCATGACGCTTCTTCATTCGCGGTGTCTTCGTATCTACATAAAAAGACGATTTCATTCAAGTGACAAAAATGCGAGGTTCAAATAAGCGATGTAAGCTGAGGAGATCAGATACGCGGGTGACACACCACATAGTTGATGATAATATGTCGGAGAAGTCGCCTCTCTTGATGATTGTCAGTCATCAGCTGAGGTGAATTTTTTAGTATGTAAAATAATTCAGAGAAGGTGTGTTCCCGCGTGTCTAATAAAACGGCGGTGTACGTGACCTCCGCAAAGATTACAGCCTTGCATACAATCACTTCTTTTCAAATAAAATTTGCAAATTTTGAAAATGTCCTCACCATCTTTGTTGGACTCTGGTCCTGTTAGGTGAGCCAAACGTTTCCTTTTGCCTGAAAATGATTTTTCTTTTCCTCAAAAAAATGTTTGCGAAAATTTTATCGGTTTACTGCTTACGATTGTGGTTTAGTAAATGGCCGGACAAATCGCATCTGCTTCGAAATACTTTTGTACACAGCTTACACTCGTGCTCTCTTTTACCTTCAGTCTGCACGAACGTTTTCTGGTATCTAACGGTCCGTTCCTTACATTTAGCACTTGGTCCCCTCAGGACACTATCATAATCAGAGCTTTCCACTGGCTTTTGTTATAAAAAATAAAGGAAATTCCCATTTAGAATCGCCAAAGATTTGCAGGCTAATTTTCGCAGAATTACCTTGAAATCTGCAGAGGATTCAGCAATCTCTTTTCTGGACGTGTCCAATGAATCATTTGAGTACACTTGATGAATCTGCTCTACCATTTCCCATGAATCAGTTGGTAGATTAGAAACATTCGCTTCTTCTGGATCTGAATCAACGGACAAATTATTTGGTTCTGTTGTTATTCCAGTATTTTCGTTAGCCGTCGCTGGATCTTCGATCTTTTTTAAAACGAAATTTCATTGAGTGCAATGAAAACGAATGGGGTATCACAGTGTGGTTGAATGGAATTTTAGTGCGGCGGAATCTGATGTGGGTTGGTATCGGTAGCGATTGAAATTCTAATTTGAAGCAAGGGACGCGTTGAAGTTCATAAATTACGATTTTCGAAGGGTCGTCTAAATCGGGAATTATGCGGAACACATTTTCTAATTAGTCCTGTACATTGAGGACCATATCTGGAACGAGCGACAGAAAGAAATTTTCGATAATGATCTGTACCTGTAGGACCAATTATAAAATGTATTTAGCATGATTCCCGATTGGACGAACTTCCAAAAATGGTAATTTTTAAATTTCAACAAGTTTCCACCGGCTTCCCATGCATCCATAGAACCAGTTTTTTGTACCACTGCTATCAGAATTACAACCATTCCCAATTGCAGTTCACACCGTTCTCTCTGTAGCCGTAGGTGCAGTGGATTCCGCTGCACCACATGTTCCGGCCGAAAAAAATTCTAGAACCTTGTTCAGGGCTCCAAGTCGATAAATAATATCCAAAAATATCGAAAACGCATCTACACTCCACACACTTGATCAAAATACATTCAACCGCACCGTAGGTAAAGAATCGTTCTAACCTGTTGCATTGATTCGGTTAATTCAATTTGCTGTGATTCTTCCGACTTTCTCTCGTTTTCGTTCAGATTCAAACTAACTTCGACATTCTCGTTGCTCAACGCATTCCATTCGTAGCTGGTGTAATCCAGAGCGTCCAAATCTGCAGCAACTTGTAATGCTAACGAATCCAGAATTTCTTCATCCAGTTGCATCAAATCGTTCAGTATGTCTTCTACACTGGATGGTGGTACAATAATTGCAGAATTATTCTCCTGATGCCTATGCAACTCGTCTAGCACATGTACGGGAATTTCACCCGGCAAATCGGGAATCGAATATTGTTCATTATGTGTCCAAATCATAATGTTATTTTGCAGAAAACAAGCAAATTATACGCAATTCTTCGCTAGTTTATGACAGATCAATTTATACGTAGACCATAAAATACTGTGTTTTTGTCTCTAGGAGAGGACGTTTAATCTGAACAGAATGACTGTTGGTGGCTCAAAAAAAACATGTGTCTTGTCTGTCATAATTTTCTATTTCTTTGTTGTACTAGAGCGTTAACCCTCAAACCTCCGTAATTAAGCTGAGGAAATGAAAAACATTTGAAATACAACTCCAGCCATGGCGCTGCTCCTCGTATATCAGACGCGTGTACACGTGAATGTGTTGTGTATTTTTCACACGAAGAAAGCATCAATGCCGTCTGTTTACGAAAGACGAGGAGTTCACAATCACTCTCGTATCTTTGTTTTCATCTCTGATACATCTCCCAATGAGAATGACTTGTTTACCTGTGGTGAAATTTGAGCTGAAGCTTCAAGCAAACTGAAACTGAAGCTAAGACTCTGAGTGAACAGTGATCGATGGACAAAATTTCATTTTTTAAATAGATAATCCGTAGATGCTCTAAACCCCTGTGCGTCTTTCTTAGGACGACAGGTAAAAAAGTCATTTATAGAATAGCAGATTATCATCATATCAAGGGGAATAGTCGAGGCTTGCTTTATCGTATGAGCGAAAACGAGACAACAAAATGGAAGAATGACAATTTTCCCTGAGAATTCAAATAAATAATGGGGATATAACGTCCATGGCAGAGTAAAATAAACCAGGCAGGAGCAGTTCATTTTCGAAACGTCAAATAAGGTACCTAATACACTGTATGCAAATGAACTGAAATGAACACTGACATGAATTGAAAAATTTTGTTCGCTAAAGATATAGGGCTGCTAGATTATTCAGGTTCCTAGTCAAATATCAGCGCTCCTGCCTAGTTAACTTTACTCTGTCGTGTGACGTCACAACATGGCGCCATTGCGATAATAATGTCACTAGGAACAAAAAAGCTTGTTTTTAACAAATGGAGAAAAATGTAGATCTGATTGTGTTGTGTCAGCCATCATGGCTTCATGGTGAAAAGTCGATTTAAAGAATGTCTTAGCCAGAAATATGTCACTAAGTTTTATGATTCCATTTTATTCATAAAAAATTGCATGAAATTCCTAGTAATACGCAAAAAGTGCCGTGAGAAGGAACGAAAACGTGATGTAAGTTGGGGCGAAAAGCGATGTCATGTCACCGGAATGAAAATGGAAAATGGAAAAAGTGAGAGAAAAAGTAGTTGTTTTGGCTCTCTATCTGGTGAGATAATGTGACGTTCTGAAAGAAAACGTAATTACGAAACAAGGTAACAAAACCAAATTTAGCAGAATGAAATAATGTCTTATTTATCTCCCTTGGGTAGCACTGCATTGAGTTATTAGTAGATTATGCACCTTTGTTCAAAGTGTTTATTTTCGGAAGTTAATGTACCGAGCCGAAGGCGTGATACATAATCAAAATCTCCAAAATAAACAACTTGGACAGAGGTGCATACGCTATTTTATCTACCGAGAAAAGATATATCGAGATAAACAAACTTTCCCTAGGGAGATAAGTGCTAGATTACCGTTCTAGGCAGATAATAGCAGATTACGCAAATGTCGCTAAAAAGGTTGGAAATGGACAGCATGATCGTCGAAATTAGTCATTTTTATTACACCAACTACGAAAGTTGTAATTTTCGCTTCCCGAATGAGATGCGAAAGTATAAAAATTCAACTCTCAGTTAGCCACGACATCACAAGAGGTGCGAAAATACTTTCGCCTCCCAACAGAGGAGCGAAAGTACTTTCGCCCCTCAAACGAGGATGCGAAAGTAAATGACAGCAACAACATGTGTTCCGTCTGGTGTCGTTGTGATCACTGTGATTGTTGTGATAGAAAAGAACGTTGCCAATAATTTATAAATTTTTCTTTTACCCCCGCATATTTCAGCTTATTTCGGTAAATTTCATCAGTTGGAACATTATAAGGAAGCTCAAATTACAATTTTCGTAGTTGTTGTAATGAAAAGTTGTGTGGATCACATGGCACGACGTAAAAAAATTCAACCGTGTGCGAAGTTTGCAGCCCGTGGCCGAAGGCCAGGGCGGCAATCGCACAGGTTGAATTTTTTTACGTCGTGCCATGTGATCCAAATAACCAATGTAACAAGAATCGTATGAAGGAATATTATGTATGATAATAACTGGAGGTACATTATCGCACTAGATGTCAAGATGTTAAGAAATCATGTGCGGTTATATAACTCCATACGATTCGTGTTCCATACAACGTTTTTCGTAATTCCGGTCCATAATCATCACCTTTCCATGCATCCATTTAATGTCGTTTTGAAGGTATTTATTTCACAGTGCGTTTTTGATTATTTTTTCGCACTTGGGCTTTTTCACATTTTTTTCGCACGCTACATAGCTCAGTACCTTTAAGAAAGACTAAATTTTATAAATAAAAACTTTGCACAGACCAGGATTTGAACATCCAACACCAAAATTCTTCCAAACACCAAGCAACGACCATAGCCATTCGGCTACAGAGTCACACAATTATACAGAACGTATTGTTGAAGCGTACATACTAATCATTGACTACTTGATTTTATTTACCGCGACATTGCAATGTGTATATAGAACAGGTTGCTTGATCGTTCAAATGAATTCATGTTTGCATGTGAATGTTTGGTAGAAATTTTGGTAATATTTTGCATTGGAAAGGTGATTATGGCCCGAAATTGCGAAAAACGTTGTATCTACCACGGTAGGTATGCCGGTATTTTTTCGCACACGACGTCTTGTCGACATCGGCTTCGCCTCGGATCGACAATCGACATCTAGTGCGAAAAAATACCTTCATACCTACCTTGGTAGATAAATAACTATTATACAATGAAGAAAATTGAATAAAATCGAAGATAATCTTAGTATGACTTCAGTAACAATGGCATTAATCGCACTAGTGCGATAAAACCCTTTGTAAATCCTTTATCGCTTTAGTGCGATAAAATACGTTCATACGACATTGCACACAGGTGGCGCGGCGTAAGTTACAAATACAATCACTTAATTGCATACAATTCTGTGAAAGCTTTAATGCGGAGTATCGTCGGATGCTGAAAAATAAACAGGGAACAGAAGCCAACGTTCCAGGAAATATGCAGGGAATTAATGTCGCCTTCCGATTGCTCGAAGGAGCTTTTTTCAATAGGTACCTTAGCCATACAATGTCAACGATCAGTTATTCTATACAATCAGCTAAATGTAAAATTTAATGTGCTGTTTATCGTAACGGATTTTATTAAGCCTACAGTTTTTCACAACAGAATTGTATTTACAATCAGATAAAAAATCTTTACTTAAATTGATTTATCACATTTCCACAGAGTCGAGGTGGCTTGTTGATTTTAAGTTTTTAGTGTATTTTCGAATGAACCGATAAGCATCTTCGCAGCCGAAATGACTTCTCACACACTGTGCACTTATACGGCTTCTCATCTGATTTTCGCCAAAGAGAAATAAAATGAACAATCAGAACCACCATACAATGCCGAAGTTTCTTACCGGAGTGTAGTCTGGAATGTTCTTTCAAATTCCATTTCCTCGAAAATGTCTGGTTGCACACATCGCATTTATAACGCGTCGCATCTGCTTTTACGGAAAAGGAAATTGAATTTTACCTTGGTTGTGAGTTGTGACAAAACTTGAACGACATTTTCCTCACCATAATGGGATTTGAGGTGTTCATTTATTGATCCTTTCCGGTGAAATTTCATTTTGCATATCTTACATTCGTAGGGCTTCGTACCTGGATTTGGAAAATACATGAAAAACGAGAGGTTTCGCACCAAAATTGTGACATTTTTCTCACCGGTGTGGACATTTAAGTGCTCGTCCAGGGACTTTTTCCTACCAAATGACTTCTGGCATATGTTACATACATGCCGCCGCAGAGCTAGTTTGTAAAGAAATACTTGTAAGTGTTTTGTGGCTCGTCGTGCTGTTGAATTTTTGTAAAAAAAAACTCGGCCACTCGGTTACGAGAAAGATAAATTTCTTGTGTCTTCTCGTACGGGTCTGAGGGTCTCGTACTCATCTCACATGTCGAGGTAGAACCTGCTTAAATATATTTAAAAATCTCTAAAAGAAAATAGAGATGCTATGACTGATACGGTTAGCTGGACACAACCAACACAAGTGCACAGATAAAACTATGGACCTAAATCTTAATCTTTTTTGGATTAACAGTACGCAGCCGAATCTTTTGAAGAATTAAAATTTAATTCCCTCAGGGATCTCCCGCACTTCAATCGACGATCGACAATTTGTCCTTAATCCTAATGTAGTTTATTTTGAACGGTTATTTCAAAGAAAAGTAATTCCTCGTGGGATTAAAATTAAAATTACCAGATGGCAAGATTGCCAGTTAAAACCTCACTTTTTTCATAATTTCCATTTTCATATTCTTCTGTAGTTTTCTAACCAATTAACCATTTAAATTCAAAAATCTCTATTTTCCCATAGTAATGTGGATTAGTTGATCATTAAAATTTGGTTTTCTTTCCAATGTCGATCTTGAATTTCAAATTGAAATTATCTCAAATTTATCTTTGTGATACCTACATTGATTTGATTTGATTTTGAAACTGGCAGTATCTTTACGAACCAATTTAAAATTGTTATGCTTTGCCTGGCATGTCCACAAGGCAGAATACAGCATCGGTAGTCCCAATGAAAAATTCTAAGACCAAATTAATGTGCGTTTTTCTCACATAACAATATCTTGTTCGTAAATCGTATTCGAATTAAATCAACACAAACGTGGGATTTTAACACAATCAAATATTAAGGGAAAATTGTTAGCAACAGTATCATCAATACCCTCTCTAGCAACCGAACTACATTTATTAAGGTGGCCAAAATGCAACGAGATATTGCATTTTACACGTAAAATTAAAAATTAGTCAACAGTGCATGATTCGGCAAACAAAGGAATAAGGTGGTATTTGTTGGTTTTCTAGTTGTAATTGTAATAATCTAGTAACCGGAAGATTAGTTTTAGTATGTGCTGAGTTTTAGTTTTGTTCAGTCTAATTACTTACTCTATTGGAATTGACGCATTCAATAAAGTTTATTATATTTTGTATTCCACTGGTTTATTTGCTACTCCCTGGAACATGGAAATCTAACAGGTTATGGGCCCAGAAGACGCATTGTAGGACAGGGAGGAATTTGTTCGGAATCGAAAATTATTGAAAATCAAAGTTACGGAAGTGGTTGGTGGTGACATGATACTGATCAGGACCGGACAATCGGAAGTAGTACAATTAGAAGTGGTCCAATTGGAAATGGTACAACTGATATTAACACAATCGCAACGGCACACGATTATAAATCGGAATTGGCACGATTTGGACATAATGAATCGTGGAAATCGAAAACGTAATGTGAATGCAGTGAATGTCATTGGTGTTGGGAGTGGCGCAAGCCATAGTCCAGCTGATATGCGTGCAGAAACGGGAATTTTATGAATGCGTGAAAGCTGTGTGGTAGAAGGAATTGACCACCTGGAGATGAAAAGTTGCGGTAGAAGGAATTGACCGCGGGGAATGGAAGAATGCGGTAGAAGGAATTGACCGCGGGGAATGGAAAGATGCGGTAGAAGGAATTGACCGCGGGGATTGGATATAATTTATACTGACACAAATTTGTATTGGAATTTGGTACTGCTAACGAGGAAAACGATTGGAATCTGATTGGTGGAATAATAGTATTAATAACAGCGATAATGGCCTTGAATTTGGAAAATGGCAATAGTGGTATCAGAACATGCTAAAGGAGGTGTTGATGATTTTGATATCGTTGATACGAAGAAGGCTCTAGATCATTATAATTAAGGAGGTGTGTTGGTTTTCTAGTTGTAATTGTAATAATCTAGTAACCGGAAGATTCGTTTTAGTATGCGCTGAGTTTTAGTTTTGTTCAGTCTAATTACTTACTCTATTGGAATTGACGCGTTCATTAAAGTTTATTATATTTTGTATTCCACTGGTTTATTTGCTACTCCCTGGAACATGGAAATCTAACAGTATTTTGACAGCGTCAAAACGAAGTTTGTTTGCTAGAGAGGGTGTTCGTATGATTCCCAACATTATTGTTTAGTCCTATTTTTAATCACCGAAGAAATTGTTTTTTTTTTCAATTTTTAGCTGAGATGGGAAAAACTAATCCCGAAAGAATTACTTTTTGAAAGTAATCCCCTCGGACATAAAAATTTGAATCCCATATTTTTATCGGCGTGCGTAGAGAAGAACGATTACTGAAAATGGAAGACTACGAAAAATGTCTCTGTTCTACATCTAATCGTTTAAAGTCTGAAAAGTCTCATTAGAATGAGGCTCGCAAGTGGCAAGCTTTATTTTATTTGCTTAAACCGATGAGTGTCCACTATGGCACACACAAAAAAACTGGGACTAGAAGAAAGTTCACCGGTACAGTCGTCAAGAACCAAAGTATACAAACTTTGAAGGTAATGCAAATCTTCCGCTGATCACGAAAAATGCGGAGCTCTCAAATTTAATCTGATTTTCATTTTGGTATAGCGCTAACGATTTCTACAGAATTGAGATTAAATGTTGGAAAAGTACCACCGCAAAAATTCTATTGAAATCGTTAGTGCTGCATAGAAGTGAACTTATGCTGGCCCTTCAACTCATCTGACACATGGGTTCCATATGTTCTTATTGCACTGAAAAATAGACGACACGAAAAACGACGACTTTCTGAAAAATAGGTGAGTAGTCGACGATTCTTCAGGAATTCGTCATTTTTTCTCGCTACTTCAGGAACTCGCCTTTTCTTCAGAAAATCGTTGTTTCCCGTGTCGTCGATTTTTCAGTGCTCTAGCCGTTTTTTACGATTTGAATTACCTGCAGCGGTTTCAATAATGAATTTTTTCTCACCGATGTGGTTTTTTGTGTGCTTCTCAAAGTTCCATTTCAACCGAAAAGATTTCGTGCACAAGTCGCAATCATATTGCATCGTCGGCGTATCGTCTGCTCGACTACAAACAACGATAAACTTGAAAAGTCCGCGATTAGTTTTGGTGTAACCAAAGCAATGTCATCGTCAAATAGTTCAACTTTACCTGCTGTGGTGGTTCGGTTAACCCATCTGATTGTCTTCGAACTATATCTACGCCGCTGTTCTGAAGAATGCTGTTGCTCGGGGTATATAAGTCACAGTCAGCATATCCTAAATCCTTCGAATTATCAATTTGGGGGATCGATTCACTCTTTGATTTCATAGCATCTCCACCAAAGTTCCGACTCATGTTGTTGATTGACGTATTTGGGTCCCACTTCTCAGATTCTAAATCAATCAAGTTTTCGCCGACTTTACGAATTAATTCGCACTGTCCCATTTGTTCGGTCTGTAATCCACCTTGATCGTAGTCGGTCTTGGTACAGTCAAAAACGTTCCAGTTTTCATTGACTTGTGGGACTAATGATTGTTGTGCTAGCATTACATCTCCACCAAAGTTCCAACTGATGTTACTCGATGCAATTGCGTCACAGTTGGTGTATTCTAAAATATTCCAGTCTGCGTCAATCTGTGCGGCTAGACTTAACGGTGAAACTGGCGAAGCAACATTTAATGAAGAAACTGGTAGGGCTAACGAGTCCCATCCATCCAATAGATCTGTCTCTTCAATGCTATCAGGTTGAGAAATGGGCAAATTCAACGTGTTTTCATCCAGTTCCATCAAATCGTTTAGTATATCTGCATAGCTTGTTGATGAAGCAATAATGGCAGAATTATTCTCCTGTAGATAATCCAACTCGTCTAGCACTTGAACGGGAATGACACCCGTCAAATCGGGAATCCGCTCCATATATTGTTGCTGATGTGCAAAAATCATAAAATTTTGACAATTTATGTCATGCACTAACTTATTAGTAGACCGTAAGATATGTGCTGTTGTCTCAAAGAGATGACATTTATTGTGAATGCAAATTTTGTATAGAAGATAGACGTTTGTCGTCAGTTTCATTTTTGTACTAAAACTTTAACCCTTTCGGCAGAGCTCTGCTCCTTGAGTACTATGCTTTCGGCTTATGTGTTTGTTATAACTCGTGTAATATGGGATGTTAAATGAAAGGTAAATATAATGTCGAGGAAAAGCAAAAAATCGAATTGTCTATTATAGAAAGTCGGGCCATCTGTTGTGAGATAGTGAACATATTTTTGTGAAACACACACAAGTAAATCGTAGTCATCCATTTAAAAAAAAGATGTCATTGGCATCGAACTTATGTGCTAGGCAGCGCGTCTCAATGGCATTACCTCCACACTATATCTACCTTGGTTAAATGCAGTCTTAAGAGTGATATCGCCAAATCTTCAGGTGATTTTTATAACTTTGGGAACAAACGAGCTCAGATTTTAATGAGTGATAGCTCGTTGGATTTGTCTGTCAATTCTAGGAAACACATACCTTTCACTTTTTCGAAAAAAAAATCTGTGAAAAGCGTTCAAAAGTAAAGACATGTCAGAGGGTGCCGAAAACAGTCTCAACATTACAACAATTTAAATTTAATCCTCGAGTTATCGTGTTAACAAAGAGCAGAAAAGGCTACTTTCGAGAACTACCACCAGATGGTTGAACCGATACCACCCATTTTCGAACTTGACCTGAGGATTTCAATGGACTTACAGTCAAGGGAATAAACTTTCCTCATACAGTATACGAAAGATGTCAGTGTTATTATAGGAATGTTTGCATATTTCAGCGCCCCATTTTCTCAGTGTCCTGGGCCATGGTCCAATTGGTCTCTATGAAGAAGCACCACTGTAAATAGATAAAGAAAATAGATAAATTGATGTTTGCGGGTAGATGATTTGCATAAAATAGAGATTCTATCTCTTTATATTCCAACCGTGTACTGATGAACATTGCAGGGGCTATTTAGTCGAATTAATTTGCCGAAATTCGCCAAAATTCGCCGAAATTCGTCGAAATTCGCCAAAATTCTCCCAAATTAAAAAATTCAAATTTTGAAAATTTTCTTCCAAATTTATGTTTTTTGGAATATTTTGCTAGTTTTGTGATATAGCATAACAAAAATATGCAAGAATCTACCAAATTCACAAATATATGTAAAATTCACAAAATTAGGACATTTTTCATCGTTTGGCCAAAAAAAACCTTCATGGCTTCCCGGTTAAAAATAGATTTTTAGAATGTCTTGGCCAAAAATATGTAACTAAGTTCTACGATTCTTTGAAATTTCTTAAAATCATGTATAAATTCACAAAAATTCGCAAAAATTCGTCAAAGTTCGCCAAAATTCGTCAAAATTTGCCAAAATTCGTCAAATTCGCCAAATTCGCCAAAATTCGCTAATAATTCAACTAAATAGCCCCTGGAACATTGAGAACAAACAATAAATAAAGATAAATACGTTTTATTTGTTTAAAAGACAAAGTTCTAGAATTTTCGATTTATGCTACTTGTCTAACAAATTTTACTAGAAACTATGCACATAAACACAATATTATGAGGCAACGATTTTGGTTGATAAGAAACCGTAAGATGACCAATTATAGTTAAATAATTGCATAGCGCCTGTCAAAATTGATTTAATGAATGTTATCGAGCGATACATACTTTAAGAAGTAGAGAGTCTCTACTAGAGACATAAAGATTTTATGTGTCAGTATATTGATAAGAAGCATAAGTTGTACGCACACATGTATATTATAACAACAGCCACATGCAAATATATATTTTGAGTCATCTCTGTTATAACGAAAAGGAGGAACTTATTGCTATCTTATCAAAATAAACAATTGTATTTGGAATGTACCATAACTATTATTGAATTGGCTGACCTTTATTAGAATATGTTTTAATATTGTACGTATTAGTCTTTTATTGGAAATTATTGGATGAACGTGAAATTTGTTGAGAAAAATAGTTGAGGACAAAAAAGTGTTGATTTAAATTGAACTGTGTTCTAAAAACTTATTTTAGAAATTTGTCAACAATTTATTACAAATTGAAACTAAGTTTACCTTAAAATCGGAAAAGTTCTACGAAATTAGTCAGAACATTGTAGTTATTATATTTGCAATTGTAAAAGTGACTATTATTGACTATTGAGGTATGTATTAGAATAGGTATCAGAATGTAGAATGTATTCCTCTATTCGCATGTATGAAAATGACACTACGTTAAAAAGACCTCCGCACTTTCCATTTTGAATTACGACCGCACTTACGGCGTGAATTGGAATAAAGACAATTTTCACATACATAAACAATAGTGCTGATGCGTGCAACAGTGTCGATTTGAATAAACACAAAATTACGTAATATTCGAAAAAATTTCATACAATTAAGGTACCAGCGCCTAAGTATCCACACCACTCAACAAAAAGTACTCCGTGAGAGAGCGAGCTGTCAAATAAACAAAGAAAAAATTGAAAAAATTCAATTTTGTCTCTCACACGGAGTACTTTTTTGATAAGAGGAAACTAAGCATTAAAGTATAGTTTCCACTTAAAAAGAGCACTCCGTTTAGCCTCTGTCTTCATGACAGTTGTAAAATAGAACAAAAGAACTGTCACGCAAACGGAGTGGAAATTGAATTTATAAATAAGAAGAATGTTTGAGGTGTCTCAATGCAAGCCGCAACGTCCTGAGGATTTTTGTATTTAACAAGGAAAATTTACAAACCCCTCAAGGGAAAATGGGCACCAAAACCCAAAAAACGAAATAAAAATTCTTGATTTTTCGAAAGTCTACTGTTACTGTAGGGTAATTAGGTACATAAAGGGGTCGCAAAGTGACGTACTGATGTGAAAAATAGATTTATGACAGTGGAAATAGCGGTTTTGAACACTGTGGGTCGTGACGCAAGTCCTTCACACTGAAAAATTTGACAAAAAAAAAATTCCGTACGACTGAGTAACACTTATACACAATTTTTTGGACTTTTTAACCTCCACTCCTACCCACCACTTATTTTATTTGTAATCTGGGCGTCCATACGAGTACAACGAGCCATCACACGCCTCATAAGGTTAAGATTTAGCCGAGAAATTTCAAAACTTTGTATGAAGAAATTGATTTCCATACATTTTGAAATAGATGAATTTTACCAACCTTTGTTACTTTGTCACTTTGTCCTTCTGTTACAACGAAACTTTTGAATTTACCGGTGGATTTGGCTTAAATGTTCAGGGTATGTCAAGGACGTAATTCTAAGAAACTAATTTGAAGGAATTTTCATAAAAGTTTAAAAAAATTTGCGTCACAAGTGGAAGATGTTGAGGAAGGAAAATTTTTATAATTGTGAAATATATTGCTTTAAAGAATGGAATTCCAACGGAAGAAAGCCGAATCATCTGCCACTTTTTGACGCGATTTTTTTTTGTTATAATTTTCTTCCTAAAATTTTTCGTTTAAAATTTTTGGTGATAGAACTTTCGCGTACTTTTATCATCAGCTGCCATTTGTGACGCATATCTTTTTGCGTGTCGAATCTGTAAGCGTCATAACAGGACTTGCGTCACACCTCCACTGTAGACTGTAAGTGGTTCTGGGCGATATCAGCTCTTTTGTAAGTTGTGATTTTTTAGAATTTGGTCGTATATAATAGACATGGTTCAGTTTGAACGAAAATACTCTTCTTAGAAAACTGTAACTTTCACTTTGATCTGAACCTTCCAGCTTTCATTTGACGAAAATTGAAAATTTGACGAAATTCGAAAATTTGACGAAATTTGAAAATTTGATGAAAATCGAAAATTTGACGCACTTAAAACGCTCATAACTCCCAAATAGACGACTTTTTAGGAAAACCATGAAACACGTGTCGACTGAAATCTGAAACTATAAATTTGTCTTTTAAGCGAACTTTCAATCTGCCATATTTTCTGAGTTATAGGTCCCATATCTCAATAGTTTAACACGCTCATAGCTCCGTAATTATAAGCTTTTTTTTAAAAAAAATTACGTCCTTAACATACCCTGAAAATTTCAGCCAAATCCACCGGTAAATTCAAAAGTAAGGAGCGGATGGGGAAAAGTCAAAAAAGTTGTGTATATGTTCCTCAGTCCTACGGAAAAAAAATTGTCAAATTTTTCAGTGTGAACGGACTTGCTTCACGGCCCTTCACTAACGTAGGGTCATAATTTTTGATTAAATTAATAATTTTAAAATAACACATTCATAATAAACAAATTATTTTGGCCAGAATCGATACCACTCCACTCATACCGTTTCGTTAGATCTTGAATCTAGCAGCTTGACCCTGTACTGATGAGTAACTAATATTAGATTTTCCAAATATACAGATTCCAATTAATCCAAAAAAGATGTCGACTAATTTCCTTCGTGATGAATTCACTGACATTTTACGGAAGTGGGTAAGTAAATGTATAATGATTAAAAATCATCAAAACTCATCCATTTTGCGGTTCGTGAATTTTTTTTCTTCTTTTCTTCTCCAGTGACGCAAGTCTCATTACTAGAATTTTAAAAAAATAGTCGTATTTTCGGCACTGTCACTTTGTGACGCAATTTTTTTTTTTTTTAATTTTCTTTTGTGAGTTCTTTAGGTAATTTTTTTTGTTAAATTGTTGCATACAACCACAGAAAGCTCTACTCTTTTAAGGGTTTTGACTGATTAGATCTATTGTGATCATAGTTATTTTAATCATGTAATTTAATTATAATTTATGATTGAAATCTCTCTGTTAAATTTGTTTCTTTTATGTTCTTTGATAGTAAAAATATATATTTAAAGGCAGCTAAGATTTTTGAGAAGACCGTTGCCGTCTCAAGCGTCAAACCGCCGGGACCGGACTGGGGAAACATTGGCACCAGGAAAATCGAGCATGTGTTCAGAAGACTTTTTCGATACACCGAAAACTTGGAACAGAAAATGGCCTGTCTACAGCCAACCTTAACCGAATTCCTAGTTGCCAATTTCCCGAAAATAAAAGTGTCCTGGGAAGTGGATGGTAGTCTTAACCTCGTTGACTACGGGGTAGTGTATGGATTGCTGACTTATTTCGTATGCTGCAGAATGGAAGTTGAACTGGCGATGAACGAATTTAAAAATATGGACGACGACCATCGGAGTGTTGTCAGTCGATTCTTCCAACAAATAGTGTCAGCCAACGAGCATCAATTGACCAAAGATGATATCGTTGGTTTCATGGAAAAAAGTGGTTTGTGTATAAATACAGAACGCTTCGACTTTTTGTACATACTGGATTATATATTTTCTAGTTTTACAAACCACACATGAGCCACCGGAAAATTCGATGATTGAAGTTGTGTCAAGACCGCATATGACAACTGCTGAAGAGCTGCTGAACAAATTACATGCTGAGAATAGGAGGATATTGGCAAGCCTCAACACGGAACGAGATTTGTGGGAGTTTGAAAAAGATGAGTTCCAATTGTTAATCGAAAATTCGAGTAAGATCACATGGAAAAGACCTTTTTTTACATTAAATTAATTTTATCCGATCTTACTTCAGACAAGGAGCAGGAAAGGCTGAACCGTTTAATTAGGGAATTGAAAAGAGAGATCGCTGAGACTCTCAATGAAAACCACGTCGAAATCGAGGTAATAATACGAGTTGACGCGGGGTTCATCACAGACTTAGCTCAAAGATGAGCTAATTCGGTCGAGTGGGTCCAGGAATAGGGTCGAAGAAGTGGCCCTTTTTTGTTGGCTTGAAACGGTTTTTCTCCCATACATTTGGAAATTTACAAATTTTTAGGCTGAAAATTTCCCCACCTTTGCCACAATGTCATAATTGTCATAATGAAATGTATGGATATATCTTCCAAACAAAAAGAAGGTCAAAATTGGATCATAGAATCGGGAGTTAGGTTCCAGTGAGTGATTGGGAAACTGGCAACCGTACTTAGAACGAAGTGTCCAGTTTTTCATGATTTTTGTTTGTTTGAGAGGTATTGAAGACCGCCAAGTGGTGGTATGCTTTAACAAAATGGCCGCAAGTCCCATCTTATTAAAATCTAGAACTCTGTAAAAATTGCTGCAAAGTGGGAACTGATTAATTATTAGGGAATGCAATACCGGTTTCAATACCGACCAAAAAATACCGGCCGGTATTAACATAAATACATTGAAAGAAGATTTTTAATGACTCAAAAATTTGGAATGGTTGTATGGTCTGAATAACATTAAGAAGAAGTACATAGCTTAGTGGTTTCTGTCAAATTATTTGTGTATTCTGTTTTCGAGATTTAACTTTCTGTTTATGCAATTGCTAACGCAAACTCCAATACTCGAATAAATGTTGGAAATGACAAAGAGGATAATAATTTCGAGAAGGATCTAGAAACTTGCTCTACAGTAGTGTTCGACGTTTGTTCGATTTGCAAGAAATCAATGAAAACTCACGGTGAATCGATATCTGGCCTTCACATACATCTTAAATCGAAGCACAGAATCTTCTTCGCCACCTAATAAAAAACATAGCTAACGCCGACCCGTACGAAACACCTATTCGTATCAAAAGCCTTTAATGTGAAACTCTTCATTTCTCTTACTTCATTTTCTTCTCTGCTGAAAAACTATTCTCCCTTTAAAATCACTTACATTATCCACTTTTTGCCTTGTTATCATATACAACTAAATTGCCGGAGGCAATATAGACAGCCCCGTACGAAGACAAATTTCATAAATTCCTATTTAAACAGCTATATACCGCTATATTTACCTATATTTCACTGTAAATAAACATTTCACAGAGGAATATGCTATTATATAGCTCTATATGCCTGTATATAGCTCAATATAGCTGTATATAGGTATATATAGATGTCCGTATATGGAATCCCTGAAATCCCACACACATAACAAATTATTTCCATGTTAACAGAAACTCTCTAAGCATCATTTTTCCCAAGATATTTATATTTTACTAAAATCCAATATGGCCGCCGGCAGCCATTTTGTTAGGAGACCGGAAATAGTACCGACGCTTTACATTCGTTAATACCTTTCAAACAAAAAAAAATTCATGAAATTCAGTCAAAATTTACTCGAGATATTGTCAAAATACACCACGTTCACTGTACTTCCGAGTAGCCAGATAAGAGCTCACTCCAAGAGACCTAGCTCACGCTCCGGAGAACATAATTTCATTAAAAAAAAAATCCCTGATTGGTACGGTCAATACCTATCTAATAAAGCTAAAACGAACGAAATATGTTCAAATGTGGCCGACCTACAAGCAAAAACTGCTTGCCGCCCTGTGCCTGTTCCACACCAAGGGGTCTAACTCACGAGTCGGTCATCCGATTTCCATAAACTTTTTTTTTGTCGATCGGTATTGTAAATACCTTTTATTTGACGTATCACTTACAAGTTTAACGTTTAAATGTCCGGAGATATCTTCGAAAAACCGTAAAGCACTTATTGGGCCACAGCTCGGGAGGGGTCGATCCAAAATCACTCATCTTCGAACTTAGCCTGTCTTTTGACATTACCGAACGGGAAAAAAAAGAATTTTCAAAATCGGATGCGTTTTACTCAAGTTATCGTGCAGACAGACAGACGGACAGACGGACATTTTTTTTTTCGCGGATTTGGCATCTCTAGACAACCACAATAGGTTTCCCCTTACTCAGGGAGTCCAATTCGACGTGTTACAAACGTATGCGTAAACCTATAAGACCCCAGTACTTCGTACGGGTCTAAAAACGACCCTTCACATAGCACTAGATGTAGCGATCGATAAAGTTATGTAAATCCACGCCATTAGTCGTATAAATTTATACGTCAGAGAGAGCTTTTTTCTCCTTTTTTACGATCTGTCAGTTTTTCTACTTTGCGATTTAGTATGGAAATGAAAACTATTTTTTTTTTTTATTTATTTATTTAGAGATCAACATACAGGCTTTTCCAGCCCAATAATACATTAATCTTAAATTAAATTAACAAAAAAAATCAATTAATTTGTCCAATCCGAATTCCAATCAATTTCAAGGACAAACATTAATCATCAAATTTCCCTACTACCGAATTCTTAAAAGACTCAAAGTTACTGTTCATTATATCAATACCATAGAAAAATGTATCATAATTTTCTTGCATACGATGGATGGGTTCATTCCGCACAATGTTGCTACTGAATTTTGGAGTGTAGAATAGTCTGTCATTTTGCCTAGTGTCTCGAGTCCGGTTATGATACGACAGCTGATGTACCAAGGATGAATCGATTCTGTTGTGGATTAGCTTGTACAAAGTTAATTCATCGCCCTTCAATCTCCTGAGTAAAATTGAGATATATTTGCTGTTTCCAGTGATTTTTAATATTTTTTGGACCAAAATGTTTTAAAGTGTGTTTGGAATCGATTGGCATTAACAGATTGTGTGAAAATATTTTTTTCTATTTTATTATTTTGTTACTGCCAATCGATTCCAAACACATTTTAAAACATTTTGGTCCAATCGCAAAATAGAAAAACTGACAGATCGTAACAAAGGAGAAAAAAGCTCTCTCTGACGTATAAATTTATACGACTAATGGCGTGGATTAAGTCAACTGCTAGAAAATTTTCGAATTCGGAGACGTTTCCGCTAAAAATAATCCACGTCATTAGTCGTATAAATGTATCCGTCAGAGAGAGCTTTTTTCTCCTTTGTTACGATCTGTCTGTTTTTTTATTTCGCGATTTTGTATGGAAATGAAAACTAAAATTGAGATATCTTTGCTGTTTTAAGTGGTTTTTCATATTTTTTTGGACCAAAATGTTTTAAAATGTGTTTTCTGTTTGTAACTATTTATGTTGAAAAATCCGTTCAGACAAAACGTTGAACATACTGTGTTTTCTTAGGGAAGATTTAGATTAACGTCTAACATCTTCACATCCTAAATTGTTAATGAGCTGAACTAATTAATATCAGGATTGTCGGAGTAGCTCAAATAAAGACAAAATTGAACTGAAAGCAAAAAGGAAAACAATTTTGTCTTTATTTGAGCTACTCCGACAATCCTGGTACCTTCGCATCCGTTTTTATAAGAATCTTGTACGTTAAGTTTAAGTAACTAAGATTTGAAAAAAAATATAAATATTTTTCACGAATTTTCTAAAATTCTCCACGATTTTCTTTAATTTTCTCAAGTTTTACTTAATTTTCACAATTTTCTTGAAATATTTTCGCGAATATAGGCACTGCGTTGTGGAATTGTGGTAAAATAAGTTTCAATACGAAACTTTAGAAAGATGAAAATTTATTATGACCGTACTGGTTTCACGCAGATAATTTTCTTAGTCGCTACTAGATTGATCAAATCAATTTAATTGCTTTGATATTTTTACTCAAACAATAAGTTATCATTAAAGCCAAAAATTCGGAAAATTTCGCGAAAAATATTGAAAAATAATTTCATATTTCTGTTTTAAGCAACGAAAGTAGATAAGTTGGTATGGCCAGTCCATACAAGTCAGAGCACATACGGATTTGCATGGCGCCACCTCAAACGAACTCATTTCTAGTGGAAATTTGCACGTATGTGCTCCGGCTAAAACAAATTTGAACGTTTGGCCATACCTATCCATTTACTTTCATTGGTTTTAAACTCCATTTTCACTCACTCATGCCTTTAATTCAGTCATCACTAAAAAAAATTTAATAAAGTCGAAGCTTTATAATTTCATCGATTCTACTCATTTAATTCATTTTTAAATAGTTGTAGTTTTCAAAGAAATCATTTAGAAAACATTACCTACAGTATAAAAGCTTACACATGCACATTAGAGCTGTTTACTTGCGGTAGACCTGCGGATATCCGTTCAAATGCACATGTCTAAGCTTTTATACTGTAATGTTTTCTGAATGATTTCTTTGAAAACTGCAATTATTTAAAAATGAATTAAATGAGTAGAATCGATCAAATTAGAATGCTTCGACATTAGTGATTGCAATTGTGATGGGTGTTTTTTTTTAAATAAACTGCGCTACAATACTCATGCATGTTAATAGTTCTCTTGCTTTTCATTATAATATAGACAGAATCTAAACGTCTGCAGCTTGAGGTAAATGAGAAAAGCGCGGTAATAGATAGCCAACGAGATGTAATAGATAGCCTACGTGCCAAAAATGAAGATCTCGAATTGGAAATCGAACGTGGCATCGACTTTGGGCATATCGAAGGTGTTTTATCTTTAAACATTGTAAAAATTATGTTATAAATAAATTAATATCTTGAAAAAGAGAACAAAAATTGGAAGACCGACCAAACTTCAATACAATACGATGACATCGGCATCCAGACGTCGATCGATGTTGCAGACCAGAGTCAAACAACAAATAACGATCTGACGCCATTAGAACCGGAAACCATGAATGACATATTTTTCAACGACCTTCACGAGACGGTTGACCAGTTGAATAGCATAATCAAGACATTGGAAGATCAATTAAAAAGTGTGAAGTGAGTACATATAAAGTCGGAGCATTATAATTTGATCGATTCTACTTATTTAATTCATTTTTAAATAATTGTAGTTTTGGAAGAAATCATTTCCAAAACATTACAGTATAAAAGCTTAGACACGTGCATTTGAGCGGATTACCCGCAGGTATACCGCGAGTAAACAGCTCTAAATGCGCATGTGTAAGCTTTTATACTGTAATGTTTTCGAAATGATTTCTTGAAAAACTACAATTATTTAATAGTTATTTATCTACCAAGGTAGGTATGAAGGTATTTTTTCGCACTAGATGTCGATTGTCGACCCGAGGCGAAGCCGAGTTCGACAAGACGTCGTGTGCGAAAAAATACCGGCATACCTACCGTGGTAGATACAACGTTTTTCGCAATTTCGGGCCATAATCACCTTTCCAATGCAAAACATGTCCTACATTTTGTTCCAAAATTCTTGTGTATACAGAAATTCATTTGAACGATCAAGAAGGCTGCATTATGATACACATTGCATGTGATGTAAAGAGACGCGTTGAATGAAATCTAGTAGTCAATGCTTAGTATATACGCTTCAACAATACGTTCGGTATAATTGTGTGACTCTATAGCCGAATGGCTATAGTCGCTGCTTTGTGTTCAGAAACCTTTTGGTGTCGGGGGTTCGATTTCTGGTCAATGCAAGATTTTTATTTATAAAAATTTAGCCTTCGTTGAAGGTAATAGGTTCTTTAGCGTGCGAAAAAAAGAATACAGTGAAATAAATACCTTCACAACGACATTGAATGGATGCATGGAAAGGTGATGATTATGGACCGGAATTGCGAAAAAATGAATAGAATCGATCAAATTATAATGCTTCGACTTTAGTTGCATGAGGTACTGAACAATTACCAATTTTAATTCACAATACGTGCAGTTCGAACAAATACGACTTATCTGTTTTCAAAGTATAATCCACGCCATTAGTCGTATAAATTTATACGTCAGAGAGAGCTTTTTTCTCCTTTGTTACGATCTGTCAGTTTTTCTATTTTGCGATTTAGTATGGAAATGAAAACTAAAATTGAGATATCTTTGCTGTTTTAAGTTGTTTTTCATATTTTTTGGACCAAACTGTTTTAAAGTGTGTTTGGAAAATTAACAAAATAATAAAATAGAAAAAAATATTTTCACAAAATCTGTAATGCCAATCGATTCCAAACACATTTTAAAACATTTTGGTCCAAAAAAATATGAAAAACAACATAAAACAGCAAAGATATCTCAATTTTAGTTTTCATTTCCATACTAATTTTGGATTCGAAGTCCTTTTTTAGGTACATATAAAAGATTCTAATAGAAAATGCGTCCGATTTCGGTAGACCGTTTTTCAAAAGAATCCCTCTTTTTGAAGTATGGAGAAAATTAGCTTTTTTCACAATGTTGTTTTCAGTACCTATTCTCTAGTTTCTCGTTACAATTCCATATGTAGAAAAGTCGCATCAAATCGGTTTCCATCTTATCTACAGATCGGCTGGTTTTAATACATTAGTTTTATAGTTTGGTCAATATTGTGAAGTGTAAGAGTCAAAACTGTAAAATGTCTCGATTATATACTAACCATATCATTAGCATCATCAGTATTCGAACCGAACCTTTTTACAATCGCCTACCCGAATTATAGAAATCTGTTTTCCCACATTAAATCATAATCAGAATATCAAATTTGGCATTTTCTTTGCTTTTCTAGGGATCAGCATGCTGCCGAAATTACTGAAATAGAAAAAAAGTTCAACGATAAGAATGAGAAAGTTCGTCTTTACAAACTTTCCTTAAAGACTGAAAAAAAGAAAGTCAAAGATTTAACCGAGGACCGCAATCAACAGGTTAACAAGAAGAAAGTTTTAGCCAGAAGAGTGAAAGTGTTGGTCAACGACAAACGTTTGTTGATGGATCAGAAAAAACAAATTGCAAAAGAGTTGGAAGAAAAAATTTGTCTATATAACTATCTCAAAAGATATTCGGGTGAGTATCACAAAATTACAAAATATTAAAAGAGAGCTATGTCACGCAATCAGTATTTCCGAAGAGTCTTGATCACTCACTAGTTATTCTGTTTAAAACATATTCTTTCTATACTTTTATAGATGAGCATAGTGTGAAGAATCTTCTCCTGGAAGAGGTATTCAGACTCCAACAGATTTTCGCAAGAGCAATGGGCTTAGGACGAAATTCGAAAGATGGTAAGGAACGATATTATTTCAAATATCTCTGCCTTAGCTCTTATTATTAGTTATCACCCTATCTTATGGACAATAAATGAAAAGTAACAAAATCAAGTCACTTTCCCGAGTGAAAAAAATCGATGAAAAAGTACAAAAAAGTACACGAACAAATGCTTGATAATGTGCAGGATATAAATGCACCTATTTTCGACATTTCTTCATACAAAAACCGTATAATATACGAAATTGCCGGGTATGATAGTCTACTTTCATATACTGGTGCGATTCGTAAAAACAAAATGGCTACTAAGTGTAATGTTCGAAACAATGAATTAATGTAATTTTAATTGAGATGAAATCAAGTGCTAAAAGAATAGTATGTTACATTGGGTGCTGCGGAGGTAGTTCAATACGTGAGGGATCAATTTGTGATACGAGCGGAACTCACAAGTGTGTGTTTGAGAGCCAAGGTTTGAAAACTGTTATTTTGACAAGGGTAACTAACCAAGTGAAAATAACAGTTTTCAAACCGAGGCAATTAAAACACACGCGTTAATTTGCGAGTTCACAAATTGATTCCGAATGTAATGAACTACCAAGCAGCACCCAATATATATAGTTTTAATGGATGCCCTTCCGGAAAATAAAATTACATGTATGTATGCGTCCCGAGGAACAACTACGAAAAAAAATTAGGGAAATACTTTTGCTTTTGCTTCTCACAAAAAAAGTCAAAAAAACAAACAATGTGTTGTTGCATTGAAACGTTACACAAACGAATCTAACTCACTGGCGAAATTGGCTCGCACACCACACACACACACTTCTTTAAAAATATTGATCCCAAAAAAATCAGTTGTCACAACGTGCTATAACAATATTGTAACAATAACACAATTGATTTGGTGACGTTTTCATATGTGAACTGTTTTGCGAAGATGCTACATGCAAATTTTGTATGTTGTGTTGCTTTTGTTAATTCTGTTGATATTAAATAGTCATTTGTGTACCTGTTTCGGACGATTGATTTTAGGTCTACAAACGAAAGCGCCTTAAATCAACCGTCCCAAACAGGTGCACATGTAAGTTTTCATGCAGAGGGCCGGAAACCCGAGAAAATTTGAAAAATTGTCCTTATTTTCGGCCCCGAAGCATGAAAACAAAATTTCATGTAAGGGGTCGAAAACCCGAGAAAAATCTCGAAACTCCCTCATTTTCGGCCCCGACACATGAAAAATACTATTCCCGATCGGACACAGAATGTGTCCATAGGAAATAAACAATTTTCGAGGAGGCACACATACATGTAATGTTAATTTTCCGTTTAAAATCCGTTTATTTGCCTGGCCGAATTCCGAACCCTTATGTCTAAAGTAGCATTCAGTTTTATTTTGTTATTTACATATTTCCTTTCATTTCAGAATTTCTCGAATTTACAAAGACCGAACACCAGAAAACATTTGAAATGGCAACAAGTGTATCGATCGTTGCTGCCATTTTAGGCCTTGCCGCAATGTTTGCTACGAAATGCATACAGAATGCCTAATTATGAAATCAGTTGTGAATGCATTTTGTAGTACAGTCGATAATGAATTAAAAATGTGTGATTTCAGTATACGAGAATGATGTTTAGAAACTAAGAAGAAATGTAATAGAGTTTTCCAATATTTTAGTACATTCCGTCATAAAATTACTGCCTTCACTGTGCTTATTTTCATGTGAACCAACTTCACTGCTGTGACATTTCATAGGAATGAATCAATGTGAAGTTGTTTCACAAAAAATAGTCCAGTAAGAATGAAGTACTATAAAAAAATGTGGCGCCTCTACAGACCAACCGACTAGGCGAATACATAGCTTATCATTCTGTCACCTCTTTTGACAGCTTTTAACGTTTTAGTACGTTTTCTCTCCCAGCGGAAAAAACCCAGTCCCAGCAAAAAAGAAACCAAATCGAATATCGCAAATGTATTTAAAAAACTAACATTCGGGGAAATACTTTTTTATCACACCAAATGTTTATTTGTATTACTGTGAAGTTAGTACATGAGAGAGTCGAATACATGAAAAGTGAACGGACCCCAATACTACCAATATTTCCAATACTCCCAATATTTCCAATACTCCGAATACTCACACGATCTCCTACTTAATAAAAAAACTGCTCACCGCTGGGATTGAACTCGGACTCATCCGTTTAGAAGAAAAATTCATCCGTTTACAACAAATGTTCATCCGTTTACGCAAACTCCGCCTACATTCTATTGTTGAACACATCTGTCAAGTACACGGATGAACTAAACGGACGACTCTGAATTGGGCTTAAATCGTTCATACCGATTAGAAGGTAATTGTCATACACTTTCAACTTAGCGTATGTTCCATTTATAAGATATTAATCTAAGCAGGAGGAAGTTCGATACCTTTTGAATGAGCGTAAGTCTCACTTGTTGTTGTTGAGCGAGACTAAACTGATTGACAGTAACATTGTGCAATTTCCACAGTATAAGATTTACAGGAATGATCGTCTGTCTGATGGTGGTGGAGGAACAGCAATTTTGATTAGGGAGCAAATCAAGCACGAAGTGCTGAACACACCTTTGCTGAAATCATCTGAAGCGACGTGTGTGAGGATAGCCTTGAGCAACTCCAAATATTTGGTTTTAAATTAATTTTACTGTTCGAAAAGTCTCTTGCGGGAAGACCTTCTGAAGTTCATGAGCTTACATACGATTGTCTTCATGGGAGGGGATTTAAATGTTATTTTATTTCTTGTTCATGACAATGTAGCTGAATTAATCCACCCGAATGCATACACTTGTTATAGAAGCAGGACTAATCCTGGCACTATTGATCTGGCTCTAGCCAAAGGCGTTGATGTGGTTAGCAGTGAGGTTACTGAGCTCAATAATTGTCCAGTAGAGTACCTACTGAAGATTGACGACAACGTTTCTTGCGAGGTCCCAGTCCGGCATTTCATGTTCAAGAGCGCAAATTGGGATAGATTTAAAGAGGTCGTGGGTGATAACCTGTGTATGGGACCACTCAATTATGCCAATGACGTAGATTCTTGTGTTGAACACTTGACGATAGTGATTAGTTTGGGAATGGAGGAATCTATTCCTAAGAAATGCTGCACCAGACCACGCTGGCCAGTGACCGATGTCAGTACCTGAGGTCGAAACAGCAATTCTGTCTCAGAATTCACTTAACGTGAGCCGTGGGAGGGAAGAGAATCGATTTCTCTGTTTGTTTTCGTCATTTTTCTTGTGTTCATTTAGCAATTTATCTGTAGACATTCCAGGTGGGGGTAATTTTTTAGTAATCCCAAACGTCCTGGTTAAGGACGCAACGTTTGATCTACACGGGATCTTCAATCAACAATAAATACTAAATCAATTTTGTTTTATTGTCTCAGCTGTCACCCGAAATTAAAGTTTGAAAAGGAGTTTTTGATGATTTATTCGTAGTTGTCCTCGTCCCCGAGCGTTATGTATGTATCCTCACTGAGGATTCCTCAGCCCGTTGCCTAATTGTAACGCTAAAAAACCCTCTGAATTTGTTTTTCAGTTTCGCTACGGTTTTAAAGGTGGGCACTCTACAGTACACGCTCTCATAAGATTCTTTGAAGAGGCTATTATGGGTTTCAACGACCGTAAAGTCACAATAGCAGCATTTCTGGATATAGAAAAGGCCTTTGACACGATGTGGGTCGAAGGACTTATTTATAAACTGATAAAGATGAAGCTTCCCCATTACCTGATTAAGACTATCTTTTCCTACCTTAAAGACAGACATTTCAAAGTTAAGTTGGGAAACCAGCTGTCAGATCCGGTATTGGTTAGTGATGGGGTCCCACAGGGTCAATACTAGGGCTGTTACTGTGGAAACTCAGTATGCAATAGTACATTGAATGACAAGGGGCGAAAGTAAAAAAATTCAACCGTGTGCGAGAGTTGGAGCCCGCGCCGAAGGCAAGGGCTCTAATCGCACAGGTTGAATTTTTTACTTTTGCCCCGAGTCGTTCATACGATTTTTTTTGATACCAACATTGAAAATTGATACGTATCGCAAACATCGCAACAAAATGTTGAAATAAAAAGGCATTTAGCCAGAAAATGCGGGGGTCCAGGGGATACCAGCCCCCTGGTATATGAAAAATTTAATAATTTAGCCATCACAACAATAACACACACAAAAATTAAGATATAACTAACAAATCATTCAGTAACAATAAGTATCAACTTTGTATGCTAATTTCAATAAGAACACTGGCGCACAGTGTTTTACAATTTTGATCAAAGTATTCTGCATAATATGAGCGGATTTTGTTGACAACTCGACTCATTTCTCTCATTTTCTGTGACGTCAGTCACTTTCGCTGTTCGTTCAGTTGCGTTCGCTCTTCGTTAAGTACTTTCTCCCCGTGGGATGCATTTTTTTACTTTCGCCCCTCATATGCGGGGCGAAAGTATCATTTTTCAATGTTGGTATCAAAAAAAATTATACAAAAATAACATAGAAACCGATGATTGAAAAGTCTGTAAGAAAATATAAGTTCATTCGTTGTTCAGCAATCACCAAAGCTATATCGTTTCAATAACAAGGGCCTTTGTAGAGCTGTGCGGGTCTGCCTTTTTCGGAAACCCGCCAGAATACAGACTTTCAAAACCCGCAATTTGTCGACTAGAAACAACCAGAAACCCGCCCGAAATCAGTAACCCGAAAATAATTTAAAATGTTAAATTTCCTCATAAAATAATTCAAGATTGCACGGAATTATAGTAGAGTTAATATATTCGTTACAATACGAAACAATCATGACATTGTATGTGCATGATGCAGAAGAACATTGAACTGGCTAACGCGATATTACATCCCATCTACTCGAAAATGTTTTCCCGCGTTTCTCTTAAATATTTTAATAGTCATTTAATTCTTTCTGGTCTGCCAGAATTTTTAGCCCCGTACGAAGTACTGGGGGCTTATAAGATTAATATGCCGTTTGTAACATGTCGAATTGGAAGGAGCCAGTAAGGGCAAAGCATTTGGTTATGTTCATAGATGACAAATCCGCAATAAAAAAAATGTCCGTCCGTCCGTCCGTCCGTCCGTGACCCCTCTAGCTAGAGTAAACCACAACCTTTTTTCAAAATTCTTTTTTTCCCCGATTGGTATCGACAAAAGTAAGGTCAAGTTCGAAAATGGGCATGGTAGGGCCGGCCCTTCCAGAGCTAGGGCCCTATAGGTGTTTTTCAGTCTTTCGCCTATATCTACCGAAATACGCACGCAATACCTGCTTGTGATATATCAAATGAAAGGTATTGACGAGTAGAACAAAGTTGCTGAACATTGTTTTTGGGTAAGATGCAATGTGGGCTTGTTGGGATGGCTCAAAGGTCGTTACTCGGCCCTAAGTGTTTTTTGCACATAAATCGAGTAAATCTCATCCGATTTTGCTAGATTTAGTTTTTTATGAAAGGTAATTGAATACCGAAAAGAACGTGGGGAAAAAAGTTTCAAATTCGGGCCCTTGGACTAAGGTCGCTACTCGGCCCTAAGTCGTTTTTGCACATAAATCGAATAAATCTCATCCGATTTTGCTAGTTTTTGTTTCATTTGAGAGATAATTGAATGCCGAATAGAATGATGGCAAAAAAAGTTTCAAATTTGGGTCCTTGGACTAAGGCCGCTACTCGGCCCTAAGGGTTTTTTGCACATAAATCGAGTAAATCTCATCCGATTTTGCTAGATTTAGTTTTTTATGAAAGGTAATTGAATACCGAAAAGAACGTTGCGAAAAAAGTTTCAAATTTGGGCCGTTGGACTAAGGCCGCTACTCGGCCCTAAGTAGTTTTTGCACATAAATCGAATAAATCTCATCCGATTTTGCTAGTTTTTGTTTCATTTGAGAGATAATTGAATGCCGAATAGAATGATGGCAAAAAAAGTTTCAAATTTGGGCCCTTGAAGGCCGCTACTCGGCCCTAAGTGTTTTTTGCACATAAATCGAGTAAATCTCATCCGATTTTGCTAGATTTAGTTTTCTATGGAAGGTAATTGAATACCGAAAAGAACGTGGCTAAAAAAGTTTCAAATTTGGGCCCTTGGACTAAGGCCGCTACTCGACCCTAAGTATTTTTTGCACATAAATCGAGTAAATCTCATCCGATTTTGCTATATTTAGTTTTCTATGGAAGGTAATATAATACAGAAAAGAACGTGGCGAAAAAAGTTTCAAATTTGGGCCCTTGAACTAAGGCCGCTGCTCGGCCCTAAGTGTTTTTTGCACATAAATCGACTATATTTCATCAGATTTTGCTACTTTTTGTTTCGTTTGACAGATAATTCAATACCGAAAGAAAATTGATAAAAAAAAGTTGTAAATTCGGATTCCTAAAATTACATCGTAAACTTTTGTTTTATACTTGAGAAGTACTTCGTACGGGCTTTTGTAATTGCGCTAAGCGCAATTTTAAAGATGAACGCTTACAGTTTACAATTTGCAAAAATAGGCAATGATGTCAAGTACGCAATAAGGTTACGGAAGCATTTTGATATCGGACGAATAAGGGTTACGGGCTTATTAGGGCTATGGACGTATAATGGTTTCGGGCTAAATAGGTTTACGGGTCGTACGGGGCTCAGTCGTAGCAAACGCTCCGACTGTTCTGATGCCTTGTTTAGTTGAAACCCGACCCGACTGGATTGGAAACCCGCCAGGCCAGAACCCGCACAGCTCTAGGCCTTCGCTCTTTATTATATTTTTGATAGACCTTCCAACTCATTTGAACACGACTCTAACGGTCTTCGCAGACGACACGAGCACCTTCTCGACCAGATTATCGCAAAGTAGAGCAAAGTCTAATGTACAAAGCCACCTCTACAGGTTGCAGCGCTACTACCATATGTGGAAAATTAGAGTGAACTTGGAAAAGGTTTGAAGTTGGTCATTTTGATAGAAAATGCACCAAATTAACGTTTTCCAAACAATCAAAATCTTTCAACTTACTCTGTATCCCGGCAAAAACTCTTTCAGAGCAAAGTTGGACGCAGTCTAAAGTCTATATGTGTGATAACTTCTAAAACAAGTGATATCGCTAGAGGTGACGCTGTCAGCGTCGTTACGCAAAAATTAAATTTTACACCCAATTTTAGTTCAAACAAGCTGGCTTAGTTTTTCTCATTATCTGCCAAATAATTTTTACCAAAAAAAAATTTGACTGGAAACAACCAAAATTTTACCAAAAAAATCTGCGTCGCATGTGGCAGATAAATTTTCTTGCTGGTCTGTTCCTGAACATTTGCCACTTTGCGACGCAGATTTTTTTGGTAAAATTTTGGTCGTTTCCAGTCAAATTTTTTTTTGGTAAAAATTATTTGGCAGATAATGAGAAAAACTAAAATTGGGTGTAAAATTTAATTTTTGCGTAACGACGCTGACAGCGTCACCTCTAGCGATATCACTTGTTTTAAAAGTTATCACACATATAGACTGTAGACTGCGTCCAACTTTGCTCTGAAAGAGTTTTTGCCGGGATATCAGTCGTTTTAGAAGTTAATACATTTTTAGCCAAACGTGGCCAACGTTTTGTCGTTAAGTTTGTATCATTGAGAAGGTGCCATTGATTCCGAATTGTAATGTAAGCTGTGTAGTGACCGCTATGTTGACTATTCCCTGAAAATTTGACGAAATTCGAAAATTTGACGAAATTTTAAAATTTAACGAAAATCGAAAATTTGACGAAAATCGAAAATTTGACGAAAATCGAAAATTTGACGAAAATCGAAAATTTGACGTAAATCGAAAATTTGACGAAAATTGAAAATTTGACGAAATTTGAAAATTTGACGAAATTTGAAAATTTAACGAAATTCGAAAATTTGACGAAATTTGAAAATTAAACGAAAATCGAAAATTTGACGAAAATCAAAAATTTGACGAAAATTGAAAATTTGACGAAATTTGAAAATTTGACGAAATTCGAAAATTTGACGAAAATCGAAAATTTGACGAAGAAAGTAATTCTCTATGTGCCACCATTCAAGAAATATCTCCAAAACCCCAATTGACCCTCCCATTTCCAACTTTCGACATTTTTCACATATGCCCTTCTGTTCTACTCGTAAAACTCTGAGACTTTGCCGAAGAAAGTAACTCTCTATCTGCCACCATTCAAGAAATACCTCTAAAAACATAATTGACCCACCCATTTCCAACTTTCGACATTTTTCACATATGCCAATGTGTTCTACTCGTAAAACTCTGAGACTTTGCCGAAGAAAGTAAATCTCTATCTCTCATAAGCCAAAAAATATTAGTCCTTTCATCCTACGCTCGAGTAGCTCAAAATTTGGTCACTCTGACCACTCTAGCTCAACCAAATCTGCACCAATTTTTCTAATTATTTTTTTGTTCGATTCGTGTGGCGAATACCTTTCATTTGATGGGTCTCGGAAACTAGTCAGCCAATCTCCATGAAATTTTGCAGGAACCTCAGGGTGGGCATAAAAATGAAAATGTGATACGCCATTACCCCAGGAAAAACCAGAATTTTGTTTTATTGGCCTCGAAGTGGTTTCTGAGTGTGGTTTTCGAGGGTCGGGAACGCGTTTTCGGCTGTAGCTTAGCTGTATTGAAACCTACAGAGGCGTGCGACCCATCAAATGAAAGGTATTCGTAACACGATTCGAACAAAAAAATAATTAAAAAAATCGGGGCAGATTCGTTTGAGCTAGAGTGATTAGAGTGACCAAATTTTGAGCTACTCGAGCGTAGGATGAAAGGACTAATATTTTTTTGGGTTATGAAAGATATAGAGTTACTTTCTTCGGCAAAGTCTCAGAGTTTTACGAGTAGAAAAGAAGGGCATTTGTGAAAAATGTCGAAAGTTGGAAATGGGTGGGTCAATTGGGGTTTTAGAGATATTTCTTGAATGGTGGCAGAAAGAGAATTACTTTCTTCGTCAAATTTTCGATTTTCGTCAAATTTTCGAATTTCGTCGAATTTCGTCGAATTTCATCAAATTTTCGAATTTCGTCAAATTTTTGATTTTCGTACTGTTATAAAAAGCAGTATTCTAAAACTTCTAAAACGACTGATATCCCAACAAAAATCTCTTCGAGAAAAGTGTGACGCAGTCTTTGAAGTACAATTTCTAAAATGAATGATATCGCTAGAGTTGACGCTTTCAGCTTCGTTACGCAAAAATTAAATTTTACACCCAATTTTAGTTCAAACAAGCTGGCTTAGTTTTTCTCATCATCTGCCAAATAATTTTTACCAAAAAAAATTTGACTGCAAACAACCAAAATTTTACCAAAAAAATCTGCGTCGCAAAGTGGCAAATGTTCAGGAACAGACCAGCAAGAAAATTTATCAAAATTTTGCTGGCGAGCATTTTAGATGAGACACATAAATAAACAAACTTCTGATACATATCATGACAAGCACACAATATGTTTTTGAAGACAATAGAAGCTATGACGGATGTAGGGTGGCTAAATGTACAAATATGTTTTACGTTCTTTTGTTTGTTGAGACGTACTGAACGTTTTCCTATATTGTTCACTGATACAAAACCTCTTTTTTCAAACTCAAACGTTTTATATTGCATAAAGATATTCTTAATTTAGAAGCCTAATGTAATAATTTAAAACCAAGCGAAAATGTAGCTAAAACCAAAATTTAGTTTATCCACCCTATATCACATTTTGAAATCGTGACTGCAGCGCCGTCATTGTGACCGCTGTGTTAACTAAATTTAAATTTGTGGATTCCATTGTTGTGGGATAAAGTGTGGGTTAAATAAGATTAATACCTTTGGAAAACCCGAAAACTAAATTTCTTCGACAGTAATTCATAGTTAAATAATTACATACAGTGAGTAAATCTCTAAAATGTTTGATTTCAGTATATTTAGCTAATCCTTCTGTCACATCTTTTGACAGCTTTTTACGTTTTAGTACGTTTTCTCTCCCAGTAGCAAAAACCCAATCCCAGCAAAAAAAGAAACTATATCGAATGCCGCAAATGCATTTGAAAACGAACATTCGGTGAAATACTTTTTTATCACACTAAATGTTTATCATTTTATACAAATATGTTCATCTTTATAATAACATCAGTGAAAAAAAAACCTAATTTTGCCATGCAAAAATATAGATAAAAATTGACAAATTTATCAACCTCAAAAATATGTTGTCGATTTATATGCATTTTTTATGCATAGCAAAAGAAGACAGGATCAAGCAACGTAATATTTTGTCTCACATAAAAGTTCAACTTTCTTGTAAGACAAATATTTCGTTGCTTGTTCCTGTCTTCTTTACCTATGCATAAAAAATGCATATAAATCGACGACATTTCGTGGTCGGCAATTTTGTCAATTTTAATTTTGTTTTCGAGATCTCAAAATTGTTTCTTCCCCCGAAGTAATCCATGAATCGTCTGTATTCAATTCTTTTTGCATTTAGAAAAAGTTGCATTGAATGCAAAAAGAATTGAATACAGACGATTCATGGATTACTTCGGGGGAAGAAACAATTTTGAGATCTCGAAAACAAAATTAAAATTGACAAAATTGCCGACCACGAAAACATGTCGTCGATTTATATGCATTTTTTATGCATAGGTAAAGAAGACAGGAACAAGCAACGTAATATTTGTCTTACAAGAAAGTTGAACTTTTATGTGAGACAAAATATTACGTTGCTTGATCCTGTCTTCTTTTGCTATGCATAAAAAATGCATATAAATCGACAACATATTTTTGAGGTTGATAAATTTGTCAATTTTTATCTATATTTTTGCATGGCAAAATTAGGTTTTTTTTTCACTGATGTTATTATAAAGATGAACATATTTGTATAAAATGATAAACATTTGGTGTGATAAAAAAGTATTTCACCGAATGTTCGTTTTCAAATGCATTTGCGGCATTCGATATAGTTTCTTTTTTTGCTGGGATTGGGTTTTTGCTACTGGGAGAGAAAACGTACTAAAACGTAAAAAGCTGTCAAAAGATCTTTTGACAGAAGGATTAGCTAAATATACTGAAATCAAACATTTTAGAGATTTACTCACTGTAGCGCCTGTCAAAATTGATGTAAGGAATGTTATCGAGCGATACATATACTTTAAGAAGTAGAGACATAAAGATTTTATGTGTCAGTATATTGATAAGAAGCATAAGTTGTACGCACACATTATATATTATAACAACAGCCACATGCATATATATATTTTGAGTCATCTCTGTTATAACGAAAAGGAGGAACTTATTGCTATCTTATCAAAATAAACAATTGTATTTGGAATGTACCATAACTATTATTGAATGGGCTGACCTTTATTAGAATATGTTTTAATATTGTACGTATTAGTCTTTTATTGGAAATTATTGGATGAACGTGAAATTTGTTGAGAAAAATCGTTGAGGACAAAAAAGTGTTGATTTAAATTGAACTCTGTTCTAAAAACTTATTTTAGAAATTTGTCAACAATTTATTACAAATTGAAACTAAGTTTACCTTAAAATCGGAAAAGTTCTACGAAATTAGTCAGAACATTGTAGTTATTATATTTGCAATTGTAAAAGTGACTATTATTGACTATTGAGGTATGTATTAGAATAGGTATCAGAATGTAGAATGTATTCCTCTATTCGCCGTAAGTGTGCCTAAAATTTGAATTTTAAGTGAACGATTCGATAAAAAAAGTGAATCAAAAAATACATTTCAACGATTCCCTGTATGAAAATGACACTACGTTAAAAAGACCTCCGCACTTTCCATTTTGAATTACGACCGCACTTACGGCGTGAATTGGAATAAAGACAATTTTCACATACATAAACAATAGTGCTGATCCTGATGCGTGCAACAGTGTCGATTTGAATAAACACAAAATTACGTAATATTCGAACAAATTTCATAAAATTAAGGTACCAGCGCCTAAGTATCCACACCACTCAACAAAAAGTACTCCGTGAGAGAGCGAGCTGTCAAATAAACAAAGAAAAAATTGAAAAAATTCAATTTTGTCTCTCACACGGAGTACTTTTTTGATAAGAGGAAACTAAGCATTAAAGTATAGTTTCCACTTAAAAGGAGCACTCCGTTTAGCCTCCGTCTACATGACAGTTGTAAAATAGAACAAAAGAACTCTCACGCAAACGGAGTGGAAATTGAATTTATAAACAAGAAGAATGTTTGAGGTGTCTCAATGCAAGCTGCAACGTCCTGAGGATTTTTGTATTTAACAAGGAAAATTTACAAACCCCTCAAGGGGAAAATGGGCACCAAAACCCAAAAAACGAAAGAACAAATTCTTGATTTTTCGAAAGTCTACTGTTACTGTAGGGTAATTAGGTACATAAAGGGGTCGCAAAGTGACGTACTGATGTGAAAAATAGATTTATGACAGTGGAAATAGCGGTTTTGAACACTGTGGCGGCCGTGACGCAAGTCCTTCACACTGAAAAATTTGACAAGAAAAAAATTCCGTACGACTGAGTAACACTTATACACAATTTTTTGGACTTTTTAACCTCCGCTCCTACCCACCACTTATTTTATTTGTAATCGGGCGTCCATACGAGTTCAACGAGCTATCACACGCCTCATAAGGTTAAGATATTAAATTTCCGAAATATTAAATTTCAAAACTTTGTATGAAGAAATTGATTTCCATACATTTTGAAATAGATGAATTTTACCAACCTGTGAATCGTTTTTGGGATTTTTTGGGAATTTAGGGATTTTTAGGGAATTTTAGTGAATTTTTTGGGAATTTAGGGAATTTTGGGAATTAATTCCAAAAAATTCCCTAAAATTCCCAATTTTTGTTTTGTTTTATAATTAAGGGAAATCTACACATGGCTAAATTGTTGCCTAAATTTTGTGGCAAAATTATAATTATTTTGATGATAATTTTGGACTAGGATTCTTTTTAGAAAACGTACGACCATCCTTTGATGTTTGTGATGATGTAACCTCAGTTCGAGAAAGCTCAATATTTCACGAAAATTGACACATATTTTGAGTTTTCTTGGGGGTAGGTTACATCACCACAAACATTTAAATTTTTGCTGAAAGCTAACATATTTTAACACCAAACGATGTTTGTACTTTTTGCAAAAAAGATGCGACTCCAAAATTATCATCAAAATAATAATAATTTTGCCCCGAAATGTAGGCAACAATTTAGCCATGTGTAGATTCCTCTTAAATACTCGTAAAACCCTTAAGAACTATGAACAAGCAAAGAAAATAATTTGGGATTTTTTTTTGGAATTTTAGTGAACTTTTGAGAATTATTTCCCAATTATTAGGCTCTGAAAGGTATAATTCTCGTGGATGTACTTGCACCAGCCAGGGCGTATACTCTACTTGTAGGTCCCAAAGCCGACATTAGTACAACATTAGAATAATTTAAAATAAAGGCAGGGTAAATTAAAATGATAGATTATGAAGATTTTTGGAGTATTGTGATTTGAAAACGAGTATAGAACTAAATAACAAGCTTTCGATCGATTTGTATAACATTCACAATATTTTTTCGGCGTATTGAGCTTGCGCGCGCACGTTTATGCTTCGAAGTCGAGCTTATGCGTGTGCATTGAACTCTAGCTGAATGGATTTGGCCGAAATGTATAGGGTATGTCAAGGACGTAATTCTAAGAAACTAATTTGAAGGAATTTTCATAAAAGCTTAAAAAAGTTTGCGTCACAAGTGGCAGATGTTGAGGAAGGAAAATTTTTATAATTGTGAAATATATTGCTTTAAAGAATGGAATTCAAACGGAAGAAAGCCGAATCACCCGCCACTTTTTGACGCAATTTTTTTTTTGTTATAATTTTCTTACTAAAATTTGTCGGGTAAAATTTTTGTTGATAGAACTTTCGCGTACTTTCATCATCAGCTGCCATTTGTGACGCATATCTTTTTGCGTGTCGAATCTGTAAGCGTCACCTACACCGATATCAGTCCTTTTGCAAGTGGATAACAGGACTTGCGTCACACCTCCACTGTAAGTGGTTTTGGGCGATATCAGCTCTTTTGTAAGTTGTGATTTTTTAGAATTTGGTCGCAGATAATAGACATTGTTCAGTTTGAACGAAAATATTCTTCTTACAAAACTGTATTACTTTCTCTTTGATCTGAACCTTCCAGCTTTCATTTGACGAAAATCGAAAATATTACGTAATTCAAAAATTTGACGAAAATTGAAAATTTGACGCTCATAGCTCCCAAATAGACGACTTTATAGGAAAACCATGAAAGACGTGTCGACTGAAATCTGAAACTATAAATTTGTCTTTTAAACGAACTTTCAATCTGCCATATTTTCTGAGTTATAGGTCCCATATCTCAATAGCTTAACACGCTTATAGCTCCGTAATTATAAGCTTTGATAAAAAGAATTACGTCCTTAACATACCCTGAAAATTTCAGCCAAATCCACCGGTAAATTCAAAAGTAAGAAGCGGAGGGAGAAAAGTCAAAAAAGTTGTGTATATGTTCCTCAGTCCTACGGAAAAAAATTTTTAATCAAATTTTTCAGTGTGAACGGACTTGCTTCACGGCCCTTCACTAACGTAGGGTCATGATTTTTGATTAAATTAATAATTTTAACAAAATATTTTGGCCAGAATCGATAGACTCTCCACTCATACCGTTTCGTTAGATCTTGAATCTAGCACCTTGACCCTGTACTGATGAGTAAACTAATATTAGATTTTCCAAATATACAGATTCCAATTAATCCAAAAAAGATGTCGACTAATTTCCTTCGTGATGAATTCACTGACATTTTACGGAAGTGGGTAAGTAAATGTATAATGAAGGTCATCATGGGCGCGCGTTAGCAGAGCTCCCGTGACGCAAGTCTCATTACTAGAATTTAAAAAAAAATAGTCGTATTTTCGGCACTGCCACTTTGTGACGCAACATTTTTTTTGTAAAATTTTCTTTCTGAGTTCTTTAGGTAATTTTTTCTTGTTACGTTGTTGCATGCAAGCGCAGAATGCGTAACCTACAACGATATCAGTTGTTTTGGAAGTATGCACTGCACAGGGACTTGCGTCAGCTCTACTCTTTTAAGAGTTTTGAGTTTTGACTGATTAGATCTATTGTGACAAAGGCTCTATACCAGGCAAAAGTTGACCGATTTTTAAACGTCGGATTCGTTCCTTACATCCGCCGTTTATACAATGACAACAAATGAATGAGGGTGATATGGATGTTTATTGTACGCGAAATTTTTGAAAACGCAAATGACTTTTGTGGAAATTTTTTTATTTTTATTTTTTTTAAGGTATTTTAGGTATTTAGAGTGATATATATTTGATCACCCTAAATACCTAAAACCTGAAATACCTTAAAAAAATAAAAAAATTAAAAATTTCCACAAAAATCATTTGCGTTTTCAAAAATTTCGCGCACAATAAAAATCCATATAGAGCCTTTGATTGTGATCATAGTTATTTTAATCATGTAATTTAATTATAATTTATGATTGAAATCTCTCTGTTCAATTTGTTACTTTTATGTTCTTTGATAGTAAAAATATATATTTTAAGGCAGCTAAGATTTTTGAGAAAACCGTTGCCGTCTCAAGCGTCAAACCGCCGGGACCGGACTGGGGAAACATTGGCACCAGGAAAATCGAGCATGTGTTCAGAAGACTTTTTCGATACACCGAAAGCTTGGAACAGAAAATGGCCAGTCTACAGCCAACCCTAACCGAATTCCTAGTTGCCAATTTCCCGAAAATGAAAGTGTCCTGGGAAGTGGATGGTAGTCTTAACCTCGTTGACTACGGGGTAGTGTATGGATTGCTGACTTATTTCGTATGCTGCAGAATGGAAGTTGAACTGGCGATGAACGAATTTAATGAAATGGACGACGACCGTCGGAGTGTTGTCAGTCGATTCTTCCAACAAATAGTGTCAGCCAACGAGCATCAATTGACCAAAGATGATATCGTTGGTTTCATGGAAAAAAGTGGTTCGTGTATAAAAACAGAACGCTTCGACTTTTTGTACATTCTGGATTATATATTTTCTAGTTTTACAAATCACACATGAGCCACCGGAAAATTCGATTATTGAGGTTGTGTCAAGACCGCCTATGACAACTGCTGAAGAGCTGCTGAACAAATTACATGCTGAGAATAGGAGGATATTGGCAAGCCTCAACACGGAACGAGATTTGTGGGAGTTTGAAAAAAATGACTTCCAATTGTTAATCGAAAATTCGAGTAAGATCACATGGAAAAGACCTTTTTTTTACATTAAATTAATTTTATCCGATCTTACTTCAGACAAGGAGCATGAAAGGCTGAACCGTTTAATTGGGCAGTTGAGAAGAGAGATCGCTGAGTCTCTCAATGAAAGCCACGAAATCGAGGTAATAAGACGAGTTGACGCAGCGTTAAAAAGCATTTCGCACTTTCCATTTTGAGTTTCTATCACACTTACGGCGTGAATTTTATTGAGCACTTCGATTGCAAATGAAAGCCCTTTTCGTTCGAGGTCCATCACAGACTAAGCTCAAAGATGAGCTAATTCGGTCGAGTGGGTCCAGGAATAGGGTCGAAGAAGTGACGTTTTTTGCTGGCTTGAAACGGTTTTTCTCGTTTGGAAATTTACAAATTTTTAGGCTGAAAATTTCGACCACCTTTGCACACATACATATACACATGCATATATATATAATGAAATGTATGGGTTCCAAACAAAAAGAAGGTCAAAATTGGATCATAGAATCGGGAGTTAGGGTCCACGGAGTGATTGGGAAACGGGCAGCCGTACTTAGAACGAAGTGTCCAGTATTTCGTGGTTTTTGTTTGTTTGAGAGGTATTGAAGACCGCGAAGTGTTGGTATGCTTTAACAAAATGGCCGCAAGCCCCATCTTATTAAAATCTAGAACTCTGTAAAAATTGCTGCAAAGTGGGAACTGATTGATTATAGATCATTTTCATGACCTTGTAAACGTCAGACACGATCCCAACTGTCAGACATGTCGAATAATATTGAATGAATTGAACGAACGATTTTCATATAAAAATCAGTAAATTGAACGCAGTTAACGTCAATTGATTGAGGTTAAGGACTACTTGATGAAAAATTAAGTGGGGTTACGTTGACAAGTACCGTATAATGAAAATGATCTATTAGGGAATGCAATACCGGTTTCAATACCGGTACCAATACCGGAAACACTCAATAACGAATACCAGTTTTGACCAAAGAATATCGGCCGGTATTAACATAAATATATTTAAAGAAGATTTTTAATGACTCAAAAATTTGGAATGGTTGTAAGGCAATCTTACCATTTTAACAACTACAATATAAATTTCAATTAATTAAATCTGAATAACATCAAGAAGAAGCCTACATAGCCTAGTGGTTTCTGTCAAATTATTTGTGTATTCTGTTTTTGAGATTTAAGTTTCTGTTTATGCAATGGCTAACGCAAACTCCAATGCTTGAATAAATGTTTGAAATGACATGGAGGATAATAATGTCGAGAAGGATCTAGAAAGAAACTTGCTCTACAGCGTGGAGTGACTTTAATAGAATTGATAATATAAAAAACCTTTAACGTTTGTTCGATTTGCAAGAAATCAATTAAGACTCACGGTGAATCGATATCTGGTCTTCACACACATCTTAAATGAAAGCACACCTTCTCTTCGCCACCTAATAACAAAAAATAAAACGACCCTTCACATAGCACTAGATGTAGCGATCGATAAAGTTATCACAATTAAGTCAACTGCCATAAATTTTCGAATTCGGAGAAGTTTCCACTAAAAATAATTAGGCGATAGTCGAACTTATTCGAAAATGAAGGCAGACACAGCCACAGACTACTTTTATCAAAAGCGTATGAATGTTTCTTGCTGATCAAGCCAAGTAGTATAGAGTTGAAGCGTTTTCTGTTTGTAACTATTTATGTAGAAAAATCCGTTCAGACAAAACGTTGAACATAATGTGTTTTCTTAGGGAAGATTAACGTCTAACATCTTGACATCCTAAATTGTTAATGAGCTGAACTAATTAATATCAGGATTGTCGGAGTAGCTCAAATAAAGACAAAATTGAACTGAAAACGAAATATATTGGCAAAAAGAAAAACAATTTTGTCTTTATTTGAGCTACTCCGACAATCCTGATACCTTCACATCCGTTTGTATAAGAATCTTGTACGTTAAGTTTAAGTAACTAAGATTTGAAGAAAAAAACAAAAATATTTGTCACGAATTTACTGAATATTTTCACGATTTTCTTTAACTTTCTCAAGTTTTACATAATTTTCACAATTTTCTTGAAATATTTTCGCGAATATAGGCACTGCATTGTGTAATTGTGGTAAAATAAGTTTCAATACGAAACTTTACAAAGATGAAAATTTATTATGACCGTACTGGTTTCACGCAGATAATTTTCTTAGTCGCTACTAGATTGATCAAATCAATTTAATTGCTTTGATATTTTTACTCAAACAATAAGTTATCATTAAAGCCAAAAATTCGGAAAATTTCGCGAAAAATATTGAACAATAATTTCATATTTCTGTTTTAAGCTCCATTTTCACTCACTCGTGCTTTTAATTCAGCTATCACTAAAAAATTCTAATAAAGTCGAAGCATTATAATTTGATCGATTCTACTCATTTAATTCATTTTTAAATAGTTGTAGTTTTCAAAGAAATCATTTAGAAAACATTACAGTATAAAAGCTTACACATTAGAGCTGTTTACTTGCGGTAGACCTGCGGGTAATCCGTTCAAATGCACATGTCTAAACTTTGATACTGTAATGTTTTCTAAATGATTCCTTTGAAAACTACAATTATTTAAAAATGAATTAAATGAGTAGAATCGATCAAATTAGAATGCTTCGACGTTAGTGATTGCAATTGTGAGGTGTGTGTTTTTTTAAATAAACTGCGCTGCAATACTCATGCATGTTAATAGTTCTCTTGTTTTTCATTCGAATATAGATAGCAACTAAACGTCTGCAGCTTGAAGTAAATGAGAAAAGAGCGGTAATAGATAGCCACCAAGCCGTAATAGATAGCCTACGTGTCAAAAATGAAGATCTTGAATTGGAAATCGAACGTGGCATCGATTTTGGGCATATCGAAGGTGTTTTATCTTTAAACATTGTAAAAATTATGTTATAAATAAATTAATATCTTGAAAAAGAGAACAAAAATTGGAAGACCGACCAAACTTCAATACAATACGATGACATCGGCATCCAGACGTCGATCGATGTTGCAGACCAGAGTCAAACAACAAATAACGATCTGACGCCATTAGAACCGGAAACCATGAATGACATATTTTTCAACGACCTGCAAGAGACGGTTCACCAGTTGAATGGCAGAATCAAGACATTGAAATATCAATTGAAAAGTAGGAAGTGAGTACATATAGTTGCATGAGGTACTGAACAATTAACAATTTTAATTCACAATACGTGCAGTTCGAACAAATACGACTGAATATCTGTTTTCAAAGTATAATTTCTTTCATTCGAAGTCTGTTTTGCCGTTTGTGCATAGTTGCAGAAATAAACAATCGAGCTTTACGAAAATAAATAAAATACCGGAATCTTGCAAAATATTTCACTTAAGTAGGGTTGCATGTGGTTTGGATGCATATGCGATGAAATATGGACACTCAAACAGTTCAACTTCTATTTCATCGTAATAGCATTCAAACCACATGCAACCGTATTTGGCCCAAAAGCGCATAAAATTACTTTTCAAATGATACCCCACAATGTACATGGTCGCATTTTGTGTAACTCGAGAAATTTCTGTAAGAACAGTGTAAGTCTTCGGTGGAAAACTTCAACTGCACATATTTCAGTGTCGATGAATTTTAAACCCAATAAGTCCCTATTCGGCTCAATAGTACGTGTAAATAGATTATTCTAATGACACCCCACACGACCCTGCACGGCTTGCACGTAGAGAAATTTGGTAAGAAAAGTGCAAGTTTTCCGTTTTTGACCACCTTTCACCAGCCACGCAGGCTTCGAAGAATTTTTTTGAAAGTTTTGGATTCTAGGGTCGAAGTCCTTTCTAGGTACATATAAAAAATTCTAATGGAAAATGCGTCCGATTTCGGCTGACCATTTTTCAAAAGAATCCCTCTTTTCGAGGTATGGAGAAAATTATCATTTTTCAAAATGTTGAATTTAGTACCTATTCTCTTGTTTCTCGTTACAATTCCATATGTAGAAAAGTCGCATCAAATCGGTTTCCATCTTATCTACAGATCGGCTGGTTTTAATACATTAGATTTATAGTTTGGTCAATATTGTGAAGTGTAAGAGTCAAAACTGTAAAATGTCTCGATTATATACTAACCATATCATTAGCATCATCAGTATTCGAACCGAACCTTTTTACAATCGCCTACCCGAATTATAGAAATCTGTTTTCCCACATTAAATCATAATCAGAATATCAAATTTGGCATTTTCTTTGCTTTTCTAGGGATCAGCATGCTGCCGAAATTACTGAAATAGAAAAAAAGTTCAACGATAAGAATGAGAAAGTTCGTCTTTACAAACTTGCCTTAAAGACTGAAAAAAAGAAAGTCGAAGATTTAACCGAGGACCGCAATCAACAGGTTAACAAGAAGAACGTTTTAGCCAGAAAAGTGAAAGTGTTGGTCAACGACAAACGTTTGATGATGGATCAGAAAAAACAAATTGCAAAAGAGTTGAAAGAAAAAATTCGTCTATATAACTATCTCAGAAAATATTTGGGTGAGTATCACACAATATTAAAAGAGAGCTAAGTCACTATCAGTATTTCCGAAGAGTCTTGATCACTCACTAGTTATTCTGTTTAAAACATATTCTTTCTATACTTTTATAGATGAGCATAGTGTGAAGAATCTTCTCCTGGAAGAGGTATTCAGACTCCAACAGATTTTCGCATTAGCAATGGGCTTAGGACGAAATTCGAAAGATGGTAAGGAACGATATTATTTCAAATACCTCTGCCTTAGCTCTTATTATTAGTTATCACCCTATCTTATGGACAATAAATGAAAAGTAACAAAATCAAGTCACTTTCCCGAGTGAAAAAAATCGATGAAAAATTACAAAAAAGTACACGAACAAATGCTTGATAATGTGCAGGATATAAATGCACCTCTATTTTCGACATTTCTTCATACAAAAACCGTATAATATACGAAATTGCCGGGTATGATAGTCTACTTTCATATACTGGTGCGATTCGTAAAAACAAAATGGCTACTAAGTGTAATGTTCGAAACAATGAATTAATGTAATTTTAATTGAGATGAAATCAAGTGCTAAAAGAATAGTATGTTACATTGGGTGCTGCGGAGGAAGTTCATTACATGAGGGATCAATTTGTAATACGAGCAGAACTCACAAGTGTGTGTTTGAGCGCCAAGGTTTGAAAACTGTTATTTTGACAAGGGTAACTAACCAAGTGAAAACAACAGTTTTCAAACCGAGGCGCTTAAAACACACGCGTTAATTTGCGAGTTCACAAATTGATTCCGAATGTAATGAACTACCAAGCAGCACCCAATGTATATAGTTTTAATGGATGCCCCTCCGGAAAATAAAATTACATGTATGTATGCGTCCCGAGGAACAACTACGAAAAAAAATTAGGCAAATACTTTTGCTTCTCACAAAAAAAGTCAAAAAAACAAACAATGTGTTGTTTCATTGAAACGTTACACAAACGAATTTAACTCACTGGCGAAATTGGCTCGCACACCACACGGGGTAGGGTAATCTCGCACACCACACAATTTCATGGTGTGCGAGATTCACCTCTAACTGGTGAATCTCGCACAGTCATGACTTTTCGTTACATGTCGTAAAAGGACGCATACTATGATCGCGTGTGCGAGATTCCCCGACACCCACCACACACACACACACACTTCTTTAAAAATATTGATCCCAAAAAAATCAGTTGTCACAACGTGCTATAACAATATTGTAACAATAACACAATTGATTTGTTGACATTTTCATATGTGAACTGTTTTGCGAAGATGCTACATGCAAATTTTGTATGTTGTGTTGCTTTTGTTAATTCTGTTGATATTAAATAGTCATTTGTGTACCTGTTTCGGACGATTGATTTTAGGCAATTTCGCGGATTGTAGGCCGAACGAAGTGAGGCTTACAAGCGAAAGTGCCTTAAATCAACCGTCCCAAACAGGTGCACATGTAAGTTTTCATGCAGAGGGCCGGAAGCATGAAAAAAAAATTCATGTAAGGGGTCGAAAACCCGAGAAAAATCGCGAAACTCCCTCACTTTCGGCACCGACCAAAGCACCTAGCAGGGTAATAGAAAAAAATAAAGTAGTACTTTAATCGAAGTATGCGAATATTTCCATACCTTTTTAGCCCCGTACGAAGTACGAAGGGGCTTATAGGATTACGATGCCGTGTGTAATTGATGGAATTCGAAGCAGACGGTAAGGGCAAAGTGTTTGCCTATGTTCATAGATAACGAATCCGCAATAAAAATTTTGTCCGTCCGTCTGTCACGTCGATATCTTGAGTAAATCAAATCCGATTTCAAAATTTTTTTTTTCCCTGAAAGATAGTCAAAATAGTGAGGCTAAGTTCGAAGATGGGCGATTTTGGGTCGACCCTTCCGGAGCTGGGGCCCAATAAGTGCCTAACTGTTTTTCGACGATATCTCCAGACATTTAAGCACTACACTTGTAAGTGATACGTCAAATGAAAGGTATTTACAATACTGATCGACAAAAAGAAAGTTTATGGAAATTGGATGACCGACTCGTGAGTTAGACCCCTTGGTGTGAACTAGGTACAGGACGGCAAGCCGTTTTTGTTTGTAGGTTGGCCAAATGTGAACGTATTTAGATGGATTTTGCTTTATTAGATAGGTATTGACCGTACCAATCAGGGAAAAAAAAGTTTATGAAATTCGATTCACCGGAGCGTGAGCTAGGTCTCTTGGAGTGAGCTTATATGTGGCTACTCGGCCGTACACTGAAGGTGGTGTTTTTTGTTAATATCTCGAGTAAACTTTGACCGAATTTCAATTTTTTTTTGTTTGAAAGGTACTAACGAATGTAAAGCAGCCGTACTACTTTCCACCTCCTAACAAAATGGCCGTCGGCCGCCATTTTGGATTTTTGTAAAATCAATATAAATCGGTGAAAATGATACTTACTTAATTTTAGGTCAATTCGAAATTTGTGTTACATTTGAAAGGAACGTCGTACGGGGCTTCGTAATTGCGCTATGCGCAATCTTTAAGACGTACACATTTCATAAGAATTTTACTTTACCGACATTTACGGGCGCAGTAGGCTTACGGTAAGAGTAGGGCGACGGACGAACTAGGGTCACGTACGCAAGAGATGTACGGGTTTGTACGGGGCTCAGTCGCAGCAAACGCTCCGACTGTTCTTACGGCTCGTTTCTCATAATGTCATTGCAAAATTAACATTAGGTCTGCTAATGGTATTTTTGGTATCAAAATACTACTCTATTTGACGTGTAAAAACCTCTATTACCGTGCTAGGTGCTTTGCACCGACACCTGAAAATAACTATTCCCGATCGGACACAAAATGTGTCCATAGGAAATAAACGATTTTCGAGGGGGCACACATACATGTAATGTTAATTTTCAGTTTAAAATCCGTTTATTTGCCTGGCCGAACTCCGAACCTTTATGTCTAAAGTAGCATTCAGTTTTATTTTGTTATCTACATATTTCCTTTCATTTCAGAATTTCCCGAATTTACAAAGACCGGACCCCAGAAAACAATTGAAATGTCAGCAGGAGCATCGATTATTGCTGCCATTGCATGCGTTGTCGCAATATTTGCTTCGAAATGAGTTTGAAATGCATTCAGAATGCCTATTTATGAAATCAGTTCTGAATGTATTTTGTATTACAGTCGATAACGAAATAAAAATGTGTGATTTCAGTATACATAGCTTATCATTCTGTCACCTCACAGCTTTTAACGTTTTAGTACGTTTTCTCTCCCAGCAGAAAAAACCCAAGCAAAAAAGAAACCAAATCGAATATCGCAAATGTATTTAAAAAACGAACATTCGGGGAAATACTTTTTTGGGAAATCTTTTTTTGTCAGCAAAATTATTCTTTTTTTGCAGCAAAATTATTTTTTTTATCAGCAAATTTATTCTTTTAGTTCAGCAAATTTGTTGCTATTGTGACCAAATTTAATTCTTCGTCTGCAAATTTATTTTTTTGAAGCAGCAAATTTAATCTTATTTTGTCAGCACATTTATTTTTTTGCAATCTGCAAAATTAAATATTTTTTTAGCTATTTTTTAGCAGCAAATTTATTTATTTCTATCAGCAAAGTTAATACTTTTGTCAACAAATTTATTTATTCGTCATCAGCAAAATTAATTGTTTATTTTAGCTATTTTTTAACAGCAATTCTATTGATTTGCAACAGCAAATTTATTCTACTTTTGTCAGCAGATTTATTTCTTGTCATAAGCAAAATTAATTGTTTATTTTAGCTATTTTTTATCTATTTTTGGTGAAATGGATTTTCATATATTCTTTTCGTCACTAGTGGTGAAATGGACACCAAAACCCAATGCTTATCGAGCAACACCTCTAACCATTCGGCTATTGAGATATATAATCGCAGTGTAACAATTTTCAAAAGTTCATTTTTTGCAGCTGGTTGCAGAAAACGTTGTATGCAACACGTTGTGAAAGTGGTAGTTTTTGTCACATGCTTCGCTCGCTTCGCACGTTTGATAACATTACATCTAGTGACACAAACTACCACTTTTCGCAACTAGCTGCAGAAATTACTATTTCACGTCTTACGTCAACGTAAATAGTTATTGACACTACACGGACAATTCATTTCTTTTTACGAAATGGATACCAATTTTCATTGCACTTAAAAAGCGTTTTAACACGCCGAGCGATCCGGCCCATTGCCCCGGAGCGAAGCGGAGGGCCGCAATGCGAGCCGGGCGCCGGAACGGTGTCGGTAACTTAGGAGTTAATTTTTTTTCTCTCGCATCGTCTAATAATTAGTCTGTGTAATTCATTGCCCATAAAGAGCGTTTTAACACGCCGAGCGATCCGTAAACTTAGTTAAAGTGAAATTATTATGAAAGGTGTGCATCCTAGAAATTACGCATAGCGAAATTACGAAGCCCCATTCAAATCGAGGGATAAATGCTTTTTTAGGCACTAGGTGTGTAGATTGTCACTCGATACCGCAGGTCGAGCGTGACAATACACATCGTGTGCCTAAAAGATCTATCACCGAGCTGTGTACAACGTTTTTCGCAATAAAGGCAACGGAAAGTTCTACTTTTCGTCGCTTGTTGAGTTGACGTTTTCGTGTTAGTGGTGTTAGTGATATAATTTTATATGTCCTACTGCGGGACATATGCTGATTGAAGATAGTAATTTTCCTACTTATAAAAAAATAAATTTGCAATTGAAACACTAATAAATTTGCTGACAAAAAGCAATAACTTCGAGGTATTAATTTTGCTGTTCGAAGGCATTAAAAGTGCATATTACAAAACAATAAATTTGCTGACTACAAAGTAATAAATTTGCTGCCAGGATTGCTGCAAAAGAATTATTTTTACTGCTTAAAGTCAGTAATATTGCTGCTCAGAAAGCAATAAAGATGCTGTTCGAGTACTAATAAGTTTGCTGAAAATAAGACTAATTTTGCTGATACAAAACACTAAATTTGCTGATAAAAAAGATTAAATTTGCTGCTAAAAAAAATAAATTTGCAGAAAAAAAGAATAAATTTGCTGATGAAATAAATAATTTTGCTACTAAAAGAATAAATTTGCTGACAAAAAAATAGATGCCATACTTTTTTCTGTATACGTGAGAGTGTATTGGTGAGGTGTCATATGAATCGGTCGAGCGGGAAAGTAAACGGTCGAGCGGGAAAGTAACGGTTGGGAAGGAAAGCACCAACACACTCTCACTATTACAGAAAAATATCTTTCAAAATACCCCAATACACACGCGGTGTGTATTTCACTCGGGCTTCGCCCTCGTATCCATACACACCTTGTGTGTATTGGGGTATGTTGAAATATACTATTTATCACACCAAATGTTTATTTGTATTACTGTGAAGTTAGTACATGAGAGAGCCGTGTACATAAAAAGTAAACGGACCCCAATACTACCAATATTTCCAATACTCCGAATACTCCCACGATCTCCTACTTAATAAAAAAAACTGCTCACCGCTGGGATTGAACTCGGACTCATCCGTTTAGAAGAAAAATTCATCCGTTTACAACAAATGTTCATCCGTTTACGTAAACTCCGCCTACATTCTATTGTTGAACAGATCTGTCAAGTACACGGATGAACTAAACGGACGACTCTGAATTGGGCTTAAATCGTTCATACCGATTAGAAGGTAATTGTCATACACTTTCAACATAGCGTATATTCCATTTATAAGATATTAATCTAAGCAGGAGGAAGTTCGATACCTTTTGAAAGAGCGGAAGTCTCACTTGTTGTTGTTAAGCGAGACTAAACTGATTGACAGTAACATTGTGCAATTTCCACAGTATAAGATTTACAGGAATGATCGTCTGTCTGATGGTGGTGGAGGAACAGCAATTTTGATTAGGGAGCAAATCAAGCATGAAGTGCTGAACACGCCTTTGCTGAAATCATCTGAAGCGACGTGTGTGAGGATAGCCTTGAGCAACTCCAAATATTTGGTTTTAGATTAATTTTACTGTTCGAAAAGTCTCTTGCGGGAAGCCCTTCTGAAGCTCATGAGCTTACATACGAGTGTCTTCATGGGAGGGGATTTGAATGCTATTTTATTTCTTGTTCATGACAATGTAGCTGAATTAATCCACCCGAATGCATACACTTGTTATAGGAGCTGGACTAATCCTGGCACTATTGATCTGGCTCTAGCCAAAGGCGTTGATGTGGTTAGCAGTGAGGTTACTGAGCTCAATAATTATCCAGTAGAGTACCTTCTGAAGATTGACGACAACGTTTCTTACGAGGTCCCAGTCCGGCATTTCATGTTCAAGAGCGCAAATTGGGATAGAATTAAAGAGGTCGTGGGTGATAATCTGTGTATGGGACCACTCAATTATGCCAATGACGTAGATTCTTGTGTTGAACACTTGACGATAGTGATTAGTTTGGGAATGGAGGAATCTATTCCTAAGAAATGCTGCACCAGACCACGCTGGCCAGTGACCGATGTCAGTACCTGAGGTCGAAACAGCAATTCTGTCTCAGAATTCACTTAACGTGAGCCGTGGGAGGGAAGAGAATCGATTTCTCTGTTTGTTTTCGTCATTTTTCTTGTGTTCATTTAGCAATTTATCTGTAGGCATTCCAGGTGGGGGTAATTTTTCAGTAATCCCAAACGTCCTGGTTAAGGACGCAACGTTTGATCTACACGGGATCTTCAATCAACAATAAATACTAAATCAATTTTTTTTTATTGTCTCAGCTGTCACCCGAAATTAAAGTTTCAAAAGGAGTTTTTGATGATTTATTCGTAGTTGTCCTCGTCCCCTAGCGTTATGTATGTATCCTCAGCCTGTTGCCTAATTGTAACGCTAAAAAACCCTCTGAATTTGTTTTTCAAACACGCTCTCATAAGATTCTTTGAAGAGGCTATTATGGGTTTCAACGACCGTAAAGTCACAATAGCAGCATTTCTGGATATAGAAAAGGCCTTTGACACGATGTGGGTCGAAGGACTTATTTATAAACTGATAAAGATGAAGCTTCCCCATTACCTGATTAAGACTATCTTTTCCTACCTTAAAGACAGACATTTCAAAGTTAAGTTGGGAAACCAGCTGTCAGATCCGGTATTGGTTAGTGATGGGGTCCCACAGGGTCAATACTAGGGCTGTTACTGTGGAAACTCAGTATGCAAAATTATACAAAAATAACACAGAAACCGATGATTGAAAAGTCTGTAAGAAAATATAAGTTCATTCGTTGTTCAGCAATCACCAAAGCTACATCGTTTCAATAACAAGGGCCTTTGTAGAGTTGTGCGGGTCTGCCTTTTTCGGAAACCCGCCAGAATACAGACTTTCAAAACCCGCAATTTGTCGACCAGAAACAACCAGAAACCCGCCCGAAATCAGTAACCCGAAAATAATTTAAAATGTTAAATTTCCTCATAAAATAATTCAAGATTGCACGGAATTATAGTAGAGTTAATATATTCGTTACAATAAGAAACAATCATGACATTGTATGTGCATGATGCAGAAGAACATTGAACTGGCTAACGCGATATTACATCCCATCTACTCGAAAATGTTTTCCCGCGTTTCTCTTAAATATTTTAATAGTCATTTAATTCTTTCTGGTCTGCCAGAATTTTTTAGTTGAAACCCGACCCGACTGGATTGGAAACCCGCCAGAACCCGCACAGCTCTAGGCCTTCGCTCTTTATTATATTTTTGATAGACCTTCCAACTCATTTGAACACGACTCTAACGGTCTTCGCAGACGACACGAGCACCTTCTCGACCAGATTATCGCAAAGTAGAGCAAAGTCTAACGTACAAATATGTGGAAAATTAGAGTGAACGTGGAAAAGTTTTGAAGTTGGTCATTATGATAGAAAATGCACCAAATTAACGTTTTCCAAACAATCAAAATCTTTCAACTTACTCTGTATCCCGGCAAAAACTCTTTCAGAGCAAAGTTGGACGCAGTCTAAAGTCTATATGTGTGATAACTTCTAAAACAAGTGATATCGCTAGAGGTGACGCTGTCAGCGTCGTTACGCAAAAATTAAATTTTACACCCAATTTTAGTTCAAACAAGCTGGCTTAGTTTTTCTCATTATCTGCCAAATAATTTTTACCAAAAAAAAATTTGACTGGAAACAACCAAAATTTTACCAAAAAAATCTGCGTCGCATGTGGCAGATAAATTTTCTTGCTGGTCTGTTCCTGAACATTTGCCACTTTGCGACGCAGATTTTTTTGGTAAAATTTTGGTCGTTTCCAGTCAAATTTTTTTTTGGTAAAAATTATTTGGCAGATAATGAGAAAAACTAAGTCAGCTTTGAACTAAAATTGGGTGTAAAATTTAATTTTTGCGTAACGACGCTGACAGCGTCACCTCTAGCGATATCACTTGTTTTAGAAGTTTTCACACATATAGACTGTAGACTGCGTCCAACTTTGCTCTGAAAGAGTTTTTGCCGGGATATCAGTCGTTTTAGAACTTAATACATTTTTAGCCAAACGTGGCCAACGTTTTGTCGTTAAGTTTGTATCATTGAGAAGGTGCCATTGATTCCGGATTGTAATGTAAGCTGTGTAGTGACCGCTATGTTGACTATTCCCTGAAAATTTGACGAAATTCGAAAATTTGACGGCAATTGAAAATTTGACGAAAATCGAAAATTTGACGAAAATCAAAAATTTGACGAAAATTGAAAATTTGACGAAATTTGAAAATTTGACGAAATTTGAAAATTTGACGAAATTTGAAAATTTGACGAAATTTGAAAATTTGACGAAATTTGAAAATTTGATGAAATTTGAAAATTTAACGAAATTCGAAAATTGAAAATTTAACGAAATTCGAAAATTTAACGAAAATCGAAAATTTGACGAAAATCGAAAATTTGACGAAAATCGAAAATTTGACGAAATTTGAAAATTTGACGAAATTTGAAAATTTGACGAAATTCGATAATTTGCCGAAAATCGAAAATTTGACGAAATTCGAAAATTGGACGAAATTCGAAAATTTGACGAAGAAAGTAATTCTCTATCTGCCACCATTCAAGAAATATCTCCAAAACCCCAATTGACCCTCCCATTTCCAACTTTCGACATTTTTCACATATGCCAATGTGTTCTACTCGTAAAACTCTGAGACTTTGCCGAAGAAAGTAAATCTCTATCTCTCATAAGCCAAAAAATATTAGTCCTTTCATCCTACGCTCGAGTAGCTCAAAATTTGGTCACTCTGACCAGACCACTCTAGCTCAACCAAATCTGCACCAATTTTTCTAATTATTCTTTTGTTTGATGCGTTTTCGGCTGTAGCTTAGCTGTATTGTAGCTGTATTGAAACCTACAGAGGCGTGCGACCCATCAAATGAAAGGTATTCGTAACACGATTCGAACAAAAAAATAATTAAAAAAATCGGGGCAGATTCGTTTGAGCTAGAGTGATTAGAGTGACCAAATTTTGAGCTACTCGAGCGTAGGATGAAAGGACTAATATTTTTTTGGGTTATGAAAGATATAGAGTTACTTTCTTCGGCAAAGTCTCAGAGTTTTACGAGTAGAAAAGAAGGGCATTTGTGAAAAATGTCGAAAGTTGGAAATGGGTGGGTCAATTGGGGTTTTAGAGATATTTCTTGAATGGTGGCAGATAGATAATTACTTTCTTCGTCAAATTTTCGATTTTCGTCAAATTTTCAATTTTCGTCAAATTTTCGATTTACGTCAAATTTTCGATTTTCGTCAAATTTTCGAATTTCGTCAAATTTTTGATTTTTGTACTGTTATAAAAAGCAGTATTCTAAAACTTCTAAAACGACTGATATCCCAACAAAAATCTCTTCGAGAAAAGTGTGACGCAGTCTTTGAAGTACAATTTCTAAAATGATTGATATCACTAGAGTTGACGCTTTCAGCTTCGTTACGCAAAAATTAAATTTTACACCCAATTTTAGTTCAAACAAGCTGGCTTAGTTTTTCTCATCATCTGCCAAATAATTTTTACCAAAAAAAATTTGACTGGAAACAACCAAAATTTTACCAAAAAAATCTGCGTCGCAAAGTTGCAAATGTTCAGGAACAGACCAGCAAGAAAATTTATCAAAATTTTGCTGGCGAGCATTTTAGATGAGACACATAAATAAACAAACTTCTGATACATATCATGACAAGCACACAATATGTTTTTGAAGACAATAGAAGCTATGACGGATGTAGGGTGGCTAAATGTACAAATATGTTTTACGTTCTTTTGTTTGTTGAGACGTACTGAACGTTTTCCTATATTGTTCACTGATACAAAACCTCTTTTTTCAAACTCAAACGTTTTATATTGCATAAAGATATTCTTAATTTAGAAGCCTAATGTAATAATTAAAAACCAAGCGAAAATGTAGCTAAAACCAAAATTTAGTTTATCCACCCTATATGACATTTTGAAATCGTGACTGCAGCGCCGTCATTGTGACCGCTGTGTTAACTAAATTTAAATTTGTGGATTCCATTGTTGTGGGATAAAGTGTGGGTTAAATAAGATTAATACCTTTGGCAAACCCGAAAACTAAATTTCTTCGACTGTAATTCATAGTTAAATAATTACATAGCGCCTGTCAAAATTGATGTAAGGAATGTTATCGAGCGATACATATACTTTAAGAAGTAGAGACATAAAGATTTTATGTGTCAGTATATTGATAAGAAGCATAAGTTGTACGCACACATATATATTATAACAACAGTCACATGCAAATATAGATTTTGAGTCATCTCTGTTATAACGAAAAGGAGGAACTTATTGCTATCTTATCAAAATAAACAATTGTATTTGGAATGTACCATAACTATTATTGAATGGGCTGACCTTTATTAGAATATGTTTTAATATTGTACGTATTAGTCTTTTATTGGAAATTATTGGATGAACGTGAAATTTGTTGAGAAAAATCGTTGAGGACAAAAAAGTGTTGATTTAAATTGAACTGTGTTCTAAAAATTTATTTTAGAAATTTGTCAACAATTTATTACAAATTGAAACTAAGTTTACCTTAAAATCGGAAAAGTTCTACGAAATTAGTCAGAACATTGTAGTTATTATATTTGCAATTGTAAAAGTGACTATTATTGACTATTGAGGTATGTATTAGAATAGGTATCAGAATGTAGAATGTATTTGAATTTTAAGTGAACGATTCGATAAAAAAGTGAACCAAAAAATACATTTCAACGATTCCCTGTATGAAAATGACACTACGTTAAAAAGACCTCCGCACTTTCCATTTTGAATTACGACCGCACTTACGGCGTGAATTGGAATAAAGACAATTTTCACATACATAAACAATAGTGCTGATGCGTGCAACAGTGTCGATTTGAATAAACACAAAATTACGTAATATTCGAACAAATTTCATAAAATTAAGGTACCAGCGCCTAAGTATCCACACCACTCAACAAAAAGTACTCCGTGAGAGAGCGAGCTGTCAAATAAACAAAGAAAAAATTGAAAAAATTCAATTTTGTCTCTCACACGGAGTACTTTTTTGATAAGAGGAAACTAAGCATTAAAGTATAGTTTCCACTTAAAAGGAGCACTCCGTTTAGCCTCCGTCTTCATGACAGTTGTAAAATAGAACAAAAGAACTGTCACGCAAACGGGGTGGAAATTGAATTTATAAACAAGAAGAATGTTTGAGGTGTCTCAATGCAAGCTGCAACGTCCTGAGGATTTTTGTATTTAACAAGGAAAATTTACAAACCCCTCAAGGGGAAAATGGGCACCAAAACCCAAAAAACGAAAGAACAAATTCTTGATTTTTCGAAAGTCTACTGTTACTGTAGGGTAATTAGGTACATAAAGGGGTCGCAAAGTGACGTACTGATGTGAAAAATAGATTTATGACAGTGGAAATAGCGGTTTTGAACACTGTGGGTCGTGACGCAAGTCCTTCACACTGAAAAATTTGACAAAAAAAAATTCCGTACGACTGAGTAACACTTATACACAATTTTTTGGACTTTTTAACCTCCGCTCCTACCCACCACTTATTTTATTTGTAATCGGGCGTCCATACGAGTTCAACGAGCTATCACACGCCTCATAAGGTTAAGATATTAAATTTCCGAGATATTAAATTTCAAAACTTTGTATGAAGAAATTGATTTCCATACATTTTGAAATAGATGAATTTTACCAACCTGTGACTTTGTCACTTTGTCCTTCTGTTCAGAGCCTAATATTTGGGAATCGTTTTTGGGATTTTTTGGGAATTTAGGGATTTTTAGGGAATTTTAGGGAATTTTGGGAATTAATTCCAAAAAATTCCCTAAAATTCCCAATTTTTTTTTTTAGTTTTATAATTAAGGGAAATCTACACATGGCTAAATTGTTGCCTAAATTTTGTGGCAAAATTATAATTATTTTGATGATAATTTTGGACTAGGATTCTTTTTAGAAAACGTACGACCATCCTTTGATGTTTGTGATGATGTAACCTCAGTTCGAGAAAGCTCAATATTTCACGAAAATTGACACATATTTTGAGTTTTCTTGGGGGTAGGTTACATCACCACAAACATTTAAATTTTTGCTGAAAGCTAACATATTTTAACACCAAACGATGTTTGTACTTTTTGCAAAAAAGATGCGACTCCAAAATTATCATCAAAATAATAATAATTTTGCCCCGAAATGTAGGCAACAATTTAGCCATGTGTAGATTCCTCTTAAATACTCGTAAAACCCTTAAGAACTATGAACAAGCAAAGAAAATAATTTGGGATTTTTTTTTTGAATTTTAGTGAACTTTTGAGAATTATTTCCCAATTATTAGGCTCTGAAAGGTATAATTCTCGTGGATGTACTTGCACCAGCCAGGGCGTATACTCTACTTGTAGGTCCCAAAGCCGACATTAGTACAACATTAGAATAATTTAAAATAAAGGCAGGGTAAATTAAAATGATAGATTATGAAGATTTTTGGAGTATTGTGATTTGAAAACGAGTATAGAACTAAATAACAAGCTTTCGATCGATTTGTATAACATTCACAATATTTTTTCGGCGTATTGAGCTTGCGCGCGCACGTTTATGCTTCGAAGTCGAGCTTATGCGTGTGCATTGAACTCTAGCTGAATGGATTTGGCCGAAATGTATAGGGTATGTCAAGGACGTAATTCTAAGAAACTAATTTGAAGGAATTTTCATAAAAGCTTAAAAAAGTTTGCGTCACAAGTGGCAGATGTTGAGGAAGGAAAATTTTTATAATTGTGAAATATATTGCTTTAAAGAATGGAATTCAAACGGAAGAAAGCCGAATCACCCGCCACTTTTTGACGCAATTTTTTTTTTGTTATAATTTTCTTACTAAAATTTGTCGGGTAAAATTTTTGTTGATAGAACTTTCGCGTACTTTCATCATCAGCTGCCATTTGTGACGCATATCTTTTTGCGTGTCGAATCTGTAAGCGTCACCTACACCGATATCAGTCCTTTTGCAAGTGGATAACAGGACTTGCGTCACACCTCCACTGTAAGTGGTTTTGGGCGATATCAGCTCTTTTGTAAGTTGTGATTTTTTAGAATTTGGTCGCAGATAATAGACATTGTTCAGTTTGAACGAAAATATTCTTCTTACAAAACTGTATTACTTTCTCTTTGATCTGAACCTTCCAGCTTTCATTTGACGAAAATCGAAAATATTACGTAATTCAAAAATTTGACGAAAATTGAAAATTTGACGCTCATAGCTCCCAAATAGACGACTTTATAGGAAAACCATGAAAGACGTGTCGACTGAAATCTCAAACTATAAATTTGTCTTTTAAACGAACTTTCAATCTGCCATATTTTCTGAGTTATAGGTCCCATATCTCAATAGCTTAACACGCTTATAGCTCCGTAATTATAAGCTTTGATAAAAAGAATTACGTCCTTAACATACCCTGAAAATTTCAGCCAAATCCACCGGTAAATTCAAAAGTAAGAAGCGGAGGGAGAAAAGTCAAAAAAGTTGTGTATATGTTCCTCAGTCCTACGGAAAAAAATTTTTAATCAAATTTTTCAGTGTGAACGGACTTGCTTCACGGCCCTTCACTAACGTAGGGTCATGATTTTTGATTAAATTAATAATTTTAACAAAATATTTTGGCCAGAATCGATAGACTCTCCACTCATACCGTTTCGTTAGATCTTGAATCTAGCACCTTGACCCTGTACTGATGAGTAAACTAATATTAGATTTTCCAAATATACAGATTCCAATTAATCCAAAAAAGATGTCGACTAATTTCCTTCGTGATGAATTCACTGACATTTTACGGAAGTGGGTAAGTAAATGTATAATGAAGGTCATCATGGGCGCGCGTTAGCAGAGCTCCCGTGACGCAAGTCTCATTACTAGAATTTAAAAAAAAATAGTCGTATTTTCGGCACTGCCACTTTGTGACGCAACATTTTTTTTGTAAAATTTTCTTTCTGAGTTCTTTAGGTAATTTTTTCTTGTTACGTTGTTGCATGCAAGCGCAGAATGCGTAACCTACAACGATATCAGTTGTTTTGGAAGTATGCACTGCACAGGGACTTGCGTCAGCTCTACTCTTTTAAGAGTTTTGAGTTTTGACTGATTAGATCTATTGTGACAAAGGCTCTATACCAGGCAAAAGTTGACCGATTTTTAAACGTCGGATTCGTTCCTTACATCCGCCGTTTATACAATGACAACAAATGAATGAGGGTGATATGGATGTTTATTGTACGCGAAATTTTTGAAAACGCAAATGACTTTTGTGGAAATTTTTTTATTTTTATTTTTTTTAAGGTATTTTAGGTATTTAGAGTGATATATATTTGATCACCCTAAATACCTAAAACCTGAAATACCTTAAAAAAATAAAAAAATTAAAAATTTCCACAAAAATCATTTGCGTTTTCAAAAATTTCGCGCACAATAAAAATCCATATAGAGCCTTTGATTGTGATCATAGTTATTTTAATCATGTAATTTAATTATAATTTATGATTGAAATCTCTCTGTTCAATTTGTTACTTTTATGTTCTTTGATAGTAAAAATATATATTTTAAGGCAGCTAAGATTTTTGAGAAAACCGTTGCCGTCTCAAGCGTCAAACCGCCGGGACCGGACTGGGGAAACATTGGCACCAGGAAAATCGAGCATGTGTTCAGAAGACTTTTTCGATACACCGAAAGCTTGGAACAGAAAATGGCCAGTCTACAGCCAACCCTAACCGAATTCCTAGTTGCCAATTTCCCGAAAATGAAAGTGTCCTGGGAAGTGGATGGTAGTCTTAACCTCGTTGACTACGGGGTAGTATATGGATTTCTGACTTATTTCGTATGCTGCAGAATGGAAGTTGAACTGGCGATGAACGAATTTAATGAAATGGACGACGACCGTCGGAGTGTTGTCAGTCGATTCTTCCAACAAATAGTGTCAGCCAACGAGCATCAATTGACCAAAGATGATATCGTTGGTTTCATGGAAAAAAGTGGTTCGTGTATAAAAACAGAACGCTTCGACTTTTTGTACATTCTGGATTATATATTTTCTAGTTTTACAAATCACACATGAGCCACCGGAAAATTCGATTATTGAGGTTGTGTCAAGACCGCCTATGACAACTGCTGAAGAGCTGCTGAACAAATTACATGCTGAGAATAGGAGGATATTGGCAAGCCTCAACACGGAACGAGATTTGTGGGAGTTTGAAAAAAATGACTTCCAATTGTTAATCGAAAATTCGAGTAAGATCACATGGAAAAGACCTTTTTTTTACATTAAATTAATTTTATCCGATCTTACTTCAGACAAGGAGCATGAAAGGCTGAACCGTTTAATTGGGCAGTTGAGAAGAGAGATCGCTGAGTCTCTCAATGAAAGCCACGAAATCGAGGTAATAAGACGAGTTGACGCAGCGTTAAAAAGCATTTCGCACTTTCCATTTTGAGTTTCTATCACACTTACGGCGTGAATTTTATTGAGCACTTCGATTGCAAATGAAAGCCCTTTTCGTTCGAGGTCCATCACAGACTAAGCTCAAAGATGAGCTAATTCGGTCGAGTGGGTCCAGGAATAGGGTCGAAGAAGTGGCCCTTTTTGCTGACTTGAAACGGTTTTTCTCGTATACATTTGGAAATTTACAAATTTTTAGGCTGAAAATTCCCCCCCCCCTCTGCCACATATAATGAAATGAATGGGTATATCTTCCAAACAAAAAGAAGGTCAAAATTGGATCATAGAATCGGGAGTTAGGGTTCACGGAGTGATTGGGAAACGGGCAACCATACTTAGAACGAAGTGTCCAGTTTTTCGTGGTTTTTGTTTGTTTGAGAGGTATTTATTGAAGACCGCGAAGTGTTGGTATGCTTAAACAAAATGGCCGCAAGCCCCATCTTATTAAAATCTAGAACTCTGTAAAAATTGCTGCAAAGTGGGAACTGATTGATTATAGATCATTTTCATGACCTTGTAAACGTCAGACACGATCCCAACTGTCAGACATGTCGAAAAATATCGAATGAATTGAACGAACGATTTTCATATAAAAATCAGTAAATTGAACGCAGTTAACGTCAATTGATTGAGGTTAAGGACTACTTGATGAAAAATTAAGTGGGGTTACGTTGACAAGTACCGTATAATGAAAATGATCTATTAGGGAATGCAATACTGGTTTCAATACCGGTACCAAAAATTTGGAATGGTTGTCAAGCAATCTTACCATTTTAACAACTACAATATAAATTTCAATTAATTAAATCTGAATAACATCAAGAAGAAGCCTACATAGCCTAGTGGTTTCTGTCAAATTATTTGTGTATTCTGTTTTTGAGATTTAAGTTTCTGTTTATGCAATGGCTAACGCAAATTCCAATACTTGAATAAATGTTTGAAATGACATGGAGGATAATAATGTCGAGAAGGATCTAGAAACTTGCTCTACAGTGTGGAGTCACTTTAATAGAATTGATAATATAAAAAACCTTTAACGTTTGTTCGACTTGCAAGAAATCAATTAAGACTTACGGTGAATCGATATCTGGTCTTCACACACATCTTAAATGAAAGCACACCTTCTTCGCCACCTAATAACAAAAAATAAAACGACCCTTCACATAGCACTAGATGTAGCGATCGATAAAGTTATCACAATTAATTCAACTGCCAGAAAATTTTCGAATTCGGAGACGTTTCCACTAAAAATAATTAGGCGATAGTCGAACTTATTCGAAAATGAAGGCAGACACAGACACAGACTACTTTTATCAAAAGCGTATGAATGTTTCTTGCTGATCAAGCCAACTAGTATAGAGTTGAAACGGGCGTTTGTAACTATTTATGTAAAAAAATCCGTTCAGACAAAACGTTGAACATACTGTGTTTTCTTAGGGAAGATTAACGTCTAACATCTTGACATCCTAAATTGTTAATGAGCTGGGAGTTGCGGGAAATGTTAACTACTATCTAAAGGCAAGAATGTATTCGTAGCTTGCAACAAATTCGATCAAATTAACTTTTATTTTGTTTACTTTAATATTTTACCCAGAACATTTATTCAACAAATCTAGCATTAACAACAATAGAACATTGAAAAAATTCCTCGTTGATTGATTTTTTATTCTTCAAAAATCTGATCTCAGGAACCATGAAAATATGAGTGAACATAAACTATAGTCACAATGAATCTCGTTTTTCGACATACAAACAAAATAAGAATAAAAATTTAGTTTTCATAATTGCTGCTTAAAAAAATCATTTTATTCGAACGAATAAGTCGCCGTTGGTACACGATCAATAAAATTTCAAATTTCACTAAAAATGCAGAAAGAAAGCTTTTTATAAAAGTGTTCAAAAATTCTGTGCCAATTACATCAGTGTAGACGTTCATATCGACTTGTCACTAAACACTCTCCTCTTTGAACGCACCCAAAACATGTTCGTTATGGCATATATGGAGGATTCGTGTACAAATCTTACAAAAATACAACACTTTTGTTTGAAAGGATAGACTATTCGAATTTGAAATTATTTTTTGACGAACGAACAATGATTGCGCAGATAAGTAATTAAATGGAATTTTTATTTATTGGTTTTGAATTTATTCTTGCAACGTTCGAAAGAAACAGATTACTTTTTGAAAATTATTTACGAAATTCACTTTTTAATTGAATCACTTCTCGTAATGTCTAAAAGTCAGATTCAAATCGAATTTTTTCAAAATTCATGTTTGCTCATTACGGATCATGGGTCATCGTCATGGTAAACAGGAGAAAGAATTTAGAGTATTCTTCCAAGTATTTGATTAAAATTAGCGAAATATCACGAAATTTGAAGTGGACGTTGTAAAAGTACATAATAGAATCAGGTAAATTTTATCCTATTTGGGCTCGCACAAATATATCATTCTTGTTTTTAGTTGAGTTTTAACATTTCCCGCAACTCCCTGAACTAATTAATATCAGAATTGTCGGAGTAGCTCAAATAAAGACAAAATTGAACTGAAAACGAAATATATTGGCAAAAAGAAAAACAATTTTGTCTTTATTTGAGCTACTCCGACAATCCTGATACCTTCACATCCGTTTGTATAAGAATCTTGTACGTTAAGTTTAAGTAACTAAGATTTAAAACAAAAATATTTGTCACGAATTTACTGAATATTTTCACGATTTTCTTTAACTTTCTCAAGTTTTACATAATTTTCACAATATTCTTGAAATATTTTCGCGAATATAGGCACTGCATTGTGTAATTGTGGTAAAATAAGTTTCAATACGAAACTTTACAAAGATGAAAATTTATTATGACCGTACTGGTTTCACGCAGATAATTTTCTTAGTCGCTACTAGATTGATCAAATCAATTTAATTGCTTTGATATTTTTACTCAAACAATAAGTTATCATTAAAGCCAAAAATTCGGAAAATTTCGCGAAAAATATTGAGCAATAATTTCATATTTCTGTTTTAAGCTCCATTTTCACTCACTCGTGCTTTTAATTCAGCTATCACTAAAAAATTCTAATAAAGTCGAAGCATTATAATTTGATCGATTCTACTCATTTAATTCATTTTTAAATAGTTGTAGTTTTCAAAGAAATCATTTAGAAAACATTACAGTATAAAAGCTTACACATTAGAGCTGTTTACTTGCGGTAGACCTGCGGGTAATCCGTTCAAATGCACATGTCTAAACTTTGATACTGTAATGTTTTCTAAATGATTCCTTTGAAAACTACAATTATTTAAAAATGAATTAAATGAGTAGAATCGATCAAATTAGAATGCTTCGACTTTAGTGATTGCAATTGTGATGGGTGTTTTTTTTAAAAATAAACTGCGCTGCAATACTCATGCATGTTAATAGTTCTCTTGTTTTTCATTCGAAAATAGATAGCAACTAAACGTCTGCAGCTTGAAGTAAATGAGAAAAGAGCGGTAATAGATAGCCACAAAGCCGTAATAGATAGCCTACGTGTCAAAAATGAAGATCTTGAATTGGAAATCGAACGTGGCATCGATTTTGGGCATATCGAAGGTGTTTTACCTTTAAACATTGTAAAAATTATGTTATAAATAAATTAATATCTTGAAAAAAGAGAACAACAATTGGAAGACCGACCGAACTTCAAGACAATACAATGACATCGGCATCCAGACGTCGATCGATGTTGCAGGCCAGAGTCAAACAACAAATAACGATCTGACGCCATTACAAACGGAAACCATGAATGACATATTTCTCAAAGACCTGCAAGAAACGGTTCACCAGTTGAATGGCAGAATCAAGACATTGAAAGATCAATTGAAAAGTAGGACGTGAGTACATATAGTTGCATGAGGTACTGAACAATTAACAATTTTAATTCACAATACGTGCAGTTCGAACAAATACGACTTATCTGTTTTCAAAGTATAATTTCTTTCATTCGAAGTCTGTTTTGCCGTTTGTGCATAGTTGCAGAAATAAACAATCGAGCTTTACGAAAATAAATAAAATACCGGAATCTTGCAAAATATTTCACTTAAGAAGGGTTGCATGTGGTTTGGATGCATATGCGATGAAATATGGACACTTAAACAGTTCAACTTCTATTTCATCGTAGATGCATCCAAACCACATGCAACCGTATTTGGCCCAAAAGCGCATAAAATTACCTTTCAAAAGATACCCCACAATGTACATGGTCGCATTTTGTGTAACTCGAGAAATTTCTGTAAGAACAGTGTAAGTCTTCGGTTGAAAACTTCAACTGCACATATTTCAGTGTCGATGAATTTTAAACCCAATAAGTCCCTATTCGGCTCAATAGTACATGTAAATAGATTACTCTAATGACATCCCACACGACCCTGCACGGCTTGCACGTAGAGAAATTTGGTAATAAAAGTGCAAGTTTTCCGTTTTTGACCACCTTTCACCAGCCACGCAAGCTTCGAAGAATTTTTTTGAAAGTTTTGGATTCTAGGGTCGAAGTCCTTTCTAGGTACATATAAAAAATTCTAATGGAAAATGCGTCCGATTTCGGCTGACCATTTTTCAAAAGAATCCCTCTTTTCGAGGTATGGAGAAAATTATCATTTTTCAAAATGTTGAATTTAGTACCTATTCTCTTGTTTCTCGTTACAATTCCATATGTAGAAAAGTCGCATCAAATCGGTTTCCATCTTATCTACATATCGGCTGGTTTTAATACATTAGTTTTATAGTTTGGTCAATATTGTGAAGTGTAAGAGTCAAAACTGTAAAATGTCTCGATTATATACTAACCCTATAATTAGCATCATCAGTGTTCGAACCGAACCATAGTCTACATTGACCCTTTTCGAAACGGAAAAAATTTAGTTTACGTTTAACTTTTTACAATCGTCTACCCGAATTATAGAAATCTGTTTTCCCACATTAAATCATAATCAGAATATCAAATTTGGCATTTTCTTTGCTTTTCTAGGGATCAGCATGCTGCCGAAACTACTAAAATGGAAAAAAAGTTCAACGATAAGAATGAGGAAGCTCGTCTTTACAAACTTGCCTTAAAGACTCAAAAAAAGAAAGTCAAAGATTTAACCGAGGACCGCAATCAACAGGTTAACAAGAAGAAAGTTTTAGCCAGAAGAGTGAAAGTGTTGGTCAACGACAAACGTTTGTTGATGGATCAGAAAAAACAAATTGCAAAAGAGTTGGAAGAAAAAATTTGTCTATATAACTATCTCAAAAGATATTCGGGTGAGTATCACAAAATTACAAAATATTAAAAGAGAGCTAAGTCGCAATCAGTATTTCCGAAGAGTCTTGATCACTCACTAGTTATTCTGTTTAAAACATATTCTTTCTATACTTTTATAGATGAGCATAGTGTGAAGAATCTTCTCCTGGAAGAGGTATTAATTTTAGGAGACTTGTACAGAAGTGAACTGGGCTTAGGACGAAATTCGAATGATGGTAAGGAACGATATTATTTCAAATATCTGTGCCTTAGCTCTTATTATTAGTTATCACCCTATCTTATGGACAATAAATGAAAAGTAACAAAATCAAGTCACTTTCCCGAGTGAAAAAAATCGATGAAAAAGTACAAAAAAGTACACGAACAAATGCTTGATAATGTCCAGGATATAAATGCACCTCTATTTTCGACATTTCTTCATACAAAAACCGTATAATATACGAAATTTCCGGGTATGATAGTCTACTTTCATATACTGGTGCGATTCGTAAAAACAAAATGGCTACTAAGTGTAATGTTCGAAACAATGAATTAATGTAATTTTAATTGAGATGAAATCAAGTGCTAAAAGAATAGTATGTTACATTGGGTGCTGCGGAGGAAGTTCATTACATGAGGGATCAATTTGTAATACGAGCAGAACCAAAGGCTCTATACCAGGCAAAAGTTGACCGATTTTTAAACGTTGGATTCGTTCCTTACATCCGCCGTTTATACAATGACAACAAATGAATGATGGTGATATGGATTTTTATTATGCGCGAAATTTTTGAAAACGCAAATGATTTTTGTGGAAATGTTTTTATTTTTATTTTTTTAAGGTATTTCAGGTTTTAGGTATTTAGGGTGATCAAATATATATCACTCTAAATACCTAAAACCTGAAATACCTTAAAAAAATAAAAATAAAAACATTTCCACAAAAATCATTTGCGTTTTCAAAAATTTCGCTCACAATAAAAATCCATATCACCCTCATTCATTTGTTGTCATTGTATAAACGGCGGATGTAAGGAACGAATCCGACGTTTAAAAATCGGTCAACTTTTGCCTGGTATAGAGCGTATAGAGCCTTTGGCAGAACTCACAAGTGTGTGTTTGAGCGCCAAGGTTTGAAAACTGTTATTTTGACAAGGGTAACTAACCAAGTGAAAACAACAGTTTTCAAACCGAGGCGCTTAAAACACACGCGTTAATTTGCGAGTTCACAAATTGATTCCGAATGTAATGAACTACCAAGCAGCACCCAATGTATATAGTTTTAATGGATGCCCCTCCGGAAAATAAAATTACATGTATGTATGCGTCCCGAGGAACAACTACGAAAAAAAATTAGGCAAATGCTTTTGCTTCTCACAAAAAAAGTCAAAAAAACAAACAATGTGTTGTTTCATTGAAACGTTACACAAACGAATCTAACTCACTGGCGAAATTGGCTCGCACACCACACACACACACACTTCTTTAAAAATATTGATCCCAAAAAATCAGTTGTCACAACGTGCTATAACAATATTGTAACAATAACACAATTGATTTGTTGACATTTTCATATGTGAACTGTTTTGCGAAGATGCTACATGCAAATTTTGTATGTTGTCTTGCTTTTGTTAATTCTGTTGATATTAAATAGTCATTTGTGTACCTGTTTCGGACGATTGATTTTAGGCAATTTCGCGGATTGTAGGCCGAACGAAGTGAGGCTTACAAGCGAAAGTGCCTTAAATCAACCGTCCCAAACAGGTGCACATGTAAGTTTTCATGCAGAGGGCCGGAAACTCGAGAAAATTCGAAAAATTGCCCTCATTTTCGGCCCCGAAGCATGAAAAAAAAATTCATGTAAGGGGTCGAAAACCCGAGAAAAATCGCGAAACTCCCTCACTTTCGGCACCGACCAAAGCACCTAGCAGGGTAATAGAAAAAAATAAAGTAGTACTTTAATCGAAGTATGCGAATATTTCCATACCTTTTTAGCCCCGTACGAAGTACGAAGGGGCTTATAGGATTACGATGCCGTGTGTAATTGATGGAATTCGAAGCAGACGGTAAGGGCAAAGTGTTTGCCTATGTTCATAGATAACGAATCCGCAATAAAAATTTTGTCCGTCCGTCTGTCACGTCGATATCTTGAGTAAATCAAATCCGATTTCAAATTTTTTTTTTCCCTGAAAGATAGTCAAAATAGTGAGGCTAAGTTCGAAGATGGGCGATTTTGGGTCGACCCTTCCGGAGCTGGGGCCCAATAAGTGCCTAACTGTTTTTCGACGATATCTCCAGACATTTAAGCACTACACTTGTAAGTGATACGTCAAATGAAAGGTATTTACAATACTGATCGACAAAAAGAAAGTTTATGGAAATTGGATGACCGACTCGTGAGTTAGACCCCTTGGTGTGAACTAGGTACAGGACGGCAAGCCGTTTTTGTTTGTAGGTTGGCCAAATGTGAACGTATTTAGATGGATTTTGCTTTATTAGATAGGTATTGACCGTACCAATCAGGGAAAAAAAAGTTTATGAAATTCGATTCACCGGAGCGTGAGCTAGGTCTCTTGGAGTGAGCTTATATGTGGCTACTCGGCCGTACACTGAAGGTGGTGTTTTTTGTTAATATCTCGAGTAAACTTTGACCGAATGTCAATTTTTTTTTTGTTTGAAAGGTACTAACGAATGTAAAGCAGCCGTACTACTTTCCACCTCCTAACAAAATGGCCGTCGGCCGCCATTTTGGATTTTTGTAAAATCAATATAAATCGGTGAAAATGATACTTACTTAATTTTAGGTCAATTCGAAATTTGTGTTACATTTGAAAGGAACGTCGTACGGGGCTTCGTAATTGCGCTATGCGCAATCTTTAAGACGTACACATTTCATAAGAATTTTACTTTACCGACGTTTACGGGCGCAGTAGGCTTACGGTAAGAGTAGGGCGACGGACGAACTAGGGTCACGTACGCAAGAGATGTACGGGTTTGTACGGGGCTCAGTCGCAGCAAACGCTCCGACTGTTCTTACGGCTCGTTTCTCATAATGTCATTGCAAAATTAACATTAGGTCTGCTAATGGTATTATTGGTATCAAAATACTACTCTATTTGACGTGTAAAAACCTCTATTACCGTGCTAGGTGCTTTGCACCGACACCTGAAAATAACTATTCCCGATCGGACACAAAATGTGTCCATAGGAAATAAACGATTTTCGAGGGGGCACACATACATGTAATGTTAATTTTCAGTTTAAAATCCGATTATTTGCCTGGCCGAACTCCGAACCTTTATGTCTAAAGTAGCATTCAGTTTTATTTTGTTATCTACATATTTCCTTTCATTTCAGAATTTCCCGAATTTACAAAGACCGGACCCCAGAAAACAATTGAAATGGCAGCAGGAGCATCGATTATTGCTGCCATTGCATGCGTTGTCGCAATATTTGCTTCGAAATGAGTTTGAAATGCATTCAGAATGCCTATTTATGAAATCAGTTCTGAATGTATTTTGTATTACAGTCGATAACGAAATAAAAATGTGTGATTTCAGTATACATAGCTTATCATTCTGTCACCTCACAGCTTTTAACGTTTTAGTACGTTTTCTCTCCCAGCAGAAAAAACCCAAGCAAAAAAGAAACCAAATCGAATATCGCAAATGTATTTAAAAAACGAACATTCGGGGAAATACTTTTTTCTGTATACGTGAGAGTGTATTGGTGAGGTGTCATATGAATCGGTCGAGCGGGAAAGTAAACGGTCGAGCGGGAAAGTAACGGTTGGGAAGGAAAGCACCAACACACTCTCACTATTACAGAAAAATATCTTTCAAAATACCCCAATACACACGCGGTGTGTATTTCACTCGGGCTTCGCCCTCGTATCCATACACACCTTGTGTGTATTGGGGTATGTTGAAATATACTATTTATCACACCAAATGTTTATTTGTATTACTGTGAATTTAGTACATGAGAGAGCCGTGTACATGAAAAGTGAACGGACCCCAATACTACCAATATTTCCAATACTCCGAATACTCACACGATCTCCTACTTAATAAAAAAAACTGCTCACCGCTGGGATTGAACTCGGACTCATCCGTTTAGAAGAAAAATTCATCCGTTTACAACAAATGTTCATCCGTTTACGTAAACTCCGCCTACATTCTATTGTTGAACAGATCTGTCAAGTACACGGATGAACTAAACGGACGACTCTGAATTGGGCTTAAATCGTTCATACCGATTAGAAGGTAATTGTCATACACTTTCAACATAGCGTATATTCCATTTATAAGATATTAATCTAAGCAGGAGGAAGTTCGATACCTTTTGAAAGAGCGGAAGTCTCACTTGTTGTTGTTAAGCGAGACTAAACTGATTGACAGTAACATTGTGCAATTTCCACAGTATAAGATTTACAGGAATGATCGTCTGTCTGATGGTGGTGGAGGAACAGCAATTTTGATTAGGGAGCAAATCAAGCACGAAGTGCTGAACACGCCTTTGCTGAAATCATCTGAAGCGACGTGTGTGAGGATAGCCTTGAGCAACTCCAAATATTTGGTTTTAAATTAATTTTACTGTTCGAAAAGTCTCTTGCGGGAAGCCCTTCTGAAGCTCATGAGCTTACATACGAGTGTCTTCATGGGAGGGGATTTGAATGCTATTTTATTTCTTGTTCATGACAATGTAGCTGAATTAATCCACCCGAATGCATACACTTGTTATAGGAGCTGGACTAATCCTGGCACTATTGATCTGGCTCTAGCCAAAGGCGTTGATGTGGTTAGCAGTGAGGTTACTGAGCTCAATAATTATCCAGTAGAGTACCTTCTGAAGATTGACGACAACGTTTCTTACGAGGTCCCAGTCCGGCATTTCATGTTCAAGAGCGCAAATTGGGATAGAATTAAAGAGGTCGTGGGTGATAATCTGTGTATGGGACCACTCAATGATGCCAATGACGTAGATTCTTGTGTTGAACACTTGACGATAGTGATTAGTTTGGGAATGGAGGAATCTATTCCTAAGAAATGCTTCACCAGCGTGAATCATTTTTCACTATACCTGAGGGATTGCATTGCCAAGAAGAAGAGGTTGAGAAGGGCATACTTTCGAAGTAATCTCAAGGATCCTTGGCTGAAATCGGAAATAAGTAGTTTGGACTTAGCCATAAAGAAGAGCATCAACGCTAGGGATTCCGAAATTTTCATGAATAGATTGAAACATATTAGACCAGATACCAAAATGTTCAGAAACATAAACAAGCTTTTGGGTGATCGTAGAAAACCTGTGCCTGAACTAAAGGCAAACGATGGCTATCTGGTTAGTAATCTATTTGACAAAGCGAAAACTATAGCTAGAGTGTACGATGAAATTCACAGACAAAACAGAGAAATGGCAAGGCTGTATACTTTGGGGAGGTCACGCAGATCGCCATTTTATTAGATACGCGGGAACACACCTTTTCCATACAAACAAACTCACCTAAATTGAATTTGTATGGCGTGGTGAATTTTTTGTATGAAACGTGGTGTGTAACCCGCGTGTCTGCATCTGCGTGACCTCCCCAAAGTATACAGCCTTGAGAAATGGGTGATGTCGAGTTTGACGAGGTTGTAATGTCTGAGATAAATTTGTTCTATCGGATGACTGCGTCAACTGAGCTCGACCAAGAATAAAAAGTCCTGTGGCCCGGATGCTATTCCGAACGTCGTCTTGAAGAAGCTCCCTGAGTCAGCACATAAATTCTTGGCGAAATTGTTTAATTGTATAATGAGCATCGGATACGATCCATCCTCATGGAAGGCAACTCATGTTATACCAATACCTAAACCGGGTAAACCGGCAAATGAGGTCAAAAACTTTAGACCTATTAGTCTCCTGAACGGCTTGAGCAAGCTCCTTGAAAAGGTAGTCCATATTAGGATTCTCGAATACTGCGATGAGAACAATCTGCTGCCAAACCACCAATTCGGTTTCAAAGTTAAGTTGGGAAACGAGCTGTCAGATCCGGTATTGGTTAATGATCGTGTCCCACAAAGTTCAATACTGGGGCCTTTGTAGAGCTGTGCGGGTCTGCCTTTTTCGGAAACCCGCCAGACCCGTGCCCGCCCGAATACAGACTTTCAAAACCCGCAATTTGTCGACCAGAAACAACCAGAAACCCGCCCGAAATCAGTAACCCGAAAATAATTTAAAATGTTAAATTTCCTCATAAAATAATTCAAGATTGCACGGAATTATAGTAGAGTTAATATATTCGTTACAATAAGAAACAATCATGACATTGTATGTGCATGATGCAGAAGAACATTGAACTGGCTAACGCGATATTACATCCCATCTACTCGAAAATGTTTTCCCGCGTTTCTCTTAAATATTTTAATAGTCATTTAATTCTTTCTGGTCTGCCAGAACTTTTTAGTTGAGACCCGACCCGACTGGATTGGAAACCCGCCAGGCCAGAACCCGCACAGCTTTAGGCCTTCGCTCTTTATTATATTTTTGATAGACCTTCCAACTCATTTGAACACGACCCTAACGGTCTTCGCAGACGACACGAGCACCTTCTCGACCAGATTATCGCAAAGTAGAGCAAAGTCTAATGTACAAAGCTACTTCTACAGGTTGCAGCGCTACTACCATATGTGGAAAATTAGAGTGAGCGTGGAAAAGTCTGAAGCACTCCTTATTCAGAGGTCAAATCTTAAAAGTGCCATCAATAATGATTTTTACTCTCTTCAAATGAATGACTCAAAGATTCTATACAGGAAGAGCTCGGTTACTACGTCCAACAGAATCTGAAACACAATCTGAACATGTGAATAGGATGTTACTCAAAGTGCACACAAGGTTACACAAGCTATATCGTATTATGAATACTAACAATGGTATTTCGCAAGATGTCAAAGTTAAGATCTACTTGACTATACTGAGACCGGTTCTTACCTATGCGGAGACGGTATGGCATAGTCTGCCCAAATACTTGGTTAAGAGGTTGAAACTTTTTGAAAATAAATGTCTCCGTATGGCAATAAATTTTAGAAGGTCAAGGGAGAATTACAAATTTATCTCTAGCACGAAGATACGAAAGTCCCGAGGCTTAACGTGCTCCTTCACGTGCTTAGCAAGACCTACTTATATGATGACTCTGTTATTTGCAAATTTGGTAACTTTTCATATGAGCGGATTGCCAATTGTTTTTACAAACCACCGCACTCGTTGTTGAGGGGTATCGATTCCATACTATTGTCATTATAGACTCACTCACATCCTGAAATATTCTGTGATGCTAAAAAACAAAGAAAACGAGCGTTTTTCTGACTCAATTTTGATTTGATAACAACAGCTTTGGTTGTCTCCTTAGGTTAAGCAAAGTTTTGGCATTAAAAAAAACTAGAATATTGATTGCTTTTTACGTCTTTTTAGCGATTATAGATGACGAATCCGCAATAAAAAAAATGTCTGTCTGTCTGTCTGTGTCCACGATAACTTGAGTAAAACTCAACCGATTTCAAAAATTCTTTTTTTTTCCTGATAGGTAATGACAATGGCAAGACCCCTTATGACCACTTCTGAGATAGGGCCCAATAAAAGATTTAGGGTTTTTCGAAGATATCGACGGTAGTATTTTAAACGCTACACTTGTAAGTGATACGTCAAATGACCGACTCGTGAGTTAGACCCCATGAAGTGAACCAGGTACAGGGCGGGAAGCAGTTTTTGCTTGTAGGTCAGCTTTTGTACGGATTTCTACTATTTTTGTTTTATTAGATAGGTATTGCAAACGCTCCGACTGTTCTGACGGCTTGTTTTCAATCTAAAAGGGTTAACCCTATTGAAATTCCATTTATTAAAAAATTTAAACTTTCAAATGAAGAGTGGTGAAGAAGTTTTGCCGAAGGCAATATCACTTCACAGCACACTTCACTGAAATTGAAATTGGGTGTTATACGTTCAAGATTGCTTCCAAACACATTAAAAGTTCGAGTTTTGAATTTTTCAAAAACGAATCTAAAGCAACATTGTTTGACTGTTTTATCATATCTAAGAAACAGTAGCGCTTGATTTCGATAGTGCTGAGCACTAGGACCAAAAAAGTGTCTTTTTGACCCAGTCGGTGAAAACGTCCAAGGGTGAATAGCAGCACAGCGCAACATCACTAGTAAACAGAAATGTGAAAGAAGTGACACAACTGGAAAGAAAAAGTGTGCAGAAAAGCTGTTGTTTTGACACTCCATCTGGTGAGAGAATGTGTGTAAAGATTATGTCTGATGAGGTGTTGGGTAACCAATGATGATATGTTCAGCAAATGGATCAGTTCTAGATTCTCAACAAAAAATGTTTTATTTACAAATGACGACATTATAAATAAGATGACATTCTGACAGTTAATTCTATGGTTTGTACCAAGATATCCTAGAAGCACTTCGTGGATCGTGCCGGTTGCTAGGAATCTCGCGCCGCGTCATTCACAATAATTCACATTTTGACACATTTTGTATAAGGAAGATGTCACTTTGTGAATTATTGTGAATGACGCGGCGCGAGATTCCTTAACACCGATCGTGCCACATGTTTTGTCAAACTGGATCTAAATTGAAACACTCTATTGCACAGTTCGTATTGAAAATGATTTTCTGTTGAAGCAATAAAAGAATATTTTATGTAATTCAGTGATGATATTTGTAACTTACGCCGCCTGTGATCAATGTCGTATGAACGTATTTTATCGCACTAGTGCGATAAAGGATTTGCAAGGGGTTCACTAGTGTGATAATATACCTCCATACGATTCTTGTTACATAAATAACTATTTCGTTCAAATTTTAAGCATTTAAGCAAATTCAACTGTCAAAAACCAGACTCGATCATTTTATTTTGCTTTCATTTTATGTAATTCGGAAATTAAATGATCAATGAAACATTACGCATTAGTGTGAAAATTTGTTTAATTTTAAGTGGGAGGGTTGGACACTCCAAGACGAAATAATGCCGCTCGATAAACAAATTATGGCACAGAAACGTAAGGAATTTTACTATGCTGGTGCATGTAATAAGGCTATTACATGTATTGGCAATAGCCTTTACATCATTCGCATAGTAAAACGTCGTACTACACACGGAAAATAAAGTGATATCTCGTATCACGATGAGTAAATGTACCTCGGGCTAAAGCCCTCGGTTACTTTTACTCATCTGGATACGAGATATCACTTTACTTCCCTTGCATAGTAATGTACTATTTCGTGAGTGTGAAGTCACTAACGTTATTTTCTTCACTTAAAACGCCAAAGAAAAATGGCGTTTTGATAGAGGCTATGTTTCTAATACGGTAGAATGTTTTGTTGACTTGCGGCCAGAAAACGACCCATTAAAGTGTAAACATAAATCAGTTTTTCCGCATTTTCTGGCCTCAAGACAACAAAGCACCGTACTGTCTTGCTAGGAAACTTTTTGTTGATGAGTGCGGCTCGAAATGCAAACTTCTCAACACCTCAACAAAAAATGTCCCATCGAGACAGTAATGTACTATTACTCATATGAGCGGTGTGGGTAACCTTATTTTCTCCCCTCAAGCTGACATAAGAAAACGACATTTTTCACAACGCAGGCGAGAACACAGACATTTTCTCCCCTCTGACGAAACTTCGGAGGCCCTTGTTGTGAAAAACGTTGTTTAATTGTTGTGAAACAAGTTGTAAATTTAATTTTCTCGGTGATAACACCCTCAATAACATACAATTCACCGGGCAGAAGTTACAGAAGCAGACGGTTGCTTAGACATTTCTCTTGCCAACATGGATTTTCGAATGACCCGATCATTTGTTTTTTTTTTTCTATCGAAATGATTTTAAGGGACACCTTGCATTTGTAGGGGCGCGCATCTAAGTAAAGAACAAAATAAATTTATTTCCAGCATAGCACAACACAGCGTAACATCTCTCTTACCAGCATGTTTTTCCAAGTGTGTGACTATAAACAACGATATACTGGAACAGTCACGATTAATTAATGTAGAGGAAGTGTAGCTAGAAAATTTACCTGTACTGAAGGTTCGGTTAATACATACTGTTCTGCTTGCACGGCATCTACATCGATGATGTTCTGGATAATACCGTTGATCGAGGTGTATATGTCACAGTTGGTGTATCCTAAAGTGTTCAAGTTTTCAAGCTGGGAGTTTAATTGACTCTGTGTTCCTTGCACAACTTCTCCACCAACGTTCCAACTAATATTGTTGATTAGTTCTACTTCTTCTGCTTGCATAACATCTCCATCAATGTTTGAACCGATATTGTTGCCAGCTTGTGAAGTTAATTCACCCGATGCTGCTTGTTCTGCTATCATAACATCTCCATCAACGTTCCTGTTGATATTGCTCGGCGAGCCTGCGTCATAGTTGATGTATCCTAAACCGTCCCAATTTTGACCAATGTGGGAAGTCAGTTCTTCCGGTGCTGCTTGTTCTGCTACCATAACATCTCCATCAAACTTCTGGCTGATATGGCTGTTCGACAAGCCGTGTCCGGACGTGTCAAAGTCATCGTTGATGTATCCTAAACCGTCCAAATTTTGACCAATTTGAGAAGTTAGTTCAACCGGCTCTGCTTCTTCCGCTTCCATCATATCTTTATCAAAGTTCGAACTGCTATTGCTGTGTCTCGACGTGTTTGAATCATCGTTGATGTATCCCAAACCGTCCAAATTTCGACCAACCTGTGAAGTTAGATCACCTAGTGTCGCTTGTTCCTGTTCCATGATGTCGCCACCAACATTCGATTCATATCGGCAACTCTCCTCTTTTTTGTGACCTTTACGGTGCGTGGATAACGTGGAATAGTGAAGAAACGTTTGATTGCATACGTTGCACTCGTAGGGCTTTTCACCTGCAATCAAAATTTCAGTTTATTTCCCGCTGTGTTCATTTTTGTTGTCGATAAATAAACCGCCGTGAGTGCAACAAAGCTTTCTCTAGCAGAAAAGTGAATGTTTCGTAAAAAAACCGAAATTGTCAGACCGGGGAAAGTTTACAAAATTGTAAATCTAACATCGGCTACAACAACCAGAAGAAGTAACATTTTGAAATTTCATATTGTCGCAGTGTGTATCTCTCAGAAACATACCAAACCTTTCTTCCTTCCTCATTTTCACTTACCACTATGAATCTTTTGATGACGGTCCAAATTACCTTTAAATCTGAACGCAGCAGTACAAGTCAAACATTTGAACGGCCTTGCTCCTAAGAATGAAATTTTTTTGAAATTTTAGTTTGTCGCAAAATGAAACTTTCCATAAATGGGCGTGTTCTCCCCTCAATTACGACTGGTCGAATGACATTTCAAGAGAGAAAAGTATCGCACTTTTTCTACCGTGGGGAGAAAATAGAACTTTTCTGACTTGAACTGTCACTTTGTTTCTATTTCCAAAAATGGTATCGTGAATTGACGTTGAGAAAAATCGGTCCCAAATACAAGTCATACAAGTACTGAGTTGACAAATGGGTCAGTTTGTTGATTAGAATTTCGGACGTCATGAGTTCGAGCCGCATTGGGATTTTTTTTTTTATTTAGTAAACGTTAGTATAACGGTAATGGTTTGTGAATTTTGACTGTTATTTTCGGCAAAATTTTTTATTTTTCGATCAGACAATGAATGTTTGCTCAACTGTGCCATAAATATTACTTGTCGCAGTGTGTCTCCCTCAGAAACTGACATCCTACTTCATTTCCACTTACCATTATGAGTCAGTTGATGTCTCGTTAGATAACTTCTAAATTTGAAAGCAGCATCACAAATCAAACATTTGAAGGGTTTCGCGGCTGTGAAACAAAATATTTGGAAATTTTTAATTTGTCTCAGTGGGGCTTCTTCTGAGTTGAACTTTCTTCTCCCTTACCTGTATGAGTCCTTTCATGTCTGTACAAAGTGCTTGCTGCAACGCAAGCATAATCACATTGCCGGCACTTGTATGGCTTTTCGCCTACACAAAGCAAATTGAAAGTTAAAATCTATTTACAACAATTCTGTCCCGGGCAAAAACATTGACACAAGTGTCTTCGTACTTACCAGCGTGGATCCGCAAATGTATGGCCAGATAATCCTTCGTACTGAATTGCTTTCCACATTCTGCACAGTGATACGATGTCGATTCTTTTAAATGGGAACAACAGTCGAGTGAATTCACTTGCATTTTAGCATAACAAATTATCCAGAAGAAGAACCTACCGTTAAGACGACGTTTTGAAGCATTTTTATGAGGAATTTCGATACTTTTTCCAATCAATTGAGCCTGGAAATGAGAAGCGGTCAGTAGATGAAAAGCCGCATCGATAATCACAAGCGGAAACAATTTCAACAAAATGCACACTCGAACACTCCATCGTTCATCCATGTAATTATTAAGAGCTCACATCAAGACAGGAATACCAGAAGATCCATTGCAATTACCTGCGACGCGTCTTCTGATTGCTCAGGACTTTCCACACGCGCCGTAGTGCTTCCATGTAGCAACACTTTTCCCATCTGCCCTACATCGAGAGCAACGTCGGCCCATGATTCCATGGAATTGTTTCGTTGATTACAATGCAGCACTTTGCGAGTGTGCGCATCGGATCTGAAAATAGTCGGAAATTACGACCGTGAACCGATTGCTAACATAAACTAAGTCCTTTACTCGGAAGTATACACTTCGTTAGTGCCTTCTCTTCCCGTCCAATCTAGCCGAATCTGTAAAGATAACACGCAAGGTTGAGTTTTGAGTCGTGAAATATTTCTGCTTTCGGCGGAGAATGCCACAATCTGCACCTCTTCTGTTACCTGTTTCTTTGGTGGTGATGTTAGACTGACCAAATGCATCGGCTGTTCAGGGTGATGTCTTGCTTGTGGCTCTCCGTCGTCCGATGAAATTACTTGAATGAAGCTTCTTTCATCATATTGCAGTCGACGATGCGAAAGTTCCTGCAATGAGCGGCTAATTGCCGTTGTAGTATCTGCTCCTACCGTTCCGATTTTGGTATTTTCCCAAAGAATTTTCTTGTGTGCTGCGGGTATTTGGTCAAACTTAAGGAAAACAAAAAAAGCAACTGACGAGTGTCTTGGTGATGGCGGTGATGACAATAAATCGCTGAAAGCTCACCTCTTGCTGAAATTGTTGTTCCATTTCAATCAACGACGCATCAAATTTACACTGATTTTCCATTGAGTGGTGCAACTTCGTTCGTAACACATCAGTCAAGTCTAGACCAACTTGTGAAGTTAATTCGTCCGATGCTGCCCGTTCTGATTGAATAATATCTTGACCAAAGTTCCAACTGATATTGCAGCTCAACGTGTCTGAGTCAAAATTGATGCATCGTAAACCGTCCACACTTTGACTAACTTGTGACGTTAGCTCACTCAGTGCTGCTTGTTCGGCTTGCATACTCTCTACGTCAACGTTACAAATGATGTTGCTACTCGACGAGCCTGAGTCACAGTTGACGCATCCTAAATCACTCAAGTTTTGACCAACTTGTGAAGTTATTTCGCACGGTCCTGCTTGTTCGGCTTCTGTAATATCAACACCAACGTTCCAACAGATATTGCTGCTCGGTGTGTCTGTGTCAAAGTTGATGTATCCTAAATCGCTCATGTTTTGACCAACTAGTGAGGTCAGTTCATCTGGTGCTCCCTGTTCTCCTTCCATTATATTACGATCAATGTAACAACTGATATCGTCTGAGTCCCAGTTTGTGCATCCAAAAAGGTTTAATGGAGAAACTGGCGAAGCTAACGAGCCCAGTACTTCCAATTGGTCTCTACACAAATTCTCCTCATCATTATCAAATTCAATATTTGGGAGAGCTGCGTGTTCAGGATGGTTCAGCTCAGCTATAAAGTTGTCAAGGTCCGATATATCCAGAATTGACGCCATGTGAGCGTTGTGCCGTGAAATGGATCGATTGTCGTTGACTAGGAAGAATCAGGCTGTAACTTTGATTTGTTGATGGGGAAGACTTTTAGAGATATGATTGTGTCAAACCAAGGAAGACTAACAATAGAGTGACGTTAAAGCACTTAACTTGATGCAGTTGCGTAACACATTTCCATTTGTTTTGTACCAGAAGGTTAACCCTTTCAACATACTGGGTAATCGCCAATGAATGATAGGGAAAGTCAGATTTTACGCCAATAAATGCCCAACAATAACGCAAACCAATGCCCTCTCATAATCTCATGGTTGGGAAGTCGATAAATGTATTACATAGACACAGTGCATTGCGCAAACACAAAATAATTAAATCTTGGCCGAATGTCAAAAAGTTTTGTGGACAGACAAACACCTCAAAGAGGAGACATTTATTCAGAATTGAATTACGTTCGTACAAAATACAAAACTAATAACTAATCCATCGGCAGCACGAAGGATTTTGTTTGCACAGAATGAAGTTTTTTGTCAATATATCAAACAAGTACGTCACCGTCAATATAAATTTTAGAAAGTAGTAATTTTGTGCCATTTACGATGACTGCTCAACCCGGAACGTACGAACATTGCACTCGTACGGATTTTCACCTGCAATCAAAAATGTCAATTTATTTCGAGGTGTGCCCACTATCGGAGTCGATAGACAAACCGGTGTGAATGATCCGTCAAAGACCCCCCAAATAATCTCTTGCAGATGTCATGCGGGCACTCCATTTCTGAAAATGAAATTTTCGTAAAAAAAAAGTCAAAATTTTCAGAGCGGAAATGGTTCGGATGATAAAAATGAATAAACAACCTGGACTTGATGCCAGGAACATCCAGCCAGAATTAACAAAAATTTTAAAATTTCAGTTAGTTCCAGTCTCTCAGAAACGCACCAAAGCTGTCTTCCAGCTTTATTTTCACTTACCACTATGAGTCTTATGATGAGTAGCTAGGCAACTTTTTAATTTGAACGTAGCATCACAAAACGAACATTTGAATGGCCTCGCGTCTGCGAAATTTTTGGGAATATTTTTAGTTTGTCTCTGTGTGGATCGACCTTCTTTTGAGTTGAATTTTGTTTTCACTTACCAGTATGAACGGATCGATGTTTGAACAAACCACTTGGTGCACTGGAAGCATAATCACATTGCGAGCACTTGTATGGCCTTTCGCCTACTCATAGAAAAATTTAAAATTTATTCACAGAAATTCTGTACCGGACAAAAACAATCACACATAAGTGTCTTTGTCCTTACCAGTGTGAACCCTCGAATGTGTGGCCAGACAAGTTTTGGTACTAAATTGCTTGCCACACTCTGCACAGGGATAGCGTGTTGATTCTTTTAAATGAGAAAAACGGTCGACTAAATCGACTTGGATTCAAGCAAAGGAAGAAGAAGAACTTACGTTTACGACGACCTTTTAGAGCATTTTTAGGAGGAATCTCACTACTTTTTCCAATTAATTGAACCTGGAAATTAGAAGCGGTCAGTAGATGAAAACCCGCGTCGGTAATCACGGACGGAAAAAAATGTCAACTAAATGCCCACTGCATCGTTCATCCATGCGATTCAAGGAACTCACATCAAGACCAGAAGATCCATTACAATTACCTGGCATTTATCGAGTTGTGATGGCTCAGTACTATCCACAGGCGTAGCAGTCCTTACATGTGACAATACTTCTTCCATCTGATGATTCTCGATAGCAACGTCAACATCTGGTTCACAATGCTGCACTTTGAGAGTGTGCGCACCGGTTCTGAAATAGTCGGAAATCACGACTGTGACGAGATTACCAACATAAACTTTGTCCTTACTCTGAAGCATTCGATTCATTAGCGCTGTTCTTTTTCTTCGGATCTGGACGAACATATGAAGGCAAAACAGGAGGTATCTGTTCACTGACAGTGCTGCTCGACCAGCCTGAGTCATAGTTGACGTATCCCAAACTATCCAAATTTTGACATTCTTTCGAAGTTATTTCGATCGGTACTTCTTGTTCTGCTTGCATTGCATCTCCACCATCATTCCAACTGAAATTGCAGCTTGACGTGTCTGGGTCAAAGTTAATGTATCCTAAATCACTCAAGTTTCGACCAATTTATAAGGTTAGTTCACCTGGTGCTGCTTGTTCTGCTCGCATAACACTTCCACCAACAACGTTACAATCGATATTACTGCTCGACCAGCCTGAGTCATAGTTGACGCATCCCAAACCGTCCAAATTTTTACCAGGTTGTGAGGTTAGTTCCGGCACTGCTTGTTTTGCTTCCATAATATAACTGATATCGTCTGTGTCGCAGTTCGTGTATCCTAAAACGCTGAAGTTTTGGCCGACAACATGATTAGCAGCAACGTTTAATGGCGAGACTGCTGGTGAGGCTAACGAGTTCAGTGCGTCAAATTCAATATTTGGGTGAGCTGCGTGTTCAGGATGGCTCATCTCAGCTATGAAGTTCTCAAGGTCTGATATATCCAGAATTGACGCCATGTAAGCGATGTGCCGTAAAATGGCTCGATTGTCGTTGAGAGGAAGAATCAGGCTATAACTTTGATTTGTTGACGGGGGAGACTTACAGAGTTATGATAGTGTCAACCCAAACAAGACTGTCCATAGATTGACGTTACAACGCTTTGCTTGATGATGAGTTATACAGTTTTGCGTTGATCGTACATGTTTCCGTTGTTGTACCAGAATGTTAACCCCTTTCAACGTTATTGGATAATCGTCAATGAAAATGAATTTAAAATCAATTTCAAGATGTTAACACAATATTCACATGACAAAATACAAAACTAATCCATCGGCAGCACGAAGGCACAGACTAAAAACGAAAGCAATTATGTCGCCGTTGTTCTTAAAAATTAGTCAAGAATCATATATCGGCTAGGCTACTCTCCTCCTATGCCGTTGACGATGATGCTTGGATAACGCGGAGCTTTATACGTTTTATAGCACAGATTGCACTCGTACGGCCTTCCACTTGCAATCAAGTATTTCAATTTATTTCGATGTCTCCACTTTCGGAGTCAATAAAAGTTATTCATGCCACTCAACCATCATATGCAAAATTGACAAACTTCAGATGCCTCTGTGCAACGCACTTCAAGCAAAAGTGCTATTAATGACAGCTGCCAAATAGAGTGAAATTTTATTACCACTCTTTTTACAGTGTAAAATTTTGTATGGAGCACTGTCAAGTTTCAGTACCTTATTTAGAGTACCACTTTTGCTTGAAGTGCGTTGCTCTGTGGCATAAAACGTTGTATGCAACTCGATCCAATACTCGATACTCTCGATACTTTATTAGGCTCATTATGTGTATTATGACGCACGGCCTGCGGCCTCGTGTCATAATTACACTTCTAGATCCTAATGAAGTTACCTTGCACCTCGATTGCATAAATAACTATTATGCAACAAGTTGCGAAAAGTTTCGATCGCCACCCAAATGTTCAGTTTACGCAGCGCAGACAACAAAAGAAAACCAGTGTGAATATTCTTGTGAACCATCAAATACGTCACATGTGAAAGAGATGACATTTTAAAAAAATCAACATTTTCCTAGACCGGAAATGATTATGCGGGTGGAAGTTTACCGGTGTGAATGAAAGCTCTTTTAACAGGCACCAAAACAGATTTGATATAAAGGGCCACTTATTGAGGAGCCTACTTTCTTATAAATTTAGTTTTTCATGACTTGGGCATAAATTTCGGAATTTTTCTAGTAATTTAGGCCCTCAATTGAACAATGAATACCAGAAGTTCGTAGATTTGCTCTTACAGTACACTTCTATTCGCCGCGAGCATATCGATACGTTAGAAACAAAGTCAAAAATAAACTGCCTGCACCAAAAACCATTCGAAAATGGAGTGAGTCAGGTCAGTAAACGGTGAGTTAGGTCAGTAAACGGTCAGGCAGGTCAGTAAACGGTGAGTCAGGTCAGTAAAAGGTGATCCTCGAATTACGAAAGAAACACTAAACGTTCTTAGTGTGAAGATTAAAGAATTTCAAGACAAAGGGGTGGCAGCTTAGATTCTGCGTGGCCATCGATGAGATGAGTATAAGAAAGCAAATTGAATTCAACTTTGTAAACAAGAAATACATTGGCTTTGTCGACTTCGGCAAAATATATTGCTGCAACGAAAGACTGGATAATCGTACTAACTGCTTTGAATGCCAATTTCAAAATTTCATACTACCTAACGTATGGATTGAATACTAAAGAGCGAGCAGAAATTTTGAACGGAATATTAAAAGTTCTTCGTGAAAATATTGTTTTGGTTGTGGCTTTAGTAATTGATGGTGTTGCAACAAATGTGTCCATGGTAAAAAAATCGCAAAATGAAAAACCCCACGCACTTTAACCATCCCGTTACTAATGATCGAATTGAAATAATCTGGGACGTTTGCCATATATGCCGAAGCTTTTTAGAAACACTCTTGGCAGCAAAAAAATTTTGCAAGATGCTCAGGGTCGTCCTGTGAATGGCGATACATTATGATGCTGCATGAGCTACAAGAAAAACATCGAATAACGATTGGGAAACAGACTCACTAAACAACACGTGCAGTTCAGTTGCAAAAAAAAATGAATATCAGACTTGTTGCACAGACTCTGCGTAGAGTTGAAGTGTTGCCGATGCGTTTTGGAGGTTTTGAAAGAAAAGAATCCAGATTTGAAAAATTTAAGGTACTCGCACACACAATTTTAAATATTTGTTTTTGCTTTAACGTTAGCACCAAATATGTATATGAAAGGCCTGTCGACCCTAAATGCGTATTAGATGGCGCCACTCCTGGAATTAGTATAATTCTCAGGTAAAATAAAGTTTCTTACCTTCGGCAAATTGAATAATAGTTTCTATGTAACACTCACTCATATGATATTCTAATGGTCCGTTGCCAATTCGTGACGTTAAAAATATCGAATGTCCTAATTTGGTATATTCGATGTACTTCAAACATCGAAAGACAACATTTTTACACTTTTCAACATATTTTTGTATTTCGACGTTCAATGTTTTATAAAACAGGATACTTCTGTATGGAATGTTCAACTGAATGGTATGCTCAACTGAATGGAATCGAGAGTAGTTCAGTTTTGAATGGTATAACCTAACTCTGGAAAATTGAAAATGAAAATTCAAGTCGTCGAATGTGTGTTTCACTGTTTTTTGTGTTTCAATTGGTAGCCATGTTCTTTAATGAGATTATCAATGAATCAAATTATCAACGCCGTTTAATTTGACACAGAAAGCTGAGATTTTGTTTGCTAGAGTATTGGTATATACGTTGGCATTGCCAAGGTAAATATATGGGCGGAGGTAATGCGCGGCCTAGCCGGCCTAGCACAATAGTTCGTTGCCACTGACATCTTTTTTTTAAATGGTTGACTAAGATTTACTTGTGTTTCACAAAATGTTGTGCCTATCACAAAACAGATGGCCCAGGTTTCTAAGCAATTTTGTTATTTTAAAGACAGGGAGAGATGGCGTTTATAGCAACGTTTCGTGCCACTGCACATCTGATTCGGTTGTATATGGCATTACCTCCTCACTATATTTACCTTGGGCATTGCAATAGAAAAATGTATTTTGGATCACTGAACGGCTGAGGCGTGAGTTTTGATGGTTTTGAGCAAGCGTGATGGTTTTGTTGTAGAATGAATGTTCACTTGTGCTTTTGCTGCGTTGGTGTGTCTCCAAAGCAGCATTCCATTCTAATACTCGAATTTCCATCAGAAGATAGCAACTGTGTATGTAAATCAGTCAAAAACTTGTACGACCGACTGATTTACTGCTGTCTAGGGAAGGGATCAGTGGAAACAACTGATGATGTCTAGATCACGCTAGCCTCAGACCGCCTAGAGAGACTGAGGCTAGAGATCGAAAAAGCTTTGTTTTCTTCGTTAAATTCACTCACCTGGGTAGGGAAGAGCAGGTTGATTTGCTTGTCTTTGAATTTAGCTTCTTGTTTATATGCATTTCAGGTGGAGATATTATAAGTGATTCCAAACGTCCTGTTAAAGGGCGCAAAAATTGATCTACGCAGGATTCTCTGCAAAATTTCAATACACTTGATCGTACATACATAGCATTGAAGCAGACGACGTTAACTCAAAGTTAATGAAGTTAAAAGTTCTTTCCAGAGCCTTCGTTGGATGAGCGAAAACAATAAAATTTTGACCGAATGTCACCTCGAAGAGGAGACATTTATTCAAAATTCAATTACATTCACACAAAATATACAAAACATAATCCATCCGCAGCACGAAGGATTTTGTTTCCACCGACTAAAAATGAATTACTTGTCAAACAAAGCAGGTACTGTCGATCTAACACCTTTGAAATCCGTCCAAAGTCGCATATCAGCTACTCTCCACCTTTTTTGTGCCGTTTCGTTTACGATGCTTGGATAACGCGGCATTTCACGTTTTATTCCACACGTCACACTCGTACAGCCTTTCAGCTGGAATCAAAAATTTCAATTTATTTCGAGGTGTGCCCACTTTCGCAATCGACAAACAAACCGGTGGTGTGAGTTTTTTTGTGATTCGTCAAATATGCCTTACGCCAAAATGATGTATTGCAGACGTCACACGTGAATGGCGTTTTATCTGAAAGAGAAATTTTAGTGAAACAAAATGTTCAGACCAGAAATGGTTATGATCATAAAAATGATGAGACAAATCCGACTTGATGCCTGGATGCAACATAACAAACGAAACAACCCATCAGGTTTAACATCCAGAACAAACAAAATTTTTTGAAATAACAGTTATTTGCGGTGTGTCTCAGAAACTTACCAAAGCTGTCTTCCTGCTCTACTTTCACTTACCAATATGAGTCCTTTTATGTTCGGTTAGATCAATTTTATATTTGAAAGTACAATTACAAATCAAACATTTGAATGGCTTTGCGTCTGTGAAATGTTTTGGGAATATTTTTAGTTTGTCTCTGTGGATCGACCTTCTTCTGAGTTCAACTTTCTTTTCACTTACCAGAATGCGTCTTTTTATGTCTGGTCAAGCCACTTGTTCCAGTGGAAGCATAATCACATTGCTCGCACCTGTATGGCTTTTCGCCTACATACCGGGAAAAAACAATCTCACATAGTGTCTTCATACTTACCAGTGTGGACCCGCGAATGTATGGTCAGATAATATTTGTTACTGTATTGCCTGCCGCACTCTGCACAGTACGTTGTCGATTCTTTTAAACGAGGACAACAGCGGACTTAATTGACTTGGATTCAAGCAAAACAACTTATATGGAAGAAGAACCTACCGTTACGACGATCTTTTGAAGCAGCATCTTTAAGAGAAATTTCGCTACTTTTTCCAATTAATTGAACCTGGAAATAAGCAACGGTCAGTAGGTGAAAACCCGCGTCAGTAATTATGGGCGGAAGTAAATTTTAACAAAACGCCCAATTGTTCTTCCATGTAATTCAACAGTTCACATCAAGACAGGAATACCAGAAGATCCATTGCCATTACCTGACATTTATCCAGTTGTGATGTATCTTCTGATTGCTCCGTACTATCCACAGGCGTAGCAGTTCTTTCATGTTACAGTAGTTCTTCCAGCTTATGATTCTCGATAGCATCGTCAACATCTGGTTCACAATGCTGCACTTTGAGAGTGTGCGCACTGGTTCTGAAATAGTTGGAAATCACGACTGTGACGAGATCACCAACACAAACTTTGTCCTTACACTTGCATTCGATTCATTAGCCCTGTTCAGGCGATCATATGAAGTCAAAATGGGAGGTATCTGATCTCTTAATGCAGAATTACACTTCTGCTTGAGCATTGGATCGCATAAAGAATTCAGTTTCATCATTCCATTCCAACTGGCATTACTGCTCGACCAACCTGAGTCATGGTTGACGCATCCCAAACCATCCAAATTTTGACAAATTTTCGGAGTCATTTCGCGCAGTACTGCTTGGATGGCTCAGTCCGTCTACGAAGTTCTCAAGAAATGTCTCCGATATATCCAGAATTGACGCCATGTAAGCAATGTGCCGTAAAATGGCTCGATTGTCGTTGACGAGGAAGTATCAGGCTGTAACTTTGATTTGTTGACGGGGTAGACTTACAGAGGTATGAAAGTGTCAACCCAAACAAGACTGTCCATAGATTGACGTTACAGCACTTTGTTTGATGATGAGTTATGCAGTTTTGCGTTGATCGTACTTGTTTCCGTTTTTGTACCCTTTCAATGAAATAGGGAACGTCAGATTTTTCGCTGATAAATTCCTAACAATAAACGCCATCTCATAGTCTCATAATTGGGAAGTGGATAAATGTATGACATAAGCGCAGTGCATCAATGGAGCGAAAATAATTAAATTTTGACCGAATGTCAACCAATCTTGTGGACAGACAAACACCTCGACGAGGAGACATTTATTCAGAATTCAATTACGTTCATTCACAAATTTTGTTTCCACAGACTAAAAATGAATTGTTTTTTGTCAATATACCAAACAAGTCACCGCCATTCCTATAATATAAACTTTAGAAAGTGGCAATTTTATACCATTTACGATGACTGCTTAACCCAGCACTTAGGGCAAACGTTTGATTTCACACATTGCACTCGTACGGCCTTTCATCTGCAATTAAAAATTTCTGTTTATTTCGAGATGTGCCCACTATCGGAGTCGATAAACAAACCAGTGTGAATATTCTGATGATGCATCAAAGATCCCCCGCGCAGAAATAATTTCTTGCAGATGTCACACGTGCACCCCCTTTCTGAAAAATAAATTTTCGTACAAAACAAAAGTCAAAATTTTCAGAGCTGAAATGGTTAGGATGCTAAAAATGATGAACCAAAGTGGACTTGATGCCAGGAACACTAACAAAAATTGTAAAGTTTCAGTTAGTTGCAGTGTGTTCTCTCTCAGAAACGAACAAAAACTATCTTTCAGCTTTATTTTCACTTACCAGTATGAATCTTACGATGAACGGCTAGGTAACTTCTTAATTTGAACGTTGCATTACAAGTCGAACATTTGAATGGCTTTGCGTCTGTGAAATGTTTTGGGAATATTTTTAGTTTGTCTCTGTGGATCGACCTTCTTTTGAGTTGAACATTCTTATCACTTACCAGAATGAGTATTTTTATGTCTGGCCAAACCAGCTGCTCCAGTGGAAGCATAATCACATTGCGCGCACTTGTATGGCTTTTCGCCTACATACAACAAATTCAAAGTTAAATTCACCGAGATTCTATCCCGGGCAAAACCAATCCCACATCAGTGTCTTCGTACTTACAACTTACCAGTGTGGACCCGCGAATGTATGGCCAAATAATGTTTGCTTCCGAATTGCTTGCCACACTCTGCACAGGGGTAGCGTGTTGATTCTTTTAAATAAGAACGACAGTCGACTTAATTGGCTTGAATTGTATCAAAACAAATCATGTGGAAGAAGAAGAACTTACGTTTACGACGACCTTTCGCAGCATTTTTAAGAGGAGTTTCGCTACCGTTTCCAATGAATTGAACCTGGAAATGAGAAGCAGTCAGTAAATGAAAAGCCGCATCGAAAATCACAAGCGGAAAAAATTTCAACAAAATGCGCACTCCATGTAATTCAAGAGCTCACATCGAGGCAGGAATACCAAAAGATCCATTACAATTACCTGACATTTATCCAGTTGCGATGCATCTTCTGGTTGCTCAGTACTGTCCGCATGCGTCGTAGTTCTTTCATGAGACAGTACTTCCAGCTGATGATTTTCGATGTTAACGTCCACATGGGGTTCACCGGTTCTGAAATAGTCGGAAATCACGACTGTGAAGAGATTACCAACGCAAACTATGTCCTTACACTGAAGTATTAGACTCATTAGCGCTATTCTTTCTCTTCGGATCAGGGCGAACATGTGAAGGCAAAATGGGAGGTATCTGGTTTCTTAATGCAGAATTACTCTTATTCTGCTGGAGCATTGGATGGCATAAAGAATTCAGTTTCGTCATTCCATTCCAACTGACAGTGCTGCTCGACCAGCCTAAGTCATGGTTGACGCATCCCAAACCATCCAAATTTTGACATACTTTCGAAGTTATTTCGCGCGGTACTTCTTGTTCTGCTTGCATTGCATCTCCACCATCGTTCCAACTGAAATTGCAGCTTGACATGTCTGGGTCAAAGTTAATGTATCCTAAATCACTCAAGTTTCGACCAATCTTTTAGGTTAGTTCACCTGGTGCTGCTTGTTCTGCTCGCATAACACTTCCACCAACAACGTTACAATAGATATTGCTGCTCGACCAGCCTGATTCATAGTTGATGTATCCTAAACCGTCCAAATTTTGAACAGCTTGTGAGGTCAGTTCCGGCACTGCTTGTTTTGCTTCCATAATATAACTGATATCGTCTGTGTCGCAGTTTGTGTATCCTAAAACGCTGAAGTTTTGGCCGACAACATGATTAGCAGCAACGTTGAATGGAGAGATTGCTGGTGAGGCTAACGAGTTCAGTGCGTCCAACAGGTCTTTACACATATTCTCCTCTTCAATATTAAATCCAACATTTGGGTGAGCTGCGTGTTCAGGATGGCTCAGTTCGTCTACGAAGTTCTCAAGAAATGTGTCCGATATATCCAGGATTGACGCCATGTAAGCGATGTACCGTAAAATGGCTCGATTGTCGTTGACGAGGAAGTATCAGGCTGTAACTTTGATTTGTTGACGGGGGAGACTTACAGAGGTATGAAAGTGTCAACCCAAACAAGACTGTCCATAGATTGACGTTACAACACTTTGCTTGATGATGAGCTATGCAGGTTTGCGTTGATCGTACTTGTTTTCGTTTTTGTACCAGAACGTTAACCCTTTCAACATATTGGGTTATCGCCAATGAAAATTAATGGAAAGTCAATTTCTAGATGTTAAGAGTTGAATGGTCTAACCTATACCTCTGGAAAAGTGAAAATGAAAATTCAAGTCGCCGAATGTGTGTTTTTTGTGTTTGAATTGGTCGCTGTTCTTAAATGCACTGACAAAAAATAGTTGAAAATCTTAATTGTAGCAGGTAATTTTGTCTCCAGGTAATCTACAATAGCTGCCACAGCTGTGGCAGATAATCTACATTACATTACATATTACCTAACCTGGCAGATAAGATTTTCAACTGTTTATATAATAGCTTCTGCCATATGCACTTTTTGCTCCGGAGTGCTTTGCGCGATTGCAGTTCTCCCAGTTCCCGGATGTTTGGTCGTATCACGACAGAGTAAAGTTAACCAGGCAGTAGCGCTGATTTGACAAGGGACCTGAATAATCTAGTAGCCCAATATTTTTTGCGAACAAAATTTTTCAATTTATTTCAGTGTTCATTTGAGTTCATTTTCATACAGTGTATTAGGTCCCTTATTTGACGTTTCGAAAATGAACCGCTCCTGCCTGGTTTATTTTACTCTGCCGTGGTTTCTAATTGAAACTTTTTGTACGACGACTTGAATTATGGAGACGTTCAAGATTCAGTCGTCAATGGGCGCTCTAACAGAAACAAAATATGCGAAAGATACGGGACGGCATTCTGATGAAAAAATATTGGGAAATGAAGTGGAACGAACGGCATACTTTTGAACAAATTTAATCGTCCGAACTATTTATTCCAAATTGACGCGATGATTTTCTCTTTGAGATCTCATCAAGAATCTCATAATAATAATCCTAGCCGTAGTTCCTGGATCATGGTATATCAAATCGGATCTACATTGAAACACTCTGTTGCACGGTATTAGCTGCACATTTTTAGCAGAGAAGTCGTTGCTTTTCTGGATTAATTGGACCTGGTATTGAGAAATGGAAGTTAAATGGGTGAAATTATTGTCCGTATGGCATGCAATTCAAAATGCAGGACAGACAAAAGATGATACAAATTCAGGTAACAGCACCGGTTATGACGGTTATGACTACCATTTATTATTTTTGTTATGAGCCGCTGTTTTGACTCTCTTTACCATTCGTTTTTCACTTTCAATGCTCGTAACAAGAGATAGGCGCGAAACCGGTTCCGTTAACCTACTTGTTTAACTCAACTTCGTCTATTCTACTCAAATGCTGCAAGTAATTGTTTGGAGTTGATAGATGCTCGGTTAAAAGAATTAAATTTTCTACAACACACTTACATCTAGTGACGAAAACTACCACTTTTCGCAACTTGTTGCATAAATAACTAATGAACGATCAAGTAGACTGTATTTATGTATTTCAGAGGTGTTGCTCGATAAGCATTGGATTTTGGTGTCGGGCGTTCGAAATTTGGTCAGGGCAGAATTTTTATTTATGGTTAATGTTACAAAAAGAGTGGTGAAAAGTAAATCCATTTCACCACTAGTAGCGAAAAGTAAAATATATAAAAACAGAGAAAAAAACCTTCGATCGCCACACAAATCACGCAAGAAAAAGTTCTGTTTTAGTAGCGCAGTTGCAGAAAAAAGCTTTTCCTAACTAGTGTTGATTTCGCGACTTCGTCGCTTATTTTCAACGTCGTTTAAGAAAAACGTTGTTCATAACTTATGCTAAATTTTTTAGCGAATGAGAGGTTTCCAGCTCGAGCCGGAGGCGAATGCTGGAATCGAATGCGTTAGGAAAATATCTATTCCATAGAATTTCGGTAATTAATCAGTCCTTCGAGTAAACCCCTCCAAAAAATAATACTTTTTAATAGATATACGACACTCAAGAAAAACATTTAGTCCCAAGTTTGATCCAGCTATACCATATTCCATAATAAAATTTTCGTTGGGTGCCCCAGTGCACGAAATTACCTCAAAACCGGACAAATAGTTTTAAATTTTAAAATCTGATTTTATTGATAATAACAGCAAATCTATTACAACTTTCCCTTTCTGACTGGTCATTTGCCAAACCATGGTATACCTGGATAGTATACGCCAATAGCCGGATAGTAATTGCCACGAGTATGATCCGCCGGCTGAGGCCGTGCACTGATTAACTATATTATCAAAAATGTAAATATTTCTATTGAAGTACAATAGTAAATCTACATACCTCCATCATTGCTACCACTAAAACTATTAGCACAATTGCGATGTACGACTTCATATCGACAATATTGCCTTTATGGTAGATGCGATCTTGCCGTCTGGGAAAATGATAAGCATGCCGTTTCTGCAATAAACGATGCTTTTAAACGATTTCTGTAGCACATCAACTACGTAGTGATGCTAATGAATATGCAGCAGAATTAATTTTCATATTTTTAGATTCAAATAAATTATTCGGAAATTTATTTTGGATTTTGAAGGTGTTAAGATCACAAGTGACTTTCCACTTGACTTTTTTATTTGTTTTGTTATTTTTAATCGTTTCATTTTCCATTTTTAATCCACATCTGCATACCTTTTTTTGATTAATTTTGATTAATTAACGGAATTGTGTTGTTTTTCGCACTTCATGTAAGATTGACAATCTTGATATTATAGGAATTAAGAGAACGTGATGATCCGTAGACACACTTTCAGAGTATTTTGGGCGAAAAGTAGATTAGTGCACACTGTCAGTGTATTTTCGGCGAAAAGTAGATCAGTACACACTTTCAGTGTATTTTGGGTGAAAAATAAATCAGTGAACATAACACTTTAAGTCATAGAGTTACACTCGAGAGATGGCATTGCGACGTTGTCATTTTTATGCGTGTATTTTTTGGATGTCGATTAGCATCAGCGCCACCATGTCACCTCTTGAGCATAACTCTGAGGGATTCTTCTGAAAAACAGCAAACCGAAATCGCATGCATTTTCCATTGGATTTTTTTTTTTAAATGTGCCCAGTAAGGTACTCGACTCCAGAAGCCAAAACCATTTTCAAAAAAATTCTTCGAAGCTTGTGTGGCTTGTGTGAGGTGATCAAAAACCGAAAACCTGCACTTTTCTTACAAAAATTTCTCCAGTTACACGAGCCATACATGGTCGTGTGGGGTGTCATTAGAAAGGTAATTGCATGTACTTTCGGTGCAAATAGGGTCTTATTGGGTTTAAATTTAATTGGTTTCGAAAATATAAAGATATTAACTATTTTGAAAAGAAGTGTGGCACTAGCCACTACTGCCCTATGAAAGTCGATGCCACTGTATTGAAGTTAAGGGATAGGAGTAATTCTGAACAAAATTTTGTTTCTTTCTTCCAATATATTTCCAGTATTCTTTCCCGATTTTCTTGAGTCGACACGAAGGATTAAGTACCAGAGGTTGAGTATATAAATAGATCACGTAGGAATATGCTAGTTATATTTTGAATAATCTCTTAGTTTAAGTACTTCAAATGTTGTTAGCTTAAATTCTAGGAACCACTCATCGATTTCGACGTGAGATAACTCGTTGAAGTCGTACGGATTCCCAGATTACGGACTACGGAGACATTTCTGTAAATAAAGTTCCCTATAATTTTATTGTACTGTTGGACTTGTGTCACGCCCGCTTATTACCGTGCGGGCATGAAGCATGATCAGAAGTACGCATATTCTTTTGGTAAATAAACATGAATCTAAATCGCAGGCTTTTCTGAAACACCTCATCATACTCCTAGCGATGTTATTCTCAGCAAAAACTTAATTTTTTTTCCAGAAAGTCACTGACAATCAATTCGACCGCGCTAAATAGCTCTAATTGATAAATCACACAATAGGTTAAGCGTACACACCATATTACAGACATTTTAGTGTTACTTGAATATCGAGATCAATTGAAGTAAACATCAACGCGTACCACAAACAAATTTATATTTTTTTACGCATTAGTGGCTATTGCAAGAAAAATGTGTGCTATCAAGACGGCTGCAATAATTCTAATTGTAACTATTTACATCATCCAAACAAATGCACGAGGAGGAGGAGGAGGCGGTGGTGGTCATGGTGGAGGTGGTGGTCATGGTGGCGGTGGTGGTCACGGATTTGGAGGTGGAAGTCACGGTGGGTTTGGCGGTGGACATGGACACGGTTTCGGAGGTGGACGTGGACAAGGTTTCGGAGGTGGACGTGGACAAGGTTTTGGAGGTGGACACAGTTTTGGAGGTGGACATGGTCTTGGAGTTGGGCATGGTATACATTGAAGTTTGATTCCTTAATTGATTTTTTTTTCATCACGACATTTATATCAAATGGTTTATTCACTTCTTTTAACACCTGCATATATAATATGAAATCAGAGTCAAGGCCAGTCGTTTATTATTGTTGTTGGTAAAAGGTTAAAATATGTAGTTACTTTGTTAACTTGAAATATTTTTTCAGGAATAAGCGGATATGGAGGATATAAAGGATATGGTGGATATAGAGGATACGGTGGATATAGAGGATATGGTGGATATGGAGGCTCAGGTTTTTCTGCATAACAAAGTAAGATAAATAAAAATGAATTCACTAAACGGAAAATTTCAGGTCGATACTATGGTTACGGTGGCATTCTTCCCATTCCATTCTATCAAAGCTACGGCTATTATCAAAGTCCGGTGTACTGCTATGAATATGGACTCAGTTACGGTTACGGATATAGAGTTTATGGCGATGGATACGGTTACGGACCATGCTATTATTGATGATCGATGTTCTAATAACCTCACCTGTGATCTGCCGTAATTTGCATAAGAGACTTAGTGAAAATCTTATACAAAAGAATTCTTCTGTTTAAATTTTTACTATAAGTCCCTCATCACAGCACTGCTACTAGTATGAACACTGAATTGACAAGTGCTTAGTATTGTTTGTATTGCACGTTTTCAATCCTACACGAACACAAATCATCTCTTTGTGCAATAGAAACGCAGTGCCTACTGTGATTTCATCAACCTCCGCATATTTTCTATGTTCATGCTAGAAGCAGTGCTGTGCCCTCATGTATATTATTGCAGTGATGAGTCATTTAATAAAATGATTTTTGGACGGTACTTGCAACACTGGTTGAACACTTTGTACTTTTCTTAACACTGAACTTCCTGTAGTAATAAAAGTTAAGGGACATTGGTTTAAAAATCACGGCGACACTTGGGAAGAGACGAGAAACCTGGGAAGGTTGTTATACTTTTTTACATGTATACGTCTGGCGAATCATAAGGGGCCATTCATAAAAAATAGATGTGCGAATATCAAAAAATAAAATGTCATTTGGCATATCTCTGTCATGAAAATTAAACTGTTTTACATCTGATATGATTTCATCGATAAATCGATTTTTTTTTTCGTGCACCTGTCAACGTCTGGCATTACTTTACACCTTCGTATCAGAAAATTAAACAAAAATATTAAAATCGAAAAAGAAAGAAATCTTCGAAATTTCACGTGAGTAAGATATGTAAGTAGCTCATGCTGAAAAACAGACGAAGCATTGAAAATCTGTTTCGATAATGCAGACAACTGTTCTAGCAACTGCAAACAAAATTAGAAGGCCTAAAATCGGACAGTGCAGGCTTGCAAATTTGGTTATTGATTATGTTAGAAGTGTAAGAATACAGTGTAATGAAATTTGCAAGCGGACACTGTCCGATTTTAGGCCTGCTAATTTTGTAAACAAGGTGTATTCGGTTGCTGTTGCCGTTGGTGTCTATCAAATTTTTCATTGTTTTAATGTCACTTTTGACCAAGGCTGTATACTCTGCGTGACCTCCTCAAAGTATACAGCCTTGACTTTTGACGCGATTTCGTTATCAAAGCAATAGAGAACGTCAGATTTTCCGAACTGAAAATCCAAACGAAGATAAAAAGTTTGTCAGATTAACTGAAAAATAAACAAATTCCGACTGCAAGGATTTTAATTAAACAAAATGTCATTGTGATGCCAGTAGTCCGGTAAACTAATTGATTTTTTCAATCGGACCAATATATGCCGATACATAAGCATTTGAAAATATGATGTTTGTATTGATGATATCTATCAAACTTGCCCTATAGGTCTGTTCCAAGGCCATACGAATTGTCAAATTACTGTCAAATTTCATCCATAGAGACATAACCGCATCAAAATTTGTATGAAAACCGAGCTCTGTGGATGAAATCGTGTTCGTTCGACCAGTCAACTTTCGTGTTTACAGTTACTTGGAACAAACCTATCCGTTTGTGTTTTTGTTTGTATTTTCTGTTCAGAAAATCTGACGTTCCCTAATAATGAAAAATTTGATCGAAATAAATTCTCAATGTTTCTTCTGTTTTCAGCATGAATGTCGTGTTCTATTTCGTGTTTTTCTGAGTCATGTATTCGAAACGACATATAAAAAACAGCTTTTCCGACAAGGTCATTTCAAACAGACTTGGGAAGAAATAACGTAAATTTGTTCAAAATATTTTTTTTAATACGTCAGTAATTTGACGATTCGTATGGCCTTGGAACAAACCTATAAACGAGAATCTCATCTTCACGCGTGTAATAAAAGTCACGTGTGAATCGCCTCGTTGGTTCAAAACTAAAATCGGTATTGCGTATGCTCAAAATACCGCTGTGTTTTATGACCAAAACGAAAAAAATACTCAAAAGACTGCTGTGTTTTACGAAAAACTTGTTTAAATCGGTTTCTGCTTAGGTGCTTGGTCAAGTTTGATACGCATGATTATTCAAATTTCGAGCTTTATACCATTTTATTGCATTTATCAACAATTCTACGCATAAAACGTAAATACGACCACAATAAAATGTAACATAAAGCAACAAAAAATTTGTTTAAAAAAACAAATTTGAATAATCGGATTGATCTCTGTAAATTTCTGCAAGTTGAAAAACAAATAAACTCGTTCTAAAATATTCAAAAATGTCCATCAATCATTTTCTTCGATTTATTGCTGTAAATATATGTATAATAAAGCGACCGCAACTATCAATGATTTAGTATTTCGTCGCACGTTGTTGCAGATAGTATACTTTAGATTGAAAAGAAAAGAAAATTGTCGAAAATAAGTTGAATTAAAGATATCGACGGCTTACGAAAGCTTTCGAAAGCGCGAAAAGTGATTTTAAATAGTGAAAGAGTACGTGCTAATCTCGGTGGTAACAGTTGTTCTCCCAACTTAATAGTTGTTTTTGCCACTAAATGTGAAGCGAGCGAAGCGAGTTCGATTATCACATCAACGTTTTCTGCAACAAGCTGCGAAAAGTGAACTTTTGAATTGTCATTATGACATCAACACAGATCTTTCCATTTCCACTCATAGCTTCTTTTTAAGTAATCATTCACTGCCATCATAGTGTATGATACATCGACGAATTTAGTTTTGCGTCGGTTCTGCAATAATTCACACAATTTTGTTGACAATGGTCTTTTTCTGCAAATAATTTAGTTAAATAGTTGTGCTTCGATGTGAAACATGTGAAAACTTTCGGCTGTTTCCAAATTCATAAAATTCTCTTTTATCGATCAATTTATTGGTTTCTGCCTGTAACCACCAGTTACTTTTTGCACTGAGACGTAAGAAACTACCACTGAAACTTGATCCACGTCTCCCCAAAGTTGCGAATCTGACAATTTTCGTTCTACAACGTAGATACAATTCACACAGCATATTAAATCCTAACATGGTACACCAGAAAGTAGCAGTTCAAAAAACTGGCTCAAAAAAGCCCTTCGGGCGTTATATGAAGGATTTTGTCAAAAGGCAATTCGTGGTCATTTCTTCATACAAAAATCAAAAGGCCCTTCGGGAATCGCCAGAACGCCCATAGGGCCAGTGCGGCACTGGAAAGTACGAGTCACGACAGGGGAAAGTACACAGTTTTGCTTTACTGTGTCGTGCCTCTGTAAAAGTCATTCCGACGTGAAAATTGATTGAAAGTGGGACATTGCTTATCTTGTTTTGTAAATGTACTATTACCGAGTACGACCAAGATGACATGTTTTCGTTGTATGAATTAAAACACACAAACAATCCTTAGCTTTAGCTCTTATCATTAAAGCTTCAAAATTTGACACTTGTCGTTATGCATATCTAGCAACAGCTGGTTATCTTTCAGCTGGTTTGTCTACTTAATTGTTTAGTTTTATGTGCGGTCTGATTTGCTTTATTTTCATCCTACAAAATGCCATGAGGAAATTGCTTGGAAATTGATTGGTTGATTTACATTTCTAATGACAAAAGTACAGCACTTTCTTTCCAGACGGGTGAAAGTAAAACTTTACTCACTTGAACTGTCACTTGTTTTCCAAAATTGAATGGTCAATTGAGGTTTTTGGTTCGTGGAGAAAAACGGTAAATCATACCCTTTCTTCTTCTTTTTCTGCCTGTTTGTATCCACTGCTGGATGTAGGTCCTTCCATTTCTAACGGTCCATTACCTCTTGTTGCCATTTAGAGCCTGCTATTTCTTTTATCCCTTTTGTTCATCTCTCTCCATGACATCAACGACTTTCTCGCTCTGAACGTAATTCCAAGCATACTTCGTTGAATGAATTAATGACTCATTTTCTGGGGATACAGTCAATAAAAACAAATAGAAAGAGGTTCAACTTGATTTATTATCACTTACAGTCTGAAGGCTGAACTACACACAAAATTCAAATTCATAAATGGCATCGTTATCAGAAATTGATGAAAATCGGAATACGTATACGGCGGATGAAGATAGAGGTTCCTACATTTCAATTCCACAATTTTACGCTGGCAGGAGTGTATTCATTACTGGAGGCACCGGTTTTGTGGGAAAGGTAAATGGAATTCAATTGTAAGTTTGCGCAACGGCTGGTCGATTTTCTGTGCAATTGTAGATATTGGTGGAAAAACTCCTGCGATCGTGTCCAGATATCGAAAACATCTATCTGTTGATGAGGCCAAAGCGTGGTCAAGAAGTTGCAGCTCGATTAAACGATTTACTTAATTCGACCGTGAGTGTCTTTCAAATTGAAACTGGTAGGAGCACACTGACGCTGCCTCTTACATTAATCTAGATCTACGACACCGTCCGTAGTGGAAATTTACATGCTTTGAAGAAGGTCGTTCCGATTTTTGGCGATGTAACCCATATGCAGCTGGGTATATCGGATAGTGATCAAGAATTGCTCTGCCGAAGAGTATCCGTCGTGTATCATTTAGCCGCAACAATTAAATTTGATGAAAAATTGAAGCTGGCGGTTAAAATCAATATGTTGGGTACAAGGAGTTTATTGGAACTATGTCATCGGATGGTGCAGTTGGATGTAATTACTGGTGGCTTTAACCCATATCGATGAGAGATGTTAATCACTCGATATTCACAGGCTCTAGTGCATGTATCCACAGCATATTGCAATTGCGATCGAAGCGATATTCAAGAAGTTATCTATCCGCCACCATACGATCCAGCCAATATTATCAGTTTAGTAGACTGGTTGCCCGAAGATGTTTTGGATAAAGTGAGTGAAAACCAAAACTTAATCATATGTTGGGAGTGTCACAAAACACGTAAAAGACGCGGACATCCTTTATGAACGGCCGCCAGAACATTTATTTTTGTCTCATCTGAAACATACCATTGCGATCACAGCTCACTCCGTCGTTAATTGGCCAACGACCAAACACATACACATTCACTAAGGCCCTTGCTGAACAGATGATACTTAAAGAAGCGGGACGTTTGCCCGTCGCTATTGTTCGTCCATCAATAGGTGATATTTTACATCTAAACCTTACATTTCCGATTTTTAATGATTTCCTGATAAATTTGTGACTGTAGTGGTTGCTTGCCATAATGAGCCGACACCTGGTTGGTTGGACGGTTATAGTGGACCAAATTTCCTAACCGTAGCTATTGGAAATGGTCTACTGCATACAATAATTTGTGAGGGAGACTTCATAAGTGACGTAATTCCAGTTGATTTTGTAAGCAATATGATGATAACAGCAGCTTGGCGAATTGCAACCACAAAATCTCACGACATTAAAGTGTTCAATTGTGTTAACGGCAACCGACAACCGATAACATGGCAAGAATTCGTCACTAGATCGGTAACATATATGATCGAATATCCAATGGAAGGCGCTATTTGGTATCCAACCACTGTACTGCATACGAACCGATTTATTCATACGAAGGTACAATATTTGGTTCATTACCTGCCAGCATATGTGCTGGACTTTATATCATGGTCAATGCGCAAGAGACAAATGTAAATATGCACTGACAACGACATTCAGTTGTCATTTCCGGGTAAAATGTTCAGTAAAATGATTTTTATTTCCATGCAGTCTGGTCAAAACGCAAGAACAGCTAACGAAAGCAGCCCAATGCTTAGAGTATTTCGTAACACATCAATGGCATTTTACCGATGATAATGTGCGTGAACTGTTAACACATATGAGTTCCAGCGATCGTACTATCTTTCAGTTCGATGTTACGCAAATCAACTGGAATTCATTCTTTAAATCATACGCATTGGGTTTGAGAACATTTCTGCTCAAGCAAAATCCAAAGTCGTTGTCAAAGAGTAGAAGGAAAATGACAAGGTATGTTACAGGATAGGTCCTGTATAAAGTCGGTTACAAGGGCCCAAGGGCTAGGCAACTGAATTCAGTGTTTAAGGAAGGGTCGATTTTACCCTGCCTAGGCACATTCAGATTCAGATTTTGAATTTGTAGCGCACTTACGGTGTGAATTTAGTTTCGTTATGTTGCACACATATATTGAGTTCGTTTGCTTCAAGTTACAGGATATTGTCCGAATTACGCAATTTCTATTGCCTCATGCGAAAGTTCACCATTACCTATCAATTTGCCCCCTGCGGAAATAATCAATTACTTGAAGAATATTTTCTTCAAGTAATTTATTTATTTGCTTAGTCATTGTCATAATCAACTTACGCAAAGAGGAAGCAATAGCTCAGATTACAATGGATGCTGATATCGAATTTATTAATTCGGAAACGAGCAGATTCATTCCTCAGTTTTTCCTAAGCAACTTTTTTTTGAATCACTTTTGTGAGTTCTGTTTTATCACAAAATTGTTACCTCATATAATCATTAACTTTCGTCGCATGCAATGTAATCTACTATTACTCGTGAAGTCCTGTCGAAATTTTTTTCATGTGATGCTGCTACACTTCACTCTAAAGCGAATTAATGCGTAGAAAAAACTAGCCGCTACCCTACGCTAGCGTACGTCGTCGAGCAGTGATCTATTAAACGATTGTGGAGAAAAGAAAATGAAACTCCAATGAACGCCTTAGTACAAAATATTACTCTATTTGACAGCTGTCATTACGATAACTTATGCTTGCAGGGCGTTGGTAGCACACATAATTTTTTTACCATACACACAACAATGACAACATTAATTCCTTAAAACCCTTAAAACTTTCAGGTTATATTTGTTGCATCAAACGTCGAAGGTCGTTTTAGCAACACTCTCAATTGTGTACATATGGCGATTTTTTGTTTATTTAGGTGGCGCTTTTTGATCATCGTTCAGTGAAAATACAATGGACTCACGGCAGAGTAAAATAAACCAGGCAGGAGCGGTTCTCTTTCGAAACGTCAAATAACACACTGTATGAAAATGTAGTCAAATGCACACTGAAATAAAATGAAAAATTTTATTCGCAAAAAATATAGGGCTAATAGATTATTCAGGTCCCTAGTCAAATCAGCGCTCCTGCCTGGTTAACTTTACTCTGTCGTGATGGACTGGGTCATGCTTGCTGCACATAGTTATTTAATTTTAAAATCATTTTATGAAATTTAAAATGGAGTAAGACGTTTAGTAAGGCACTGTGTATGAGAATAAATAGTTTTTTCCCTATCGCATGGCAAAAGGGTTTATTTTAGCGATTGGAGAGATTTTTTGTTAGATTCCATAGGTCTGTTCCAATGCAACATCGAAATGTCAAACGTCATTCACAGACAACATCACCAAAAAAAAATGTTGACAAAATGTATGGAAAGGCGTTGAGGCTATGGCTCTGTGGATGACATTTGACAGTAAACTACACGTTGCACCTGTACTTCAAACAGATCTATTGTAGCAATTTTACAATCAACACACACATAAAACTGGTATTTTATATACGAACTGTGTAGGAAAACCAATGCGGACAGTTATTGTTTAAACAATAGAGCGGCACAAAATGGCCGGATTCGGATGCATTAATGGGACATTATGATACCGGGGAATATTTCCAGAGTTATACAATCGTGTATAAGGCTAGAAATGAGTGCAACGAGCTGTGTAATATACAAGAGAGTATTAATCGTGCAATATTCTCAGGTATCATTATAATATTTTATGCAATTCAGTAATAGTAGATTACATACTTGTGCGGAAAAACGTTGTTTTGAAGAGTGTGAACCACACGAGTCAAAACAACGATTTTCCGCACAAGTATGTAGTTTATTTTACCTCTTAAGTGCGGCGAAAGTGAATTTTTCTTTTGCGGGCCCCCTGCTAAAAATGATTTTTTGCACCACATAGGAGGTAAAGTGATTTATGCAATTCAGTGATGATATTTGAAACTTACGGTGCCTGCGTGCAATGTCGCGTCGTATGAACGTATTTTATCGCACTAGTGCGATAAAGGATTTGTAAGGGGTTTTATCGCACTAGTGCTTGTACTATAAGTACAAAGACCGCATGATGCGTCTCATTGCTGGTAAGTAATCTGCCGTAATTCGGAAGAAAAACCATTTCCAATGAAATAACAAAAGAATTATTGGAAAATGTTTTGTTATTTCGACTGGAAATTGTTTTTTATCCAAATTAAGGCAGTAAAGTACTCACATTCCGGTGAAATTCATGCTACGATTGCAGTTTTTCCGCTCGCTCACCGTTTACGTTTTAACAATAGAAAGAGAGAGACAGAGAAAGCAGTAATGACTTATGGTCGGTCATCTTTCAAATGCCAACATTAATTAAAATTACGTGACATTGAATCTAAGATTTTTTTTATTTTAATTAATTTCAATTCATCAATTATGCGAAATTCAGACACAAAACTTGAGTATAAAAAACTACTGAAAAAAGCATATTGACCTGTAATGCAAAAAATTCAAACATGACTGTGAAACGTGTGCTTTTTTATTCTTTACATCTCAACACGTGTTTTCCGAAAAAATTGATAAAAAGAAACACAATTTGCATAATCGGATTGATCACAGTAATTTGTAAGGGGAAGAACAAAAAAAACTCGTTCCTATAGGATATATTGTAATATCATTGCGCCACGTTAGTAAAAGGTGCCGTGATGCTAGTCCTAACACACTAAAAAAATGTGAAAAAAGATCTGTAGGACTAAGGAACACGAATTATTTTCGAAGTGACTATTGGCACCCGGTTAAAGTTCGGAACAGATCACTTTTATCTGATCTGAAACTGAAAAAAGACGATCTGAAATTTTCAAATTCAGTTCAGATTGATTTAAAATTTATCTGATCTGAATCTGAAAATTTCAGATCAAATCTGAATTCAAATTGAAAACTGAAGATCTGAATTTTTGCAATCTGATCTGAAATTTTTCAGATTGATCTGAAAATTTTTGCAATTTCGTGAAATTTTCATACAAATTTTTCAGATAATCAGATCAAATCAGTTTTTATCCGAACTGAATCTGAAATCAAGTGATCTGAAATTTCAGATTCAGATCAGATTCAATTCAATAGTAATCTGATCTGAATCTGAAAATTTCAGATACAATTTTTCAGATTCAGTTCAGATCTGATCTGAAAATTTCTCAATCTGATCTGAAAATTTTCAGATTAATCTGATCTGTTCCGACCTCTACACCCGGTGCAAATAGTATGAAATGACTATTTGCACGCGATATTTGTACAATGTGCCTTATTACAAAACTTTAGTTTCGTTTAGCTATTCTACGTTTAATTAACTATAGGTAGCACTTACCCAGATATAGTTTTCGATAACAAAGAAACAACTGACTGTGACTTTTACTAAGCGTTTGAGGAAAGCGTTTTATTCCTTACTGTTCCTTACTGGGATTCATCCTTTTACAAAGTGTTTGTTGAAAGCATTTTGTTTTTATTGCGAAGAAGGAACTATATTTAAACGTAGAATATACGAAAATAATGATTGGTTACTATACAAGTGATGTAATTTGATATCTCGTATTCAGAACCAGATGAGTGATACGAGATAGCAAATTATTTTCCGTGTATTGTATTGGATTTTACCTTACATGCGCGGTAAAGAGCTATACCTACCTTGGTAGATAATAGTTATTTATGACATCCAGTGCAAAGTACTTTATTAGGCTCTAGATGTGTAATTGTACACATCGTGAGCCTAATAAAGTACTTTGCACCGTGATTCATACAACGTTTTATGCCAGAGAGGCATCTAAAGTTTGCAAATTTTGCATATTATGATGTCGAGTGGCATAAATAAATAATTTGCACCGGGTGCACGCGTTCAACGAGATTTTGCATGTCCAAATTGGTGAAGATTTGGACGAGATAGTAGATTTTAAAGATTGGACTCGGGATATTAAATAAAAAGTCTTGTTTTCGAAGATCATTGTCAATGTCGTTTGAGCTGTCAAATAAGTTGTCATTTTCACAAAGCTAACCTCAAATCGAACAAAAAAAGTATTGGATGGTGAGACGCCGCACAAATTTTCATACATTTCAAGGGGCGGCTCTGTGAACGAAACATCTTTTGAGGTTAGCTTTGTGAAATTGACAACTCATTTGACACTTTTTGAGAGAAGAAACCGCTATTTGACACTGATCTATTGACCTCGGCATCGCCTCGGATCAAAAAATTCGCACAAAAACTATATATTTACTCGTCTCAAGCCAAAAATGTATGTCAACATAGTAACAAGTTCGGTACTTGTTTTGAAGTGGAGTAGCATTAGTAGAAGGTGGTATGATGTAATATTATCTTTATCAATTGCAATGCGATAAAACAAATGATTTGCATTTAATGTTTCCTCAAGTTTCTAAGTTTGTCCATAATGCTGTGGTCTGTGGGGAAATTTGTAACTCTCACTGTCTTGATGCAATATCGCATAATATATAAAAACGATCGTTCAGTCATTCATTCATGAACTCATATGAATGCGCAAAATTTACTTCTGGTTTACAAATTACTTACATCATATCGAAACTACGATTATATTAATCGAATTCGCACATTAAGAAAATGTCAAAATGTTCCACACTCGCACATATGCGATTGTGCACATATTTTCACTCAGAACACAAAAACGCATTCTCATGTTGCAATACATCATCAGTCTCGGAATTTTAATAATTGTTTTTCGACTCCTGTAATTTAAATAACTATTTTACAAAGAAAAATCGAAGGCTGTAAACTTTCCGGAGGCCATTTTCTTAGATGCGCGGGAACACACAATTTTTGATGATTTTACGTATAAAAAATCGAATAGATGTAAATTTTTGTGTGAAATCATAGCATTTAACCAAGCACTATCTACTTATCTACAATTTAAAGTGAACTAACAATTTCAAATTTTTCTACTTTAGAGGCTATTTTTAAATTTATACTTGTGGCGGTTCAAAAAATGTTATATTTGTGACAAATCATATTAGAGAAGGTAAATGGCCTTTTAAAAAATCTGTTCAAGTGCTTGGTTCAGTCTCAGTGCTATGGTAAAATCCGTCATTTTATCGTCAAGTCTGTTGTGTCTGAATCTGCGTGACCTCCCTAAAGTTTAGACTTGATAGTTTTAGCAAGTCACTGAAGAAAAAAACCGATTTTCTTAACTCTTTTTCCAAATTTTGGATTTATTGGTGTTTGATGTGGTGTGTCGGTTCCTCGACTCCACACGTGTCATCATCCCAATTCCAGAGTTCGACGATTTTGCAGTATTTCTGAGATTTTTAGTTAGGTTTCCCTTCCGGATTTTTACGATTGTTGAGGTGGTCAAATGTTGATCTATCATCTACCAGTTCCCCTCTGAATTTTTAGGATTATTGAAGTGATGGAATGTTGCTTCTCAAAATTTTAGCACTCTACATGATTCCCCATTTTCACAGTTCGAGCAATTTTGAGAAAAAGAAGGATATCTGAGGAAAGCTATGTCACAAAAAGACGGTTTCCCAAATAAAAAAAATTCGGTTCATTCATATCTCTCCTCATCTGTGATTTTTTGTTTGTTTTGTTTTTACTGGAGTTTTGGGACTATTGAGGTGGTGGAATGTTGGTTTCTAAAGTCTCACCACTGCACATGATACCCTATTATCCCAGTTCGAGAAATTGTGAGGAGAGTCGAGGGTCACGTGGATCGACATTTTATTAGATAGAACGGGACATACCACTTCTGATGGTTTTAATCCTACTGTGTCCGTTCCTCACAATTTCTCGAACTGGGATAATAGGGTATCATGTGCAGTGGTGAGACTTTAGAAACCAACATTCCACCACCTCAATAGTCCCAAAACTCGGCTCCCCTACAAAATCCGGAGAACTAAAATCCGGAATTACAAAATCCAGACAAAAAAATCCGGAGGCTTCAAAATCCGGAAGCCTCAGAATCCGGAAACCTCAAAATCTAGATGCTTCAAAATACCGAATTACAAAATCCAGGTTAAATTTGGTGCAAAAGCACATGTGCCTGCACCGACTCGGTACAACAATCAGGATGGAAGGAAAAAGCTGTATGTAGAAGGTACAACTCTTTTCTTTAAATAATAGAATAAGTCCATAAAGTTATGACAATTATAACAGTTGTAATGGTTGTACCTAATTCATCATAAAAAATCTGTACTAAGCTAACTTCAGACACATCAAAAACACCCGGACAAAGTGTCATTGAACCTTCAAGGGGGTATTCTCCCCCCTTGACCCCCCTCAGCGGGGGCTGCCGCCCCTCGACCCCGCTTTTTTATTTTTCTATTTATTTCAAGGCCTGCGGCGCTGATTTCATCCATTAACTACTAAACCAAACCTAGCAATTAAAGAATATATTTCAAGAATAACCAGAAGCAACTTTTTATATTTTCCCACTTGAAATTACAATATTCAATTGTCAATGCAACTGTGTCAATTACAGTTGGTAGCGTCCATATTTTATGCCTTTTCTGTATTTATTTTGCTTATCCCTTCTGTCAACTCTTGACAGCATTTCACGTTTTAGTACGTTTTCTTTTCCTGCAGCGAAAACCATATCTCAGCAAAAAAAAATCTATAATTTTTATCAAACAAATATCTAGAAATGACGGGTCCTACTCAGGTGGATGAGGATTTACAGTTTTGGACGCCATTTTTTAGAACTTTTTCGCAAAACTTCCGAGGTCGAAATAGCTCTCTCTTTGCTCAACAGTTATACTATCAGATCTCTACGTGAAGATGGAAGAGTGACAGTTCTGTAGAAGATTGTTGAATGGTATCCGTAAGCCTAGAGTATACACCGAATTAAATCCCTGTGTACATTGACAAATGTGATTCTAAAAAATTGCAATAATTGCAACAATAGGAACAAGGTCGTTGAAAATGTCAATCGTCATCCACAGAGAAACAACACAACCTCGCATTTACGTTTTAATGAATGAATGTTGCTGTGGCTATGTTTGCGTCTGTGGATGCTCTCGTTCGTTTTCGTCTTTTTAAAACTCTTTTTTTACTATACTATAGGATGGAACAAACCTATGGAAAGTGTGTATTATTTGCCTCCGACGACTTTTGAATTTTCACTGCCACTGTGCCAATTATGTGACACTGCAGTTTCAATACTATCACTAATAACAGTTTTCAGAATTTTGCAAAGTTCCAACATCTTCGCCAAGCTAACATCTTCGTCAAAGTTATCCGGAAAAAATCCGGACGGAATCCGTAAAGTTTAACATCGATCAGGATTTTGAAGCTTCCTGATTTTGAAGTTTCCAGATTATGAGGCTTCCGGATTTTGAGGCTTCCGGATTTTTTTGTCTGGATTTTGTAATTCCGGATTTTAACTCTCCGGATTTTGTACGATTACCCCCCAAGTGTACTAGCTTTAAAAACGCATTTATTTCTTCCCGAGACTTTAGCGCCCTATGTCCGCTTTATACCTGCCTCAAACAATATTAAATCAACTTTTCTTATGAACGATGCATGAGATATGTACACAAGATCAAATTCACACTATAAACTCATTGATGGTTCCAACGCACTTCAAGCATAATTATTCATAGTGGTCAGCTGCAGAATGTACTCTATTTTACATGCAAATACTGTAAAACTGTTTACATGCAAAACTGTTTTACGTTTGTATGATACACTGTCCAGTTTCAGGAGTCTATTTAGTGTACCACTCATGCTTGAAGCGCGTTGATGGTTCACAAAATATGAGTAAACAAAACTTGTTTATACACATCATTATGAAAGTCTTCATAAGAATTATATTTAGAGCTTACCGTAACTTACTCTGCATTTAAGGATCGATTTTAAATCAAATTGAAATTCGAAATTCGTGGTCAGAAACCGATCAAAATCGGAATACGTGAATGGCGGATGGAATGGATAGTCCCTACATTTCAATTCCACAATTTTACGCTGGTAGGAGTGTATTCATTACTGGAGGCACCGGTTTTGTTGGACAGGTAAATTGAAATTTTGATTCAGTGCTGTGAACGAGGTTACGCAATTCTAGTTATTGGTGGAAAAACTGCTGCGATCATGTCCAGAAATCGAAAATATCTATCTGTTGATGAGACCAAAGCGTGGGCAAGGAGTTGCAGCTCGATTGAACGATTTACTTAATTCGACGGTGAGTGTCTTTTAACCTGTCACAGACGGCAATCATATAACCAGTATTATCGGGTCTGGTCTATTACTTCCATCGATCAAAGTACTTTTAATCAGTTCATTTCAAATCTTGTACTTCAATTTTTTTTAACATGAATTTTACTATATGATGAACCATATTACCCAGAGCTTGTCATTGTTTTTGTCGTCGTTATCGATAACAGATGAATAGCCGTATGTCACAGGTTAAATTGAAATCAATGGGAGCACACTGACGCTGCCTCTTACATTAATGTAGATCTACGACACCGTCCGTAGTGGAAAGTTACATGCATTGAAGAAGGTCGTTCCGATTTGTGGTGATGTAACCCATATGCAGCTGGGTATATCGGATAGTGATCAAGAGTTGCTCTGCCGAAGAGTATCCGTCGTGTATCATTTGGCCGCAACAATTAAATTTGATGAAAAATTGGAGCTGGCGGTTAAGATCAACATGTTGGGCACCAGAAGTTTATTGGAACTATGTCATCGGATGGTGCAGTTGGATGTAATTACTGGTGACTTTAACTCATATCGATGAGAGATGTTAATCACTCGATATTCACAGGCTTTAGTGCATGTATCCACAGCATATTGCAATTGCGATCGAAGCGAAATTCAAGAAGTTATCTATCCGCCACCATACGATCCAGCCAATATTATCAGTTTGGTAGACTGGTTGCCCGAAGATGTTTTAGATAAAGTGAGTGACTTTATAACTCTTCATACACTTCCATATCCGTCGAACGATCTAAATTTCATTATAAGTTCTAAAGAAAGACTTTTTCCGTGGAAAACATTTTACTCTTTTCTGTTTGCGATAAACCCCAAACGATAGTCAAACCGGGAAATACCCGCGAAAGTAATTTGTGTTAACTGCTAACAAATCGACCATTTTAGGTCTGCGAATACGAACATGTTGCTAATTATAATCTCGCGGCTTTTACATGCGATTCAATTGAAAAGTGATTTATGAAAAATGATCTCAAACAAATAAGTAAGAAATGATTAGGAAATAGTTCTTTATGCAATTCAGTGATGATATTTGTAACTTACGCCGCCTGTGTGCATTGTCGTATGATCGTATTTTATCGCACTAGTGTGATAAAGGATTTGCAAGGGGTTTTATCGCACTTAATTCACAAGTGTCAAATTTGGATGCTTCAGAGATAAGAGCTACCGCTCAGGAATGTTTGTATTGTATGTTTTATGCAGTGTGCAGTGTTTTCTAGATGTGACAAAAATCCACCATTTCGCAACGTGTTGCATACAACGTTTTTCATCGATTTTTCTTGCTGAACTTCGGGCTATCTTGGCCGCGGGCCATTCTTTGATAGATGACAATTCCATTCGACAATCAATATATATTCGTTCAGATAGCCAAGCAGCCCTAAAAGCACTTAAGTCGTACACGCAAAGTTCTGCCCTATCGTTAGAATGCTGGCACCTAGTGAACCAAATAGCACAGGTAAATAATTTGAAGCTAGTATGGGTTCCAGCCTTTGTTCGAGCTCACTCGGGCTTCGAGGGTAACGAAAAAGCTGATACGTTAGCCAACACCAACAACACCAAGTACTTAATTAATATCAGTCGTACGAGGTTAAAATTATACACTGGAGTGATCACTGGACACTACGGCTTCAACAAACACCTCACCACTATAGGCAAACGTTCTGATTCGAGCTGTGACTAATGCGGTCACCATACTGACACAGCTGAGCATTTTCTGTGTGACTGCCCTGCCTACATTCTAAACAGGATGAAGCATCTAGGCAACTACACCATTCAATACCAGTCCATCAAACATATGCTACCCAAGGACGTCCTGAACTTCATCGTTAGTTCAGGTAGATTCCAGGAATCAGGATAGAACCGAAACAAATCATCGATAGTAGCACAATAGGCCCAACGGAGGCCTCCGTGCGCGATCTAGCTCACAGTAGTTAATCAGCTATCTCCTTAATAATTAATACAACGTTTTATCCTAACCTTACGTTCAGACCAGCGCATCACAGAAATAAATTAAATTACCATTGCGATCACAGCTCACTCCGTCGTTAATTGGCCAACGACCAAACACATACACATTCACTAAGGCCCTTGCTGAACATTTGATACTTAAAGAAGCGGGAAGTTTGCCCGTCACTGTTGTTCGTCCATCAATAGGTGATATTTTACATCTAAACCTAACATTTCCGAATTTTAATAATTTTCTGATAAATTTGTGACTGTAGTGGTTGCTTGCTACAATGAGCCAACACCCGGTTGGTTAGACAGTTACAGTGGACCAAATTCCTTAATATCAGCTGTTGGAAATGGTCTACTGCATACAATAATTTGTGAGGGAGACTTCATTGGTGACGTGATTCCGGTTGATTTCGTTGTCAATATGATGATAGCAGCAGCCTGGCGTACCGCAACTACGAACACTCGTGATATGATCGTGTACAACTGCGTTAATGGGAAGCGACAGCCGATAACTTGGAGAGAAATAATGAATAAATCTGTTACACACCTCATTCAACATCCACTGGAAAATGCTATTTGGTATCCTACTGCTGCAGTGCTACATACGAATCGATTAAAACATACGATTCTACATTATTTGTTTCACTACCTGCCTGCACATGTTCTGGACTTTGTATCATGGTCAACGGGCAAAAAACAAATGTGAGTACGCAGAACCATAAAAATTTCGATGATTCAAACGCAAGTTTAAGACGAGCTTAAAATTTGATTATCGTGCGTTTCAATCGTCAGTTTCATTGGTCTCATCAGTTTTTTTTATCGATTTTTTGGTTTGTTACATGTAGCATGGTCAAAATGCAAAACCAGCTAACAAAAGCAACCCGAACCTTAGAGTATTTCGTTACACATCAATGGCATTTTACTGACGATAATCTCCGCGAATTGTTAACACATATGAGTTCCAGCGATCGAACTACCTTTCAGTTCGATGTTACGCAAATCGACTGGAATTCCTTCTTTGAACCATACGCACTGGGTCTGAGAACATTCCTGCTCAAGCAAAATCCAAAGTCATTGCCAAAGAGTAGAAGGAAAATGGCAAGGTATGTTAAACGAGCTGCTTGAAAATCATTTTATCCCATACTAGTACCCATAAAGAAGAGCACAATCGGAAAAGCACATGAATGACAGTCAATGGGCTAGTGAAAAATCTCCGATCGTTTGTGACGATATTATTGTTTTCAACGACGACATTATCGTCCGAGCGACGATAATATCGTATCAGACGACAATAATATTGTTTTCCCGAAGATAATATCGTTTCATGCAACAATATTATCGTCCGTGCAACGATATTATCGCCAATGAAACGATATTATCGTCGATTGAAACGATATTATCGTCGATTGAAACGATATTATCGTCTATTGAAACGATATTATTGTTTTTGCGACGTTAATATCGTTTCATGCAACAATATTATCGTTTCTGCAGTGATAATATCACCAGTGAAACGATATTATCGCCCAACAAACGATATTATCATTTCTGATATGATATTATCACCAGTGAAACAATATTATCGTCCGAGCGACGATAATATCGTATCAGACGACAATAATATCGTTTTCCAGACAATAATATCGTTTCATGCAACAATATTATCATTTCTGCAGTGATAATATCGCCCATGAAACGATATTATCGTCGATTAAAACGATATTATTGTTTTTGCGACGATATTATCGTTTAATGCATTAACATTATCGTTTCTACAGTGATAATATCACCAGTGAAACGATATTATCGCCGATTAAAACGATATTATTGTTTTACCGACGATAATATCGTTTCATGCAACAATATTATCGTCCGTGCAATGATATTATCGGCCATGAAACGATATTATCGTACAGAAACGATTGAAACGATATTATGGTTTTTGCGATGATAATATCGTTTCATGCAACGATATTATCGTTTCTGCAGTGATAATATCACCAGTGAAACGATATTATCGCCGATTGAAACAACATTATTGTTTTTGATACGATATTATTGTATCAGACGACAATAATATCGTTTTCCGGACGATAATATCGTTTTCTGAAACAATAATATCGTCCGAGCAAAGATATTATCGTCCATGAAACGATATTATCGCCGATGAAACGATAATACACTCGGAGATTTTTCCCGTCACCTAGGGTGTCCTCATTTTTCGCACAGATTTTAGGTCTCCTTTGCATAAAAAGACATCATTCTCCTACATAATTGTCTCGACTCACCTCGAATTTTTAGTAGCCGTTTCTCGGGTGAATAGTCAATTGCGTCCTTGTTTTGACGTTTTCACTTTGACCAACGCCAGCTTCGGTGCTAGACAGTGCGTTGCTTTCACTGGTGAAAATCTTGTAGCCTGCGTCTTACAGACAGCAAGGATATTCTTCCAATGTTAACCGACACTTTGCCTTCGCATCGACATGAATCATTTCCATCATTTGTCCCGTTCAACGACATTATTCATCACCTTGTATATCAACCACCAACGCACCGGCATTTGCACTACACTTAACAATGACATGAAAAGTATCTTAGTTGTATGAACTTGTTTTTATCAGTGTAAATCTATGCAATATACGCAAGTGCTGGTGCGTTGCAAAAACGTACTAAGAATAACATTTCTTGCAATTTTCAGATTATACTTATTGCATCAAGCGTCGAAAGTTCTGTTAGTTCTATTCGCAGCTATATTCTTTTGGCGATTTTTTGTGTATTTACATGGAGCCTGCTCATGACTCCAATAAAAATCTAACAAGTTGGGTATTGAATAAATTTTTGTTCTTTATTTGGAGAAAGAACTAAGTTCGATTTCAGTTTTGGCCGCCGTGGTTGTGGTCACACCAGTTACGAATTTTAATTTAGTTGAGTGAGGGATTCATCGGATCGGGAAATGACAGATACTTGAGTTGCCATAAACATAACCAAAGAATATGGCTGACAAAATGTTCGTTACAACGTTGAGATTATGGCTATGTTGATGAAATAAGACTTTCTATGAGGAAGTTACGCCAGATACGCAGATCACCGGGCTCGCAAAAATCCGCTGAACGGTGCTATAATTTTCATACAAAATTGTGGCGTGATTTCAGTTCAGTTGAAATTATGAACTGAAATGTAGCTAGAGTTACCCATAGCCGCCATATTTTTTTTGCTATTCGGCTCCAGTGAAAAATTGCAGATCGGCATAACCTCCTCAAATGCAACCTAGATAAAAACTACAGCTGTATGCTGTACAAACAATCCCATACAACGAGAACAATCTCATACCATGAAAGTAAGTCATATAGATCATTTTCATTATACGGTATTTGTCAACATAACCCCACTTAATTTTTCGTCAAGTAGTCCTTAACCTCATTCAATTGACGTTAACTGCGTTTAATTTACTGATTTTTATATGAAAATCGTTCGTTCAATTCATTCGATATTTTTCGACATGTCTGACAGTTGGGATCGTGTCTGACGTTTACAAGGTCATGAAAATGATCTATCTATCCGTACAAAAGAAACATAGAGCCTAGCCTACTGTGATTCGTGGCTGCTGGAATGAACATCTAAATGTATAAAGGGACGTATTGAATTAGCGAATTCTAATAGAAATGAAATTTGTTTCGAAAATATTATGGAATTTGAATTTGTTATTTACACATTGTTGACAAATTCAATTTTTTAATTGGAAGGCTACGCAGATTGCGTGGTGAAAAAAGGACTTCACCAAGCACAAAAGAAAGACCTTAAACATGCGTGTGACATTATAATGTGTAGATAAACTTAAATTCAAAGCCCACCGAAACCCCGTTCCACCCAATGAACGTCAACACAAGGTATGGTCGAATGTCAAACTTTGTATGGAGCGGAGGACATAGCGATTGCATATAAAGAAACATCTCATGAGAGGTGAGTTTGTTTATATGAAATCGCTATGTCCTCCGGTTTGTATGAATAGACCATACCTGGTTTATACTTTCATTGGTTCCACCAATATAAAAAAAACCAGAGAAATGATAACAGAGTGCGTTCCTGCCACCTCACCGGATAGAATGCGTACGACTACATTTTTGAAAAAAAAATTGAAACCCACAGCCCCGGCTGTCAAAAAATGTGGTTATGTCATCATGTAAGAAATAATAAAAAATAATTAATTTTCGACTCGACGGATTCAAGCCAAACAAAGTGTAATTCTTTTTTTCTTCATGTCAAACTGACCGCAACGAAATTTTTTCACCAATTTGAACCATATTGACTGAACTATCATTGTATAGGTTTGTTCCAAGTAAGTGTAAACACGAACTTTGGCAACCCGAACAACGACAATTTCATCCACAGCAACGTCGCTTACGTGATATTTCATACAAATCGTCGCAAAATTCTTCAATTTTCATAGGTTTGTTCCAAGGCCATAGGCGAAGGCGTAGGCGAAGGCGTAGGCGATTTACACAGAGATATTATTGAGGTTATGGTTCTGTGGATGAAATTTGACAATTCATATGGCCTTGGAACAAACCTATGAAAATTGAAGAATTTTGCGACGATTTTCAAACATCGATATCTTTTATAATAATCATCCAATCAGGAAAATAATTATCTTGTGTTCAGTTTCGCCCGGATGAAAAAGTAATTACAATTTGTTTGACTTCAATCCGTCGAGTCGAAAGTTATTTGTTTTGCTTGTTGGTATTTGTGTGCAAAGTAAATTTGACATTTCACCCGTTGTATGAAAAGTGCCGTCATGCTCATTCTATCCGGCTGGGCCGGCGCAGCGCCATCTGTTATCATTTCTCTGATAGAAAAAACACATACCGAACGAGTCAATCTCAAGTGTCCGCTTGACTCAACAAAATGTACTCCGTGAGAGAGCCGTGAGAGAGCGAGCTGCGTCAAATAAACAAAGAAAAAATTTACATTCATCTGTCGACAGTGCGTGGACATAGTTCAAAAATGGATGCCGCGAATGCATGGCTGTCAATTACTCAAAGAAAAAGTCAAGGTCAAAGCACCTAGCAGTATAATATATTATCCTGCTAGGTGCTTCGTCAAAATAAATGGACCTTGGAGAAAATTTTGCTTTGTTATAGATCGTCTTCAAGATACGGTACTTTCACACATAACCTCACTTAAGTTTCGTTAAATGTCTCGTTCATTCATTCATTTGTAGACTTTTTTTTAACGTGGATGGTATTTCAAACGGCCTTGAAGATGGTCTATATAACACTCTATAAATACTTTCCCAGAGTATGTCATGCAAGAGATGAGATGGAAGAGTATCGAGCGAGCGTCGATTGTTTCTTTTAAGTTCCATCCAATTTGTAACAGTCGTGGAGAAAGTGTTAATTACAGCGTTAATAGATAAACAAACAGTCAAGTAAAATATAAACCAAAACGTGTCGAACTTTTTCAATTTACTTGAATAAGATGAAGAGCTTATCACTAAGTCTTATTGTAGCTCTATTTGACCAAAGCAACTCCAAGAACAGTCACAAGAACCGATTTTTTTACCAACATAAAAATATGTTCTGGTGCTTGTTTTGAAGTGCGTTGGTTTGCTCGCTAAGGGTTAAAAATCTAGGCTGTGATTCAAACATTGCAATTGACGTAGAGGACCATTGTTTCTGGTCTTTTGTTTTTGTTCAGTCTGTCGTCGTGGTCACTGTTGCGTTTTGAATTACGATTTTAAGTCAATTTTCTATTCAAAATTTATTTTTATCGACATTATAAGTGAGGAAATCATAGCTGCGGTGTCGCCGTTTTACCAGGTAGGTGTTTCGATTGAAAACGCATTCTTGGACTGAATTTTCGAGTACTTCTTGGTACAAGCTGAAGACAAACGGCAAACCAAAGATGAGTACTTTTTGTTGAGTGGAAAACACACTTCAGGCTTGATTTCCATTTACGAGAAAAGCCACTTCGTATTCTATCTGTTTATTCTTTAAATAATATAAAAAGACGTCGTTTGGGTAAACGGGGACAATACAGAGTGCTTTTTTGTAAGTGGAAACCGTACTTAAGGACATAATGTCACCACATTCAGCTTAGTTATTGATTCCTTGTTCCATTTTTGACGGCAAGATAAAGAAGATAAAGCATAGGATAAAGAAACAACCAAGATACTGACATTTTAGGCAACTGAATTAGTCTTTCGTGTGAACGCCCTGAAGGTAGAGGAAATTGTACCAAGAGCTGAAATCTTGACGCGGTGCACTAAACTCTAGAACAGAATCATTTCAATTTAACATTGACGGAGGAGCTGCAACGCTCAATGGAAAAACAATTTTGAGTTGATGTGCGACATTGAATGAAATGGAACAACAGCTACGGAACGAGGTAAGCTTTGGGAGATTCATCGTCATCATCACCGACACTCAACAGTCAATTTCTTTGTTTTCCTTCAAGTTCGAGAAAGTTGAGAATACAGGAGCAGTTGAGGCCTCATCATCACATACACGACATCAATGTGATGAAGGAAGCGACGAAGAAATTAACGTAATTTCATCGGATGACGAAGAGAAACACGAGCTACCACATCATTCAAGACCGACATCTGAACAGGCGGCACCGTTGGAAAACTCGCCATCTCCACCAGAGGAACCGCAGAATCCATCTGAACAGGCGAAGCAGTTGGACAACTTGCCATCTCCACCAGAGGAGCCGCAAAATCCTTCTGAACAGGCGACGCAGTCTCCGTCTCCACCAGAAGAGCAACAGAATCCAGAAGCGAGTGCATTTGTTCTGCCTTTACAGGAATCAGTGCCACTACCAGATCTTTGGCGCCCTTGGCAGACTCAATCTCCACAAATTCATCGCCCTTCTGTGTAAGACATTTACAAGTTTCTATGCATGAACTGAATCCTAAGCTCAAGAAAGTCAAATGAAAATGTTGTTGAAAATGATGAGTGGTGCATTATTACACGGTGTGGTTGAACAAAGTCTAATTAAAAGTGTAATGCAAAGTGATTTTTTCTCCGAATTATTATTAGTAATGATCTCCTGATCATTTTAGGCCTAAAGAAAGAAAAATGTCGGCGGGCGGTTTTTGAGATAAATTGAATTTTATGGAGTGTCGGTTGTGTAGCATGTCCAGATACGAATGTACATTCGCCACTGCAACACCTTTAGTTTTCCTCTAAATCTAAATTTTAGTCCTCCTTCTGGACGCAGAACGTGACTTTAAGACCAATGGTATAGCATTTCAGAATCAGGGAGCCAGTCCAACTAAAACATACTATACCGCCTTTCCGGAAGAGTCGAAAAAATTTTCTGTTGTGGCCTAATGATGTGTAAAGTAAAGTTGATAAAAAACATGCATATATTGTCAGTAGCATGGCATGCGTGGTATCGTTGGAAAGTTAGTGACATCAGCTACCCGACACACAAACAAAAACAGGAAAGAATGTTTGATCCAGATCTGTTAAAATGGCATAAACTTTCACTTTGAATTTATCTCAAAAACCACCCGCTGACTTTTTTCTTTCTTTAGGCCTAAAATGATCAGGAGATCATTACCAATAGTAATTAAGCAAAAAAATTACTTTGCATCACACTTTTAATTAGACTTTGTTCAACCACACCGTGGACTTTAGTCCGGAATGAGACGCGAAGGATCGTTGAAAATCCTTTGTCTTTTAAGAAACTCTATAGAAAATCTCAGTGGTGTAACCGCAGCAACGCGATGGTGATGCCAGTGCCTATTTTCAGATCCGAGGATCGGCAACTCAATCAGCAAAGTGATTTCGAGGTGCTGAATGCTGCCAACATTGCTCTCGACAATCAACAAATGGAACAAGAGTTGGCCCTACCAAGTACATCACGTGCCCTGGACAATTCCGAGCGATCAGAAATTGCATTGGAGTCGCAGGAGGTCAAGGTATGTAATTTCTCAATATCAGTTTTGGCAAGCCATTTCAATATAGGAGTTATGGAGGAGAAATGGGATGTGATAAGAGACATTTTAACCGAGCATCTTGCTATCCATCTATAAACGTTTACGGTTTTGTTCGTATTAGTAACGTCACTGGTTACGAACCCTGAAAGAGAAAAATGAATGACAAAGCTCCGTACGTGAGGGAGTCGAAATAGGGCCTGTAATAGAAATGAAGGTTGGCCGTAACTGGTGCCTTTTCCGTAATAGTTGATGGAATGCCTTTTTGCCTCGATTTGTAATTTCCACACGATGTGGATGGGGAAATGCTGCTTGGAAACTTTAAAGCTCAAACGTAACAGATTTTTCTATCGACATTTCTAGTGCATTTCGTCATAGAATTACTAATTTCAGCGCTCCATTTCTTTGTGAACCAACTTCTTTGCCGTGACATTTCATAGACATTTTAGCAGAGTGAAGTTATTTCACAAGAAAATAGACCGCAAAGAACGAAGCACAAATTGTGGGACCATCTACTGCCCAACAAAGGTTTCCTTATACGCACGCTTTTACTTTTATTTTCTCCATTAACACAGGAAAACACCGAAACCTCTACCGAAAGCATTCCAAACCGATTCAGTTTTACTAGTAGTAGCGGTAAGTTCTTCGTCTTTCGCTTAAAATGCAGATCAATTAAGTCAACTGTTGTTCTCATTTAGACGAATGGCCAATGTATCCCTGTTCAGAGTGTGACAAACAATTTGGTTTTCAATGCGATCTGGAAATTCATTTGCGGACGCACACTGGTAAGTGCGAAAAGTCTTGTTCGTCTTTTCACCCGGGATGGAATTTCTGTGATAAAATATTAATTTTCCATTTGCTTTACGTAGGCGAAAAGCCATTCCAGTGTAGCCACTGTAGTCATCGTAGCAGTACAAAAAGCAATTTGAAACTTCATGAAAGGACTCATTCTGGTGAGTGAAAAGATAGTTGAATATAGAGAAGGAAACACTGGGACAACCTAAAATTTCCAAACATTTTGTTTCACAGATGAGAGGCCATTCATATGTTCGACTTGTAATCGTACTTTCAAATTTAAAAGCTTTCTAACCAATCACCAATGGACACATAGTGGTAAGTGAAAATGAAGAAGGAAGTAGGGCGAAAGTTTTGATGCTTTTCTGAGAGAGGAGACACTGCGACTAACTGAAAATTCCAAAAATTTGTGTTTCTTCTGGATGTGGAAGCCAGCCAGGGCCTAATTTTGGTATATTTTTTTTCTACAAATTTCCAAAATTTACCAAAAATTTCCTAGATTGTCAAAGAAAATTACCAAAAATAGGCCTTGGTTGAAGCCGATGGAATGTTTGGTTTCCAATGTTGCTTCCGGGCATCAAGTCCAGTTTCTTTTTTATGGATTCACACGAGTAAACTTTCACTCATAACCATTTCCGGTCTGAACAAGTTCATTTTTTACAATCTTTCAGTTGAAACGCCGTTCACGTGTGACGTCTGCAATAAAGGCTTTCGGAATAAGAATTCGTTCAGGGATCACAAGAATATTCACACCGGTTTGTTTATCGACTCCCAAAATGGGCTCACCTCGAAATAAATTGATTTTTTTTTTGATTATTTCAGGTGAAAGGCCGTACGTGTGCAACGAATGCAATAAAACTTTTTACGGAAGTTCCTCGTTAGCGAAACATCGTAAACTGCACAAAGAGGAGGAGAATAGGCGAAGTACCATTTAGAGTAAGATATTGGAACGATGGCGACGGTTTTGCTTTGTAATTGACAAAAAAACAATTTTCGTTTTTATTCTGTGGAAACGAAATCATTTGTGTTGCTGATGGATTAGTTTTGTGTAATTAAAATTCTGAATAAATGTCTCCTTAGGAGACTCTCCTGTTCGAGTTGTTTGTTTGCTATGAGTTAATACTAATAACGTGTCATTTTTTTGTCTATTCATAAAACGTTTCAACATTCGATCAATGTTACCTTAAGGCTATTTCATGGTCGTATACATTGGCGCAATGAACTGGCCCTAACGTGTTTGGAAATTGATTTTCAAGAGAAAAAAAAATCTTCCCGTACTATGTGTAACATCCAAATATGGTCATGATCGTAGTTAATTTATTTAACACAGATACCAAATGTCATGTGGAATGCGTGGAACGCGAGTGCTTGGAGAAACAGCGACTGCTACGCAATTGACATCTGATTGTTTTTTTGTTGATTTGTTGGTTTTGTCGAGTGCTTTTCAATTTTAACATTTTCTTTCGCTTTGGTGTAACAAGGACTGAAACAGCTTCTAGTTTTGTGTTAAAATTGTTTCAAAGTCTTCTAAATTTTATAGATTTCAGATGTGTTCGTATATAATAAGCCCTAATTAGGCCGTTAAATCGTGAATTTTGCTTTGTGTTTGAGTGATTTGTTTCCTTACAGAACTCATTCTGTTCTTTTCTTTTTTAAAAGAAAAATTTAATTAATTTGATAATACAGTAGGCAAAGTATCTAAATTGATAATTTTCCATAAATTCGTCACAACTTTTAATTCATAATTCAATCCTGAAAATTCATCAATCTAAAAATACACTGCTCGTACGCATTCACATCCGCAATCAACAAACGTCAAACGGTTTTCATTGTCTCATTAGATTTTTTGTGAAAATGTTTTTTGCCTACCTATTAAACCAGAGCTCTCAATATTTCCGAAATTGTTTCATTTATTCGATTCAATAAATTGTTTACAAGATGCTTCAATTGATAATTTTTATAAATTTCGAATAAGGAAAGTGCTCTTAAAATCAACAAATCGAAAACAGAAAACAATGTTTTTATTCTTGGAGTTATTTTCAGGAAATTTATGCTACGCAAGCCTTTGAATCGTCAATTCAATCGACTGTTGTATTTAATTGATGATGCGAAGATCTTTACAGCAAATTGGAATGCATTTTGGGATCGGCAAAAGATTTAGGCAAAGTTTCAGAAAACTGTAGTTTATGTGGAAAATCAAATAGGAAAAGATTTCTTTTGAAGGTTGTTTTGAAGATTGTACTTAAAAAGGTGAGGAAACCATGCTGTTTTCGGTCAGTGAATTAGCTTGGCCACACTACAAACCACTTATGCCTCGGAATAGGTAGGTTTTTGACATGAAAATCAAAAACCTGATCTGACCTGACATGTTTTAAATTTAACCTGAAATAACCAGGATTGACCTGATTCATCCGCATATTTCTTGTTAGTTTCCTTTGCCGCGGAGTTCTAAAATCGTAATTTTCGTTTAGTAGTTTCACGGAGGATATTTGCATAATAGAAGTAACAAATTTCTCAAAATATTGTTAAAATAATTTGCGAAATAGGTCTGATACAATTCACTTCAGGTCCAGTGTCTGTATTTTCAGGTTGAACTCAAATCAGGTCAAGTCAAAATCTATTAGATCTGATCCAGATCATATCAGGTTTCAGGCTATTCCTATTTCAATGATTGTCGATTACACTCGCGGTGTCCTTCAAATTACTAACGAAAATACAATGAAGATGCGTCTGCTGTTTATTGACACATGTTGGATTTTGTTTCTTCGCCGTTGGCTAAATTAAAGTCAAAGCTACAAAACAGTTGTAATATGCATGTGGAGAGGAGTTAGTAGTCTTAGCTTCATATTTTTGTTGATTTTCAGTAATGTAATTAGTAGTCAAAAGAGCCTGATGAAGAGCAAAGCCGAAGCTCGAAATATTGCGGAAACTAACGTCTTTTATTTACAAACCATCCGCTATAGTCCAAGAAATCAACCAACTTTAGTTTATTGTCACATAGCACATCCTTCTGACAGAAAAACCAAAGAATATATTTAACGAAAAAAAGTTGAGCTACGGTTAGAGCTTAGAATTTTATTAAGATTTGAGATAAGCCTACGAGGTGTAGTAGTCAAGCCATTTTCTACACTCACATTTTCTGATATTTTTCAATTGTCCAAATTTGTTAATGTTCGACATTTACGCAGCATTTCGGAGATAGAAATATGAGATTTATTACATAATGCCATAGTGAGGGAAATTATTCCCCACTGGATTAATAAATTATCAAGCAGCACTGCAAGGTATTGTTTTAAAAAAAGCAACGAAAAACCAAATAAAGAATGAATTAACTGAAGTAACGTACTTATTTCAAGAAGTTCAATACAAAAACCAGCGCTAAGAGTGCAATAAATTTATCAGATTTATCTTTTCGACTAATGGATTTTTTAAATCTTATTAAGAAGGGGTTGCTGAAATAATTCCTCCAAAGTGACTTCATAAGAATTTCTGTAGGCTGCTAGGAATCTCGCGCTACGTCATTCACAATAATAGACAAAATGACACATTTCATATAAGGAAAATGTCACTTTGTGGGTTATTGTGAATAACGTGGCGCGAAATTCCTCAACACCTTTCTGTAGAAACTTAAAAAGAGATTAGGTCAAAATTCAAAGATATTCAGTGAGCCCGGCTAACAGAACCCTTCTATTATTCAATATTAAAATAAAGATCCATTGAAATAGAGGAAAAAAACTTTTGAATCGAAAACATCTGCAACTTATTAGGAATTCCTGATATTTCTTTATTTTCGAGTAGATAAGTAGTCAAAACACATTTTCAATGAGAATGAATTAAAAACAGTATCGAACAAGCGAAGAACAATTTATATAAGTTCTTTAACTGTTTTTGATCAATAAATCTAAGTTTTATTTAAAAAAATCGATTTCCGACACTTGCGGAGCATAACTTTTCTGAAAATAACTCCAAGAATAAAAAACATTGTTTTTTGTTTTCGATTTGTTGATTTTAAGAGCACTTTCCTTATTCGAAAAGAAACAATTTCGGAAATATTGAGAGCTCTGGTTTAATAGGTAGGCAAAAAACATTTTCACAAAAAAATCTAATGAGACAATGAAAACCGTTTGACGTTTGTTGATTGCGGATGTGAATGCGAACGAGCAGTGTATTTTTAGATTGACGAATTTTCAGGATTGAATTATGAATTAAAAGTTGTGACGAATTAATGGAAAATTATCAATTTAGATACTTTGCCTACTGTATTATCAAATTAATTAAATTTTTCTTTTAAAAAAGAAAAGAACAGAATGAGTTCTGTAAGGAAACAAATCACTCAAACACAAAGCAAAATTCACGATTTAACGGCCTAATTAGGGCTTATTATATACGAACACATCTGAAACCTATAAATTTAGAAGACTTTGAAACAATTTTAACACAAAACTAGAAGCTGTTTGAAAATGTTAAAATTGAAAAGCACTCGACAAAACCAACAAATCAACAAAAAACAATCAGATGTCAATTGCGTAGCAGTCGCTGTTTCTCCAAGCACTCGCGTTCCACGCATTCCACATGACATTTGGTATCTGTGTTAAATAAATTAACTACGATCATGACCATATTTGGATGTTACACATAGTATGTCTTGAGATTTTTCCATTCATCGTAGGTCAATTGTCAAAGAATCGTCCAGCTTAACATCTCTAGGATGAACATAGAATGTAAGTGAGGCTTCTTCTTTAAAATATTCAAAGTCAAAAATATGAGATAGATATAGTGTGGAGGTAATGCCATTCAGACGCGCAGTTGACTGCGATTTACTTGTGCTTTCTATTCCATGTTTTTGCTTTTAACTTTCATGCCACCGCACACCTGAATCGGTTATATATGGCATTACCTCCACACGATATTTAGCTTGGGAAAATCCAAACTGTCCCGATTAAATTACATTTCTACGATCCTAGCACTGAACCAAGCACTAGAACAGAATTTTCAAGAGACGCCTTCTCGGCACAGTAGTCAAAATTTGTCATTTAAATTAAGGTAAATGATGGAGAGTTGACCTAAATTGACAAGACCAAACTTTGAACTTGAATTTCTCATCGATTTTGAAACTATGTTACTTGGAACCACTTTTATTTTAAAGATTTACCTTTTGTTGACTTAATTAATATAAATTTTATTAATTATTGAAGATTTCGTTAAACAAAGTTAATTAATTTATAAAAATGCAGAGTTAACCTACGTGAACCGTGAGTTGTCCGATTTCATATAAATTCAATAAATCGTGAATTGTCCTATATACAAACGTCATAAGACAACTCGCGGTTTATTGGATGGTGAGTTGACCGATCATTTTTTCTTCATACAAATTTACACGGACAACTTAAGATCACTTTTCCACTAGGTCAACTCTCCATCATTTACCTTAATTTTGTAAGGGCGGTATGTAATGCTATATTGCGTCGCAATTTTACATAAGAGAAGAGGACCAATTTTCCGTTGATAAAATCTGTTCTAGCGCTGTGACAGATGCTTTTTGACTGTTTCTATTGAAACTCTGATAACGTGTCGATTGTAGTTTACGGTTTAAATGAAACCGATCGATTACTCGTAGAAAAATCGACATAAAAAAATAGTCCACTATGAATAGACGCTGCTAGAGTCTACCTGGTAGCTAATCGACTAGGTTTTTCTTTATCGAACACCTCTCTATGTTAAGGTGTTAAGGTGTCTCAGGTAAACGAGTCCTACATCGCAATGACATAAGGTGCCCTTCTTCAATGAAAGTAAATAGGTAGGTATGGCCAAACGTTCAAATTTGTTCTAGCCGGAGCACATACGGATTTGCATGGCGTCACCTCAAACGAACTCATTTCTAGTGCAAATTTCCTCTAGAAATGAGTTCGTTTGAGGTGGCGCCATGCAAATTCGTATGTGCTCCGACTTGTATGGACTGGCCATACCTACTTATCTACTTTCATTGCCCTTCTTAAGGCCATGTAGGCCCCTTAACGCGCCTTTAAGGCCATGTAAATTGTAACTTTATGTAATCAGTAACTTTACGTCTGGTAATAATTAATAAGGGAAAACAATAGTACTTTGATGCAGATTTGCATCATTCCAAGTTATTGGGCGTGCTCATCAGGCGTTAGTAAAGCGAAATGTAAATGTAAAGCGATTTTTACTCGGGCTGAAGGGCTCGGATCCTTTTACTCATAATTGGGAAGTGGACAAATGTATTAGGCTGGGCAAGATAATTTTCTTTGATTTGTGTCTATGTAATACATTTGTCCACTTCCCATTTATGAGGATACGATATATCTCATTCCTTAACTGTTGTAGTAATCTACTATTCTATTCGGTTCATACCGTTCATACGCACTTCATTGTTCAAGCTGTATCATCAACGAATTTTTAAAAATTTTAATTTTCCTATTTAACGTTCCAGCTGGCCGAAAACTGACGATTCTGTCCACTAAAATTCCATACACAACTAAAAATGTGCACAGACACCAAGAACATGTGAACAAATGATACACAGTTCGAGGGCGTGGGGTAATTTGGCTAAAACCAAGGTAAATATAGTGAGGAGGTAATGCCATTTACAACCGAATCAGATGTGAACTCGATACCAAAATGTTGTAAAAGCAGTCATTAAGTCGATGGCATGGCTAAAAAGCATTTGCAGCAATAAACTTGCGTGTGTAAGTTCACCTTTTACGTAGTTTACAGTTTACGTAGTCGAGTACAGATGTGAACTATTTTGAGCACGAACTGTGAACTTTTCACAGTTTGTTAAAATATTTTGCGAACAGAAGTCGATTCTAATTTATCGTTTTACCCCAAGAACGTTTTATGTTGTGAAGATTGACTCGTTACTCCCTCGAGAGTTTTACAAAGCAAATTTCAATTAGGGAAAATGAGATGGATCAGTAAGTTTTGTCGCTCGCGATTTTACTATAAAATTTCTCCGGATATCCATCTACAACTACGCTGCTATTTAGTTAAGTGGGAAAATGTTAAGAGCGCACAAGGGTCTAGCTTCGGACAAAAACCAAATACTATAGCGTCATCTCTTTTAATTGAAATAAAACTCGTATTGTGTCTTCAATAACAATAGAAAATCTAACATCGAAGACTCCCATCATAGAAATATAGTGAAAACAAAATGGCCGCCGTGATAGAAACAAAATTGTTTTTGGTTAATTTCTTAAAAGTAAAGACTTATATTTCAAAAAATTGAAAACATAATTTCGAGGTTCGTGACATAAGAAACGGTTTTGATATAGCAACTTATGTGATTATTCTCGATGTACTGCCAAAAAAATGTACCTAAAGTGGAATAGTCATTTGTGTATCTGTTTTGGACGATTGTTTTTAGGCAATTTCGCGAGTTGTAGCCCGAACGAAGTGAGATACATGAATTTTTTTTCCTTGCAGACGTGTTTCAATTGTGAAAAATATTCGTGAAAATGAAACAATATTATAAATGTGAAAACACATATTTGTTAAGTACTTACTTCTTACTTCTTACTTCTCCGGCGCTACAGCCACTTGTGGGCCTTGGCCTGATCGAGAATCCGGTTCCAGCGAACCCTGTCCCCTGCTACACTTCGCCAACTTCTTATTCCCAGCGTCCGTAGATCTAATTCGACGCCATCTATCCATCTCATCTTTGGACGACCTTTTCCTCGTCGCCCTTCTGGATCGTTTCGGAATAACATCGAGGGAGCTCTGTTCATATCCATGCGTGCTAGATGCCCCGCCCACCTCAACCGTTGGACTTTCACCACTGCCACAATATCCGGTTCACCAAAATCACGTTTCAGTTCAAAGTTGTACCGTCGCCGCCATCTTTCACCTTCGCGCATTGCTCCAAAAATGGTACGGAGGACTTTACGCTCGAACGTTAGGAGCAACTGTTCATCGCTTTTCTTCACCGTCCAAGACTCGCATCCGTAGATTAGAACCGGGCGAATAAGCGTTTTGTAAACTTGGCACTTCGTTTTCTTTGATACCAACTTTGATCGTAAATGTTTCATTAGCCCGTAATAGCACCTGCTTGCCGCCATGATTCGCCTTTGTATCTCCGGCGTGTTGTCGCCATCAGATCGAATCAGCGCACCAAGATAGACGAATTCGTCGACTACCTCGAGGTTCAACTCATCAATGCTCATCACGTCTCCTTGTTGATTGGCTACCGAATCGGGCTCGGCCTTCATGTACTTTGTTTTTGATTCGTTTATCATCAAACCCATTCTTTCCGCTTGGATTTTCAGATTTGTGAAAGTGTCCACTGCTGCTGCATGTGTGCGGCTGGCGATGTCCAAGTCATCCGCAAAGCCCAGGATTTGGACTGTTCCATTCGCCAGTGTTTTGTTGGTTTGGATACCAGCACGCCTCATCGCAATTTCCAAAGCCAAATTGAAGAGCAGGCATGACAGTGCGTCGCCCTGCTTTAGCCCTTCCATAACAGCAAAAACATCGGACATGTCATTTTGCACCTTGACACGACATCTGGTGCCTTCCAATGTCGCTTTCACAAGACGAATCAATTTTGTTTCGAAGCCCAGCTCCTTCATCGCCATATACAGCTCTCTACGCTTGGTCCTATCGTAGGCTTGCTTGAAGTCGATGAAAAGATGGTACGTCCGGACTCGAAATTCTCTGCCTTTTTGCAGAATCAGACGAAGCTTGAAAATTTGGTCGGTTGTTGAGCGATCTCGTCTGAATCCGCCCTGATACTCCCCTATGACATTCTCAGCTCGTGGATTTAATCTACCGAGTAGCACTCGTGCAAAAACCTTGTACGCCGTGTTAAGCAAAGCAATTCCACGGTAGTTTTCGCAAATCGTTTTGTCGCCTTTCTTGTGCAGAGGTATAATGGCGCCCTCTAGCCACTGGTCAGGCAACGATTCGTTGTTCCATATTCGCAAGACTAAATCGTATATCACTTTACACAATTCCTCACCACCCATTTTCAGCAGTTCCGCTGGTATATTGTCCGGACCGGAAGCTTTGTTGTTCTTGAGTGAGGATATTGCTGCTGATACTTCCTCCAACGTTGGTGCATCCACACTACGACCGTCGTCGTTGAGAAAAGAATCATCCATGGTAGCGTCGTCTTCAACATCCCCGTTATATAGCACATTGAAATGATCCTTGAATCGCTCCAGGACATCATGTTTGGCTGTCAGCAACGCGCCGGTCGCTGATCTGCAAATGGTCATTCGGGAATTGAAGCCCTTACGCTGGTGGTTGATCTGTTTGTAGAACTTTCGGGACTCGTTCGTGCTACGAAGTTGTTCGAGGTGAAGAAGCGTCCTTTCTTCAAGCTCCTTTTTCTTACGCCGGTGCAGACGTTTTTCAATCCTCCTAAGTTCCTTGTAGCGCTCACCCGCCGCCGCTTTTTGCTCTCTTGTTCTCGCAGTTTCCTTCTCTATGTGTGCAGCATTTTTTTGTTCCGTCGCATCAGCACATTCCGCGTCAAACCAGGTCTTGAAATCGTTAGGCCTCTGATAACCTAAGGTGTCGGTTGCTTCTTGTTTGATGACCGCGCTCACCGATTGCCAGTCGGGAGGGGTATCGTCTGGTTGAGCTTGTCGTAATTGCTGAAGCTTTGTGCTGATGTTATCTGCAAACGTCTTCGCTATCTGTGTATCCTTAAGTTTGCCCTCCGCAAATCGCCTCACAGCTTCACTCTGGCCATTATGAAACCGGGCAAGATGTGCTCTCAGTGTTGACACAACAAGATAGTGATCGGAGTCGACGTTTGCTCTCCAACATGATTTGACGTCAATGACGTCTGTGAGGTGTCGCCCGCTAATCAGAAGGTGGTCGATCTGATTTGCTGGCAAATTGTCGTTGAGGTGTTTCCAGGTAGCCAGGTGCCTGCTTTTATGTTGGTGGAAAGTACTTTTCACAATCAGGTTCCTTTCAGCAGCGAAGAAAATCATTCGCTGGCCGTTCTCATTTATAATGTTGTGCAGGCTGTACTTTCCGATTGTTGGTCTGAACACTTCCTCTTTGCCTACTTTGGCGTTGAAATCTCCAATCACGATTTTAATATCGTGTGCCGGTAGTTCATCGTAGACTCTTGCAAGCGCTTCATAATAATCGTCCTTGACTTCTTCCGCCGATTCATTATGAGGTGCGTGTACGTTTATCATGGAGTAGTTCTTAAAACGGCCTTTCAGACGTAACACGCATAATCGCTCGCTGACCTTTCGGAAGTCCAGAACCAGGTGTTCCTTCTTCGTGGCTACCAGGAAGGCAGTACCTAGTACATGGTCACGACTGTTGCTGCTATGAAATGTTGTGTAGCCATTGAAGCGGGAAATTTGTGCATTTTGGTTGTAACCGCTCTCTTGGATAGCTGCAACGTCGATTTTGGCCTTCTTGAGTTCATTTGTCAGTTTCATTAATCCTCCCGGTCTGTAAGTCTGACATCTTACATTCCAGGATCCAATTCTCATGTCCTTTAAACGTTTCCGGGTCGTTGCCGAAAGCCTCGAGCAATCCGAATGAGGCCGTGCTCCGCTTTCGCTTTTTTCTCTCTCTTTCGTTGCAATCAGATTTCCACAATCGCTCGCAGTCATGTGTCCTAGAGCCAGGTCGCAAGCCTCGTCTCCAACCCCCTGTTCATCGGAGGACCAATTTGTTTTTGACGGTAATCCAGCTGACTAGGATTGTGTATGCTGCCGTTGTCTCTGCTGTTGAGATCATCCGCCACCATACTAGGCCGTTATCCCGTCCTGGTAGCGGCCAGCTGTCTCCGGCCCTATCTATACGTAGCGTTAAGATACTACCCGAAGACAGCCCCCCTCATCCTTATGCTAAGTGACCCACACTACTACACCAGGGTTGGTTACCCGATCGTTCGTGGGGTTGCTCACTGTAACAGGTGTCACCACGGGTTTGATAGGATGTAGGAGTTGGTGAACAGAGGCTATGGTACATAAGGAGTACTACGATGCGCGTGAAACACCCTTTGACACCCATATTTGTTAAGTAAGGTTCAAATTAACCGTTCGTCCATTTTTTGTTGTATTCCATCTCTTGCATCCTGAGAATTATGTTCCTAAACATGCCCTATTTTTCGCGCAATTTTGGTTCTTGACCTAAGCTAAACCCTTGTACGCTCTTAAGAGGCATTCTTTTGAAAATGTACCTACCGTAATTGGATCAATTGATCCCTAGAAGCCAAAGCTACAATCAACAAATTATTCGACGCTTGTGAGCTACTGGTGATCAAAAACCCAAAACATGCACCTTTCTTATGGAGTTTTTTCCAGATACATGAACTCTCATAGTCGTATGGGGTGTCGTTGAAAAAAGGATTGACGCCATGTAAGCTTTGTGCCGTAAAATGGCTTGACTGTCGTTGGCAAGGACGAATCAGGCCGTAACTTTGATTTTATTTGTTGACGTGGTAGACTTACAGAGATAACTGTGTCAACCCAAACAAGACTATCAATAGAGTGACGTAAAAACACTTGATGACTAGTTATGCAGTTTTGCGTTGATCGTACATGTTTCCGTTGTTGTATCAGAACGTTAACCCTTTCAACGTTATTGGATAATCGCCAATGAAAATGAATGGAAAGTCTTCAAGGCATATAACTGATACGACTGCTATTTCGGTATGATTTTGCTTGAAAAAAATTTCGAGATATTAGGACAAGACAACGGTCAATGTCAAAACGTTTTGTGGACAGACAAACACCTCGAAGAGGAGACATTTATTCAGAATTCAAAATACAAAATTAATCCATCGACAGCACGAAGACACTGACTAAAAACGAAAATGTACGTCGCCGTCGTTGTTAGAAATCAGTCAAAAATCATATATCGGCTACTCTCCTCCTTTTTGTGCAGCGCATACGATGACTATGTAGGCTGGATTTTCGGTAAAACGTTTTATTGCACATGTTGCACTCATAAGGCATTGTACCTTCAATCAAAATTTTCAATTTATTTCGCGATGTGTCCATTTTCGGAGTCGATAAACAAACCGGTGTGAATATTCTGGTGATCCATCATAGACTTCTTACGCCGATATGGTTTCTTGCAGATGTCACACGTGAACTCAGTTCCTGAAAAAGGAAATTTTCGCACAAAACAAAAATAAAATTTTCAGACCTGGAAATGACTTGCGGGGAAGCTTACTGGTGTGAATCAACGCACTATAAACAACTCGACGCAATTAAGTTTTTCATGCTTCGGGGCCGAAAATGAGGGCAATTTTTCGAATTTTCTCGGGTTTCCGGCCCTCTGCATGAAAACTCACATGTGCACCTGTTTGGGACGGTTGATTTAAGGCACTTTCGCTTGTAGACCTCACTTCGTTCGGCCTACAATCCGCGAAATTGCCTTAAATCAATCGTCCAAAACAGGTACACAAATGACTATTTCATGTTTGTATGATACACCTGCGGAGCCCGAAGTATGTCTTCCTGCTCTACTTTCACTTACCACTATGAGTCCTTTGATGATCGGTTAGAGCGTGTTTACGTTTGAACGTAGCATGACAGGTCAAACATTCGAATGGTCTCACGTCTGGGATTTTTTTTTTTTTTGAAATTTTAGTTTTTGTCTCAGTGGGTCTCTTTCAGAAACTGACTTCATTTTCACTTACCACTATGAGAACTTTGATGAACGTCTAGATAAGTGCTTAATTTGAAAGCACGATTACAAATCAAACATATGAACGGCCTCGCGTCTGTGACACAAATTTTGTGGAAATTTTAGTTTGTCTCAGTGGGTCTTCTCAGTTGACTTTTCTTTTCACTTACCAGAATGAGTGCTTTCATGTCTGGCCACATCGGTTGCTCTAGTGCTAGCATAATCACATTGCGCGCACTTGTACGGCTTTTCGCCTACGTAAAGCAAATTGGAAGTTTAAATGTTATCACAGAAATTCTGCCATAAGTGTCTTTGTCCTTACCAGTGTGGACCCACAAATGTTTGGTCAGTTCGGATTTTTTTCTGAATTGCTTGCCACACTCTGCACAGGTATGAGATTTTGGTTCTTTTAAATGAGGACAACGATCGACTTAATTGACTCGGATTTTAGCAAAACAAATTGTGTGGAAGAAGAAGAACTTACGTTTACGACGACCTTTTCCGGTATTTTTCAGAGGAATTTCGAAACTTTTTCCAATTATTTGATCCTGGAAATGAGGAGCGGTTAGTAGATGAAAAGTCTCATTGATAATCACAAGCGGAGAAAATGTCAACAAAATGCCCACTCCAACACTTCATCGTTCATCCATGTAATTCAAGGAGCTCACATCAAGGCAGCATTACCAAAAGATCCATTGCCATTACCTGACATTCGTCCAGTTGCGATGCATCTTCTGATTGCTCAATACTGTCCACAGACATAGCAGTTCTTCCATGTGGCAATGCATCTTCCATCTGATGATTCTTTATAGCAACGCCAACACTGGGTTCACAATGCTGCACTTTGAGAGTGTGCGCACCGGTTCTGAAATAGTCTGAAATCACGACTGTGAAGAGATTACCAACGCAAACTATGTCCTTACACGGAAGCATTCGATTCATTAGCGCTATTCTTTCTCTTCGGATCTAGGCAAACATGTGAAGGCAAAACAGGAGGTATCTCGTCCCTTAATGCAGCATTGCACTTCTTCTGCTTGAGCGTTGGATCGCATAAAGAATTCAGTTTCGTCGTTCCATTACAACTGACATTGCAACTTGACGTGTCTGAGTCATGATTGACGCATCCTAAATCAATCAAGCTTGGGCCAACTTGTGGGGTTAATTCACTTGGTGCTGTTTTTTCTGCTCGCATAGAACCTCCACCATCTTCACAATCGATGTTGCTGCTCGAACAGCCTGACTCGTTTATAATAACGATTTTCGAAGTTATTTCGCACGGTGCTTGTTCTGCTTGCATTGTATCTACACCAACGTTCCGATTGTGACTCCACTTGTCAAGGTTGATGTATCCTATATGGCTCAAATTTTGACCATCTTGTGATGTCACCTCTCCCTGTGCTGCTTTTTCTGCATCATCCGTAATATTTCCGTCAACCCTACAACTGATATTGTCATTGTCCAAGTTTAAAACGCTTAAGTTTTGATCAACATTATGAAATGCAACGTTTAATGGAGAGGCTAACGAGTCCAGTACATCCGATAGGTCTTCATATAAATTCTCCTCCACATTATCAAATTCAGTATTTGGGATAGCTGCGTGTTCAGGATGGTTCAGCTCGGCTACCAAGTTCTCAAGAAATTGGTCAGATAAATCCAGAATTGAAGACATGCGAGCGTTGTGCCGAAAAATGGCTCGATTGTCGTTGACGAGAAACAATCAGGCTGTAACTTTGATTTGTTGATGGGGAAGACTTACAGATATGAATGTGTCAACCCAAAGAAGACATAAACAACTTCGCACATGCCAATTTTGCTTAACCTGAGACGAAAAGCTCAGGGGCGCAAATTGCAAGAACCGGACATCTGCACACAAACCAAAACAGGACTCCTTTTTCACATTCACTAAATCACAAAGAAACTATCCTTCGGAACGACAAACAGAGCTATAGCTCTTCCCTTGCCCACACATCACGTAAAGTGACAAAAAAGAAGAAAGAAAAGCTGTTTCGACCTCGAGAACTAACGGCGGTCACTGGTCAGAGTGGACTGACCATCTTCAGTTGCTTCCGCTAGCCTCTTACACAAGACAGCAGCAAAACGTTCCATGAACAAGTGTAGGATAGTTTGCATTGAGAAATTGCCATCTGCTGATGGAAAATTTGGGGAAATAGCGGAAAGCTGCTAAGAAATCACCAAAAAATGCAGCAAAGTAAACAAAAGAACTGAGCCTGAGCTTCAAAAGTAAAAAATAAAAAATAAAAATTCTCATGCACCGTACTCACGTCACCAACCGTCTGATCCGCTCATTTTCACCATTCATCCATCCAGCGAAAATTGCAAAATCACCGGCAAAACAGCAACAACGACAACGAAACGGAAAAACAGAAAAACAATGCGAAAATCTCGCGAAAAACTTCGATTGAAGTCAATTTGACTGAAATAATTTAACTGAAAATGTTTCTTAGCCTTCTGTGTAGCAGCAACATTTCTTAGCCTTCTGTGTAGCAACAATACTGAACAAAATCAGTGAAGAAAATCTCGTAGTGAGTGAAGTACGGCCTCAAGCTACACTAATTGGCCCAAAATTCCGGATGACGAAACTCTATTTACAGAGAATGACTCGCCAGCACTCAATCTGTAAAGATCAACCAGTCGCCTTCAAAACACAAACGTTGAAACTCAATTTGCAGGGAATGACTCGCTATAGTACTCGATCTGCAAAGATCAACTTTGGTCGGCTTTACAATGGAAACATCAGAAAGAGACTAAATCCAGTCTTTGAAGTCATAAACCGTAACTGAATCTACGAAATTACAATTGCGAGTGAAGTAACAGTATAAGCAAAACTATGATGACTGCTAAAGCGATCAACAGCGAGTGAAGCACAGCAGCAAACGACAAAATCATTGGTCGAAAATGACTCTTGCAAGAAGTGACTCACAAGCACTCGACTTGCAAAGACTGACCTCAATCCTCAACACACAAAGAAACATTTCCGTTTTCCGTTTTCGCTTTCGCTTTCCACAACCTGCTTTCCTCCCTAACTCCAATCATTCATTCTTGGTCCGTTTTTTGGCCCGACCCAAATCAAATTGCATCATCCAGGTCCGAGCAGAACGATTTTGTCCACATCGGGCTTGATGAGATTCTCGCCCACAGGTCGCGTAGGTCCGTTAAAGAAATTCCGCGTACCATCAGGCAGGTCAGACATTCATCATCACGTTTGAAATCAGGATACAAACCAACCAGAGATTTCAGTAACATTGCATTCGTTTCACACGGCTATTGCATTCATTCGTTTCGTTTCACACAGCTACTTCTCGTTCCCTCTTGCAAAGTGGAACACAATGGGAGCCCCAAAAAACGCTAATACCCCAATCCATGCAATAAGCGCCGCCTAACAAGGTAAGAGTGGACAACGATAGTGCCAGGGCACCTTTCATCTTACGACGACATAAACAACTTCGCACATGCCAATTTTGCTTAACCTGAGACGAAAAGCTCAGGGGCGCAAATTGCAAGAACCGGACATCTGCACACAAACCAAAACAGGACTCCTTTTTCACATTCACTAAATCACAAAGAAACTATCCTTCGGAACGACAAACAGAGCTATAGCTCTTCCCTTGCCCACACATCACGTAAAGTGACAAAAAAGAAGAAAGAAAAGCTGTTTCGACCTCGAGAACTAACGGCGGTCACTGGTCAGAGTGGACTGACCATCTTCAGTTGCTTCCGCTAGCCTCTTACACAAGACAGCAGCAAAACGTTCCATGAACAAGTGTAGGATAGTTTGCATTGAGAAATTGCCATCTGCTGATGGAAAATTTGGGGAAATAGCGGAAAGCTGCTAAGAAATCACCAAAAAATGCAGCAAAGTAAACAAAAGAACTGAGCCTGAGCTTCAAAAGTAAAAAATAAAAAATAAAAATTCTCATGCACCGTACTCACGTCACCAACCGTCTGATCCGCTCATTTTCACCATTCATCCATCCAGCGAAAATTGCAAAATCACCGGCAAAACAGCAACAACGACAACGAAACGGAAAAACAGAAAAACAATGCGAAAATCTCGCGAAAAACTTCGATTGAAGTCAATTTGACTGAAATAATTTAACTGAAAATGTTTCTTAGCCTTCTGTGTAGCAGCAACATTTCTTAGCCTTCTGTGTAGCAACAATACTGAACAAAATCAGTGAAGAAAATCTCGTAGTGAGTGAAGTACGGCCTCAAGCTACACTAATTGGCCCATTCCAACGACAATAGATTGACGTTACAGCACTTTACTTGATGCAGTTGCATTGATCGTAGTCGCACTTTTCCGGTTTTGTACCAGAACGTTAACCCTTTCAACGTATTGCGTAATCGCCAATGAAATAGGGAGCGTCAGATTTTTTGCCAATAAATGCCCGACAATAACGCAGACCAAAGCCCTATCATAATCTCATAATTGGAAAGTGGATAAATGTGTTACATAGACGCAGTGCATCAATGGAGCGAAAATAATTAAATTTTGACCGAAAGTCAACATATTTTGTGGACAGACACACCAAGGTAAATATACATACTGAAGGTAACGCAAATCCTCAGGGAATAGCAAGAAATACGGATCCAAAGTTTCGGGTGAATATAAGATTTGTTATGTTGTATCCGTGACGTTTGGCGTTGTTGGAACTGCGTTGTTTAGTATTGAGTTTTGGCATGTGTTGCAACTTAACAAAGTGAATTTGACTTGTGTCCAACATTATAAAGATTATATTCACCCGAAACTTTGGATCCGTGTGTTCTTGCGGATTCGCGTTACCTTCAGTGTTTATATACTTTGAGACACACACCTCGACGAGGAGACATTTATTCAGAATTCAATTACGGAGATACAAAATACAAAACTAAATCCATCGGCAGCACAAAGGATTTTGTTTCCACAGACTAAAAATGAATTGTTTTCGTCAATATACCAAACAAGTACGTCACCATCATTCCAAAGGTTATTCCGATAATACAAATCTTAGACAGTAGCAATTCTGTGCCGTCTACGATGATTGGTTAACGCAACACTTAGGGCAAACGTTTTATTGCACACGTTGCATTCGTACGGTCTTTCACCTGCAATCAAAAATTTCAATTTATTTCGAGATGTGACCACTTTCGGAGTCGATAAACAAACCGGTGTGAATATTCTTGTGATCCCTCAAGTACGTTTTACACCGAAATATGTTATTGCAGTAGTCACACGTGAACTCATTTTCTGAAAAAGAAGTTTTCGTAGGGAGATCACTAGCATTAACATTAACGTTAGCGCGCCTTCGCATTACCGTTACGGAGAAGTTGGATTTTTGAATTCACCTTTATGAAAGATAAGGTAATAAAAGACAGCATCGTTCGCTATACCCACAGACAGAACAACATGTATAAAACTGGCGATTACCCAATGCGTTAAAAGGGTTAATTAACATTCTGGTACAAAAACGGAAACATGTACGATCAACGCAAAACTGCATAACTCATCATCAAGCAAAGTGTTGTAATGTCAATCTATGGACAGTCTTGTTTGGGTTGACACAATCATATCTGTAAAAGTCTCCCCCGTCAACAAATCAAAGTTACAGCCTGATTCTTCCTAGACAACAATAATTGGGCACAACGCTCACATGGCTTCAATTCTGGATTTATCTGACCAATTTCTTGACAACTTGGTACTCAAGCTGAACCATCCCGAAAACGCAGCTCTCCCAAATAATGAATTTGATAATGTGGAGGAGAATATGTGTAATGGCCTATTGGATGTACTGGACTCGGTACCCTCACCAGGCTTCGGCGTCTTCGGAGACATTAACTATGACTCAGGCTCGGCGAGCGGCAATATCTGTCGGAACGTTGCTGGGGATTTAATGCAATTGGAATCAGGCTCGTCGAGCAGCGATACCAATTGTAACGTTTGTAGAGGTATTATGCGAGCAGAACAAGCAGCACCAGTTGGAATATTCCCACAAATCGATCCAAGCTTTAGTGATTTAAGATACAACAGCTTTGAGTCAGTCACGTCAAGTAGCAATGTCGATTATAATGGAATGGAATGGAAGAGAAAGAATAACGCTCATGATTCGAACGCTTCTGTGTAAGGGACATAGTTTCTGTTGGTAATATCTACACAGTCGTGATTTCTGACTATTTCAGACCCGGTGCGTGCGCTCTCAAAGTGCAGCATTGTGAATCGGATGTCAACTCTTCTCTAGCGAATCATCAGCTAGAAGAATTATTGTCGCATAGAAGAACTACGACGCCAGTGGACAGTAGTGAGCAATCGCAATTGGATGAATGTCAGGTAATTGCAACAAGTCTTTTAGTATTCCTGTCTTGATGTGAGACGTTGAATTACATTGATGAACAATGGAGTGTAGATCATCTTCAAGACACTGTACCTCACCCAACGTGGATGGCATTTCAAACGGCCTTAAAGATGCTCTGTTGGAGTTGTCATTTTCTTGAGATTTATTTCCGCCCGTGATTACCGATGCAGCTTTTCATCTACTGACCGCTTTTCATTTCCAGGTTCAATTAATTGGAAAAAGTAGCGAAATTTCTCTTAAAAATGCTGAAAAAAGTCGTCGTAAACGTAAGTTCTTCTTCCACACAATTTGTTTTCAATTAAGTCGAACGTTGTTCTCATTTAAAAGAACCAAAATCTCATACCTGTGCAGAGTGTGGCAAGCAATTCAGTACGAAACACATTCTGACCGCACATTCAATGATCCACACTGGTAAGTACGAAGACACTCATTGTTTTTGCCCGGGCCAGAATTTCAGTGATATTAACTTTCAATTTGCTATGTGTAGACGAAAGGCCGTACCAGTGCTCGCAATGTGACTATGCTAGCAGGTATGAAAGCTATTTGATCAGTCATGAAAAGATTCATTCCGGTAAGTGAAAAGAAAGTTCAACTCAAAAGAAGATCAACCCACTGACCCACAAACTAAAAAATCCCAAAAATTTTGTTTCACAGACGCGAGGCCATTCGAATGTTCGACCTGTCATGCTACGTTCAAACGTAAACAAAATCTAACCGATCATCAAAGGTCTCATAGTGGTAAGTGAAAGTAGATCAGGAAGACAGTTGCTTCCGGGCATCAAGTCCAGTTTGTTTATCGATTCACACGAGTAAACTTTCACTCATAACCATTTCCGGTCTGAAAAATTTGGATTTTGTTTTTTTTACGAAAACTTCTTTTTCAGAAAATGAGTTCACGTGTGACTACTGCAATAAAACATTTCGGTCTAAAACGTACTTGAGGGATCACAAGAATATTCACACCGGTTTGTTTATCGACTCCGAAAGTGGGCACATCTCGAAACAAATTGAAATTTTTGATTGCAGGTGAAAGACCGTACGAATGCAACGTGTGCAATAAAACGTTTGCCCTAAAAATTGCGTTAACCAATCATCGTAGACGGCACAGAATTGCTACTGTCTAAGATTTATATTATGGGAATAACCTTTGGAATGATGGTGACGTACTTGTTTGGTATATTGACCGATGGATTTAGTTTTGTATTTCGTATCTCCTTAATTGAATTCTGAATAAATGTCTCCTCGTCGAGGTGTGTGTCTGTCAACAAAATATGTTGACATTCGGTCAAAATTTAATTATTTTCGCTCCATTGATGCACTGTGTCTATGTAACACATTTATCCACTTTCCAATTATGAGATTATGATAGGGCTTTGGTCTGCGGTATTGTCGGGCATTTATTGGCAAAAAATCTGACGCTCCCTATTTCATTGGCGATTACCCAATACGTTGAAAGAGTTAACGTTCTGGTACAAAACCGGAAAAGTGAGACTACGATCAATGCAACTGCATCAAGTAAAGTGCTGTAACGTCAATCTATTGTTAGTCTTCTTTGGGTTGACACATTCATATCTGTAAGTCTTCCCCATCAACAAATCAAAGTTACAGCCTGATGATACTTCCTCGTCAACGACAATCGAGCCATTTTTCGGCACAACGCTCACATGTCTTCAATTCTGGATTTATCTGACCAATTTCTTGAGAACTTGGTAGCCGAGCTGAACCATCCTGAACATGCAGCTATCCCAAATATTGAATTTGATAATGTGGAGGAGAATTTATATGAAGACCTATCGGATGTACTGGACTCGTTAGCCTCTCCATTAAACGTTGCATTTCATAATGTTGATCAAAACTTAAGCGTTTTAAACTTGGACACTGACAATATCAGTTGTAGGGTTGACGGAAATATTACGGATGATGCAGAAAAAGCAGCACAGGGAGAGGTGACATCACAAGATGGTCAAAATTTGAGCCATATAGGATACATCAACCTTGACAAGTGGAGTCACAATCGGAACGTTGGTGTAGATACAATGCAAGCAGAACAAGCACCGTGCGAAATAACTTCGAAAATCGTTATTATAAACGAGTCAGGCTGTTCGAGCAGCAACATCGATTGTGACGATGGTGGAGGTTCTATGCGAGCAGAAAAAACAGCACCAAGTGAATTAACCTCACAAGTTGGCCCAAGCTTGATTGATTTAGGATGCGTCAATCATGACTCAGACACGTCAAGTTGCAATGTCAGTTGTAATGGAACGACGAAACTGAATTCTTTATGCGATCCAACGCTCAAGCAGAAGAAGTACAATGCTGCATTAGGGGACGAGATACCTCCTGTTTTGCCTTCACATGTTTGCCTAGATCCGAAGAGAAACAATAGCGCTAATGAATCGAATGCTTCCGTGTAAGGACACAGTTTGCGTTGGTAATCTCGTCACAGTCGTGATTTCAGACTATTTCAGAACCGGTGCGCACACTCTCAAAGTGCAGCATTGTGAACCCAGTGTTGGCGTTGCTATAAAGAATCATCAGATGGAAGATGCATTGCCACATGGAAGAACTGCTATGTCTGTGGACAGTATTGAGCAATCAGAAGATGCATCGCAACTGGACGAATGTCAGGTAATGGCAATTGATCTTTTGGTAATGCTGCCTTGATGTGAGCTCCTTGAATTACATGGATGAACGATGAAGTGTTGGAGTGGGCATTTTGTTGACATTTTCTCCGCTTGTGATTATCAATGAGACTTTTCATCTACTAACCGCTCCTCATTTCCAGGATCAAATAATTGGAAAAAGCTGCGAAATTCCTCTTAAAAATGCCGGAAAAGGTCGTCGTAAACGTAAGTTCTTCTTCTTCCACACAATTTGTTTTGCTAAAATCCAAGTCGATTTAGTCGATCGTTGTCCTCATTTAAAAGAACCGAAATCTCATACCTGTGCAGAGTGTGGCAAGCAATTCAGAAAGAAATCCGAACTGACCAAACATTTGTGGGTCCACACTGGTAAGGACAAAGACACTTATGGCAGAATTTCTGTGATAACATTTAAACTTCCAATTTGCTTTACGTAGGCGAAAAGCCATACAAGTGCGCGCAATGTGATTATGCTGGCACTAGAGCAAACGATGTGGCCAGACATGAAAGCACTCATTCTGGTAAGTGAAAAGAAAGTTCAACCGAGAAGACCCACTGAATTTCCACAAAATTTGTGTCACAGACGCGAGGCCGTTCATATGTTTGATTTGTAATCGTGCTTTCAAATTAAGCACTTATCTAGACGTTCATCAAAGTTCTCATAGTGGTAAGTGAAAATGAAGTCAGTAAGAGACCCACTGAGACAAAAACTAAAATTTCCAAAAAAAAATCAGACTTGTATTGAAACCATTCGAATGTTCGATCTGTCATGCTACGTTCAAACGTAAACACGCTCTAACCGATCATCAAAGGACTCACAAAAATGAAAAACTTAATTGCGTCTAGTTGTTTATAGTGCGTTGATTCACACCAGTAAGCTTCCCCACAAGTCATTTCCAGGTCTGAAAATTTTATTTTCATGTGTCGGGGCCGAAAATGAGGGAGTTTCGAGATTTTTCTCGGGTTTTCGACCCCTTACATGAAAAATTTTTTGAGTATCTGTTTTGGACGTTTGATTTTAGGCACTTTCGCATGTAGCCCTCACTTCGTTCGGGCTACAACTCGCGAAATTGCCTAAAATCAAACGTCCAAAACAGATACACAAATAACTATTTTGTTTTGTGCGAAAATTTCCTTTTTCAGGAACTGAGTTCACGTGTGACATCTGCAGGAGACCATTTCGGCGTAAGGAGTCTATGATGGATCACCAGAATATTCACACCGGTTTGTTTATCGACTCCGAAAATGGACACATCGCGAAATAAATTGAAAATTTTGATTGCAGGTACAATGCCTTATGAGTGCAACATGTGCAATAAAACGTTTTACCGAAAATCCAGTCTACATAGTCATCGTTCACTGCACAAAAAGGAGGAGAGTAGCCGATATATGATTTTTGACTGATTTCTAACAACGACGGCGACGTACATTTTCGTTTTTAGTCAGTGTCTTCGTGCTGCCGATGGATCAGTTTTGTATTTTGAATTCTGAATAAATGTCTCCTCTTCGAGGTGTTTGTCTGTCCACAAAACGTTTTGACATTGACCGTTGTCTTGTCCTAATATCTCGAATTTTTTTTCAAGCAAAATCATACCGAAATAGCAGTCGTATCAGTTATATGCCTTGAAGACTTTCCATTCATTTTCATTGGCGATTATCCAATAACGTTGAAAGGGTTAACGTTCTGGTACAACAACGAAAACATGTACGATCAACGCAAAACTGCATAACTAGTCATCAAGCAAAGTGTTTTTACGTCACTCTATTGATAGTCTTGTTTGGGTTGACACAATCATATCTGTAAGTCTACCACGTCAACAAATAAAATCAAACTTACAGCCTCGCCAACGACAGTCAAGCCATTTTACGGCACAAAGCTTACAACTTACATGGCGTCAATTCTGGATATATCGGAGACATTCCTTGAGAACTTCGTAGACGGGCTTAGCCATGCTGAACACGCAGCTCACCCAAATATTGAATTTAATAATGTGGAGGAGAATATGTGTGAAGACTTATTGGATGTACTGGACTCGTTAGCCTCACCAGTGTCTCCGTCAAGCGTTGCTGCTCATCATTTTGACCAAAACTTCAACGTTTTCGGATACACTAACTGGGACATTGACGATATCAGTTATGAGATTGATCGTTATATTATGGAAACAGAACAAGCAGCACAGGGTGAGCTAACAACACAAGGTGGTAAAAGCTTGAGCGATTTAGGAGACATCAACTTTGACTTTGACAGGGTCGTTGATGTCATGGAAAGAATAGCATCTCTGAAATGGAGCTGGGCGGGACATATTGCAAGAAGGACAGACGAACGTTGGACCAAAAAGATCATGAACTGGCGACCATATAAAAGACGAGCTATAGGTAGACCACCAGAGAGATGGACAAACGGAATTAAGAATATTGCAGGTACAAACTGGCAGCAAATGGTAATGGATCGTACGAAATGGAAAAAAGTTGGAGAGGCCTACATCCAGCAGTGGATAGAAACAGGCTGAAAAAGAAGAAGAAGAAGAAGAACTTTGACTCTGGAAATATCTGTTGGAACTTTGGTGGAGATGTTATGCAATTGGAACAAGCAGCACCGTGCGAAATAACTTCGGAAGTTCGTCAAAATTTGGAAGGTTTGCGATGCGTCAACTATGACTCAGGCCGGTCGAGCAGCAATATCGATTGTAACGTTGGTGGAGATGATATGCGAACAATACAAGCATCACCAAGTGAACTAACCTCACAAGTGGTTCCAAACTTGAGTGACTTACAACACGACAACTATGACTCAGACACGCGGAGCTGCAATGTCGGTTGTAGCGTTGGTGGAGATATAGTGCAAGCAGAGCAAGCAGTACCACGCGAATTAACTTCGAAAGTTGGTCAAAATTTGGACGGTTTGGGATGTGTCAACTATGACTCAGGCTGGTGGAACAGCAATATCGATTCCGATTGTAACATTGGTGATGGTGTTATGCGAGCAGAACAAGCAGCACCAGGTGAATTACCCTCACAAGTTGGTCCAAGCTTGATTGATTTAGGATCCATCGACTTTGACTCAGTCACGTCAATCTGCAATGCCAGTTGGAACGGTGATGTAGATGTAATGCAAGCAGAACAAGCAGTACCGCCCAACATAACTTCGAAAGTTTGTCAAAATTTGGACGGTTTGGGATGTACCAACTAGGGATGGGCGATATTGATATTGATGATCGATAATTATCGATTATCGATAATCGATTATCGATAAATTTTTTTATCGAAAATTTTCAAAAATAATATCGATAATCGATAATAATTGATATTTCGATAATTATCAAAATATCGATATCTCGATAATTATCAAAATATCGATATTTTGATAATTATCGAAAAATCGATATTTTGATAGCTACTCTAATATGAATATTTAGATAAATCAATACAAATGCATGCAGTTTTCAGCTGTAACTCTTCCATCTTTCCATTAGGATGATGATAAATTGGAAAGAGATCTCGAAAAGTTGCTGAGAACAGTTTTCAATTTCTTCACAGTAACATAACTTTATGAGTATCAATTATTTTCAGAAATATCAAAATTTGATAATTATCGAAATATCGATATTTTGATAATTATCGATACATTGATAATTATTGATAATTCGATAATTATCAAATTATCGATAACGATATGATATATCAATTATCGATAAATTGTTTTGATTGATATTATCGATAATATAAAAGGTCTCCCATCCCTAGTACCAACTATGACTCAGGCTGGTGGAACAGCAATATCGTTTGTAACGTTGGTGATGGTGTCATGCTAGCAAAACAAGCAGCACCAGGTGAATTAACCTCACAAGTTGGTCCAAGCTTGATTGTTTTAGGATCCATAAACTTTAACTCAGACACTTCACTCTGCAATGTCAGTTGGAACGATGGTGGAGATGCAATGCAAGCAGAACAAGAAGTACCGCTCGACATAACTTCGGAAGTTTGTCAAAATTCGGACAGTTTGGGATGCGTCAATTATGACTCAGGCTGGTCGAGCAGCAATGTCAGTTGTAGTGGAACGACGAAACTGAATTCTTTATGCGACCCAACGCTTAAGCGGAAGAAGTGCTGCAATTCTGCATTAGGGGACCAGATACCTCCCGTTTTGACTTTACATGCTCGTCTAGATCGGAAAAGAAAGAATAGCGTTAATGAGTCGAATGCTTCCGCGTAAGGACACAGTTTGCGTTGGTAATCTCTTCACAGTCGTGATTTCATACTATTTCAGATCCGGTGCGCCCGCTCCCAAAAAGCAGAATTGTGAACCGGATGTCGACTTTGCTCTGGCGAATCGTCAGCTGGAAGAAGTATTGTCAAATGAAAGAACTACGACGCCTCTGCACAGTATTAATCAAACAGAAAATGCATCGCAGGTAATTGTAACGGATCTTCTGTAACTGTTTTGATATGAGCTGTTGAATTACATGGATGAACGATGGAGTGTTAGAGTGGGCATTTTGTTGAAATTTATTTCCGTCCGTAATTTTTATTTCTCAGTTTCAGGTTCAATTAATTGGAAAAAATAGCGAAATTCCTCTTAAAAATGCTTCAAGAGGTCGTCGTGACGGTAGGTTCTTCTTCCGAATAATTTGTTATGCTAAAATGCTAGTCAATTGAGACGACCGTTTTTCTCATTTAAAAGAATCGACCGACTACCCCTGTGCAGAGTGTGGCAAACAATTCAAAAGAAAATCCTATCTGACCCAACATTCGCGGACGCACACTGGTAAGTACGAAGACACTTATGTCATTGTTTTTGCCCGTGTGAATAAATTTTAACTTTACGTAGGTGAAAAGCCATACAAGTGTACGGAATGTGATTTTGTTTGCAGCCATGCAAGCGGTTTGTCCAAACATAAAAGGACTCATTCTGGTAAGTGAAAAGAACGTTCAACTCAAAAGAAGACAAACTAAAATTTCCACAAAATTTTGTTTCACAGACGCGAGGCCATTCAAATGTTCGATCTGTAATGCTGCTTTCAAATTTAAACATGTTTTAACCGGTCATCAGGTGACTCATAGTGGTAGGTGAAAATGAAGCATAGACAGTTTTGTATCTGAGACAAACTGAAATTTTGAAAAAAGAAATTTTGAATTTTTACGAGAATTACTCATTCAGGTCGTGGGCCATTCACGTGTGACGTCTGCAAAAGACAATTTCTGCGTGAAACCTCGAAATAAATTGAGATTTTTATTTGCAGGTGGAAGGCTGTATGAATGCAACCTGTGTGATGAAACCTTTCCCCTGCGTTCCGGGTTAATCAGTCATATTAAATCCCACTAAATTGCTATTTTCTACGATTTCTAATATGGGAATGACGGTGACGTACTTGTTTGGTATATTGACAAAAAAAACATCATTTTTTATTCTGTGGAAACAAAATCCTTCGTGCTGCCGATGGATTAGTTTTGTATATTTTGTGTGAATGTAATTTAATTCTGAATAAATGTGTCCTCTTCAAGGTGTTTCTCTGTCTAAAAACCTTTTTGACATTGTCCTAACATCTGGAAATTGATTTTCAAGCAAAATCATCCGGAAATAGCAGTCGCATCAGTTATGTGTTATGCCTTGAAGAGTTTCCATTAATTTTCATTGGCGATTACCCAATAACGTTGAAAGGGTTAACGTTCTGGTACAAAAATGGAGAATTGGTGTCTTCGGCAAAGTCTCTGAGTTTTGGGAGTAGAATACGGGCGAAATGACCAAAACTGGAAAAGTTAGAAGCAGAAAACAGTGGCAAATATGAAAATTGTCGGGTAGTTGGATTTTCCTGTTTCAAATGTGGTTTTGGTATTATCTTTTGTGTTACGGGACATATAAAAATTGCTTTCTTTGTCTCTAAAAAAACTTTTGACATGTTATAACTGGCCTTAACCTTAACCTTAAAACTTACAAAAATTCTGATACCAGTCAAAAAACCCTCAAAGGGTAAATGTGACGCAAGTCCTTTATCTTACTTACAAAATAACTGATATAGCTGAGTGTTAAAACCTAGACGATTAGCTACCAGCTAGACTCTAGCAGCTTCTATTTATAGTGGAGTTTTGGATCGTTTAAGAGAAACACTTACTTCGGGCGTGTCGCCCTTTCAACGTTTGTTTTATTTATGTCCCTTTTTCTACGAGTAATCGATCGGTTTCAATATCCTCCCACCAATTATTTTCCCGAAATAATTTTACAATTTTGCTCCCACCGTTTAAACCAACTTATTTACTGAAGAAGCTCGTCGCATTAACTAGTTTCTATTTGTTCGTCCCATTGACCGTTGTTGTCCCATTGATCATTGTTGTGTTGTCCCATTGACCATTGTTGTCTCATTGACCATTGTTGTGTTGTCCCATTGACCATTGTTGTCCCATTGACGATTGTTGTCCCATTGACCATTGTTGTCCCATTGACGATTGTTGTTCCATTGACCATTGTTGTCCCATTGACCATTGTTGTCGCATTGACGATTGTTGTCCCATTCACGATTGTGGTCCCATTGACCATTGTTGTGTTGTCCCATTTACCATTGTTGTCCCATTGACGATTTACCGCGACTTCCAACACATGATTTCATAATGCGGTTTAGAACATGCAACGCATTTAACATCCTCCTTACATTGCTTGACAAAGTGACCGTACTTGAAACACCGTGAACATACTTTATTTTCATTGATTATTCTTCGTATTGATTCCAGTTGCATGTTATGTGCTTCCATACACTCTTGAGATAAATGACGATCTTCACAAAATATGCAATTTGCCGTTGCATCGCCATTCATGTATGTCGCCATTGACATTGTATCGTATTTCGATCTTGCTAACGCTCGATGCTCTTCAAGATCTACTTCTTGTCGAAGAAATTCCAACAAGTAGTCCAGTTCTCCTTTCGGTGATCCATCCTTTCCGTACATCGAACTCCTTTGCCACGCAATCAAGGTGTCTTCTGGTAGACTGGACTCTACCATTGGATACAAAAATAGGGATGTTTGTTCCAACGATATATTTAATGACTCTTAAGCTCGGACTTGACACACCAATTTGTCGTATATCGACGAAATACATGATCCCTTGTTGAGATTATTCAAACTCATTTTGAACAATTCACGAACATACACCTGAATCAGTAATTTCTTCTTGCCAAACCTTTCTTTCAATACTTCAATCACCTTCGGATAATTCGCTTCGGTTGCTGGAAATCCTTTAACGATATCATCTCCTCTCGAGTGTGGTTCCATCGATTGCATTAAATATTGGAATTTGTCTGTGGCATGCAACTCTTCATCCTCATGAATTTTACTGAAGTGCGCCCACCAGCTCAACCAATCCAATATTTTACCGATGAATTTCTTCAATTCTATCTTCGGTAACTTAAACTGACGTTTTTGAGACACGGAACTGATCGAAGATGCTTCATCACCTTGAACTACTTGCTCTGCTGATTTGATCTTCATTACTTCCTTATCGATTCTCATCTTAGCCGTAACGAGAAGTATTAAAATGTCTTCACAATCCATTGCTTCCTTCAACTGTTCTTCTTCGGTAACGTTCGGACCCAATAACATTTCGTTGAAGATTCCTTCATCTGCATCCTGAATTCTGGATTGTAAATCATTCAGTCTCTCAAATCTCGTCTTCAAACGGATGACATCTTTCACTGGATTCAACAATTCAGTTTCCAATTCGTTCAGGGATCTTGTAATGAGTCCACGAATAGGTGTACGGGCTTTTTTCAATCTGTCCATTTTGAAACTTCAGCGAATCGTCGAATTTTCTTTCCTTTTAATCTGACGCTCCAAAACCTTGTCCACCCGGGGGCGCCAAATGTTAAAACCTAGACGATTAGCTACCAGCTAGACTCTAGCAGCTTCTATTTATAGTGGAGTTTTGGATCGTTTAAGAGAAACACTTAATTCGGGCGTGTCGCCCTTTCAACGTTTGTTTTATTTATGTCGCTTTTTCTACGAGTAATCGATCGGTTTCATTTTAAACCGCAAACTGCGATCGACACATTATCAGAGTTTCACTTTGCGACCCCTTTATGTACCTAAGTACCCTGCAGTACAGTAACAGTAGACTTTCGAAAAAGCAAGATTTTTTTTCGTTTTTTGGGTTTTGGAGCCCATTTTCCCATAAGGAGACGCAAATTTCTTTTTGTAAAACTTTCTTTCAAAAATTTTTTGGGTCAATATTTTGTGGATAAGAATTTTACGTACGGCGCACAATGCATCACCCTCAGCGATATCAGTTATTTTGTAAGTAAGATAAAGGACTTGCGTCACATTCACCCTTTATGGGTTTTTTGACTGATTGGCGATTACCCAATAACTTTGAAAGGGTTAACGTTCTGGTACAAAAACGGAAACATGTACGATCTGCATAACTCCGCATCAAGCAAAGTGTTTTTACGTCACTCTATTGATAGTTATCTCTGTAAATCTCCCCCGTCAACAAATCAAAGTTACATCATCGACAACAACAACTGAGCCATTTTACGGCACAACACTCACTCACATGGAGTCAATTCTGGATATATCCGACCTAGAGAACTTGATAGTTGAGCTGAACAATCCTGAATATGCCGCTAACCCAAATATGGAATTTATTAATTTGGAGGAGAATATATGTGTAGATATTTGGATGTAGTGGACTCGTTAGCCTCACCAGTTTCTCCGTCAAGTGTTGCTGCTCAGTATGATGGCCAAAACTTCAGCGTTTTAGGATACGCGAACTGGGACACAGTCGATATCAGTTGTGACATTGATAGTTATATTATAATAATCCCATATAATCACCAAATAATCCCATATAATCCCGTAAATCCCATATAATGATTGTCATAAAATCAGTGATTTGCCCCTCGGAATACAACAAAAAATGGACGAACGGTTAATTTGAACCTTACTTAACGAAAATGTGTTTTCACATTTATAATATTGTTTCATTTTCACGAATATTTTTCACAATTAAAACACGTCTGCAAGGAAAAAAAATTCACTTCGTTCGGGCTACAACTCGCGAAATTGCCTAAAAACAATCGTCCAAAACAGATACACAAATGACTATTCCACTTTAGGTACATTTTTTCGGCAGTACATCGAGAATAATCACATAAGTTGCTATATCAAAACCGTTTCTTATGTCACAAACCTCGAAATTATGTTTTCAATTTTTTGAAATAAGTCTTTACTTTTAAGAAATTAACCAAAAACAATTTAGTTTCTATCACGGCGGCCATTTTGTTTTCACTATATTTCTATGATGGGTGTCTTCGATGTTCGATTTTCTATTGTTATTGAAGACACAATACGACCTTTATTTCAATTAAAAGAGATGACGCTATAGTAGTTTGTTTTTGTCCGAAGCTAAACCCTTGTACGCTCTTAACATTTTCCCACTTAACTCGAGCGGCCAATATTCATAAAAATTCCTTTGTCAGAAAACCCTACAAGAAAATGTTCAAATGCGTAAAAAATCCAATAAGAATCCTCAAGAAAATCCACAAAATCTTAGAAAATACTTTAACCTGTTACAGACGGCAAGCATATGACCAATATTATTATCGGGTCTATTACTTCCATCAATCGAAGTAGTTTTAATCTGTTGTTTTCAAATCTTGTACTTCGATTTTTAATCATGCATTTTACCATATAGAGGACCATATTACCCAGAGCTTGTCACTATTTTTGTCGTCGCTGTCGATAACAGATGAATAGCCGTATGTGACTGGTTAAAAGGCACAAGAAAATGAAAAGAAGAAAATCTTTGAAAACTTAGAAAAATCCTTGTAATGCGATGGCAAAATCCTTGAAAATCCTTTTTCCACGAAATGTAGTTCAAGAATCAAGTTCAGTTTGTTTCATCATTTTTATTGATTGACAGCAGTAAACTTCCACGCTTAACCACTTCCGTCCTGAAAATTTTGATTTCTTTACGAAAATTTCTTTTTCAGAAAATGATTTCACGTGTGACGAAGAAAACATTTCACCATTTGCATAGATCGCCATAAGAATATTCCGACCGGTTTGTTTATCGACTCCGAAAGTGGGCGCATCTCGAAATAAATTGAAACTTTTGATTGCAGGTGTGGAATAAAACGTTTGCCCTACGTTATGCGTTAAACCAATACTCTCTCTAGCAAACAAACTCTCTTAAAAAATCGAGTTAGGGTGTAAAATAAGTTTGAGAAACTCTGCTTCATCACAAGGCTTAAAGTGAACCGACTCATGAAAATTGCTACTGTCTAAGATTCATATTATGGGAACGACAGAAATGTACTTGGTACACACGTGGAATCAAAATCGTTTGTGCTGCCGATGGATTAGTTTTGTATTTTGAATGAACGTAATTGAATTCTGAATAAATGTCTCCTTGTCGAGGTGTTATTAATATTTGGTCAATACTAGATTACTATAACTGGGAAGTAACTATTTTACCTTACAAGGTTGGTAAAGGCTTTGCCTAGGGCAGTAATGGCCTTATTACTTTCCTAGTAAGGTAAAATTTAATTATTGTCGCTCCGTTGATGCACTGTGTCTTTGTAATACATTTATCGTTTATCCACTTCCAAATTATGAGACTATGAGAGGGCATTGGTTTGCGTTTATTGCTGGGCATTTATCGGCGAAAAATCTGACGTTCCCTCATTCATTTGCGCTTACCCAATAGGTTGAAAGGGTTAACGTTCTGGTACATATCAGAAACTTGTACGATCAACGCAAAACTGCATAACTCATCATCAAGCAAGGTGTTGTAACGTCACTCTATTGATAGTCTTGTTTGGTTTGAGATTCTACCTGTAAGTCTACCAAATCAAGTTACAACATCGACAACAACAACTGAGCCATTTTGCGACACAACGCTCACATGGCGTCAATTTTGGATATATCGGAGACATTTCTTGAGAATCCTGAACACGCAGCTCTCCCAAATATTGAATTTGATACTGCTGAGGAGAATATGTTTGAAGACATATTGGATGTACTGGACTCGTTAGCCCCACCAGTTTCTCCGTCAAGCATTGCTGCTCATCATGTTGGCCAAAACTTCAGTGTTTTAGGATGCACGAACTGGGACACAGTCGATATCAGTTGTGACATTGATCGTTATATTATGGAAGCAGAACAAGCAGCACCGGTTGAACTGACCTCACAAGTTGGTCAAAATTCGGACGTTTTAGGATACATCAACTATGCCTCGGGCTCGTCGAGCCGCAATATCAGTTGTAACGTTTATGGAGCTATGCAATTAGATCAAGCAGCACCGCGCGAATTAGCTTCCCAATTTGTTCCAAACTTGAGTGATTTAGGATACATCAACTATGAATCGTGCTCGTCGAACAGCAATATCGATCGTAACGTTGGTGGTAGTGTTATGCGAACAGCACCAGGTGAAGTAACTGACTTTAGTGATCTGGGATGCATTAACTTTGACTCAGACGCCTCAAGCTGCAATGTCAGCTGGACTCGAATGACTAAACTGAATTCTTCATGCAATGCAATGCTCAATTATTGTGAACCAGATGTCGACGTTGCTATCGAGAATCATCAGATGGAAGAAGTATTGTCAAATGTAGAAATTACTGTGGACAGTATTGAGCAATCAGAAAATGCATCGCAACCGAAAAAATGTCAGGTAATTGCAACGGATCTTTTAGATGCGAATTAGGAAGGATGAACGATAGAGTGTTGGAGTTGGCATTTTGTTGCAATTTATTTCCGCCTGTGATTACCGATACGGCTTTTCATCTACTCACCCCTTCTTATTTCCAGGTTCAATTAAGTGGAAAAAGTACGGAAATTCCTCTTAAAAATGCTGCAAAAGGTCATCGTAAACGTAAGTACTTCTTCTTCCTCGGCATGATATTTATGTCTTCCTAAAATGCAAGCCCATTAAGTCGACTGTTGTTCTCGTTTAAAAGAATCGACATCGTTCCACTGTGCAGAATGTGGCAAGCAATTCAGTAGGAAAGCTACTCTGATCATACATTCGAGGGTTCACACTGGTAAGTACGAAGACACTGATGTGGGATTGGTTTAGCCCGGAATGGAGTTTCGGTGAATTTAACTTCCAATTTGCTTTACGTAGGCAAAAAACCATACAAGTGCACGCAATGTGATTATGCTTCCGCTCAAGCAATCAATTTGTGCAGACATGAAAGAATTCATTCTGGTAAGTGAAAAGAAAGTCCAACTCAGAAGGAGATCCACTGAGACGAGGCAACTAAAATTTCCAAAAAGCCTGTCATCAGAGGTCTCACAGATAGTTTTTTTGCGTTTCAGAGGCAAACACACTGCAACAGACTGAAATTTCAAAATTTTCTATTTTTTATGGATTGTTTGGTTTGCTATGTTGCATCCAGGCATCAAGTCCAGTTTGTTGCACCAGTGAACTTCCCCACATAATCACTTCTGGTCTGAAAATTTTTATTTTGATTTTCTACGAAAATTCGTTTTTCAGAAAACGAGTTCAAGTGTGACATCTGCAATCGAACATTTCGGCATAAGGCATATCTGATAGATCACAAGAATGTTCACACCGGTTTGCTTGTTTAGCGGCTACTAAAATGGGCACACCTCGAATTAAATTGAAATTTTTGATTGCAGGTGAAAAGCCGTACGAGTGCGACGTTTGCAATGAAACGTTTGCTCTACGTGCCAGGTTATACAATCATCGGTACCAACGGCACAGAAAGGAGGCGAGCCGGAGTAGGCGATATGCGACCTTTGACGGATCTAAAAGGTGTTAGATCGACAGTGACGTTCTTGCTTTGTATATATTGACAATCAATTCAGTTTTAGTCTGTGGAAACAAAATCCTTTGTGCTGCGGATGGATTAGCTTTGTATATTTTGTGTGAATGTAATTGAATTTTGAATAAAGGTGTCCTCTTCGAGGTTTTTTGTGTCTGTTCACAACATTTTTTTCATCTGTATTACCGAATGGTAATGGTAAATTTAAGAACACCAACAGATGGTGCACGATCCATCAACTTTAGCCAACGAACCTATTTAACCAAGGTATGGTAATGATTGCAATTTTTGTTTTCGTTTTAAAGCGATGTTTTTCAGCGGACCTTTTAATAAGTGCCTTAAAAAGTATGGGTCCCTAGAAGCCAAAAACTACTACGATGCTTTTGTACCTAGTGAAACCGTTACAAGTTAGCCGAAGTAGCCAATTTTTTACCTATATTTTCAACTACTTAAATCTTAGTGCAGGTTAATCTTTAAAGACCCTATCTGCCGAAAGTACTCGCAGTTTCCGTTCCAACGAAACCCCATACGACTATGAGAGTTCATGTTTCTGGAAACAACTCCATAAGAAAAGTGCAAGTTTTGGGTTTTTGATCACCAGTGGCTACACACGCGTCGAAGAATTTGTTGACTGTAGCTCTGGCTTCCAGGGACCAATTGATCCAATTGCGGTATATTCGTTTTGAAAAGAATGCCTCTTAACATTTTCCCACTTAACTCGAGCGGTTAATATTAATAGAAATTCCTTTGTCATCCAAAAGAAAATCCTGCAAGAAAATTCTCAAATGCGTAAAAAAATCCATTAAGAAGCCTCAAGAAAATAAACAAAATCTTAGAAAATCCTTTGAAACGCTCAAGAAAATCAAATGAAAAGAAGAAAATCATTGAAAACTTAGAAAAATCCTTGTAATGCGATGGCAAAATCCTTGAAAATCCTCAGGGGATTGTCTATTTGAAAATCCTTGGTCTACGAAATGTAGTTCAAGAATCAAGTTCAGTTTGTTTCATCATTTTTATTGATTCAATCAAACATTTCGGCGTAAAACGTATTTGTGTTTTTTCTTGAATGATTTAGTAATCACCCAATGAGCTTGGATCACAATATTCACACCGGTTTGTTTATCGACTCCGAATGTGGACACATCTCGAAATAAATCGAAATTTTTGATTGCAGACGAAAGATCGTACGAAAAAGCAGAAGAGTAGCGGATATGCGATTTTTGACTGATTTCTTAAGTATTAAACGACGGTGACGTTTTGTATGTATTGACAGAAAAAAAAAACAATTTTCGCTTTTAGTTTTAGGTGAAAAACTCCTTTGTGATGCCGATGTATTAGTTTTGTGTAATTGAATTCTGAATAAATGTCTCCTCTTCGAGGTGTTGTGTCTGCCCACAACATTTTTTTCATCGGTATGGTACCATTCGCACCGAATGGTAATAGTAAATACAAGAACACCCGTTGATGGTGCACCTTCCATCATCTGAAGCCAACGAACCTTTAAAGATTTCGATTTTAAAGGATTCTTTCCAGCAGACTTTTTAGCCCCGTACGAAGTACGAAGGGGCTTATAGAATTACGACGCCGTGTGTAATTGATGGAATTCGAAGCAGACGGTAAAGGCAAAGTGTTTGCCTATGTTCATAGATAACGAATCCGCAATAAAAATTTTGTCCGTCCGTCCGTCTGTCACGTCGATATCTTGAGTAAATCAAATCCGATTTCAAAATTTTTTTTTGATAGTCAAAATAGTGAGGCAAAGTTCGAAGATGGGCGATTTTGGGTCGACCCTTCCGGAGCTGGGGCCCAATAAGTGCCTAACTGTTTTTCGACGATATCTCCAGACATTTAAGCACTACACTTGTAAGTGATACGTCAAATGAAAGGTATTTACAATACCGATCGACAAAAAAAACGTTTATGAAAATTGGATGACCGACTCGTGAGTTAGACCCCTTGGTGTGAACTAGGTACAGGGCGGCAAGTCGTTTTTGCTTGTAGGTTGGCCAAATTTGAACGTATTTAGATGGATTTTGCTTTATTAGATAGACCGTACCAATCAGGAAAAAAAAGTTTATGAAATTCGATTCACCAGAGCGTGAGCTAGGTCTCTTGGAGTGTGGCTACTCGGCCGTACAGTGAAGGTGGTGTTTTTTGTTAATATCTCGAGTAAAATTTGGCCGAATTTCAATTTTTTTTTTTTTGTTTGAAAGGTACTAACGAATGTAAAGCAGCCGTACTACTTTCCACCTCCTAACAAAATGGCCGTCGGCCGCCATTTTGGATTTTTGTAAAATCAATATAAATCGGTGAAAATGATACTTACTTAATTTTAGGTCAATTCGAAATTTGTGTTACATTTGAAAGGAACGTCGTACGAAGCTTCGTAATTGCGCTATGCGCAATTTTTAAGACGTACACACTTCATAAGAATTTTACTTTACCGACGTTTACGGGTGCAGTAGGCTTACGGTAAGAGTAGGGCGACGGACGAACTAGGGTCACGTACGCAATAGATGTACGGGTTTGTACGGGGCTCAGTCGCAGCAAACGCTCCGACTGTTCTGACGGCTCGTTTATATGTGCACTAAAAAGTATGAAGTCAAAACTACCTTTTAAAAAAAATCCTCGATGCTTGTGTAGCTAGTTACAAGTTACAACCTCGGGACCGTTACATATTCGCCGAAGTAGCTAAATTCTTACCGCTATTTTCAAGTACTTAAATCATAGTGAAGGTGAATCTTCAATCTGCCCCGAAAGCACGGGGGTGACAGCTCTTCGGGCTCTTCGTTCAAATATGTTTCGAAGAATATTTCACGTGAAGTTAGTTGATATTCAGAAAGTGAAAAGTCAAATTGTTGAATCATAACCAAAAAAGTTCGTTTTGTTATTGTGCTATTGGCATATTCGATTAGAAATAATAATTACAATTATTGATAGACAGTGATGTGTTATTATTAAAAAAAATATAATGGAAGGTGCAAACGTAAAATACAAAATCATAAACAATGAAGCCAGTTCGGCACGAATGTCCTGAAACTATTTCTAACGCCAAAAAAAATTGGACGAAAAACAACTTTAATCAACATCAGCTCGCCACAATCAGTAAAACAATTGTTTTTACACTATTTAGGATGGCATATGGTTTGATGGTCGACATTAACAACAGTATCCAACAAATGCCACATCGTTATAATTCGTCAACCATTGGGGTATATTCCAACCATTGGAAAAAGAATCGAAATAATTCTGCAAGTAAAATCTCTCTGACCGTTCCACATTTTACACTACATAGATCCACTGGCACGATGCCTTGACGATCGAGTACATTCTACATGAAGAGCATCAAGTTCAATGCCTACATCCACATTAAGTATGACAGTGGCAGGCACATGTCCCAGCCGGTTCTATTTCATCCGATTGTATCAGTGAAACGCAGAAGGATTCAGAGAATCAATCAAGCAAGTGACTGTTCCACTTGCGAATCGAGTTGCGATATTTTTTGACTCAATTCATTTCTCGTTCTTCAGACTGCAACACGGCTCAAACATTGCCGTTACGATGTGAAGACCGAAAGTCGCACCAAACATCCCGAAATCATTTATGCTGAGGAAACGCGTTGTGGCGAAACTGAAACTACTCCGAAGCGACCTCAAAGAACAAAACGAGACTGGCAGCAAAGACGGATGTAATAGACCGCATGCAAAAGGTACTGGGAATAGTCAAAGACAACAACGAAGAGAATCATCTGTTCAAGTTGATGCAAAAATGGAAGAATCTGTGGCTGACCAAAATCGATTCGCTGCTGGCAATTAATGACGACTGGATTAGTACGACAATTTATGAACACCGTCGAAGGATGCTATGTCACTAGAAATACATTGCAGGTGAGTGTGATGATAGTGTTCTAGGTACTGTCGTACCACTTGATCTCTGATGAATTATATTCGGATTGACAGGCGGAAAATTTGTGTCGAAACGTGAAAATAATTTAATGATGAACTGAACACCTTGGTTTCGTCATGGTTCAGTCAATTTATTCAAGTCTGGCACTACTGTCGTTGTTCAGGCAATGATAGTCTGGTTGTTTTAGTAATCAGCTTATGCAGTTCAAGTTTCATCAGAAGTTATAATTTTCCGGTGAGTAGATCATCACTGACTCCAATGAAACATTTTAACGTCATCAGCACAAAACAATATCAGATCGTGCTGATGCTCGGAACAGATTCAGTCATATAAAAGTTAGTCTAATCGTGTTGTAGAGATCGAAAATTGTCATGACTTGTAGCGGAAGTTTGCCGGTTTCCGTTACTAACTTTTGTATGACTTCACTGAACCTGTTCTGAGCATTAAATCATGAATATCAGCACATCAGGTGACACCGAAAAAAATACCGTGGTGTTGGCTTGCTATAAAAGAGAGTGTATACGTCTGAGCTCATCATTTATTTTTGCAATAGCTTCCATCCGAGAAGGATCTGCTGATGAATTCGATAGTTTGTTATCATTTAGTATTTTAAACAATAGATTCAGTTCAACAAATTAGTTTTTATTTACACGTTTCTGGAAAAGATTACACTTCTTTACATATCTGTAATCTATTATAAATCCTCTAGTTATCATGAAATTTTACTTCAACAAAAAGTAAATAATAAAAAAATAACTTCATTTAGACGTAAATTTGAATTAAATAAAAATGAATTAAATGAAAATGAATTAAATGAAAATGAATTAAATGAAAATGAATTAAATGAAAATGAATTAAATGAAAATGAATTATATGAAAATGAATTAAATGAAATGAATTAAATGAAAATGAATTAAATGAAAATGAATTAAATGAAAATGAATTAAATGAAAATATGAACTGTGAATGTTGTGAAACTGTGATTTTCAATTAAATTTGTCGGAGAACTTGCCGATTCCACGTTTTTTCATTCGATGATCGAAGGCCAGCTTCTGTATGGAATTAGCTTTTTCAGGTAAAGAGGTTATTTTCCCTGACAATATTTGGTTGATGTCATTGCAGAACGAAAGAAGGATATGATCAACCGCCAAATTTTTTAGTTTCCGGTCAATCACATCTAAATGATCTTTACATCCAATAAAGTGGACGGTCACTTCTTGGACACTAGCAAGAAGTTTTTGCTTAATGAGATCTTGGGAGCAGATTTTGGAAATAGTTTTCGTCAATTTATCGAGAAGTTTCTCGACACTAAGCAACGTAGCATCATCGTCCATTAGTTCGAAGTTCTCTGTACATTCCGTGCAGCTCATTGTTTTTAAAAGTTTCTGACATATTTTGCTGGCTCCATTTGAAATGATTGTGTGCTCAAGGAACTGTGAATTTGAGCCTTCGACGAATTCTGAGTGAGTGATTAGACCATTTTCAGAAACAAACTCATAATCCTTGTCCTCTGGATCGAAACTGACAAGCGAATCCAGGTCATCTGCTTCAGGTTGAACAAATGACGATGATGATGGCTCTGTGTACGACAACAAGGTCGAATCATTCGGTTGATCTTTACACACAGACAGGAACTCGTGTAAATTCGTTAGGAGTGCTGAAGAATCGTCGGGTTGGCAATTCGACTTCAATGAATTCGTTCCCGTAATATTATTTACGATCATCGTTCCGTATCCAGTTCGGTACTGGCTCGCCGTGGTTTTATTATTTTGGTTGCACGATTTCACGCAACCAAAGAAATTTTCAAGTCCATCTTGAGTGGTTTCTCTGGAATCATAGGAAAGGAACACATTTTCAGGAAAATTGATCAATTTTAGATGCTAGTGGAAAGTGAATCCCATTCACACTCACTGTGTCAGTATTTCACATTCCGCTGGCATTAAAACAGTACGTAAATGATGCTTGGAGGTTCAAATAAGATCATACAAAAAATTAATCCAATCGTCTTATGAAGACTCCGTGTGGAGATCAAAAAATAGAAGGAAGCCCATCTTACGCTAAATCTCTAAACAGGTCAGCTTCAGGTTCAAACCTGAACTCAATTCAGTTTTCAAGCTGAAGCTGACCTATTTAGATAGATTTAGATGTTTCCAACTGTTGTATCGGCATGTGCAACGGGAAGCGGAAACCTTTCTAGACAAATCATACCACTTTCGATATCCACCCGAGTTTGCTTCGAGACAATTGGAATAATTTTTGTATGACCTGATTTCGAGCATTATACGTAATTGCTTCTAAGTTATAGCTTAGCCTTTGTGATAATTACTTTCGTTTTTCTCACATCACGCTAGCTAAAAAATAAATTTTGAAGCAAAAAACAGGAAAGAAAAAAGGATAGGATGTTTTGGCATTTAAGGAAGGAAAACCATAAAATGTCACACTGAAAAATAGTGGCATCATCATTTCAGGACTGAAGTTAAACCAAATGTGGATAACTTTAAATGCTAATATTGGACGTGATGAATGTTATCGAGACTGTCGTATTTCCTTAAGATTTCCAATTTCTTTCGGTGCAAATCAACGTTTCGTTCCAGTAAACACCAGATCATATAACTGAGATGAAATGATACCTTATCTGTAGTTTTGGAATATCAGCTTCAAAGCACGTCTTTGCCACCTGTTGGTAACCTCGAATGGTGGATTCAAACTTCTTCAGTACTGATGAACGGTTGTTTCTAGCGCCAGTGCCTTTGTCAACGAAAAACATGTTTTCGAGCATCACCAAAGCATACTCGTAAAATTCTGAATGGATTGACTTTGGCGTTACAGCGCTCTTAAGCGAATCGACGGGGTACTTAACGGAACCGTTAACGCTGTCGAAAAGGTCGTTTATGAATAAAACCAACCGTGCAGTTGTGGTGAAATCATCTGGCAACATTCCATCGTTCACGCAATCAAGCATCACAGTTCCGACAGTGTTGCTGAACACTTGTGTAGCTATCGACACCTTCATCTTCAACTTATTCGGTTTCAGGTGTTCATCCGTCAAATTCGGCAGCTTTCGCCGTAAAGCACGTATACCGTAAAGTTGATCTATATCGTTCCATGTAGCAATTTGAAGTGAAGCGTCGTAATCCGTATTGCCAGGTTGCCAACGTTCACCAATGAAATGAGCGATGTTTTTCACCTCTAAATTATTCCTGACCGCCTTAATGAGGTGAGATGGGTCGTAGGTGTGTGTTATTCGATGTCCATTTACTGTATATTGCAACAAATCTCCAGTTTGTTGGGTTTGACTTGTATTCGGATATACCAGTTCATTGACTGCGCTCGCATTGACGCTGCATGTATCGCACACGGAGAGTATCGGTACCAGCCCTTTAGAATAAGATAAAGACGTGGTCAGAGACAGACAAATTTTATGCACATTAAGAGACATATCGTTAAAACTTCAGGTGATTTTATTAACTTTGGGCACAAGCGGTCTCCGATTTTAATGAGTGATAGCTCGTTGGTAGAGTATATGTACTCCTTGGTGCGAAAATATGGAAGATGTTCGGAGAGTCCGTCTTCCCTGCAGCATCGGTGTTCGACGGAACTGAGTATGGGGTTTTGTAGCTGACCTCATTCACTATCGTTCCACATAAAATGAACCCATACTTTTGTGCTTAAAGCCTAAATTAGTCTTGGAAAAAAGCTGGTGCCAAAATACAGATTTTTCCTTCTTTCTGGGGACTCTACAGCTGGAGCGGTGCTATGGCAGTCATTTTTTATCGTCTACTTTTCTTTTATCTTATCAATAGAAAAAGTCTTCGCTATGTCGCGAATATATGTCGTTACGACAGATCCAGTGTTAGTAATATTAAGAGAAAAAACATTACCTTTTTCTTGGCGGATTTTAGTCAAATATAGTGTTAGCGTATAGCACATGACCTAAGGACTCCGGAACAGTAATTAGTTTCAATCGGACCAATATTTGCTACTCAACAGGAGTTTGGAAAAACGAAATGATCAAGTGGGAGCAAACGGTTTTCCAAACTCCTATCACGTAGCAAATTGAAAAACTAATTACTGTTCAGAAGTCCTGAGATCATGCGCTATACGCTAACACTTTATTACTAACACAGGATCTGTTGTAACGACATTATGTTCGCGATATAGCGAAGCGTTTTTCTATTGATAAGGTCAAAGAATAGTAGACGATAAATAATGACCACCGTAGAACCGTCCCGAACGCTGTTGAAGCAGATGTGCCACCAGAAAGAAAGAAAAAAACAGCATTTTGGCACCAACTTTTTTCCAAGACTTTTGTAGGCTTGCAGCACAAACGTATACGTTTACTGGGCTCATTTATGTGTGGAACGATAGTGGGTGAAGCCAGCTACAAAACCCTATGCTCAGTTCCGTGGAACACCGATGCTGCAAGAACATCTTCCATATTTTTAGTCATAACTCTTGTGGATCTACTCGCACCAAGGACTGCGTATACTCTACCTGTAGGTCTTTCCAGGGCCGACATTTGTACAACATTAAAATAATTTAAAATAATTTTTTCTTGAGTTATTGCCGAAAAACTGTTTTCTGTGCCCTCTGACATGTCTTTACTTTTGAACGCTTTTCACAGAAAATAATTTTTTTTGGAATAAGTGAAAGATCAGTGTTTCATAGAAAGAATTGAAATACGAATCCAGCGAGTTGCCACTCATTAAAATCGGAGACCGCTTGTATGACTCTTAAAAGAGCAGAGGCATTCCATTCATTAATGTCATGGTATAAGATAGATACAAATATGAATAATCGATAGACGTGAATCAAAAACTTTGTGAAATTATTAGGATGCTTTAAACGGCTCGACATTTTCCACCAAATCAAAATGACCTCAATTGTATCTATAAATGTACACTGTACATTTGCAGAGTTTCATCTCTATTATCTTATTGAAGCAATGACGAAAAATTCTTCACTTTTATAGTTACCTGTAGCGGATACTCGTTCTATCATTAATTTGATAAGCTCTACCAATTCAAATGAGCTCAAGCCGTTCGTATAAAAGTATCCGACCGATTGCTTAAATGATATTTCGATTCCACGAACCATAAAGGTCAATGCGTGAGTCGCAAAAATTGGAACTTTCGGTTTGCACATTTCAACAAACCCTTCGATTTTATCCATCGACTGGCAATAATCCAAGTGTTCATTAAGGGAGACCTCGTCCCAACCGATTGAACAGTATTTGTCCTTTTGATGCCACTGTGCTACGATATTTTCGACGGCAGCCAGAACTTTCGAATCAACTCCGGATTTAAACATTAATTGCGCGCTGTAGCGGCCCAAGGTACGTTTAGTGGGCAAACAACACCATTGTTCGTTAAAACGGTAGCTTTTCGGACCTTGTTTGTACATTGCTAGGCAAAGGCTCTTTTGTTCAGGTGTGTAGCGTCTTCCGTGTTTTGATCGTCCGCAGTTTTTCAGTTGCATAGTAATGAACTCCATCAGCTGTTCATTAAACTTGGTCTTTAAATAATCGAGGACTGTAGAATCATTTAGTTTGGTGTTTTTGACTTTCTGCTGTAGGACCTTCACACGTCGCTTGTAGTAACTCAACGTATTCGAGCGTGGTTCGTTCTAGAATCGAAATAAAAAATCTACGTAACACAGGGAATATGTCAAGTACAGACAATATACATAAATGGTTCAAAGTAAAAAATTCAGAGTGTAAAAACGGACAACGGAATTCAAGCAACTTGTAACAACAGCAAGAAGTGCCGATATACAACATAAAGCTGTGAGGGATTCTTTTGAATTTCGACTAAAAATTTAATCAAATAATTGCATTAGGGAGGTCACAGCCCTAGTCAAAGTTCACCGAGGTTCCATCGATTCTGATAAATTTTCCGGAGTTCACATTTTCGGCCGTTTATCATCAAATTTTTTGCAGTTAATATTTGCCCCGGAAGTACTAGACCTCAGCTTTCCAATGAACCCATACACGCCCGTGTCTTCTCCACCTTACGGGAATGTAATCCGGACACCGAAACCACATTTTTCGACTTTTGACCGCTTACCATCGGCCAGGTATGGAAGATCAAAAATATCTGAGACCTGTTATGGGGCCTAGACACCAAGGCCTAACTAGGAATATTTTCCCCAAAAAATAGGAGGTCAAGACATTGTACGAGTGTTTATGCCACTCTGGAGTATACGAAGACTATGACTAGATATTTCTAAGAAATACAACATTTCATATGTGCAACACCAGTAGCTTGAAAAAAATGAAATCTGCCATCTAACATTGTAGTTTGGGTTAATCACTCTGAGTCGATACATTACTAAGGTGACGAAGAATCTCCAATCTCAATTTCCGTAAATGATATATTAAGTAAGGCGGTCAAAAAAGTGACTGACCTGAAACTTCAGGTCAGGTCAGGTTTTCATTTATGAAGAAACCTGACCTGATCCGAACCTGAATTTATGAAACCTGTCAGGCCAGGTTTCAGGTTGACCTGAATTTTTCATACAAATTTTCAGGTCAACCTGTCAGGTTTCAGGTCAGGTCAGACCTGATACTTCTAATTAGGTTTCAGGCAAAATCAGGTCAGGTCAAAGTTGATTGAATCAGGTTCAGGTCGAAACAGGTTCAAATATTTTCAGGTCAGCTTCAGGTAAACCTGACCTGTTCCGAGCCTTAATATTAAGGGCTTTTCTAAGTAAAATGACAAAATTGTTTTCGATTTCCATGGATACCGATGTAAGTATACAGGCGACCCTAAAATAATTTTTCCATTTTTGTGTTACAAAATCAAAATTCTAAAGAGAAAATTGAAATCGGAAGTGGAAAATAATGGGAATGATTGAGGTTTGAAAATTCTTCGACATTGTTAAGAGACCTAAGATAAAGTTGGTAACTTGCTTCCCTGAAATATTCTCTTTGATTAAAAAATCATTAAATAAATATACGAGACGATCACATTTATTACACATAAAACAAGACGGCACAAAACAAATAGACGTAGACGACATCCAACATGTCCACAAACCATGGCTTTGGAGCGATTGCCAATTTGACGTCCATTTCTTTCAGCTGCTCTAGGACCGTTTTTCGAGACCGATTCGACCGTAGAAGGTCCAGTGCCCCTTTCATCAAACTTGCGATCACTTTCAGGTTGATCCACTGATTTGTCCTTGTCCTAAGATATTTCAAAGGATATAGTCGACCAAGGTATTTATAATTCCTTCCGAAAAAAACTCACGGCTGGCAGTGAATTGTGCTGTGGAGGATTGGTAGAATTGATAGTCATCGCTGCTGGAACCTAGATTAGAATTTGAGTCATTAAGTGGTTACACAAAACATGAATGAATGTCTGGTAAGTTACGTTAGTATTATTTGGCAGGAACAGGCTCGGTGCGCAATCCTGCTTCACAATGATCTGTCCTTTTCCATTTTTCGTGAGATCAGATTCTTGGAAGTGTTTTCTACACACTTTGTAGAATGAACTCGATAGTTTGTTATCATTCAGTTTTTCAATCAAATGTACCGCTTGGGCAGCCGCAATCCACTTTTCTGCGATTTGCTTGTTTTTGGGGAAACTGTGGAAATTATTATTTCCAACAGTACCACAGTCTTTTACACAACATTGTATCACCATTTTAATCAAATAATTTTTCTGATTATTAGAAAATTGATTGAAATCAAAATTCCGGAGTCGTTAGTTGCTTATTGTTTAAAATTAAAAAACGAATATGTCAGTTGAGCGCAATGAAGTTAGCTATGCGGTTGATAGAAGTGTATGTGTGCGCCGAGGTAGTAAAAAAATAAAACAATGAGCTGACAGACCCCTGCCCGAAAGTACTCGAAATTTCCTTTCCCACGACAACCCTAGCGACTATGAGAGTTCATGTATTGTCTACAGATACTCCAAAATAAAAGTGCATGTTTTGGGTTTTTGATCACCAGTAGCCACACAAGCGTCGAAGAATTTGTTGTCTGTAGTTTTGGCTTTGATAGCATGCATCATTTTGTATAGTTAGACATAGTTGGTACTTTTCCACAAAAATCGGGTTTTATTTTTGGAGATTGTATATTCTTAAGATTTTGACATTGTACAGCAATCTCCCGGTGGTTAAATAAAGAGAAGAAAAATAATAAAAGAATGGAAATTATGAGCAATTGAAAACGATAATTGGCGCCGGAAAAAGAAACGAAATCATGAGGAGTGTAAAAACGAAAACGAAATGATAAAGAAAAAACAATTTGTTGTTTTTGTTTTTTGTTTGTAACAAATTCCAAAACAGAAAATTTATTTTCTATTTGAACACTAATATATATATATAATTTAAATTTAATATATGATATATAATTAATACGATACGGTAATCAGGAAAACAGAAATAAATTTACATTTGGAATGTACAAATTGAATTTATTTTTTTTGTTTTTTTTTTTTATTTTTATTTTTCATACGATATATTCGACCCGACAATCTTCTTTGTTTTAAATGTTTTTTTTTGTTTTCTTCTTGTTGTTTTACTTTTAAAATGGTCTTTGATCTTAATTAATTATATAATTTGTTGTTTTTAATTACACTGCGGCTTACATTATGTTTATTTGTCACCAAAAAAAATTAAGATTTTTTATGTCCATGAGGATTGACTAAAAACAACAAAAAAACATTTTTTTTTGCTGAATATTTACAAGGATTGAATTGCAAATATGTTGCGCGCTGATGTTACTGCTGCTGCTACTCTTTTTTTTCTGATTCAAAAGCCTGATTGGAAAGCTCATCTCTCATATACATACGAACAAGATGTCATTTTCGGTATACATGAGATGCAAATGCAAAGCCTTTTATGTCAAATTAAAACGAAAAATTTGAAATGACCCAAAGAAACGTTTTTTTTTGTTGAAAAATCATTCGGATGGTTGAAGATTGAGGTTATGTTTTGTTTCTTTTTTTTGAAACAAATATTCGTACAATGATTCTTTGTTGAAGCGAAACGATAGAATAAAAATGGATAGAGCACAAAAAACTGAAAAGATTTTTGTGTTTTTTGTCAAGAGAAGACTGAAAACGTCCCGATGGAACTAGTCTGTGGAACGTATCTTTCAATCTCTAGAGAAAAGAAAAGAAAACGTCCCGGTGGAACTAGTCTGTGGAACGTATCTTCATCTCTATCTCTCTCACCATTTTCATCAAATTGTTTTGCAACAACGCAAAAAAAATCTTCCAAAAAAAATGATTTTTTTTCTGTAAATTTTTTTTAGTTTGTTTGTTAAATATAAACTTTTCCGTTTCTACCGCTAAAAACTGTACAGACAAATTTGAATTAAGTTAATTCGTACCTTAATGTCTAAAGAAAATTAAACTAAAATTAACAAATCATACAAATAATCACGAAAAATCAAAACTAAAATTGGAAACAAACAAAAAAAAATTATTAAAAACGGATTCCACAATGAAACGGCTTGGCCCGGCACGCACATTTGGTGTGAGTGTGGGTTGGTTGGGATTCATTGTGGGAAAAAAATTAAGAAATGTTCAACAACAATAAGTTTTTTTTTGTTTTATTTAAAAGCAAAACAGGATATGCGCTTATGAAGATTTGATTTTTAATTTTACTTTTTTCTCCTTCGGATGAAAAAATCATAACAATTTTTCATGGCTTTTCTCTCTCTCTCATTTCTCTGTCTTTTTTTTGTTATTGTCCGTCAGTGGATACAATTTCCGTTAAGAGATTAAGAAATCAAAAAAAGGAATTCAAAATCAATCTCACAATTTTGTTTCTTTTTTTTTACTTTTGTCTTCTAAATTTAGCACGTCGTAGTGATCATTTTCTTTTCGTTTTAAACTTGCATCTCTGTCTAAAATAATTCAATTGCACTCAAAAACGAGCTCAACTATCTAAAAAATGTTCATTATACTTTTCGGGGGAGATGTTATTATTAAGTCCAGAAATCATCCGAAAAAGGGGACGAAACGAAAATTAAATGGGAGGGAAAACGAAATCGGATGACTCAAACACTTGGGGGGAACAGAAAAAAATTCATTTATCTATTGGATCGCAACGTTACCAACAAAATAATATAAAACCGTTACGAAACGTGGGAACCGCATCTCCGCGATCCAGCATCTCGACCGCATCGAAACGATTCGAAAATTGTTTCCCGACGATTTAAATTGCTCCATTGCGTGTGATCCGGATAGCGAAATGTTTTAATCGAGAAAACGAATTCATTTTGTGTTCGAGAAAAAAAAATGAACTAAAGAAATAATTGTCATCATGAATGGTAAGCAGAACAGTTCATCGGTTTGTGATTCAAATGAATTGTACCGATTCGGTGTGAGACCATTATGAATGTAATATTGTACGTGTGTTACTGTTTTTGTTCAATTTTTTTAAACTGATTTCTGGTTTGTTTTCTTCGTTTCTTTTATCGATAATGTTTATTGTTGACGCAGAGTTAACTAAGTGGTTGATTTGTTGTGTGTGTGTGTGTGTGTGTTGGTTGATATTTTTAAATGAGTGGATTGGCGTACGGGTAATTCTTTTTCAGTCACATAAATCTTTCAACAAGCAAATTAAGTGTGGAAGGACAATCTTCTTCACTGAGGTGTTAATGCTACAAAGAATTTTTAATTTGTTTAAACACAAAAACAACAACAAAATACGGAAATGAAAACGCAAAAAATTTGTCGAAACAAAAAATGTTTTTTCTTCTTCTTTTTCTTTAAAAAAAACCCTTCCATTGCGATGAGACATATGGGCTGCCGGGTATATTTGTGTGTGTGGTTTGTCACAAAATTATAAATAAAAAAAAAGAATTTTTGTTTTGTTTTTCACATCGACAATATGGCGACATGATGGAAGATTAATATATACACATTCATACATAGATCTTATTAATTAACATAAAAACATGATTCTCTGATTGACTTTTTGACTTTTTTCTATTTCACTTTTCTTTACGATTAGACAACGATGGATCCAATTAAACAGAATGTCCTTTGTCCCATCACTGTAGTAGTTACTCTTAGTTTTCAAAATTAATTAACAATTTCCCGCTCTTAATTCTTTGTTGCTTGGGATCCACAAAAATTATGCTTGTTGTATATATATTAGATAGTTAGATGGTATAGTGGTGTGGTTTAAGTTAACCAAAAAAAAACTTGTACACGAAAATAGATGTTGGGGATGATGCGATGGTAAAATGTTTTTTTTTCCTCTCCTCTCTCTCTCTTCTTTTTTGGTGTTCGTTTATTTAGTGTAGAGATAGATGGCGACGATAAGACCGTACAGACCCAATACTTCAGCGAAAATAAGGATCAAAATCATACCGACGAACAGACGTGGCTGCTGGGCCGTACCACGGACACCGGCGTCACCAACGATACCGATGGCGAAACCGGCCGCCAAACCAGAGAAACCGACTGCCAAACCAGCTCCGAGATGGATGAAACCTCTGTACGCGATAAAGGGAACATTAGCAACGATCTGGAATAGACTGTTTTAGCGATATTGCGCTCGCGCGCCACTTACTTGTACAATGGATAGTTCTTTGGCTCATCTAAAGCACCAGCGATGAGTACAGCAACGACCAAACCGTAAATGGCAATGATACCCGCCATGACGACTGGAATGATGGATTTCATGATCAATTCCGGTCGCATCACTGACATAGCAGCAATTCCAGTGCCTGACTTGGCTGTTCCATAGGCAGCTCCGAGGGCTGTAATTTAAGAGGGGAGAAAACGAAATTAATAATTTAGTTGGTCGAGTCGGTTTGTTACAATTATATGTATATTTGTGGTTGTGCTGGTTGGCGCGACCGCACGGGTCAAAAGTTTCTTTTACCGAGAATCTTCCAACGAGATTTAACAAATTGTTGGAGCTCTTGGAGTTGTACCCCCACAACATTTCAAACGACATCTGTGTCACGTGACCTCTGTCACGTTTTTCTCCAGGACGTAAATTTCCATCGACTTAAAGGGAATGTCCACCATGACAATCCACCGCTTCAAATCGAATTTTGTGCTGCACCTTTTTCATTTCTCAATTTTATTGAAATTTCGGACATTCACAAAATTCTTCGAATACTTTTTCAGCACGATGCTCAATATTGTCTGGTTGGCTTTCTCAGCCGGTTTATTTTTAGCGAAACGCAATAATAAAAGAAATGTACGCATTAAATCGGCCCACACGTTCAATGTCTAACACATAATCACACAACTATCACGCCCGCCAGACGGAGAACAAAAGGCATTACGACATTAACTGTGCATTTTATCAATAAAATTTCAGAGGAAATTAAAATCGAAAAATTCAAAAAGAAACAACATTGGAAATGAAATCATGGCTTGAAGATGTGCGCAATTGTAATTTCATTTCAGTTTTTCAGTTCAAAAGGAAGAAGTTCTTTATCCGTCCGCATACAGTGAGGACATAATGCATCGCTTCTATGTAAACACTTCGGGTGATTTATTTTAAGAACGTCGAAATATGTGTAAATGGAAAACACGTAGATAAGGCGCGTAGTGTGTTTATCCGATGCATCCGAAATTAAATTTCAACTCAATATTTATAGTCAAATGCATTGTGTTGGAAAATTGAGGGAATTGAGGATATTGTCACCTCTACATTTTCACAATTGTACGACGACTTTGGAGGAACTGTCAAAATGAGGGAATTTTTTCTTTTGTTGAAAACGTTAAACGTTGTGCCCAACACTCGCTCAATCACCACTCTTGAGTCCTTGGGCACCCTTAAAACTGTCAATGAAATTCTACTCTTATCAGACTAATGGAATATAAGTCACAGAATGCTAGACGACCTTTTGCTACGAACTGCTCTCACTGCCCTTCAAAATGATTTATAAAATTAAAAAGATTTTAAGGTCTGACGGGCTAGTGATTTGTGTCTCTACACACTTAAGCCGGTTAAATCTCAGTTTACGTGACAGTTCGTTTAAACAATAGAGTTTTCATTGTGTAAACAAACTGTCAAATAAACGGAGGGATGAGCACTAAGTTTACTAACCGTTTATGCTACAATAAGGGAAAGAGAGAACAGTTTTTTTTAACTCTGAGTTAACGAAGTGAAGTGCGGACTAGGCTTTACTAGGTGAGAGTGGAGAGTCTCCAATTCTCACCTAGTCCCCACTGGAGACGATCTAATGACAACGGATTGAAATAATTGAAATGCTCATCAATAGAGGTTGCTGAATTATCTGAATTTTTTGTTCCACTTCTGTATATCACTAAATGCAGTTTTTGCGTATAAATTTGACAACCAAACATCTGGCCGAAAATGGATTTATGGCACCACAAAAGCCATCGTTCTGTTTGAATAAATCACCAATTCCGTATCACCGCGGTGATTAATTGAGTTGCCTAATTCAAGTACTTGAATTACGAAAAGTTTTTTTTTGTTTCATTTAATCGCAACAATTGCCTTTTATCGTTAAGCGCGCACATACAAATTTTCTTCGTGCGAAGTGGAATTGTTATGACTGATAAAAAAAAAATGGCAAATAAAGCTCTTGCACAGGTACGTAACGTTATAAGTCATGACATAAATTTAGATCAGGTGCTAATCAGGTGGTAATTTAATTGTGTGGATGATTGTCGTTCCACAAACGTATTTTTTTGTTAATTTGATCGTAATGAGCACTGTCGTTTGCTCACATGAAACTACAAAAAAGTTTTCCTTCTATACCCACCACGCATACATTTTTGATACACAATTTTAATAATTCAGGTGCAATATCACATGCGTTTTACGCAAGACTACACCAGACGATAAAAATAGAAAATTTGAAAAATTATTTATTTTACGTGTGTAACATTGGAACAGACACTGAGCATTTGTACTATATAATTCAAATGTGCCTATCCACTACGGGTTACGCTGCGGTGTCACATTTTGTTTTTCTTTAATCATTTGTGTTATTCAAGCAAACAAACAATCAGCAAATCGAATGCGATTGGTTGAATAAAATGAATCACTGTAACGCGAATGAATCACATGACACAAGCAGCTCAGTTACTCTCTTTGCTCATTCGGAAATATTATCGGAAAATTTTTCAGGGAAAACAATTTCTGGATGTATTATGAACATTGTTCCAACGTTCTACCTATGCCTTTTATCGAAGCAATAAATTCGAAAGATAAATATGGAACCGACTGGATTGCATTACTCCGATTGGTTGACGAACCATGTCATACATTTATCTGAACCCGCAACGAAACTTAAAACATTTAAATGAACGAGAAACGTATATTCAATCAGAAAGTCATACAAGATAACACGATAAGAGTGTGTGTCTCTGTGTATCATCGCATAAACGCTTTACGATTCCACATTTTTCGAATTTGAAATTGTAGTACGAGAAATGAATAAAATTTGAAATTAATTAAACAGAGCAGAATGTCGAGATAATTCGGTTCGACTAAGTCAGGTGATCAAGATGCAAAAGGAGAAATAAATATCCAAATCCAAACAAAAAACCACAATTCAATGGTCAAGTAACTAGAAAGGCCTATTTTATCAGGCACCAGGTACCTGGAACACAAAAGTGCTAAACCATCTGACCGTAAAAAATGTGACATAAATCAGCTGATAAGGCACAAAGCAACGTGACCCATGTCTGTATGTATTTGTTTGATCAAATGAATACAAAAACAAAGACCTGTCGTGAATAAATTCCGTCAAAATTAATGCAGATCCATTGAAATATATTTAACCAATGCAATTGAATTGAGTATCCATGCCATCCACCGTTTGTCTGTACATAATATTCAAATTTTACTATATTCAAGAATCACGTGTGAGTCATGCGAAAAGAGTTAACATTTTTTTAAACATTGTATTGCTCTTCTCGGACTGTTAAACGATGGGAATTTTCTTTTCCTTTTTTTATTTCCGCAATATTTGTGCATTTCTTCCTGTTCCAATAGGATCAACCCGGATCCATTACGAATCACGTAGAGTGATTGAACAAATGAATAAATTTTAATAATGGCAGTCGTCTTGTTGACAGATCAACTTGAATGGAATTTTGTAATCGACAGAAGTATGAGTGAGTATTCAACACTGATCGGAGAGCGTAAAACTACAATAATATTTTTCGTTTTTAATGAACGTAATGCAAATAATAAGAAGAAAAAAATCCCAATTGAATTTATTGCAAACATATTGTTGGCCCAATACACACAGAGACACGACGAGTGTGGAACAGGTAGACTATGGAGAGCATTTCATTTTTTTTTTTCACTTAACGATTTTTAATGTATTTGTAATGATAATCATGACAATGAGCATGTGACCCATTTTCAAGGTTTTTTCCAATCAAATTTCAACTGAATTTCGTTCGGAAAAACATCAGTCACAGCTTTGAAAAGTTTTTCATATCGAAAAGACTGAACCGAATTTTTGATGAATTTCGTATTTAGAATGCAACGGACGATAACAGTCGAAAATAGCAAACGCCCTAAATCTAAACAGTGTTGATGAGTAACAAACACAAGTTGGACTAGCTATGAAACAGGGAAAAAATATTTTCCTTTATAACGCAAAAATGTTCGTCCATTCAACTGATTCCATTACAACGAAGAGAAGAAAAAAAAATTATGAATAATTCCCGATAGTAGACGTGAAATATGTTGGCGCACACATCTTCAACTCAAATTGACTTGGCAAAACTTTTTTTTTTTTCTTGTAACTCGTGACGTCGGTGACACCATATTTTTGTCGATTTTACCGGTGTATTCATGGATTTTTATGGAAAATCCCGTGATTTAAGTCGATAATGTTATGGGACTGGTGATTTGAACACCCCCTGTGGAAATCATTTCCATCCATTTTGATATGAAAAATTTCTCACACAAAATGCAGATCATTCCATCCACCATAGTTGAACATCTACTGAAGTCTAAGTCCTTGGCCCAAAATCAATATTCAACAACGACGATATTTCACCGAACGAAAAGCGCACACATTATGGAGAAGAAAAATTTGGGTCTTACCGCTGAAAATGATAGCCGAGGCTGCTCCCATAACTCCGAAGAATGGTCCGTAGATTGGATGTTCTGCATCTGCCATTTTGATTGTATTATTTGTTCTTCTTTTTGTCTGTTTTAAAAAGGAGTATTTACAGGTTCAGAAATGATATCTGAAAACAGAACTATATCCACGCACTCACTGCACTAAACTAAAATCGAACTCCACTGTCAAAAAACGCTCTGGCTGACTGAACTTGAGAATCAGTCATATGACAAGCGTCGTATCTCTCTCGCTGTTATATAATTTGCGATTTGATTGGTTCGGAGCTGGTCACATGAAAGAGAGCGTCCAATCATTAAATGGCTTGTCATTGTGTTGAACGAGTGTGTGTAACTTTCTCCACCATTCGTGTACTACGTGAATCGATTGATGTTCCGTGGAAAATTTTTAATTTCACTCGATTGACTCGTGTCCCATTCCTGATTTTACTGAAATTTCCATTTTCATTGCAGATTATTTTCGACGATGACATTTTGGATCATTGCGTTGCCAATCGACTAATCGTTCGGCCGATTAAACATGCAATTATTTTTAATCGGTCATGTGAGTTCCTCTTCGTTCACAAATTCAAGTAATTTTGTTAATTTTGCTCTCTAGTGAAGTTGCTGCGAATTGATAGGGCGCAAGTTTTTGAAAATTATTGTGTGCCATGTACCACAGACACTGTGTGTTGTCTTTTGTTTCTTTGCCGTTGGTCGTCAATGGTTGGATCTGTTTATTGGTCTGTTGCGGCATCAGAGCAATAAACAAATCCAACCATACCACAGGCACGACACTAATTACTTTACCGGGTGGTTACTGTAAATGTATCTGTTATTCTGTTATTAAGGTACGCGTAGACTGGTGAATTTGAAAAAACGTTCGTAGATTGTCAGAGGTGTCGTAAAAGGTAAATTACAATTTTTATTCCCTTGACTGAAAGTCTTACGGATGATAAACACTCTAAAATGTTTGTCACAAAATGTTCACTATTGTTTACAAATGAATGAATTCACGTCACACTTTATTCATTCCTTGATTACACGATTCTTGAGTAATTTTGAACGGATTTCGAAAAACTTTTTTATTCGATGAGGACTGATAAATGACTGAAAATACTGAAGTGATAATCCTGGATATATTCCGAAAAGAATTTTTTCCTTGATTTCTTGGTGTCTTTGATAGATAAAAAGGTCCAACAAGTGCAACGAGTGTGAGGGATTCTTTTGAAAAACAGCCTACCGAACTCGGACACATTTTGAAGTGGACTTTCTCATATATGCCTAGAGAGGTATTCGACCCTAGAAGCCAAAACCGCTTTCAAAAAAATTCTTCGACGTTTGCGTGAGGTGATCAAAAACCAAAAATTAGCACTTTTCTTACAAAAATTTCTCCAGTTACACGAGCCGTACAGGGTCGTGTGGGGTTTCATTAGAAAGGTAATCACACACACTATTGAGCCGAATATGGACTTATTATTTTTAGAATTCATCCTCACTGAAATATGTGCAGTTGAAGTTTTCAACCGAAGACTTACACTGTTCTTACTGAAATTTCTCGAGGTTCCAGGATTGGTCAATACAGGTTAGGTTCAGGTCTGCTTCAGTTGCACCTAAAAATTTTAGAACCAAATTTCACGGTTAACCTGAACTAGACCGGTATTCACCTAGCCAGCAATGGTAAATTTCACGTTCAGTAGTTAATAATTCTGGTTAAACCTGAAACAAATTTTACGTAATTTTGTTCATAATTTCCTATCTAGGCATGATTAGTCTGATGGTTGAACCCTGAAGCCGAATTGAAACAAGTTTTTCTGAAACTGCGTTGCGAACATGCCTACTTAGATGATCGTAATGTGGGTCTTTTCTTCAATTGTTGCGAAAAGTCTTCTCGCAGCTAGTGGTGAAAAGTACTTTTCACCTCTAGTTGTGAAAAGTAGCTGTTGTCGTGTATATTAGAAATAATAGAATCATCAGTCGAAGCTCCATTGGTGAAAAGAAGTATTCAAAAATCTTGGTCATGTCCAATTATGGAAAAAAAGTTGTCGACCTTAATTGATTCTTTCGAAGATGACGCCTGTCAAAAAGCTCGTATACTAGCAGCATCTGAGAAAGAATCTGGTTTATGGTTAGGCGCACTACCATTTTCCTTTCTTGGTCTATGCCTTGATAATGATTTACTGAGAGTTGCGGTCGCACTACAAATTGGAGCTAAAATCTGTTACAGTCATTTATGCAAGTGTGGGAAAACGGTGGACGAATATGGTTATCATGGTTTAAGTTGTTTAAAAGCTTCTGGTCGTAATCCACGTCATCATTCTTTCAATAAAAAAATTCGTAGAGGCCTGGTGTCTGCTGGAATACCTGAACTTCGTGAACCTCCAGGAACTGTAAGAGAAGACGGCAAGCGTCCGGATGGTATAACATTAATTCCTTGGTCAGCCGGTAAATGTTTGCTTTGGGACGCAACTTGTGGAGATACTGTCGCTAAATCATATGTTAAACACACATCACGAAACGTTGGTTGGGTCGCGTCAACAGCTGAAGAGAAGAAGATATCACTGTATCGATCATTACTCGGTCAATACATTTTCGTTCCAGTTGGCTTCGAAACAATGGGTCCATGGGGTCTACACGCAAAAAAATTCATCGAGGATTTGGGTAAAAGAATTTCAACAGAAACAAACGAAAAGAGGTCAACATTATGTCTTAAACAAAGAATAAGTTATATATATGCAACGCGGCAATGCTATGTCTGTCCTAGGAACGTTGCCATCAACTAATGATCTTGGAGAAATCTTTTATCTTTTGCCCAAGCAGAAATCGAATATAAATTAATATAAATTGATGTAAACAGAGGAAGAAATTTAAATGAATAAATATTTATAAAATTGCGACTACGACCCAAATTCAACCCAAAAGCATACCTTTTTAGTGAGAGAATTAAGAAAAAATGACCAGCATAAAACCAATGAAAGTATGGGTATGGTCTAATGTCAGAATTTGTATTGAGCGGAGGAAATAGCGATTTCATATAAAAAAACTCACCTCTCAATGATTTTCATTGAAAGGTGAGTTTGTTAATATAAAATCGCTATTTCCTCCGGCTTGTATGGACAGACCATACCTGTAAGTGCAAGACATTTTGGGTTTGATTTTTCCGCCATAAAGGTTCTTGTATGTAGACAATAGACATGTGGCCATAGTAACTAAATGTCAAAAAAATGTTCGTAGAATTTCATCAGCTCAATTATCTGTCAAACCGTTCTGCAAAAAGTACAGAGTGCAACTTTTCGGCTAATTTCTTTCATTTCTTTCGGAAGAATCATAAAATAATAAAATCTCCGACAGCATGTCAGCAAGTCTGCGTATTTTCGGTGCACTCAGAAGCTGTCAATCGATTCTCACAAATGCTTCGCGTGTGCGAGCACTAAACCTAAGAAATCATTCCAGAGGTAAATAACACTCGACTCTTAACCCAATCCGAAAAGTGTGGTTATAAAATGCATTCCCCTTTCCGTCGCTACACACAGCCACCATTCAGAATGTTCGTTTCCTCAGCACCGTTCAAACCGAAGATAATTTCCATTCGATCATCAAGGACAACGAAAAACCAACCGGTCAATTGGACAAACATGAATTCCAGGCCGAAACTCGAATGCTACTCGACATCGTAGCTCGGTCTTTGTACTCGGAAAAAGAAGTAAGTCGAATCGTGCCGACCGACTAGTACAACCCTAACGAACAATCTTATCCGAACCAGGTCTTCGTCCGTGAATTGATTTCCAATGCTAGCGACAGTTTGGAGAAGTTCCGGTACACAAGTCATACCTCTGCTGAAAGTGAATACGAAGATGCTGGACGAGCACTGGAAATACATATTGGAACCGACAAACAGTCAATGCTGTTGACTATTCAGGTGAGAGAGTTAGTGGCTAAGATGAATATTGGTACTGAGACGGGATGCACAGTCTGAGAGAGATGAAGACTTATTGACTCGTGTGTTAGAGTGGTGTCTGCGATGAGGCAGCTCCCTGTTTTAAGTTAACTTCAAAAACTTCAACATTGTCTGTCAGTTCTATCGCTCCGCGAAGACCCGATCCAACCCTCAATTCAATCGATCTACTCAAACCACTGCTTCCATTTCAGGATACAGGAATTGGCATGACTCGTGACGAATTGGTCAGTAATCTGGGCACAATAGCAAGATCTGGCTCGAAACAATTCCTGCAGGAAATCAAACAGAAAGGCGACGCCGTCGAGAACTCATCGAACATCATCGGTCAGTTTGGTGTTGGCTTCTATTCGGCATTCATGGTGGCCGACAAAGTGGAAGTATTCACAAGATCATCGAAAACTGCGTCGCCCGGCTTACGATGGTGTTCCGATGGATCTGGTACCTATGAAATTCAGGAGGCCGATGGCGTGTCAATCGGTACGAAAATCATTTTGCATCTGAAGACTGATTGCCGGGAGTATGCGGATGAGGAGCGCATCCGAACGGTGATAAAGAAATACAGTAACTTCGTCGGGAGTCCCATCTATTTGAATGGGAAAAAGGCGAACGATATCCAGCCACTTTGGTTGATGGAACCGAAAGACGTTACCGTTGACCAGCACCGAGAATTTTACCGTTTCGTCGGAAGTTCGTACGATACGCCAAGATTCACATTGCATTACAAGACCGATGTACCGCTGAGCATCCGTGCGCTGTTGTATTTCCCCGAAGGAAAGCCCGGTCTCTTCGAAATGTCACGTGATGCCGACGTTGGTGTCGCATTGTATACGCGCAAGATTCTGATCCAGTCGAAAACGGACCAACTTCTGCCGAAGTATTTGCGATTTGTCAAAGGTGTCGTCGATTCGGAGGATATTCCATTGAATTTGAGTCGTGAATTGCTTCAGAACAGTTCGCTCATCCGTAAAATTCGTAACGTCATAACGAATCGCATTCTACGTTTCCTGCACGACAAATCCGTGAAAGAACCCGACCAGTTCGAGTCTTTCTACCGCGACTACGGTCTCTTCTTGAAAGAAGGAATCGTCACCACCGAACTGCACACCGACAAAGAAGAAATCGCCAAACTGTTACGCTTCGATTCCAGCCACAGCGTGGACAACAAACGCATCTCACTGCCCGAATACTGCAATCAGATGAAAGAAGACCAGAAGGACATTTACTACTTAGCCGCACCGAGCCGTGCATTGGCCGAAAGCTCGCCGTACTACGAAGGATTGAAGAAAAAGAACTACGAAGTGCTGTTCTGCTACGAACCGTACGATGAATTGGTGCTGATGCAGCTGCAAATGTTCTTGGGCAAGCCAATCATTTCGGTGGAGAAGGAAATGCGATTGGATCGTAATACAGAACCGGATTTCTGCGAGGGAAGTTTGGTTAAGGCTCAGGTTGATGACATCATTCCGTGGATCAAATCTTCGCTGGCTGGTAATTTCTTTCGCTGAATGCATTCGATGCTGGTCGATGACTCAAAATAAAAATTAATTTGCAGGCAAGGTGACCAGTGTGAAGGCAACATCCAGATTAGAGGATCATCCGTGTTGTATTACTGTGGAGGAGATGGGCGCGGCGAGGTAAGAGTTTATTTTCATATGTTTGATTCAGCAAAACATTACTTGGAGACAGGGTTGCCTTTCGACAAACAAAAACTTCTCAAAGGATGGATGGGAAATTTTCGATTTTTTATTAAATTTTCCAGGGCCGTTCTTGGCTACCCAAAAGCCCTTTGAGTATTGAATGACGAAAATGTGTAAAGGGCCGTTCATTCAAATGAAAAATCAAAAAGCCCTTCGGGCATCGCCGGAATGCCCATAAGGCCAGTCCGAGTCTGCAATTTTCCTCCATAATATATTTTTGGCCGTTCTACGGCCTTGTGACGTTACTATGAGTTAGCCATGTCTCCCCTTTCACTGCCGAATATTTACATTTATGACGATTCCAATCGAGACACCTAATTATTCGATCCAAAACCTTTTCCAGGCATTTCATTCGTACACAAGGTCATCAAGTACCCGAAGAAAATCGGTACGCACTGCTGCAACCACAACTAGAAATCAATCCAAAGTGAGTGCAAACATTTTCCGTATTTATTGCACCGAAATTTTCTAAACCTTTCCCTCGCAGGCATCCGATCATCAAAAAATTGTTTGACCTGAAAACATCGAACGAGGAATTGGCAAAATTGCTCATTCAACAGGTAAAGTCAGATGGTTGGACACACGAAGTTATGAATAGCAGTGAAAATTGAACATTTTTCTCTTTCAGTTATTTGCCAATGCAATGGTCGGTGCTGGATTGGCCGACGATCCGAGAACACTTTTGTCCACAATGAACGATTTGCTCACAAAAGTGCTGGAAAAGCATTAGCTCGTGCGACGTTCTTTTCGTTTAAATGAATGGATTTTGTTTGGTTGAATATATTTGTGATAGAAAATAAAAATTACTTAAAAACCCTCGAAAAACTTTTACAAACACTTCATTATGCTGGCACCATTGTCACAAGACTCACATTTTCGGCACAGAATTCTTTCGCACTTGGAATATCAGTTGTTTTGGGTTGTTATAAATTGGAACGCTTCGGTTCGACGGAAAATCTCTTATACTCCGTTAGTTTTTACGGTACGGGATGCAGGGCTGAACTGGTTCGGAAAATCCCAAAGAATGCTCAGAAATTAAAAAAAGGGAAATACAAAAATTAAAAAAAACCTTCAAGAATCGCCCAAATTCACAGAATGGTCTAACCTGCGCCTGCCGCGATGGCTAAGTGGTTATGAACCGCCTTTCCACCAAAAAGACCCGTTTTCGATTCCCCTTTTCCGACCAAATTCCACATGTGCGCCCAAAATTCAAAATGGAAAGTGAGAAGGGTTTAGCTAACGCAACGTTCAACGCAACGTTGAATCATCCCCATTCACGGTATTCTCTTTCACGACGCGTTCACGTATATTTTTCGGTGTACTTATCTTTGTTTACTGCAACGTATGACGTAATCAACATACGATACGAATTTGTGTGCAAATACATAGCCTCCATTTAGGCCATTTAGGCTAGACATCAATCAAGGAGTGGTTCGCAATTCACGTTAAGAGGCATCGATGCTTCGAGACCACGAATGTGTTAGATTTCAACAAAAAATAATTTGGTTGTAGAAGTTTGACCATCTCCGGGAAAACTGAGCAGTTTATGAAAATTTCGTTAAATGGCTAACGTTTCTCTGAGCCGGTCTAAGACGATTTTTATTTAAAGACAACACAGTCGTGCTCGTATTGCGGTCGTGTCGTGTATTTTTCGATAAAGATTCTGATGCAAAAATCATCGAAAATGAAATACGAGACATGCAAATGTAGGCTACAATTTTAGCTAAGGACCGATGCCTCTTAAGGGTAGAGTTGTTCAGACGATTTTTTTTATCAGTCAATTACGAGCCCCCAACGAGTCTGATAACAAAAGATGACGTCATCATTGCCATAAGAAATAACGTTTCAATTTACAAGCAGAGCGGTCGGCTAAAGCCTTGGGGTGTAGATGACGCTGTAGAGCTTAATGCTTATAATTTCCACTTACCGAAAAAGTACTCCGTGTGAGAGACAAAATTGAATTTATTCAATTTTTGCTTCGTTTACTTGTTTATGCTCTCTCATGTAGTACTTTTTGCTGAGCAGAAAGCATTCTTATGTGTCTGCAGCAAACTCATGCAAAATCAAAAGGTGGCTAAGGCTATTTTTTTAAGGAAAACGCGAAAAAATGACCTTCTAGAAGGTATAATTTCAAAGTTTGTATGCAGTGTCACCTTCAATAGATGATTATTACTCTAATTAATATCTAATTGTGTGCGGCATACGCTTAAGAGGCATCGATGCATTGTTGAAAAACAGAAATTTGGGCGATTTTTAAATACTGGATTTTAGTTTACTTTTGATAACTTTCCATCAGAATCCTTTTTGAAAAATGTACGACCGCAATTCCGACCACGAATTCGTAAGCTTTCAACAGAAAATACAAAATACATTTGGTTGAAGCAGTTTGACCGGCACTGAGAAAAGTGAGCAGTTCAACGAAATTTTCGTAAACTGCTCACGTTTCTCAGAGCCAGTCAAACTGCTACAACCAAATGTATTTTCTGTTGAAAGCTACCACATTCGTGGTTGGAATTGCGGTCGTACATTAAGAAAAAAGGATTCTGATGGAAAGATATCATCAAAAATGAAATATGAGGCGTACAAATGTGGGCTACAATTTTAGCTCGGTACCGGTGCCTCTTAAGTTCTCCAACGTCATCCACACCTAATAAAATTTCTTTGAACAAATTATTATTATTTTTTTAATTTTACCGTAGCGTCGTTAAAAAAATCATTAGCGACTATACAACCTTGGTTGGGATAGGAAGAAAAGTCGTTGACTGAATTATAATCAATATTTTATGTGATTCCATCATAGCTGCACCGAACATCGAACAATCTTTCTGTGTATACCAAATAGATATAATTCGTAGATTTGCAGAAATGCGATAAACTGGCTTTGGAAACCGGTCCATGGTTCTGCCTGTTCGTGGAAGTATTCAATTTGTGATTAGTTTATATTTAATTCGCAGTCTGTGCGGGTCGGGTGTACGAAGTCAGAGTCAAAGTAACGTTATAACGACAAGTGAACAATATGGTAAGTTTCTGAATATTTGAATTTTTGACCAGTGGAAAACAGATGAATCGATTGTCCATTTTCGTTCAATTTACCAAGTCAATACTCTCTGTACGACTTGAAACATGAACGTATCACAAGATTATGAAGGTTAAGGTGCTAGCTTAACTTGAAAATTGATTTCAATGTGTGTGCAAGCCTTAAATGTATTTCTATTAGAATTTCAGTTAATCAGTGGGTAATATTCTCACAACCATATATGATGACTATCCGAGTAGTTACATGGAAAAAGCAAAAAGCTCTTTTTCAGAAATATCATAGCACTTAATCGTAACCAAGTATTAATACTGGTTTCGCAGGTAGTGATGCAATTTTTGTATCATTAGAGCTTAGTATGACCTCAACAGCTTCCATACCAAGTTTCATACTTGATACACTTAAGAGGCACCGATACTTAGCTAAAATTGTAGCCTACATTTGTGTGCCTCATATTTCATTTTTGATGATATCTTTCCATCAGAATCTGCTCTGAGAAATTTTCTTAAACTCCTCACTTCTTAAACTTCTCAGAGCCGGTCAAACTGCTACAACCAAATGTATTTTCTGTTGAAAGCTACCATACATTCGTGGTCGGAATTGCGGTCATGTTTTTTTTCGAAAATGATTCTGATGGAAAGTTATCATCAAAATTAAACTAAAATCCAGTATTCAAAAATCGCCCTAATGATTTTCAGAAAAGCACCGATGCCTCTTAAGTGTTGTCGTAATATACATAACTACCGGTTTAAATGGTGTTCGTGCGTCCTATAATATCACTAGATTTGAGTTGATAGCCTTGATAAAATGTCTGCTCTGCGTTCAGGCACAAAATGTGTCACCTAAAATGATGTCACTTGTTTTGGAAGGATGCGCAGGATTTGCGTCACATTTCTTTCTTAAGAACTTTGATGGACTAATCTTTAAAGATTCATTGTTTCAGAATCCATCATTGACGATATTTCTGATAGCATGTTTGCTAGCGTCGTTTCATCTAATATTAGGTATGGAATAGTTATTTGTTTACCAAGTACAGAAAATAGAAAAGTCCATGAAGAGCGAAAGTTCGCTTGAAGAAAAATTTCCCATTTCTCCCCAAGCTGAACGCATAATTTTTCATCAGTGCGTGGCGTGAATAACGGTTTTTATCCACAAAACAAACACATCAGTTTGTGTCACCATTTTCAAAGCCAAAACAAATTGACAAGTGTAACGAGAAAAAATAAAAAATAAAAATTTTCTCACCTGAACTGTCATTAGAGAAAGCGTCAATAAAACGCTATCTTCTAACCGCCAAGTACCCCAAGTCAAGTTATAATTAACTAGTCTTCGGTTTTCTCGCTCTGATCATAATAGTCTATACTTTGAGGAGGTCACACAGATCGCCATTTTATTAGATACGCTGGAACACACCTTTTCCATGAAAACAATTTCACCAAAATTGAATTTGTATTGCGTGGTGAATTCTTTGTATGAAACGTGGTGTGTAACCCGAGTATCTGCATCTGCGTGACCTCCCCAAAGTACACAGCCTTGCTCACCGCATTTGATTGGAGAAAATAAGGTTATTCACGTCGCAAGGATGATAAATCATGACGTAATTAAGTAAATTAATTGACTGAATTTACCGACATTTTCGTACTAATCACAATCGAAATACAAAATGTAATTGTAGCGCAAAGCGAAGGAAAAGAATGTTCATTAAATACAGATTGTGACAATCATTCAGCATGCATTAAAGGTCGATGCGTTGAGCCCTGCCTATTAGACGTATGTGGCGAAAACGCAGCATGTGCAGTCAGTATCATAAAAGAATGGTGAGTTGTGCCAAAAAGTTTTCTGATAAAATTTTGGTATTATTCAGACAATCAACCACAATCCAATTTGCAAATGTCTACCCAACTATACGGGAAATCCATTTTTTAGATGTACGCAAAGGGAACCAGGTTTGTGATTTGAAATTGTTTCGCTGTCTTGTGTATTCGAGTTCATATGGAAGGTAATAAGGAATCTCACGCCAGCTTTTGATGCACTGTGACTAACAAAATGTAATTTTATGAATCACACCGGAGCGAGATTCCTAGCAGTTTTCATGTGTCCGGAGAAGGACAGTTAAAATGTCAAATTTTTCGTAGAAGAGGAATGTCCACCGAACGCATGCGGCAACAATACAGTATGCAAAGTTCTTCGCAGTGCTCCAAGATGCACATGCCTTAATGAATACGTCGGTAATCCAATGATTGGATGTCACCGTGAGTGCGAGTCAAACGATGAATGTGGCAGCGAAGGACGTTGTACAAACTTCTTGTGCTATCCTGATGTCGCACCAGGTGGTAAGTGCATTAATTGTGCATTGATTATGTCTTGTCGAACCTGTTCGTGATACATTTTATACACTGTCTGAAGCTGACCGTGATGATGGATCTTTGAGACAGTTAGATTAGATCTTTCAGGCTGAAATTTCGACAAGAAAGTGGAACTTGACCCTGACTTAATACATTGTGTTGTTACAGGATTAATCCGGCTCGATGATAGCGAAATCAATCCGGAGCATCCTTGTGATCCGAACCCATGTCGAGGATATAATGAGTTTTGTCGCGAGTTAAAGGGCCATGCTTTCTGTCAATGTCAGTATGCACCTTTTAGACGACTTCCTGAATCCGGCTGTAATCCTGAATGTGGAACTAAATTCGATTGTCCCGCGAATGAAACCTGTCTCAATAACAAATGTGTTCAATCTTGCCCAGGCGACTGTAGCCCCAGCGAAGAATGTTTTGTTTTCAATCATCAAGCAAAGTGCCGTCCAAAAAATTCTCGTCCAGAGTGTTCTTCAAACAATGTCTGTTCATCAGACGAAGCTTGTGATGGATATAAATGCGTTGATCCATGTCTCGATTATTGCGTCGAGCGTCATGCTGATTGCCAAATTGTGAATCAACAACCGATTTGCAATTGCAAACCAGGATACCATCGACACTCTTACGGTGGATGCTACCGAGATGGCGTTATATATTATGTGGAGTGATGAGGTGCATGCACTTTGAATGTCAACACAAAAGACAGTCTTTCTTAGTGAGAGATTGGCCGTTACAATTATCTACAATTTACTCATAGTTTGAATAAAGCAATTTGAATTAACAGTCGAACTGTGTCATTTCTTTCATTTCGAATGTCGAATATTTATACTTAACAGATTAATTAATTGGGCCACAATTTTAGCTAAGTACCGATGTCTCTTAAGGGTAGAGTTGTTCAGATTGAATTTTTTATTTTATTTTTAAATCAGTCGATTGCGAGCCCCAATTTATTATGAGCCTTATAACAAAAGATGACGTCATCATTGCCATAATAAATAACGTTTTAATTTACAAGCAGAGCGGTTGGCTAAAGCCTTGGGGTGTGAGATGACGTAGTAGAGCTTTATTCTTATAATTTCCACTTACAGAAAAAGTACACAGTGTTTACTTGTTTACGCTCTCTCACGTAGTACTTTTTGTTGAGCAGAAAGCATTCTTAAGTGTCTGCAGCAAACTCATGCAAAATCAAAAGTTGGCTAAGGCCATTTTTTAAGGAAAACGCGAAAAAATGACCTTCTAGAAGGTATAATTTCAAAGTTTGTATGCAGTGTCACCTTCAAAAGATGATTTTTACTCTAATTAATATCTAATTGTGTGCGGCATACGCTTAAGAGGCATCGATGCATTGTTGAAAAGCATAAATTTGGCCGATTTTTAAAATACTGGATTTTAGTTTACTTTTGATGATATCTTTCCATCAGAATCCTTTTTGAAAAATGTACGACCGCAATTCCGACTACGAATTTGGTAGCTTTCAACAGAAAATACAAAATACATTTGGTTGAAGCAGTTTGACCGGCACTGAGAAAAGTGAGCAGTTTAACGAAATTTTCGTAAACTGCTCACGTTTCTCAGAGCCAGTCAAACTGCTACAACCAAATGTATTTTCTATTGAAAGCTACCACATTCGTGGTCGGAATTGCGGTCGTATTTTTAGCCCCGTACAAAGTACTGGGGGCTTATAAGATTAATATGCCGTTTGTAACACGTCGAATTGGAAGCAGACAGTAAGGGCAAAGCATTTGGTTATGTTCATAGACTACGAATCCGCAATAAAAAAAATGTCCGTCCGTCCGTCCATCCGTCCGTCCGTCCGTCTGTGACCCCTCTAGCTTGAGTAAATCACAACCTTTTTTCAAAATTCTTTTTTTCCCCGATTGGTATCGACAAAAGTAAGGTCAAATTCGAAAATGGGCATGGTAAGGTCGGCCCTTCCAGAGCTAGGGCCCTATAGGTGTTCTTCAGTCTTTCGACGATATCTACCAAAATACGCACGCAATAGCTGCTTGTGATATATCAAATGAAAGGTATTGACGAGTAGAACAAAGTTGCTAAACATTGTTTTTGGGTAAGATGCAACGCGGGCTCGTTGAGAGGGCTCAAAAGTCGTTACTCGGCCCTAAGTGTTTTTTGCACATAAATCGAGTAAATCTCATCCGATTTTGCTAGATTTAGTTTTTTTATGGAAGGTAATTGAATACCGAAAAGAACGTGTCGAAAAAAGTTTCAAATTTGGGCCCTTGGACTAAGGCCGCTACTCGGCCCTAAGTGTTTTTTGCACATAAATCGAGCAAATATCATCCGATTTTGCTAGTTTTTGTTTCATTTGAGAGATAATTGAATGCCGAATAGAATGGTGGCAAAAAAAGTTTTAAATTTGGGCCCTTGGACTAAGGCCGCTACTCGGCCCTAAGTGTTTTTTGCACATAAATCGAGTAAATCTCATCCGATTTTGCTAGATTTTGTTTCATTTGAGAGATAATTGAATGCCGAATAGAATGGTGGCGAAAAAAGTTTCAAATTTGGTCCCTTGGACTAAGGCCGCTACTCGGCCCTAAGTGTTTTTTGCACATAAATCGAGTAAATCTAATCCGATTTTGCTAGTTTTTGTTTCATTTGAGAGATAATTGAATGCCGAATAGAATGGTGGCAAAAAAAGTTTTAAATTTGGGCCCTTGGACTAAGGCCGCTACTCGGCCCTAAGTGTTTTTTGCACATAAATCGAGTAAATATCATCCGATTTTGCTAATTTTTGTTTTATTTGAGAGGTAATTGAATACCCAATGGAAAGTTAGCAAAAAAATTTGGGTTTCTAAAATAATGTCGTAAATTGTTGGTTTTATTTGAGAGGTATTTCGTACGGGCTTTCGTAATTGCGCTATGCGCAATTTTAAAATTGAACACTTTCAGTAAATTTGATCATGCCCAACTTGACCTGCATTTTGGTAACAGACGCATTAGAGGGTTGTAGACGTATTAGGGTTCCGGGCGTATTATGGTTACGGACGAAATAGGATTACGGGTCGTACGGGGCTAAGTCGCAGCAAACGCTCCGACTGTTCTGATGCCTTGTTTTATAAAAGGATTCTTATGGAAAGATATCATCAAAAATGAAATATGAGGTACCGGTACCTCTTATGCTCTCCAACGTCATCCACACCTAATAAAATTTCTTTGAACAAATTATTTTTTTTTGAATTTTACCGTAGCGTCGTTAAAAAAATCATTAGCGACTATACAACCTTGGTAATTATTAGCGAATGGGATAGGAAGAAAAGTCGTTGACTGAATTAATCAATATTTTATGTGATTCCATCATAGCTGCACCGAACATCGAACCATCTTTCTGTGTATACCAAATAGATATAGTTCGTAGATTTGCAGAAATGCGATAAACTGGCCTTAGAAACCGGTCCATGGTTCTGCCTGTTCGTGGAAGTATTCAATTTGTGATTAGTTTATATTTAATTCGCAGTCTGTGCGGGTTGGGTGTACGAAGTCAGAGTCAAAGTAACGTTATAACGACAAGTGAACAATATGGTAAGTCTCCAAATATTTGAATTTTTGACCAGTGGAAAACAGAAAAATCGATCGTCCAGTCCATTTTCGTTCAATTTACCACTTCAATTCTCTCTATACGACTTGAAATTTGAACGTTTCAAAAGAGTATGAAGGTTAAGGTGCTAGCTTAACTTGAAAATTGATTATAATGTGTGTGCATGCCTTAAATGTATTTCTATTAGAATTTCGGTTAATCAGTGGGTAATATTCTCACAACCATAGATGATGACTATCCGATTACATGGAAGAAACAAAATGCTCTTTTTCAGCAATATTATAGCACTTAATTGTAACCAAGCATCAACACTGGTTTGGTAGGTAGTGATGCAATTTTTGTATCATTAGAGCTTACTATAATCTCAACAGCTTCCATACCAAGTTTCATACTTGAACTTGATACACTTGAGTGTTGTCGTTGTATACGACCGGTTTAAATGTATTTTATGTGGTGGTGTTCGTCCGTCCTATAATATCACTAGATTTGAGTTGATAGCCTTGGTAAAATGTATGCGTTCAGGCACAAAATGTGTCACCTGAAATGATATCACTTGTTTGGAGAAGCTTTGATGGGTTGATCTTTAAAGATTCATTGTTTTCGTTTCAGAATCCATCGTTTACGATATTCCTGATAGCATGTCTGCTAGCGTCAGTTCATCTAACATTAGGTATGGAATGGATATTTATACGGGTTAGAAATCTTACAAGTGTTCTTCCATGTAAATTGGCATGGAACTGGTCCCCAATTTTGGTATTATCTTAAATTTAGTGTGGAAAAATTAAAAATGTTCTCCCGAAATTGCAAAATCCAAAATGTTCTCCCAGCATAGATTAAGATTGGCTCACCTAGTATGTGTATATTACGTAGATGGAAGCACGGGGTTTCAGTGGGTTTCGAACATTTAGTTTTTTCATGTTGCAGATATTGCAGTGTCAAATTCTGTCCAAGATGTGACATATTTGCAAGGTATTGGCCTTTTTCACAAAGTATAATCAGCGTAACCTTCGTAAAAACAATCTTGAATCTTGAATCTGACAAGAGCATGTGTGCCAACGTGTAAAAAACAAATGTTCAAAACCCACGGCTGAACCGTGGCGATCCGCTTGTCAAACGGACAGTACATAAACAAATTCCATCACCTATTGCTAGGATGCTACGTAAGATTTCTGACCCATGGTTATTTGTTTAAAAAGGGGAGAATATAGGAAAATCCAACAAGAGCGAAAGTTTGCGGTCAGAGCGAAGCGAAAGGTGCAATTCACTTGAGTTAGAATTTCATATTTATCCCTGAGAATGCATAATTTTCCATCAGTGCGTGGCGTGAATCAAAGTACAAACCAGGTATGGTCTGCCCATACAAACAGGAGGAAATAGCCATTTCATATAAAAATAAATCACTTTCCAAGGATTTTCATTGAAAGGTGAGTTTGTTTATATGAAATCTAAATTTCCTCAGCTCCACACAAATTTTGACAATAGACCATACCTGTAGAGTATACGTTTATTGGCGTGAATAACCGTTTTTATCCACAAAACAATTCAATCAATTTGTTTCACCTTTTTCAAAACCAAAATAAGGTGACAGTTGCACAGAAAAAAAAACTCTTATTCACCCCATGGGAACAAGAGGTGAGAAAATAAAAAAAAATCATCAGAACTGTCATTAGAGAAAGAGTCAACACCGCTGAGTGGAGAAAATAAGGTTATTCACGTCGCAAGTATGACAAATCTTCTCATATCATGACGTAATTTAGTAAATTAATTGACTGAATTTACCGACGTTATCATATCAGTCTTAATAGAAATTTAAATGTAATTGTAGCTCAAAGCGAAGGAAAAAAGTGTTCAGTAAATGGAGATTGTGACGATCAATCAGCATGCATTAACCGTCGATGCGTTGAGCCCTGCCTATTAAACGTATGCGGCGAAAACGCAGCATGTGCAGTCAGTATCATAAAAGATTGGTGAGTTATGCCAAAAGACATTCGGATAAAATTTTCGTATTATTCAGACAATCAAACACACTCCCATTTGCAATTGCCCACCCAACTATACTGGGGATCCATTTGTTATATGTGAACCAGGTTTGTGATTTGTAATTTGTTTGTAGACTTCTGTGTTCAAGTTAATATAAGGTATCTCGTGAAGTGCCAACAAAATGACATTTTCCTAAACAAAATAAGTCATTGTAATGTCAAATTCTTCGTAGACGTGGAATGTCCACCGAACACATGCGGAACCAATACAGTATGCAAAGATCGTCACGGTGCTCCAATTTGCACATGCCTTAATGGATACGTCGGTAATCCAATGATTGGATGTCACCGTGAGTGCGAGTCAAACGATGAATGTGGCAACGAAGGACGTTGTACAAACTTCTTGTGCTATCCTGATGTCGCACCAGGTGGTAAGTACTTACATTTGTTGGTTTTCCGGGTTCCGGGAGCGGTAACAACCACAGACTACAAAGTGATCATAAATAATTTATTGAAAAGCTTCCGAACATGTTGACTGATATATGTAAACTGACTAGATTAGTTGCAACCCGAGCAAGGCATACTACACTATTGTCAATGTATGCTAGATCAATAGATTGCAAATCCAACAACATTAATTGTGCATTGATTATGTCTTGTCGAACCTGTTCGTGATACATTTTATACACTGTCTGATGGATCTTTGAGACAGTTAGATTAGCTCTTTCAGACTGAAATTTCGATAAGAAAGTGGAACTTGACCCTAACTTAATACATTGTGTTGTTTTAGGATTCATCCGGCTCGATGATAGCGAAATCAATCCGGAGCATCCTTGTGATCCGAACCCATGTCGTGGATATAATGAGTTTTGTCGCGAGTTAAAGGGCCATGCTTTCTGTCAATGTCGGTATGCACCTTTTAGACGACTTCCTGAATCCGGCTGTAATCCTGAATGTGGAACTAAATTCGATTGTCCCGCAAATGAAACCTGCATCAGTAACAAATGTGTTAAGTCTTGCCCAGGCGACTGTAGCCCCAGCGAAGAATGTTTTGTTTTCAATCATCAAGCAAAGTGTCGTCCAAAAAATTCTCGTCCAGAGTGTTCTTCAAACAATGACTGCTCATCAGAGAAAGCTTGTGATGGATATAAATGCGTTGATCCATGTCTCGATTATTGCGTCGAGCGTCATGCTGATTGCCAAATTGTGAATCAACAACCGATTTGCAATTGCAAACCAGGATACCATCGACACTCTTACGGTGGATGCTACCGAGATGGCGTTATATATTATGTGGAGTGATGAGGTGCGTGCACTTTGAATGTCAACACAAAAGACAGCCTTTCTTAGTGAGAGATTGGCCGTTCCAATTATCTACAATTTACTCATAGTTTGAATAAAGTAATTTGAATTAACACTCGAGCTGTGTCATTTCTTTCATTTCGAATATTTTTATACTTACCAGATTAATTAATTTAAAGCTTCTAAATGCTGGAAATTTCGTCGTAGATGGACTGACTGACCTCACTTATGCACTCAATATAATTTGTTTTATTTATCACAAATGTCACTATTTCAGGGCGGCATGTGACTTTTCTCACTAATTTTTTTAAAAGAAGCGATAGTGACCTACTTTTTCTTGATTTTTTTTTACTTTTATCACTATTTCCAACTATTTTGAAAGAAATATTGAAAAATCGGAACAATTCCTTATTTCAACTTAATATTTATTACAAAAAGACGTCAAAAAATTTTCCGATTTTCCTAAGTATTACGGTACCTCGGTTTTTAAGACGTACCACAGTAGTCCACTTATCCCATGTGAATCTAAAATTCGCAGAGAATCTTTTTTAGTTGAACAGAAAGTAGCCGCAGGTAGCTGTATTCTGGGACCAGTATCCTACAGATGCTTCTGCAAAGGTTTCATTCTACACGCAATCTACAGGTATACGACATTCAAACAATAAAAGAATTGACGAACTAAAATGTTAAGATGTAGTTTCGCCTATGAAAATATCGTATCTATAGACGAAATCAGCTCAAAAGTTTGCCTGTAAAAGTTCATTTGAAATGTATTTCAGCTCCCTATGCAGTAATAGAAAGCACTGGAATTAAAAATTCAAATTAGTTTAAGTTTATGTATTGGCAAGGTCCAAAAATAGGGTGAATGTGCTGGAATGGAGAAAATCATCTCCTGGAAAACCCTCAGCTGATGCGATTTTTCGAAATAAATTCAATTGTTAGTATTTAACGAAAAAGACATTAAAGTTAACTTTATTTCACTGTGGCGAAACTTAACCTCAAGTTTTTGAGTAAAATATCTTACTTGGTAATGGAACAAATGGTGGAAATGGCAATTCTTGTGTGTTTACCAACCTGGACTACAACTCGATCGTCAAAATTCACACAGCAGTGCCAATTCCAGTATTTGTTACATTGGTAAGTAATGTACTACTTGAATCAAGCAAAGGTAAACAATGATAGCAATCGCTCAGCTAGTTTCCTTAATCGATGAGGTAAACGGGAAATAACTCCGGTATTTTATTTTTCCTAAACGGCTGTCCGTAAGTCTATAAACAATTCAAAATTTTTAATCACCTTCCTTTATGGTACATTCAGATATCCACGATTTAATAACAGAGTCTGTTTAAATATGTGCTGTTAGGTCTTAAATGTATCAGATGAAGTTCTTTTGCTCTAAAAAACGTTTGTAAAAAAATATTTCATTTTGAGTCATTTCAGTTTAAGGGACAAAAACAAGTAATCAGATAACAATAAGTTCTTAGGGCCTTCCAACCGCCAAAACTACGGTTCTTATTATTTTCAGATGTCCCAATCACACTTTGTCATCCAGTAAAAGGTTTTGTCTCAATAAAGTAATCAATAAATCGAATTTCGTGCTCCTTTTCCAAGATTTTTAAACCTTCCGCACGTTGCCAACAAGCGCTAAGGTGTTACTTTACTTTTTCTTAGTATAAAATGGCGATTTAGAGTTGGTTTTTCTCACTATTTGGTTACTTTTAGTAAATCAATTCATAGTGAGAAAACCAACTATTTTCGGTAAATTTGATCACTTTTTTTACTATTTTCTGAAGAAAAATCACATGCCGCCCTGCTAGTAAATACTAGTAAATAGTATTTACCATAGCACTGAATATAGTACACCGGCAACTCTTATCTTTTATAATGACAACATAGTAGTAGTGTAGTTGATAAGGACCATTTATACGAGAACGTTTACACTCGCATAAAAGCTGGGCTACCCTTCTTAAAGTTAGTTTTTCTCATAGGTGAAATTATCGGTGGGTTCCTTAACTATAATTCCAATAACTTAGCAATAAGAAAAATTGACTTTTAGAAGGGTAGCCCAGCTTTTATACGAGTGTAAACGTTCTCGTATAAATGGTCCTTATCAACTGCACTATAGGGTTAAATAGACCCCTATTGGAAAATCTGTTCTACTGCTTGGTTGCAGATGCTATGTATTTTCAGCTTCCCTAAATCTGCTGCCGGCGGCCATATTGTATTTTAGTAAAAGTGATATAAAGTGGGAAAAATTGTACTTAGATAGTTTCTGTTAACATAGAAGTAATTGGTTATGTGTGTGGGGTGCTTCGGGCATTCCATATATGGACATCTATATTGAGCTATATACAGGCATATAGAGCTATATACAGGCATATAGAGCTATATACAGGCATATAGAGCTATATAATAGCAAATTCATTTGTGGAATGTTTATTTATAGGAAAATATAGGTAAATATAGCGGTTTAAATAGGAATTTATGAAAGTTGACTTCGTACGGGGCTGTCTATATTGCCTCCGGCAATTTATGTTGTATATGATAACAAGACAAATAGTGGATAATGTAAGTCATTTTAAAGACAGAATAACTTTTCAGTAGAGAAGAAAATGAAGAGTTTCACATTACAGGCTTTTGATACGAATAGGTGTTTCGTACTATTCAGCGTTATCTATGTTTCTACTATGACTATTAGAATTCCATACCCTATTGATTGCAACACCAACCAGTTCTATCCCACCTAAAGAGTACTCCAGGGAACCTTAGTCCCGGTGTGTCCTGACTCTAAGAGTTCCTAATCCATGCACAGGCCTTATTGTTTTAATTCCAATCGCTCTAAGTCAGCATGGTAGAGAGGAAATTTCCTAATCAATATGCTATTGTGAAAACGATGTCACTCGAGTCGATTCGCTCTTCAGGATTGCGATCATCTGTTGTCGACATTTAAAATATTCACAAAAGTAAAAATCGAAAATCGTCGAACTTAAGATTTTTTTTATCGTCATCCGCTGTAACATTTGGTGCTCACAATTCAATCGGTTGATTATTTCTTTTGAATCCAACTTTTCGTTTAAATAACCGTTGCATTGCTTCTTTCATCGGTTTGGCACGTTCGGCATCGTCAATATCATCATTCCACGGTTGAACTTCACCTGATGCCCATTTGACATAAGTGTGGAACGATATCAAAGCTAGAACGAATAATGTCCAAAATACCGATCCCCATTGCTCATATTTTCCCTGAAAAAGCAACGGACCTTCTGCAAAATGACAATATTTCGCGATTAGATGAAAATTTACATCTGTCGTCAATAGGCGAGTCAAATAGGGAGCAGCAAATCCACAAATAGCTCCTGCTCCATTCACTAATCCCATCAAAGCTCCTGAATAATTCGGACATAGGTCCAAAAAATTAGCCTGGGCACCAGTGTAAAATGCATCCATAAAACACATAGCCAATATGTAACATGCCAACGCAGCCACCCTATCACATTTTACGTGGTAAATCAGCAATGTGAACCCAGCAGATATAATTGAGCCTGTTAACGGTGTTGAAAGAGGTCACACATTTCATACCTTTCTCAGTTGCATACCATTGACACCGAAGATTTTTCTAGCTCGGGTACGTGTGACAAATTCTTTGCTGACTATAAAATCGCAAACGATTCCACATAATACCGAAAATAGGTAACCGACCATGAACGCTATGGACGTGGACCAGACCAGGTCGGAGTTATTGAATTTTAGCACGATCTTCAAATAATTTGGCAATTCCGAAGCTAAAATGTAAAATCCCCAATCGTGAGCGATCTGAGCAATGATCAAAACCAAAACTGCAGGACTAATGATCATGCTGACCCATGGTATTTGGCAGAACGTTTTCGTTTCCACCAAGTCTCCGATTTCATTTTGTAAATATGTCTTTTCCTCGACACTGATCCTCGGATGAGTTGTTGGAGTGTTGAAGACTAAAAAATACTAACAGTTTGCTTTCATCTCTCGTATCCAGAGTTACACATGGAAGGTTTGTCTTACGAATGCGATATTCCACAATATTCCAAGGATGCCGAATGTGTAAAATATTGATATATGACAACCATCACGTTCGAATCCAGTCAAAACATTGACTATGGTCGACCCAATCTAAAGACAATCGTAGTCAAGTTAATTATTTTTTTGGCTCTGACGGCCGATCTCTAACGCTACAGACAAAACGGCTCGAGCTTTTTGTAAAAGATCCAACGATCGCTCACTATGGCCAGTCAATGGCTTGTGTAAGTCAGGACTAGCGGACAATTTCATATCCTATACTAAAGAAATCCCGAAGAAGAGTAAGGACATCAGCGCACCTAAACTTTCTTTCAGCGATTGATTGGTCAAAACAGCAAAGACACGATAAAATTGTTGCAAAGCACCTAGCAGGGTCAATGCAAAATTACCATTAAGGCTACTAATGGTATTATTGGTATCAAAATACTACTCTATTTGACGTGGTAAAACCTCTATTACCCTGCTAGGTGCTTTGACTGTTGGTATAAGTAACCTTCAATAGTTACCATGGTAGACTTAAAGGTAGTTAAGTACATATTCGATCGCACTACAACCTCTAGGTTGATGTTGATAAACATATTTTTGGGCTAATAAGTTCTCAAGACAATTAATCAGCAAGATTAAGCTAATTGAAGTAAAAGATTTTGCAAAAGATCCAGACTCGATAATTAGTCGTGATGTGATATGCTTGTCGTCGGAAAGTCGACTACAATGAATCTACCCAATTAATACTAATGTTCCTGACTGTCCTTGTCCATGTAAATAAAAAGTCCTTGTGTACTGTACTTGTCCTCCACAAAACACTATTGACGATACTCTGCCTCGCTCGTTTTTTGGAATCCAACACGATAAAAGGTATATCAACGCGGGATACGCATGCGTTTCCACAATGCCCATGACAAATCTCAACGTTATCAATCCATCGGCACCACCTGAAAACACATTCAAGATAAACAAGTTTCGGTGACCTGAGTGTCTCAGATGCTAATTAAATACCATATTGTGCAACGATTGGTGTGACTAATGTGCACAAAGCTGTAAAAAATAATCCCAAATTGAATATCGTTTTTCCGCCATATTTCTGGCCTAGAAACGCTGCCGGTATGTACAGCAAAGCGTAACCAATGAAAAAGGCCGACTTTATGAGACTGCCTGTTTCTTCGGACCATTCGACTGATGTCGTCGTTGAGCGGAACGAGCGGAACGCAGAAAACTCAACTATCTGTGTACCATCCATCATTGTTGATCTCTGCAGCAACAGAAAACAATTTTTGATTCTGATAGTTCCATTCACTCAGTGTTGAACTCACCGTGTGCTGATAAAAGTTTGGATACGCTCTTAGAAGCTTGTCGTGCTCGCTACCTCGATTACGACTATTGACGCTGATCATCTTCAGCATTAACAAATTCAAGCATAGTCGCATCAGATAAACATTTACTAGTCCCGTCAACGCCATCAAAGTCAGTAGGGATCGCTGAGAAAACACTTCATTTAGCGTTTTATGTGAAACTACAATGAGAGACTAAAAGATTTTATTTTTGAATTAGGTTCTTACATGCTGAATTCCTCATTTTGTGGAACAGTGTCATAGAAGGTCTCCATTTCAAAGGATCCATTCGTCGCCAAAGTTTACAGTTAATTTGCAATGCGTACTCTGATCTGTTCATGGTTCAAAGATTATGAGTGAAAGAATCGCCAGGCTTGCAGTTTTCTCTCTTTACACTTCGCAGAAAATAGGACAATTAACAGGGCCAAACTGGCTCAAAAAAGCCACTCGGAAGCCCAAACATAAAAATTGTCTAACAAAAGTTTCTAAAAATCCAAAAGTCCCTCCGGGAATCGTCCAAATACACATTACATGGGCAGCTGGGATAATTATGTAATCTTTGATGTATTTGATAAAATAACATTGTCGTAACGTTAAGAGGAAAACAGACGAGCAATTTTGAGTCGCTGAGGTCAATAATTAGGCTGTGTTTTTCTCTGTAATCCAATGTGTCCAATGCGTAGCATAGGTACGTTGAAGAATTGAAAATACATCATAATTTTCGATTTCTGCAACGCAAACCTACTCGTGTGTTTTCAACTTTACACCCGCTTCTGAAAATCAGCTATTACTATAGGAAAATTCTGTATTTTTGGATTTTTGGCCTTGAAGTGCCATTTTACAGGGTTGAGGGTTCGGAAGGGTTTTTCTATTATATTTCTGGATGTATGGATACTCTGACGCTTAATATAAATAAAAGTTCTCGACGAGATGAGTCTAAGAAGAAAAAAACTACACAAATTGACCAAGTGGTAGGGGAGATATATACCCTGGGCTCCTCGCACGGTGTAAATTTTTGGTGCATGGCATGTGAGGTTTTTATCCGACATTTATGAAAGTTAATTTTGACAAATTTTCAAATTTCGTGAAATTTTCGTGTTTTGTCAAATTTTTGAATTTCGTCAAATTTCGTCCAATTTTCGAATTTCGTAAAATTTTCGTTTGTCGTCAAATTTTGTCAAATTTCGATTTGTATTACCCTTCGATTTCGATTTGGATTACCCTTCGTAATCAGGTAAATATTCGCTAGTGGAACATAAAAATGTTACAACTAACGAAAAATTTATTAAGAAAATTTCTCTCACTTCGCTCGCTAGTGAAAGAATTGAGAATTTTTTTTCAGAATTTTCCGAGTTTTTTCATAATTTTTTCGGAATTATCCAATAATTAAAATTCCCAATAAGCCCTGTTTTATGACCGTTAGAAAATTCCCATTTTTGGTACATTTTCTGGGAATTTTATCTAAAGCCGCTAGAAAATTCCCATTTTTGGTACATTTTTTAGGAATTTATTCTATTGCAACGCTTATTATTGAGAATATTCTGAATTTTTTTTTCAAAATTTTTGGAATTTTGGAAATTAAATTCTCAGCAATAGGCCCTGAGTGAAAGTATACAAGTGTTGATTAGGAGAGGAAAGAATTTCGGTGTTTTCGGCAATTTGTACAATAAATGAGCCAATGAATCGGCAAGGAGAATGCCGTAAAATAATACAATTATATTCGAACCAAATTTAATGGTAAAAATTTGGTTCGAATGCATAAATCGAATAAAAAATCAACTGAAAGGCCTTTAGGCCAGTAGGAAATCGAAGAAAATATTGAGAGAATTGACTCAGTACGAAATCGAATAATAAATTGAGAGAAAGGCCTCAGTAGAGAAATTTCGATTGGAAATTAAAGATTTTGCCTATGTTCGCTACATTTGTTTAAAATTTTAAAAACCCCTGTCGGGACTTGGCCCGACTGAAGCAAAAGTCCCTTCGAGAATCGCCCGAATGCCCAGTATGGCCAGTTCGGGTCTGGTAGCGCTACACTTTTCTATTCAGGCAAGAGCAGTCGAAATTCATAAGTAGGCCTTTGATTTTGGTGCAAAACGCTTCCTAATGCACGAAACGAATAAGTAAATGATTATAACGGGATCTAGGTCCCTCCTTTGAATGAATTTTCGTCGTCTTCTCCTGCTTGGTTTACTTTGCACTGTCGTGGCATTACGTACACTATCATGTTACGTTAATTGACATTCAGGTTCATTCATTCGTTCATTCATTCAATTTATTTATTATTCGACTAGACTATTCCGAGAACATCGAGCATTCAGTGAGCTCTCTCTCCATTCACAAACAGCATTTCTCTCAACCACCTCTCCACACATTAAAGAACACACGCACACATAAGCGGTTTATGTATGGGAAACGGTTGTATATAAGCGGCCGTTTGTATTTGTTTCCGACTGATCGGTTCAAATGAATTCTGTTTCGTACGATTTCGTCAAATGCATTTGGAGTTCGCCGAACCGTACATCAGCTCGTAGAATAATATCAGAAGTGTGTTGCTAGTATATTTTTTGTTCCATTCAGATTGATATGTGACAAGATGGCAGACGATTGCATGGACGGTTTGTGTTTATTAGGTGGCACAGAGACGAATTGTTTAGTTAATTCTTCAGTGAAAAGTGATGAGAAATCGATAAATGTGAATAAACTTGAATGTGGAAACAATGTTGCTAGTGTTTGCGGGCCAATCGGTGCAGCCGAAACTCAGAAAAGTTCAAATAATTCAGTGGATAAGAAATGTGTGAGCGTTACCGATACGACCAACAATAAATGTGACGGGATAACAATAGTGAATCGTTGTGCGAATAAACAAAAGACACCTGGACTAGTTGGATTACCCAGAGCCAATCTGAAGCAATTAAAGGATATGAAAATGTCATCAGAGGATACGCGTGAGAAACGTCGCTGTACAGATAGATATGATTCCTCCGAATCGTCAGACAGGTGAGACTTACACAGAAGAAGAGAAAAAAAAACATTTTTTTTGGTTGAGACTTTTTTATGGGCTCGTTTTTGTTCTGTTGAAGTGAAAAAAAGTTTTGATGGAATAAACGCGCCCCAATAAAAAATAATAAAAAAAAAACGAAGAGGACACATTGCACACACTGAATTGAGTAGATTTCGATCCATCATTTTGTGTTAGTTTTGGTCATTTTTGTTGGTTTCCTTTTTTCTTTTAAATTATTTTTTATTGAAACAAAAACCTGCTGTTAGACATTCTTATTCATTATATAGCTGTACATATCCCGCATCAGTCTACCTTCTTGTTTATTTTTTTTTTTTCGTTCATTTTATCTGCTCCGTGAAAAAGTCAATAATACACACTCGAGTGTATGAGGATTAACACACAACACATATCTCGCCAGTGAGCGTTTTGTGTATGTGTACGGGGTCTCTTTTATCAATCGTTTTTCATTTTCTTTCTATAATTCAATTAATAGAAGACTCGCTTGACGATTCATTGACTGAACATCAGATTGAATTTCTGTCACCCAGAATATAGTTGTTATAGGAGAAACAATCGACCGAAAAAAGAAGAAATTGTTTATCGAAATGATGAACCCGTGAATTCTGCGCCATTTTGATTAAAGACCCTTTTTCACCATAAAATATTTTATTTTTCGTATATTTATATACAAACCAGCCGAGAGTCACAAAACTGAAACTCTATGTGCACGGCGTGGAAGAACAACAGTGAAATATAGGGAAAACGAAGGATGAAATGGAAAGAATATAAAAATTATGTACAAAAACTGACTGAAGTTCTCTTCGTGTGTAAATTTCAATCCGGTTTGTTGTATTTTTTTCATTTCATTTTTTTTTCTGTTGTTCGTTGGTTCATCGTTTGTTGGAAGAAATATGCAGGCAGAGAGTTTGTTGAAATATTTTTCGAAACTTGTTGTTAGTATTATTAATTATAATTTTGTATGCTCTTGGAAGGGGGCCTGAAGGGGACGTTTTCTGATTTTTTGTTGTAGTTTTTGGTTTGTGTCTTTTTTGGTGAACCGTCTAGTCGAACTGGTCCGAGCGAGAAATTTTTTTGAATTAATTCGCTTACCAACAGACACAAACTTTACCAATTTGTTATCCAAGCAAAATCCTAGAATTTAACGTTTCATAGAAAAACCATTCTTGCAGATAAATCAATTGATTCCCTCATAGAGAAGCGAGAAAAAAACCGGATCCAATTAATGTAAAAAGGGTGAAAGTTAGAACTAGCTAATGCTCGACTAATGTTCTCGTAGAAGTAACTTATTCGCTTTCCCACCGCACTGTCATTGAACCCTTAGGCGCCAAAAAATCGAATTTTATGGAATTTTGATCAATTTCTTTATGGTTTGTATAGGGGTGAATTCAACATTTTACTTGCCGTTTCATCTCTCGATGCCAATTTGGTGTCAGTTCATCTCTTTCGTGTCAGGAATTAGGTTAGACCATCCAGACAAGTTAACTTTAATTGACTCTAAGCACAAAATTGTACTACGGTATACCTCCAAAATGAACCGATTTGTTTTTGTAAGTCCAAGCTCTACAGCCGCACATAGAAAAATTACGAAGTGGTGGACCCATATCTTCGACTTTGATAAATTCGATTGATCAAAAGTGTGGCTGTACATATATATGTTCTAGCTACTGGGCAGCTCAAACGAACGTTTTATTATAGTGGCTGCAAACAGCCTCACTCAAGTTTTGAGTGGCTGACAAAATGTGGTGCAGTGCCGGTGTTACTCATTTTATGGCGTCCGTCTCTTGCATTATTTGTAATCTATCTGCGGTCTTGTTGTTTTTTGTCGTACCTCTGTACAATGTAGATAGCTGATAAATAGTGAGAGTTTTAGAACAAAGAGACAGATAGCCCGAGAACTGTTTCACTGAAATGTGCTTTCGTGAAATGAGCGAAATGCGCAAGTGCTTTCGTACAAATGAATGCTTTAGGCTTAGGTGCTGTAGTGCAATTGACTCAATTGCTGTTTTAGATTTACATCAAAGATTCTTGGAGCGCACATTTTTCACCAAAACAATGACATTCTGTATTTTAACAAGGGCTACGGACTAGAATTGGTTAGAATTCGTCTTTCTTCAATTTTAAAAGGATAAATGCTCAACATCAAAACAACGGATTTAAAGCTGAAACTTGATCGGAGGCAAAGCCGATATCAATAAGCACACGAAAACGAAATTTGTTACGTAATGGCTTTTACATACTGACAGCGTCGAAAGTAGTGCTTGAAACATGAAAAGTACAATTTGCGACATGTGTCATTGGGTTTCATGTATTTATTGACCTCGGCTTCGCATCGGAACGACCAAATTCACACAAACATTCGACCTTCTAGCTTTTTATCGCTTGTAATGTAAATGACAAGTACTAGTGCACTGTCAGAAAATAAAGCACGGCGTTTAAAAATGGAATAGTTAAAGTCGATGCGATGAAATCAACAAAAAATCGCAGCTCAGCTCACCAGTTTTCGTCTAAAATCGAAAACATTTGAAGTTTCCTACCAACTAAATACACCGAATTTCAACATTTAACGTTTGACGTTCAAGTCGAAACACCTAAAAACTCTCTATAATCTCTTCGACACTGATGCTTTTTACAAAACGAACTCTAAAATGGGAGAGGCTATATTTATTCCGAACATTACAAATAATATCGTTTGCTCGAACAAGAAAACACCATGCCATTGGTAGTTATTTGCAGCGATATAACCAGATCTAAACGTTCATTTTATGTGGAGAAAAATATCTTTATAAACGGTTATATTATGCGCTCATACACCCATCATTCGAATAGAATTTCCACGCGGCCAATTCAATGGAATTTATGTTAGAAGGGAAATTCAATTTTTCGGTATTTTTAAAATGCAACCGAATTTCGAGGTTTTTCGTCATTCCGAATAGTAAAATGCAAATAGATCAGATGGAAATGTGTGTGTTCCGAGAGATAGAGAGAGAAACTATTCAATTTTACTGACAGCTAAATATTTTCGATTCGATTTCATTTGACGTAGCGCCGATGATAATGCACTTTTTATTGAAATTAAAGCGTACGACAGTAATGCTAAAATTAGTCGACAATTTGAGATAGGTTTCAAACACGGAAAATATGGTAAAAGAAAACTGACAAACTTACACCATCAAAAACTTGAATATGCGCGTCGTCAGATCAATACTCTATGTACAGAACTCTTACACGTTGTGTAAGTTGTGTAAATTTTAAAACATCCACAAAAATCTCTTGTTCGTGTTTTTACATTACACTCATAACTCGCTGCGAACGACTATGTGACAGAGCTAGTATAACCTTTCGACTGTTAACTGTCGTAATGGCGAGAAAGGTCAAAATCTGCTTTTTAAAATATGATTATGATTTCTGGCTTCAGCTGCTGCAGCCGTCTTAATTAACTCTAGTTGATTCTATGATGAGATTATGTTACCGAAGAAAAAGTTTCTGAAAATTTCGAACAAAATTACGGCACGTTTGATTGTATACATAAAATACCCATCTGATTCTGACGATAACACAAAAATAAAATATTTTCGGACAAATAAAACCATGCCGTTAAAGATCTCAGCCAGCCGTAATAATAATAATAATAAAACTTTTGAATAATTCGTTTTTTTCCATCCTTCTAAAATTCGAGAAAGCCATAAACTTAACAGCCACCATAAATTCGAGTCGCTTAAATTTATTTGATTTCAATATTTTTTCGGATAACATTATAAAGAGATGTTTTTGTGTTGAATGAATGTCGGTTGCAGTTGATAGATATATTCATTATTCAATATTCTATTAGTTCAGGGGGAGTGTCTAGTACCCACTCTGTTCATTATGTGAGGCAAGACCTATTATTTGTAAACTTACTTATCTACCGAATTTACTGAAATTTACCAAAAATTTACCGAAATTCACCGAAATTTTCCGAAATTCACCAAAATTTAATGAAATTTACAGAAAATTTACCGAGTTTATGTTTCGATAAATTAAGCGAATATTCGATAAATTTTGGTGAGTTTCGGTTAATTTCTGCAAATTCGTTAAATACCGATAATAGGCCCGATGTGACACTGAAGACCTCGTTTCGTTGTAGTGTTAACCTAACATTTGACGAGATGCAGGAGAACATTCGGTTGATTGTGTTATAGTGGATACTCACAATATTCGCAGAAAAAGGCGAATTAAAACTTCAATGTCCCTTTTGCGAACATGAAGGAAAAACGTCGAAAATTTATTAAACATACGATTTAGGCTTCCTTCTTCCAAAGACCCACGTACTATTTGTTCTTATTGTTCCCGTAGATAAATTCAAATTAATTTCATCTCTTTATGCCTCCACAAAATCAATCCATATGTCATTGTTAAGACACGTACGTTTGCGTTTGTTTAACGTCAACAACAAGACAAGGATAAAGTAGATGATTAAGGCTTCAAAAGATGAAGTTATAAGTGGGCAAAGAAGGCAAGGGCTTACTGTAGCAAAGAAGAGAGAAGTTGTAACTAGACGCAAGACTCGTTTTTTCTCGTAGATCCAATAACTTCAATCCAATTCGTGTTATTCATTCCATAACACTGTTACACATATGTATCGTAATGTTGTAGGTCCGTGTGGGATTAATTTTGATTTGTCAGACACGGTAAGGGATGCAAGAACGGAGGTTAGATGGGATTAAGAATGCAATGGCTCATATTGAAGATTTTCGGCTGGTGTTAAATCTCGTCAGGTACATGAACGATTTTCTACAAAGTAGATGTCAACACATCTAAGAACATCTAATTTTACCAGTTCAAAATGTAAGGAAAGTAATCCCTGAGGGAATTAAAATTTAATTCCAAAAAAGATTCGGTCCCTGGTTATCCCTAAAGGATTTAATTCTAGGTCCATATTTCTATCTGTGAAATTCACAGAGTGAATCCTGCAAGACTGTTCTTGATCTGTCTCTTAATAATGTTACACTTTAGCGCCAAGCCAACGAAAATAGTTCCTTTTTATGTGCCCATCGCACAAAAGTAATGATCTTCGCTCTACGTGAACTGAACATTCACACATTACCAGACAATAAGGGCCAAACAATATTTTACCGAAAACCATAGAACTCTTCTCGAGCAAAAAACGAAAAGAAAAAAAAACCTCACACGGAACAAAAAACCCATAAAATTTTTTAGAATGTCGTTCTCGTTGTTGTAAATATATATAATCTAGAGGAGAGGTATACATTGTATGTATAGAGATGTGGTGTGTATAGTGAAGTGACTCTGCGCGTATGTTCGAATTAGCTACGAACAGAATTTGTTTTTTTTTTCTATATTCTCGGTTGGCTCACACGATGCATACACATATATACGAATGTCTCGATTCCAAAATATTTCGTCTTCGTTTTACTGGTTACATACATAAACCAGAAAAATTCTATCTTTTTATTGGAAGTTTTGAGAGAAGAAAAAAAAAACGACTGTTGTCGGTATAGGGGGTACAACAGCATATCTATCGTATCAATCAGGAATTTTTCTTCTTAAAAAAAAATGGAAACAATGCGATCAAAGATGGTCAGATTGGGAAGACTTTGTGATGGCAGTCTACCGATTTTCTATTTAAAACTGAAGTCATTTCCAACATTTTGCCATTTCAAATCAAAAGATTTCTTCGAATATTCATCCCACAAAAATGTCGGTATTTTCAACACGCTTCACGTTGATTAAATTGTAATTAATTGACAATCTAAAGATGAAAAAACCATTCTTGCAAAATCACTGTCGAAATTACTATTTATATTATGATTCAACCGTACGATTCGTTGGAACTGACGTCCCAAGTTATTTGATTTTTTGATTCGAACATTTTTAATAGTAATGATTCATACAGTAATTTCACTAAAGGTAGGCCCAACACCAAACGCACAACCATCCGAAAAAAATGGTAGTTAATTTTCAGGTACGCTATTGCCGTCATTTATTGTTGTTAACCCTAGGAACTTTAGTTATTTTCGAAAAGAAATAACTGTCGATCAGCCATTTGGCGTTGATTTTTCCATTTTAATATTTTTGTATTTCAACATTTTAAACGTGGGTCGAAGTTGAATGAAATTTTTTGTTTGATTTCAATTAATTGCTCGAAGTTGTTTGAAGAGGCTAAAATACTTGAAAAGCTTTGTTCGGTAAGATTATCTTATTAAGGTACCATCCAAAGTTACCTCAGAGAGGAACTTTGTTCCAATGAAACCGACTGGTGTTACAGGGTCTCGACTCACTGTTTCGTAAAAACACTCTCCGCTGTCGTAGAGTGGTATCTTCTAAAATGATTTATATTTTCCTATTCAAGTTGAACCGGCGAGGGACTAGTTTTGCGACAGTCCACCTATCTGATTGATTGATCGATTATAATTGCATAGATGCATGGGTTGCCTGATAGATTTTTTGCAGATGGATTGATTGTTCAATTAAATGCAAACCGAATTGAATATTGATCACCGACCCGCTTCTGAGAACACAACCTTGTTTTCTGGGTATCAGAGTAGAATTTTTGACCGTTTCTTACGTTTTGCTTGTAAAGACAGTGAATAACAATTCTGCTGCATTAGAAGTTATTATAGTCAAGAGTTATAGACTTGTATACACGTACGTACGTACCCTCCTTCGAGTTGAGTTTCATTGTCTTGTGGAATGGAATTCTCCATAGAAGCCGTTCAGGATAAGTTAGGAACGTTTGCTTATCATGTCCTTGGAAATGAGCGGCCGAGGTCGCGATATTTTTAATCTGGGTAAACAAAATTGTATTTCGAGGAAAGATTACTTCAACCACAAGTTAAAAATATTGTATCCGCTCACCATGAAATACAGGTCATTGACCTTGGAATTATTCCTAAAATCTACAATTACAAAAGTGTGTGAGCCAATTTTCGGATTACTATCACAGCTCGTATTTGCTTCGTTGCTCAGACTTCGGAAAATAAGAACTTCCGAAAATTTTTAATCAGTACCAAACGTTACTATAATTTGCTGACGCATCTCATATGTATTACAAACACATTCAATCTACTACTTCTTTTGTTTAGACTATTTTCCGGTGTTTCAGTACACAATCTTGTACTTCATTTGCTTTAACATGTACTTCGCTATATAAGAGAACTCCAACCAGCATTCACCGTTCGTTTCGATCTTTGTTTTCACTGACAAAAAAGTTTCGAAAAACTCAGCTGTTGCAGGTAACTTTGTCTCCAGGTAATCTGCAATAGCTGCCACAGCTGTAGCGTCCCATACAAAAAATACAGCTGCGGCAGATAATGTAGATTACCTGGAAACTTTTTTGACAGTGTTCGATAACAGATGACTAGCTTAATGGTTTCGCCGTCTCAGAGCCATTTACGTCAGCTGAACTATATAAATAACACAAAAATATTAAAAGATATTTCCATACAACCATATGATGTACAATTCCAAAACCCATTTCCATACACAAAGATATTGTGTGCCCACATACATAACGCTTTATAGGTCATTACTTATTTATTGCTAAAATTTCAAATCAAAACTTTTCTTTATTCATTTTTCCGCTGTATTGTGGTGTGCACTCTGCACATAATAACACATCAAATGCACGCCGATTTACATACATTACTCCATTCCTATATTCCATTTATATAAAACGAGAAAAAATAAACTTCTTTTTTGAGTTTTGGCTCTAGGACTTATTAACCCCGGACAAAATAACTCCGGACAAAATAACCCGGACAAAATAACCCCGGTCAAAATAACCCCGATCAGGTCAGGACAAAATAACCCCTGGACTAAATGATGACGACATTGAAGGGGGGGCTGCCGCCCCTCGACCCCGCTTTTTTATTTTTTTTTTATTTTCCACGGCCTGCGGCGCAGCATATAATCTATTAAATTATATCAATTATATACTTGAGTATATTCGAACATATCGACTATATACTCAAGTACATTCTAATATATCGACTATTAATTTGAATATATTGACTCTATACTCGAATATGTCTACTATCATCGAATATATGGACTACAACTATGTACTCGACTATATTCGAATATGTTGACTATATACTAGACTATCGTCGAATATGTCGACTAAGAACTAGACTATACTCGAATATATCGACTACATACTAGACTATCATCGAACATATCGACTATATACTCGATTTCATTCGAATATACCGACTATATTCGCATATATCAAATATAAACGACTATATTCGAATATATCAACTAAGTACTCCACTCCACTATATTCAAATATATCGACTAAGAACTAGACTATATTCGAATATATCGACTACATACTAGACTATCATCGAACATATCGACTATATACCCGATTACATTCGAATATACCGACTATATTCGCATATATCAAATATAAACGACTATGTTCGAATATATCAACTAAGTACTCCACTCCACTATATTCAAATATATCGACTAAGAACTAGACTATATTCGAATATATCGACTACGTACTAGACTATCATCGAACATATCGACTATATACCCGATTACATTCGAATATACCGACTATATTCGCATATATCAAATATAAACGACTATATTCGAATATGTCAACTAAGTACTCCACTCCACTATATTCGAATATATCGACTAAGAACTAGACTATATTCGAATATATCGACTACATACTAGTATGTATGTATCGCCTATATTCGCATATAGCAAACATGATCGATTATATTCGAATATATCGACTATATTCGCATATATCAAATATATTCGACAAGATACTCGAATATATTCGAATACATCCACTATGTACTCGACTATATTCGAACATATCGACCATGTACTCATGAATATTCGAATATATTGAGTGTATTGAAAATATTCGAGTAACTATATCGTTTTTTTTATTTGGGAGTTATTCTGTCCGGAGTTATTTTGTCCGGGTTATTTTGTCCGGGGTTATTTTGTCCAGGGGACATTATGTCCGGATTTATTTCGTCCGGGGTTATTTTGTCCGAACGCCATTCGTGTGTCAAGATTGTGCTTCGTCCATGTGCACTAGTGGTCTATCTTGCATACGTAAACGATTCGACGAGGATGGATATTTTACTGAAACACTACGAATTGATACGGAAAGTTGTTTTGATGGAAAGTGATTCAAGAGTGGCAGTGATAGGGGATTTTAACTTGCATGACATAGCCTGGCAACTGGATGAGTCCGACACGTTTTTGTTGCCACAGAACTTAGCTTCGCATACTGGTTCAGTTTATTTTCAAGCAGCTGCCGAATTTCTTCAGAAAGTGCATGAATTACCAATGTTTCAGTTGTCGAACTTGAAGAACATTTCATCGAACGTTTTAGACCTAGTGTTTGTGAATGTAACTGGTGATATGCATGTCTGCAAAGCTCCTGCCGCTATCACGCTGAACACCGAAGTGGATAAATTTCACGTGCCGATTGAATTATCTTTTGAATATTGCTCTGAAGATAATCCCCAAATAGCAAATGATTTCGTCGAAGTATTTTCATACAAGACAGCAGACTATGAACGAATAATAAGGCGATTGGATTCCATTAATTTTGCAGAAATTTTTGATCGTATGGACGTAGAAGAATCGTTTAATTATTTCTTTGAATTAATCGACAGATTGATAGTCGAGTATGTGCCAAAAATTCATATCAGACGACAAAATAATAGGCCAAAATGGTGGACTAGAGAGTGGCAACAGAAGTTGAACAAGAAGAAAAAAATGTACAAACGGAAACCGAAGAATGAGATGACACCAGAATATACAGAAGCCGTAAAGGATTTCAATGAATTAAACGAAAGGCTGAACGAAGAATATATTGATCGAATCCAGCAAGGTATCATTGAAGATCCAGCGAAGTTTTGGTCATATGCTAAATCGAAAAAGAAAACTGCGACGTATCCACGTGAAATGGCATTTGGTGAAAGGAAAGCAGACAGCCCGCAGCAAGTAGTTGAAATGTTTGCAGATTACTTCGAGGGACTATACACAAAAGACGAGGAACCGTTCGATTTTGACGACGAGTACGGTACAGAACCTGATGATGCATGGGAAGTCGAGCTGTCGATGTCTGATATTGATACAGCGATTGAGAGGTTGGATGCTAAAGGTAGTGCTGGATCCGGTAATATTCCGCCAATTTTTGTGAAAAAATGCAAGGACGTATTGGTTTGGCCACTTTGGATTTTGTTTCGTAAGTCGATGGAACTTGGGATAATATCTTCAAAGTTAAAGATCTCAAAAGTGGTGCCTGTTTACAAGAAGAAAGGGAAGAAGAACGACGTTACGAACTATCGCATCACAGCCATCAGTTCAGTCATATTAAAAGTCTATGAGAGTGCGATTCAGCCGAAGCTTTTAAGCGGAATAAACCCAAAAGTTTGTAACGCGCAGCATGGGTTTAGGCCTAGACGATCAGTGGAAACGAATTTACTAAATGTGTCCATCGCAGCACATGATGCTTTCTTTAAGAAGCGGCAACTGGATGCTTTCTACGGTGATTTTCAAAATGCGTTCGATAAACTTTGGCATCGGATGTTAATAAGAAAGATGAAATGGTTTAGCATAGGAAGAAGAACGGCAAAGTGGTTATTTGAATTTGTCAGTGGACGGCAATTTTATGTGGCTATTGGCGATGTCAAATCAAGAACCTATGTAGCGACTTCGGGTGTTCCAGCTGGTAGCATTCTCGGCCCAACGTTGTTTTTAATTGGTGTCAACGACATAGTTGAATGTGTGGTATTTGCACTTCCACTTCTGTTTGCAGATGATATAAAGTTACTCATGCAAGTTGGTTCGACCGCTGATGCGAGAGAACTTCAAACTGATATCAACAATGTTCTGAGATGGAGTGAAATAAACAGGCTTCCATTCAACCAGGCGAAATGTGAAGTAATCACGTTGGCACGAATAAATGATCCGTATTACGTCACGTATTTCATGGGTGAAAATGTCATCGAACGCAAACAGGAAGTTAGAGATCTCGGTATTCCAGTAGATACTAAATTCGATCTACTAGCACACATGGAACGAAGTATTACTAGGGCGAGGCAGTCAATGGGCTACATAAAGTCGATATCGAAAGGACAGTTTGGTACGAGAGCATTAGTGGTGCTATACAACGCCTATGTGAGATCGAAACTAGAATTTGCTTCTGTCATTTGGGATCCATATCAACAGAATTATAGCGATGATATCGAGTCCGTCCAAAAACAGTTCGTGATGTATGCATTGGGTGACACAAATCGTATTCCGCCATACCGATTGTTACCATATGAAGAGCGATGTGAAAAACTTGGATTGGATAAACTATCAACCCGTAGAAAGATAAACAATGCATTAATGGCATATGATTTGTACAACGGAAGGATCAATGATGTGAACATTGAGACGAGATTCATCAGAAGACAACACCATCGACAGCTTCGGAACGAAAGACCACTAGCTGAGACCATCTATGAAACGAGATATGGGTATAATCAACCGCTTGCTAAGATTATTCGGACAGTGAATGAATTTGGTGGTCTAATGGCGATGAATCGAAATGAGTTCAAAGTGCAAATAACGAAGAAACTGAAAGAACAGCCTCATGATGAATTGGATGATGGAACGTAGATTTTTTTTTCTTTCTTCGTGTTTTTTATTAGAATGTTATTAGAATTTTTATTAGAATTTGACGAAATTTTCCGTGATGTGTTCATTGTATTTGACTTTAATGATTTTTTGCTTCAAATTTGTATGGATTTTTGTAAATCGATGTTTGTATACAGCTGATTACATTGGCGGTGAAATAAATGAAATTGAAATTTGTCCGAACGCCATTCCATGTTATGCAAACATTGTGTCGTGTTCACAATGCCCTCTCAGCGCGCCGCACAGATAGTGGTAGAAGAACATTAATTATTTTTATAAAAAAAAGTTAGAAAATAATAATTAAAATCCATTTTATCTTTAACTTCACAACATTCCACCTATTTATATCTACTATAAATGGGCTCCGGTTCTCTTTCCACTCAACAGTCACCCGGCTAACCAGAAAACAATTAAAATGTATAAGCATCGCACACACAATGTTTTTTATTTTATTTTTTTTCTATTTTTCCTCATTCATTTTTATCGAATAGTTCACAATAAATAGCTCTGTGCTTTTCAATAAGTCAATAACCCCCCCATACGCAAACGCAACATACAATCGATATCAGTACTCTGGCAGAGAGTATACACACGGGTGTTCTCGGTTCGAATGCATTTGGCAAATGTGTGTAATACAGTTTCCAGTTTCCCATTTATGCCAAGTGTGGGGTCATTCGAACTTGGATTGGGAAAAATAAATAAATAGGAAAAGAAGATGAGCTCCCAGTCCACTTTTCAATTTCTATTTTAATGATTTGAATCTTTTTCGCTTATTTTCATCGCGAACTGGTCGTAATTAAGTGATTCCTCAATTTTCGTTTCATTTTCGGAAGAGATTTTATGCGATTTCGGATTGCCTATAATTTAGAGGGTATCATGGAAATTACTCTGCAATTTATTTATTTTTTGAAAACATAAGGGAGGAGGGTAGACAAATGCGATTTTATATTGTGGTTATCCAGTTGTTGTCCAATGAAAAATTAATTTCGTGGTATACCGTGGGTTAATTATCTGTATGGCGTTGTATGTATACGATCGGAAATTGGAAAATGTAAATGCCCAAGAGACAAAAAATGAAATGAAATTTTGTGCATTGGGCAAAATCCGTACAGCAACTTTGTCTCGTTTGCCAACATTTTGTTGTTGTTTAATTTTGCGGTATACTACGCATTAAATGACAATAATGGTGCAATTGTGCTGTATAGTTTATCCAGAATGACGGTAGTGAACCGCCTAGATTCAATAAAAATTTAATTTTTACTTCGGGAATTATTTTCGTTAGAAAGTTGAAATAAATGATTGGAACATTACTGTAGCTGCATCCTCCAATTGGAACGAGATTGCACCTTCTTTGTTGAATTGACATGCTGATTGACATTTGACGGAATACAAAAACTAAATCTATTACTTCGTCTGCCCAAGTATCGACCAATTTTGGACGCAATACAGTCACTTCATCTAGTACTTACTTTATTTAAGTACGCTCCGTACTTGACTAAATATAATCGCTAAATCTTGAACTTCTTTCCTTCAAGTATCGTCCAATTTACATATGACACATCGTAATAACTAAATCTAGTACTATGGCAATTTAAATGTTGTCCAATTTCACTCTCTAGTACTTACTTCATCCAATTATACATCAATTTGTGACACAGTATAATCACTAAATCTAGTACTTCCGTTGTCAAAGTATCGCTCAATTTTTTACACCAAATAAGACCACATTACCCGACGGTTGTGGCTTATTTTGGTTTCCGATGTCAATAACAAATGGCATAGTCGCTTCTGTACACCCATGCGTAACTTGGTGCGAATGGTATTTCAAAACTAAAAATCCACCCTAAACTTGTGTCTACTATACGTATCACACCTAGTTGACACACATGCATCACAAAATCTGATTTCAGATGAATCCAATCAGTGGAACCAATATTGGATAAACTTTGAGAAATTGGATTCGTGACAGTCTCTCTGGAACGGAAATCGAAATTCCGCTGTTCCGTCATTTTTCTGCAGATTAAAATTGCGTTGTATTGGTTCACAAGCAATAAAAGACTGGAACACTGATTCACGCGAGAATTTTCTATTTCCTTGTCGATGGTCCGTTTTTGTTTGCAAATGGATGGTAAATCAAATTCAATAAATTGATTACGATCCATCCAATAAAACAGCTTTAAGCTCATGAAAGTGTAAGCTGCTGAATTTAATCCCTTTTGCATGCAATACTGTAAACCGTGATCACCATTCGCTCCCTTCTCACTCTTTCATTCTGCGATGTGCAGGTTGTTTTATGATTCAACGTTCGACCATGGTGTTAAATCTTTAAAGAAAAACATCTTCACATTCGTTCTATAATGTTAAGCTTTTCATACTTTTAATGAACTGAACATCAACTAACTGCAATTGTAATAGTTCTGCCTTTGATGTTAGGTACGTGTATACACAAATAGTTGTTAACCGAAAAAAACGACAAGTTTTAAATGAAATTTTATTTTTCTTTCCGTTCTGGTCATCGGCCTTTCAAGTTGCAGTGTAATCTTCTCAGTCTACCGTGTTTTTGTTTGAACCACAAAACCTATCGCGAGTCTCATACATACACCGTATGTGTACGTACATTTAGAATACATTGCACACACCGTGTGCGAGAGTGTACACATTCATCCATCCATTGAGGCATTTAAATTATCGTATGTAGTACCATATGTACATTGAAATGCACATCATACAGTGAATTTAATCAATCTCTTAACCCATACTGTTCTGAGTATGTGTGTGTGTGCATTGTATGTGGACATAAATATTAATTCGGTCGAGTTTTATAACATCTATGTTGAGATTATGGCCATTCGAATGTGTCGGTAGGTTTTTTTTTCTTCTTCATTTATATCATCCTATGGGATCGTATCAGTGTATGTGTTGACTTGTTTGTATACATTGTTTGCTATCATTTTTATGTACATGTTACACACACCATCCATACCGCGATGTATTTTCAAAATTAAATATTTTTAATCGTTTTTCCATTTACTTCTTTTTCATTTCAGTTTTTTTTTTTGTTTTTGTTTATTCGTTTGTTGTGTTTTTGAATCCTTCTCTCTCGTGTGTGTATAATGACAATAATAAACATTTGCAATGAACTTTTTTTTTGTCCGTTCATAAAATCGCTTTTATTCGGCCAGTTAACACAGTTAATTGAATTCGATTATAAGGTGTGAATATGACCTGTCTGCTTGTCGGTTCGATTGCATTTATTGTTTTAGCAATTTTACCTAATTTGTGTGCATAATTGACAACTTTATTATGCTTTGTTTCCTTGGTCATTCATAAAGATTAAGTCATTGACTGGGTTCAAGATGCGTTCAAAGAATTTAATTTAACTTTTAATGGGCTTCGCATGTCTTCCCATTATAGATTTTACGAAGCAGGTTGGTTATCTCTTACAGGTAACTGTTACAAATATAATCGAAATGGTCTGGAATGACTTCTAAAATTTAACAAAATTGATCTCAATACAACAGAAGAAAACGGTTTTTGATTTAAACAAACAAACGAAGTAACAGATTTGACCTCTTGCCGTTCTTAAAAAATTGTTGCTGTCGATAACACCTTCTGTTACTGCTGACTCTAATCTTCATGTTATTTCAGTAGATTTTTGATTTAAACAAATGAAGTACCAGATTTGAAGATTATATTGAGTGAGATGTGCTTGCGGTTTGTAAAAAATCGTTGCTGTCGTCGCTTCTTGTAAGATAATGAATGGTCTGACTCTAATGTTAATGTTAGTTCAAAAGATTTTTGATTTAAGCAAACGAAGTACCAGATTTGATAGACATATTGAGCGCGATGGGCTTGTTGTTTGCAAACATTCGTTGCTACCGATAACAAATGATGTAGTCGCTTAAGTAAGATCATGAATGGTCTGACCCTAATGTTAGTTCATAAGATTTTTAATTCAAACAAACGAAGTAACAGATTTAAAGACTATATTAAGTACGATGCGCTCACTGTTCGTAAAAATTTTGTTCTGAAATTGGAATCACTCACGAGAGCCATAATCCTAGAACAATACTTACATTGCGATATCATTGTACCTATAAACTTATATGGGACTGACCAAAATCTAGTACTTCAGGTTTTGACTACGGATAAAAATCAGTTTCAAGATATGGGAATTCAGAACAGACTCAAATCTATAATTTGTCTATTGACTATAGTTTCCAGATTGTTTACATGAAAAACAGTCCCATTGAAAATTCAAGAACACTCAATTGGCAAGTAGTTTCTGTCCGACATCGTATGTGTGTTATTTCTACCTTCTCCTTCATTCTGCATTAATGTTCAATTAAGTCCTCGGGTACGACACACCTTTCTTGAGCCCACACTTTCCATGTGAAGATAATGGTCATCTGTTGCACCATCCTCTTCTTCGTCGTTTTTTTTTGTTTATTTTCATTTCATTTTATTTATCTGTTCAAATTTTTATGTTTGTTTAGTTACTCGCTACTTTATTAATGTGATTTATCGTCGATTTTTCCATATATTTCTTGCATCATGTCAATTAAGTATAAAGAAATTCCAACGAAATTTAACTGTTTTTAGATTGGTAAATGTTTATCTATACACTCTACAGTCTATACACACTTACATTATAACATTTAAAGTGCCTATCGTCCATACATTTATTCACAAGATGTGCATTCATAAAAAAGGTAGATTTTTACCATGGCTTGGTTGAGCATTGTAAAAGAGAAATGAGAAAATCGTATAACTGAAGTTACCTGTGCACTTTGTACGGATAGCATAGACAATGAACCTTTTCGTACGTTAGACCCATCTTGAATTGTAAAGAAAATTACTTACCATTCATTTGTTGAATGCAATTAGTGGACCGAAAGTTTAATTATGGCTGTAAGGTAGGAATTTGAAGTGGTGTGTAGCAACCATTATGACGTTTTTCTGCCCACACTCAGTGAAAACATTTGTTCCCTAAGTTTAGTTCACGTCGATGTACGTCACTGCCAACACAATCTTTCCAATTAAACACAAGATCTTCAATTCAATACCGTCAAACCAGGACTGAAACTATTGTGATATCAAATGTCTTTTTACTGACCTAAGTGCAGCCATAACTAGTATAACGTCAAGACAAAAAATGTTACGCACACATCAAAATGAATGTCTTTGCGCTAGACCTTTATTTTGACGATGAAGAAAATATTTTTTTCAGCTGTTCCAACAAGTATAATTTCTAAAACACCTGCACCATCGATAGCCTCATTTCAATTCTGATGTCGGTACAATTTATTCAATGTACGTAGGTCGGCATTCCTGGCCGTAATTAGCGTTTTTTTTGAACGTCACTAAGAAAGATCTGCGGCGCAATTTGGCTTGATAATGGGGGCAAGTACAGTTCTCTTTTCGAACGAATTTAATGCGAAATACGATAGGGAAAATTGAAATTAGAAAAAGATTTGTTCCATCGTTGTGAAGCAGAATCTATGACAACTCCAGCTTCGTAGGAATATTTTGAGTAAAATTTGCTTTAAGCATCTGACAATCGAATTTGTCCACAAATTGCCGCTTATTGTGGATAATGACTAAACACAACAGGCAACATTAATCCTTACGATGCGTTGTAAAATGATGTAGATACAACATTGACAACGCCCATCATAAACTAGTCAAATTAATCTCTACCGACCCGACATGGACAACCCAAAATTTTTTTTTTTGGTTCAACTTGCAAGTAAAAATTAGAGAAAAAAATCGAAATCGGAATGTTGCTACAAACGAAGTGTTTAGTTTAGATGTATCACCTCCAACAACGTGCTATTAACTCACCCAATAGTAAATTCGATACACAAAAGCTCTCTGAATGTTCGGTGTTTCTCATCTGAATGAGATTCACAAGAAATTGGTGTTAGTCTTTCGTATGCTAAGTCAAATCATATATTAATAATTGGAAATGTAATAGAACACCACATGAAACATACGAAAAACCTTTTTTTATTAATTCCTCTCTATGCTGCTTGAATGAAGAGTAAAATCAAGTTTGATGTGGTAATAATTTGACACACAAGTATTTTGTAATAATACAAGAGGAACCGACATACCATACACGGAACACGAATGATTTAAAAAAAAAACTTTTTTTTTTCTGAAATGTTATCTAGCCAAAACGCGGCCTTATATTCGGCTGGTGTGTAGTAGATATACTCCAGTCGAGGAGATTTACAATGTATACGTACGTACGTAAACATCTTTTTCGACTCATATACTTTTGTCTATATAACTAGCTATACGTGACCATCATCACGCAGACGCTAGAATTCTCTATTGCCTTTACCGTACATATTATTCCAGACGAAAAAACATACACAACGACACAAATTTAACCATATCACATAACTGAAATCCGAACGAAGGAAATGATACTATACATCACATCATACGTATAAGTATATATAAATGTACGACGACGGTGTACACAGCTATATAGAACGATGTATACTATTTGACGGTATATGGATGGTATGTACAATATGTACGTACACTCTCTTCATAGGGATTAAAAGGTTCCCTGAAGGGAGATTACAGTAATTTGAAATATGTGCAAACAACACTGAGCATTAGTGCCATAAAATGAAGAGAAACGAAAGAAAAAAATGTGTTCTGTTCGTCTAACCAATATTTAACAGCCAGAAAGAAATCTTCTTTTTTTTGAAAAATTATAAACTTTCGGAACGAAGACGAAAAAAGAAAGAAGAATGCTTTTCGACCCGACGAGTGTTCTGTGTTTGTTGTTTCACGCCAAATAATAATAGTACGAAGACGGAACACATCACCGAGAGAATATTATTTACAAAGTATTAAATAATAAAATTTAATTTACATAATAGATTCGAAATGGTTTTTACTTGTACGCCATGAGGAAAAATAAACAAAAACCGATTCTCTATTTCTGTGAACGATTTTTACGAAATATATAGTTGAGATGTGACGCTTCTTTCTAACTGTGGACCCTAGCATAGAGACTATCGGTGTGCTCTCACTCTTTTCCAAACATATCCAACATATGATGTGCTTGTAAATGAGTATCGTAAACCGAGAAAAGGTTTTTGTTTATTTTTTAAAAAATTTGAAGAAGAAAAAATCATAAAAATCTTTGTACGATTCAGCTATTCAATCGAAAATTGTAAGTTTAACAACCGTTTTCAAGCGGCGATTATTATTTTAATTTTATTTTAATTATGACTGGACGGGTAATGTATGTTTTCTGGGTCAGAGTTTAAAATTTCGAATGGAAAATAATCAATTTGAATGGGCTGTGTTCTGGAAAACTGATTACCCAATAGAAAGCAATCGGAAGGGGGAAAACAATTTAATGAAATTGTGTCTTATTTCCAGCTGGGTTGATTCACCCTAAAGGTAAATGCAGCGACTGTTTTTGGTAAAACGTTTTCACATGAATTTGCAAATTTTCCACTGTTTTGCTAAATTTTCCGAATTTTTCCTTAATTTTCCCAAATATTTAGGAAAAATACGAGAAATTTTGGGAAAAAATAAGAATCAAATACTTCGACTTTTTGATTTATTTGAATATGGAAACGAACCAGTCCCATTATAGCGAATTATAAGAAAAATGAATCTTCTGACATTCAGTTACCAAACGGAGCTAAATCAATTAGATTTCATTTTTCTTATAAATCCCTAATGTGACACGTCTCGTTTCTGCACTTAACCATTCATTTACCTCCCATTTTATCTATTTTATCGATTTTGGTCCATTTTACCAATCTATCTTTGATCAACATTTACCAATCCATTTCCTATTCAATTAATTCCAATTCGTTCAGTTCGATCTTATCTTGCATTCGAATGGAAACAAAACCTGTCCCACCATTATAGCTGTTTCCCCCACGGCGCGAACAGTAAAAATGAATTTTAATCTCGAACCAACCGGCAATTAGAATTTCGTTGGCAAAGTGCATTCACTTTGATTTTGTCGTTTTATGAAATTCTACGAAAACCTTCATCGACAAAGTGTAAGCCACTTTGATGTTTCGAAACGAAACAGAAAAAGATTATCGTAAAATGGTGAAAAACTAAACAATTTAACCATTTTGTCTCGCTGTTCCTCCTTCGATTATTCTTACAACGTTGCAACATTTGTCCGAAACGGAAATTTAAACGATCTCTCGATTTAAAACTATTTTTATGTTTCTATTACACATCAGCCGAAAGGGCCAATAAATGGGCAATTTGTTTAGAATTCCCTTGGAATCATTTATTCGGAATCGTTAAACTTTATGAGATGAGTTCGAGGTTGAGTTATTTTCCCCCGAGTTACGTTAATTCTCGTCTAACTCCAAAAACAGTATGTTGTTGTTCGTAAACATAGAGCATAGCCATAAAGATTGATGATATTTTTAGTGTCACTGGTGTAGGTGAATAGAATATAATTTTAAGACTTGGATTGCGAACATCAGTTACTTTACGGGTGAAATATTTACACTCACTTGCGTTGGTAGTGAGATAACCGTATAAGGACGTTTAACAATTTTTGTCTGTATGAGTGGATCAGCTGAAAAACATCTGAATCATATTCATGTCTAAATTTCACTGACGTCACCTGCAAATTTTCTATTAAGCTCTGAAGACATGGATCACATTTCAATAGATAAACGAACCTGTTTCAGTCAATGTTTTGTTATCGACTCGATAATTAGGAGCCAGCATGTACCATTACCATTGCACCATCGTAGAATGTAGGCAACATAAACGCAAAGGTACATAGACTACACAATTAGCACCTAAAGTTGAATTCGCATTGAAATTGCAACTACATTTTAAAACCAATTAACACTTTATTGTTGGTATGTAAGCTGCAGTCGTGTTTTTCTGTAGTGTGATTTGCCTTTTATAAACTCAATCCAATCATCAAATCTGCTACTTCTTTTGTTGAGAGATCGCCTAGTATTTAATTCAACATCGTTGACAATAGCAATTGTATTATCTTTCTGTTAGACATTATGGTGCTAGAACAGTAAGAATAAGTTCACTACTTTGGCACCCATATGTCTAACGGAATCATACTAATTTCGATCTATTGCTTACGTCTCTAAAAAGCAATTTAGTTAATTTTGCATGACCTGAGTGGTCTGGGCCTGGTTCTGAAATTAAACTATAGAATCTAGCGCCGTCTGCTAGCAGTGTAGTGTTGTCTTAGGCATATTATTCTTTACGATAAAAACTCGTCACAGTGTTACTTCTACACTTAAATGCAATTCTTCCGAATCTAATTTACTTTACGACTGTACCATAATTTCGGTCACACTGACTCAGAACGTAACCTCGACATTTTGGAGATGAATATAAATAAAAAAGTTTTTTTTTGTACGGTAACTTTCGTCATTCAATCGCTACAAAATATTTTGTGTTCTTTGTTAAATGAATGTGGTTTCAATAATAAATTCTGAGATTAACAATCAATTTGTGGAGGTATATAAATGTTGGTTGTAATGATATGTTAAACCGTACCTTAAATAACAAAAAAACCATATAAAGTGAATACACTCCAGAGATCATCTTTCTTGTTCGTAAATCAAAAAAGTGCCCACATTTTCTGATTCTCTTCGGGTTATTTTTCTTAAACAAAAAGTTCGATCATCTCAAATGGATTCGGGTGAAAAAAAAAAAAGTTTTTTCTTCTTCTTATTTTAAATATTTTCTTTGTCCTTTGCAAATGTGTGTACACTACACAGAAGCCTAAAACCTTGACTGACGAAACACACCATATTGCAATCGGAAGAAAACATTTTAAGGTGAATTCGTTGTTTTTTCTCACATCGTTTTTGCAACACAATTGCGCTATAAGAGATGATTTGTCGATTAAAATGATTTGCATTTTGCACAGGTAATGAAACGATAATTTTATCTCATTGAGAATAGACCAAGAGGCCACATGCATATCGGTCTATGATAGTGTACGGTCATTATATGGCAAATAATCTAAGATAAGACGAAAACTGTTTGTTCTCTGGCACTTTTGCTTTTGAGAGCTGAGAAACCAGGTTTGATGCCAAAATGAGTTGGTTCCCAGTTTCACTGAAATTTAGAAATACATATTTTAATGATATGCCTGCCGTGCTTGCCATGCCTGCTGTGCTTGCCATGCCTGCCGTGCTTGCCATGCCTGCCGTGCTTGTCATGCCTGCCGTGCTTGTCATGCCTGCCGTGCTTGTCATGTCTTCCAGATTGACAATTCAAAAAGTTTTTGCAGAACGAATTCATTTCTACATGTGACGTTGTTTCACCAATAGCCCAATTTCAATTGGTCTTCGGTGTAAGCGGACCTATCCCCGTTAAGACTAACGGGAGAAGCTGAATGATAAATGCTTCAAATTGCATTGTATAATGAGAGACTAACATTCACATGGACTCTCTGCCTAGAATGCCATTTTCATTTAAAAAAAAAAGCAACATTTCAAATGCATAGATTTTGCAAAGAACTTTCATTTCTTAACCTTCGCGGACCGTCGTGCACACGTACAACACACATAAATAATGTATTAGAACTTGGTGTATGGAAATACTTGCATTTTTGTGCATTAAAACTTGTGTTGTGTGTACTGTTCAGGCACACAATTTAAAATGATTCTTTCAAACATTTCGCAATAAAATTTTATATGAAAATGAAATATGAGGTCATTTTTATAAGAAGTTTTAGAATTGGAATTGAATATTGTTTGGCTTAATTCTGGTGTGTGTCGTTTATGCTTTTTTTGCAAGTTGCATTTTTTTGTGTTCATTTCAAGGACACCAATTCAGCATTGTAATTTATAATTTGTATATTTCTCAATAATAAGACGCAAAATGATTTATAAAATGCAAGAACATTTCATTGAGCTGCGTGTATATGCTAATTTATTGTGGTACTGGACAGTAACAATATACATTCAGCCGTTCTTGATGTTAACAATTTCTGTATGGCGTAGTTACCATCCTGGAAACAAAAGTTATTTCGCTAGACACAACGATTTTCAAAACAAAGACTTTAGAAGTTTCAGCTGAGATTACTCGAGTAGTCCTCGTAGTCCTCTCTAGCTTGACTCTTGTTGGAATTTTCCATTTTCTTACAGGTGAATACAACGTTTTTCATGTGTGCTAGATGTGATTAACTGTTCTTCTTCACAAAAAATCAATTTTGCACATTTTGTCATAAGAGGAACAAAGGTGACAGTTCGGTGTAGAAAATATCTGTCAAAAAAATAGGGGAGACTAAAATTTTCTACCCCAAACTGTCATCAGACAAAGCGTCAACTAAATATCATTTCCTCATGTAGAAAATAAGGTTAATCACATCGCTCAAATAGATACTTGTTTACCGAGGGAGGAAAATAGGAAATTCCAACAAGAGCGACAAACAAAAGGTGAGAAAATAGACATTTTCTACCCCCAATTGTCACCAGAACGAGCATTAGCAAAACGTCTTTTTCTCATGGCCTTTCGAGTGGGGATAATAAGGTTAATCACACCGCTGGCTCATGTGAAAACACATATTTCTCACAGAAACAACCTACCATCTATAAAAACAACCATAACTTTGAAACAATCCGAATAAAAACAAAATTTCATTCACAATTCATTTGCCACCCTTGATTCGCACAAAATTGCCAACAGTTCAAGTACGTACATAAACAGAACAATTTCATTTCATTTGAACGGAATGTGATGAGCTCTTTAAAACGCTCCCCTTCGTTCGGTTCATTCCACATGCCATTTTTTTCAACTACTTTGAATTAACCCGTTTTTCCACTCGTTTGTGAAACGTTTGCTTTAATGTACAAACGTGGGCGCATATTTTGCTTAATATATTTCAATGCCTAAGCATTGGCAATAATCACCGCGCACACAGGCCATTTTATGTACGTTCTATCCGTTTGTAGTGCACATATTTCCACGATAAAATACAAAATAAAATCTGTGAAAGAAACACAAATTAACAAATCCGATCTGATATGTTGGGAGGATGAGGTTATGCAAAAAAATAAATGAAAAAAGAACGGCAAATTAGTGTTGTTACTTTTTATCGTATTATAAAATGTATAAAATTAGCCAAGGCATGTGTGCGCGCTGTGCAGTTTATAATATCTTTGCGAAATAGTTTCCCAGAACCGCGAATATAACCACACGGAAATTATGCACTTGAGATAATAAAACTATCAACGGACTTTATCTCCGTACACGAAATGTTAACCATGAGAAACTATAATTGCAAATTTATTTAATTAAACTTTGAATAATATTAAACGTTCAACTACAATTTTGTGTGCACAATCAGAAAGAGATGCTAGTTATACTTGGGATACGAGTGCTTAGGGTATAATAAATTCAACATTTTGTGGATCGCAATGCCGGCTCTATTTTGGAGGATTTAGGCAAATTTATTATTTATAACTCAAACATTGCACTTTATTCGTGAATTGAATGTTTTGTTAGTGCAGTTTATAATATCGGGTGCAGCTGTTGCCTGTAAAATGAAATTATTAACAAAGATAATAATCAAATTGAACCAGGAACAGGTTAGATTCACACATGTGGCATGTAAGAAATGAGTAACGAGTGATATGTTATCTCTGCGTGTTGTGAATATGTATGCCCTGGGTCCGCTTTGATCGTGCACCAAGCGTAATACTTTTTCAGTACAAAAGGTGATTGGTTGAGCGATGTTTTTGATGAAAACGTTGCTGTAATTACAACATGTGCCAAAGAAGGCCGACGATCGGGCTATGATTATTGGTTACAAAACGATCTTATGAGCACAAAAGATATCAAGCCAGATGGGATCGGGCTTATTTTTAGGAAAAGTGAAGCCAAAACATTTGCAATCCTTTGTATCGTGGGCTAGTTGCCATTCCATAATCGGATTAACAGTTGAAGAACTAAATTCGTAGGATCTCTGTCTCACGCATTTTGTTTGTTAAGAGACCTCGCAGCCTTTTACGGCGAAAAGCAAGTTTTATCTCGACCACCTCAACATGACTTCCGAACCACGCCTCACTCAAAGTATGTAAATACTCTTGGAGGAAAGTCATATGCTTCAATGACATCTCGCTTAAATGTAGGCTAGATATTTCCACACAAATTAATCGCCAAATCCTCTGCAACAATCCACTATGAAGCTTGAACCTTAGGACGTTACCAATGGGATGTAATCGCTAGAAAAAATTCAATATGGAATTTGGTCTGACACGGGAATCGAACCCGGATCACTTTGGTGGAAGGGTAGTTCGTAACCACTGATCCATCCCTTCCAATTCACCTTACAGACATACGTGTGATAACCGCTTTTAAGATTTAGAACTCCGTTTACGGTCCAAACATCAAATAATCATCAAAATCTTGGTACCCATTTGGTAAGATAAATAAACGTAAACGTAAACCACTTCTGTAGGTTCTGCATTTCTGCTACAGTGTCGGTCTTCACTTTTCTTTGAATCAACGGTAAAGCTAAGATATCTCTTCAAGTGCCTAGCTTTAAAACCTCTTCAAAAATCTGGTATCTCATGCCATTCTTAGTAAAACAAAATTGATTTACGAGTACTTCTACCTACTGAAACTCGCAAAGCGTCGCAAAATTACGCAAAAATTCGATTAGAAGTGCCGTTCATTTAAGCGAATGGAATTCAATTTCGATAAATCATTTTCGTCAAATTACTCTTTTAATCTGCCAGTGAGGCGTTTAGTATTATATGCTAGCATTTACGACGATTGTCGTTGATAAATGTTGAATAAAATAAATTGAGTTATATAATACAAATAGTAAGTTCATACGCAATGCGTAATCATAGAACGAGAATATCTTTCCGATAAATCGATTACGTTATTGGTCGGACGGTCGGACAGTTCGCATTTAGTATTTCAAAATTGCAAAATCGTGTTTTCGAATTGGGGAGAAAAAATATGACCAAACCGAAAAATGCCTTCACTTCATTACAAAATGTAAATTTACTTTGAACATTGTAACACATTAAATGTCCAGTCTATGTACGTACATTTATACCTACCTATATATGCACTGCAAGCATGTAACTGAATAAATTTATGCAATTATTGTACTATGTATGCAACAACAACAACAACAGTAACAACATTCAGGTATAGACAAGTAAATAACATAAACGTGCAAAATTCTCTCTCTCTCTATCTACCATACAGTTTATAGAGTCGAGCCATTAAAAATCTATTTCAAGATAACCATATTTTGCAATTGAACATTGTGCATTATGCAATGTTACATAAATTAAATTGCATTTGCAATGTTTGTATATAATACATGCACTATCGCAAAGTCATAATGCAATGCGGACGGAACGATTGATAGAGAGAAATAATAAGAAACAAAAAATTGAAGGAAAAAAAATATTTAAAAAAAAACTTGTTTTCAGAGACTCTATACCTTGTGTGTACGGCTTTTATAAATCTAGGCAATTCGAGAAAGTCATACTAATGTTCACCGTAGTGGTATGGGTTTTATTTTAATGTATAAATATGCAGCTGCAACCTTATTTGTTGTATGTATGCTCAATTCGTGGCTTTGTAATAATCTAAAATGAATGTGGAACCTAGGCGAGTAACAACAAGCAAGCAACAATTTTTTCTCAAATTTCGTACGCCTAATTATTCATTTTCTCTGGGCTAAATAATGGGCATGGTACTGTGGTGACTCAACCCATTCTTTATTTTATCAGTAAAATTATGACTGTTTATGGTCTGAAACATTGAAAACATAAACCGAGGAAAGTTGAAACGCAAAGACGTTCATTGTATAATGAATCATTTGGTTGAGTCGAGCGCTGAGGCTGTGCAGCAGAATACAGATTTTCCATTTATTTGCAAGTTATTGTTATAGGCAGGGCATATTTTCGGGAATTGGTTCGAGAAATTTCAAGAATTTTTCGAACTTCCAAGAATTTTGAAAATTTCCATGAATTTATTCCCAGAATTTCCCAGAAAATTTTGCATAATTTCAAAAATTTCCGAGAATTGTCAAGAATTTTCCTGAATTTTCGGTAATTTCCCAGAATTTCGAGATTTCGAGCATTAATTCGAAAAATTTCAAGAGATCAATTTCACAGTGTCTTAAAAGGTTTCATTACCGCGCTTCTGAAGTCGACTTTCTGGTCGACATCTAATGACTTTTCTTTTTCTCTTTATGTTTTAAAATATAAAATTTCAAATCGACTAGCGTATAATCCATGTCGTAAATAATTAGATTACTGTAAAATTGCTGGAAGCATGCGTACGTAGATTAGTGTACGGTTTTAGAATATACATTTTCGTAATCTTCATTGCTGGTTATATAGAGACAGCATATCAATTCTTTCTTATCTAACTCGTGATATTATTTGTGTTTTTATGTCATAGCATGGAACTAAAACTAATTGAGACTCGTCTATGGCTGACGTGAACATTGACAATTCAATTTGTGGCATAGTTTTTTCCTTATCGTTAATTTGAAGTGTATGTTCATGTTGAGGGACATTTGTATGGTGTCATACGGTCAATAGCAATTGAAGTAAACGTTTTTTTTTAGTGCACATGTTTTTTGAGATAGCAAGAGTGAATGTCTCATGGGATTGATAACTTTTGCCAACCTCTGCTCAAAATTGCATTGTGTTTAGAAATCTCCTTTCACTATGTTTGTTTTTATCAAAATAATGAACAATTTGTTGGTGTAAACGATTTATTGCTCGAAACTAACCTTCGCATTTTCTTATTTTTCAGGTAAGACACACATGCTGAAACATTTACCATTTAAACTACTTGTTACAAGAGGAAACGGTTCGTAACTTTTCAAGAATGTTCTCTTTAATGACCCGGTAGTGGGAGGGAAACTAATTTATTAGTCAAGCTAGCATCGGACTGGCTACGAAAAAGTCCATCGGGCGATGAATGGAAACATTCTTAGGAAGGTCGTTCGCTCACAGGGCCTAGTTTAAACAACTCAACTCAACTCTCAACTCACGGGAAAAACAACCATTGCGGACAAAGTTTTGTAGAGGACACTGAGGACAGATACAAATGCTGTTGTAAAAAATAACAAAAGCCGCAAATCGTTCTATCATGAATCTATTGATATAAATGACAGATTAGGTTGTGATTAACTAACTAAACTTTCCTTTTATTAAAGTCATCAGATCTGTTACTTCTTTTGATCACCGACTTTTTCATATAAAATCTTTTACTTCGTTTGTTTTGGCATTAATTTGGCTATATTAGTGGCCAGTAGTCAGAACAGATCAATTCGTTATATCATTGCTATCGATAACAGATGACATAGCCGTTTCTCAACTAAAGCTTCGCAATGAAATTATATGAAGAATGAATGGAAGGTACGACGAAATTTCATTTTATTTTCTGTGCTATCAAGTTCATGTCCTTAATCCCAAGTGAGTTTCGTTTCTCTTTTTGTTGCATTCAACCGATATTAATTCACAAAAAATGCCTGACTGTGCACGTATCCAACCGTATGTTATAATTTTAACTGATGGGTCAATTTGAAATTAAAATTTAAAAAAGAAAAATAAATTTTTTCCAAGCAGACCAACAATGGACATTGAAAATAATAATTTAAAAAAAATATTTAAAATAAACAAAATGCCGGTTTCGACAATTTTAGCCTTTGTTGTTATTAAAGATGAAATTACAAACAATTTTTACGCGTGGCATGCACAAGAGAATTATACTCTCTGGCCGAACCATAGAATAATAATTATGTAAATGATGCATATGTCACTGTGTGTACGCATTAGATTAATGACAAAACAAACCGTACACAAAGATTATGTTTCACATAAACGAGTTGATAAGCAAACAACCCATATTATATTATGTTCGTGTATTTATGTACAAAGATAAAATTGCACTAGTTCACCATATGGATTCGTATTATATTTGTTATTATTATTGAATTGTGTATCAGGAATATCAAGCGGGGACATATATACTAAATAGAGTGCTTCACACAATCGCCTAACATCAATTGTATTTAATTCGAAATAAAATCGATTTTGTAGGCCATACAAGTTATAATGCCTACGCATTAGGGTGGCCAGAATATTGAAGGCAGTAACCCTACAGAAAACTTTGTTTTGACACAAAACTTTTTTTTTTTGCAAAATTATTCGGAAAAGGTTTGACTAGGTGGAATTCGAGAGCTACATTTGCCACTTTGAAAGCTTTTTCATCGACCTGTTGCACCTGAGAGGTTTGATCGCCTATAAACTTTTCAATTCATTGGTGTTGCCAGATTCATTACCTTTTGAATGACAACGTTCTGAACTTGATATTCGAAAAAATGTAATTTTGACAGCGGGTAGTAGTGTACCACCTTAACATTTCTCTGAAAACGAAAAAATTAACAAAATAACATTTTTTCAAATATCAAATCCAGAATAGTGTCATTAGGACGATAGTGAATCTGGAAATACCACAAAAATAGTAAGCGATCAGGAACGCGATCGTTCACTTGGCTGGAACAGTGGCGATAAAATGAAGCTCTCCAATTTTATCTCGCCGAACCTTTTACGAATAATTTCGCTAAAAATTTAGCTAATTTCGCTAATTTAGTGATCTTCAGGCAAAACAATGTTTTCTGTCGGCAGTGCCGCCTTTTCCATATGGGCCAAATGGGCAAATGCCCGTGGCGCCCGAAGTGGAGCAGAAGTAAATGGCGCCCGAGGTCCTTAAAAAAAATTTAGCTTTACTAAATTGGCGCCTATTTTTCCAATTGCTCGATGGCGCCCAAAAGCTAAAAGCGGTACTGTCTGTCGGGGTTACGGCCTCTGTTTTCGATTTTTTTTTCTGGCTACCCTACTATGCACCATAATATATAGATCCAGACGAAATATGTATACGTACGGGCAATAAATAATAACTTTGGTTACCACTCTCCATCTCCCATATATATACGTGAACACAGAGAGATCTTTGAATTTGTTTGACCCTCATCGCACATATTATTTTCTCGTATTTATTATGTGCTATCCATCAAGCAACGTAAAAATTTATCCCAATTTTTATTCCCTCTTCCAGTGGATGAGGTTACATGCAATATAGATATATAATCTCTCTCCCACTACTCTCATTCAAACAGTCGTTGTCGACGTCCCTGTTATACTTTATATCACCACCTTTACACATTGAATGGTCCACATTTTTTTATCATTATTATTCTCAGATATATGTTATTATACAGATCGGTGTTGTGTGTATATACAAGTAACATATATACTGTGCATCATGTCATATGGGATACCATTGAGACCATACAGTAATCCTTCACCCTCTTTAATTCTTTCTTAAAATCAGGATTTTTTTCTTTCATTCTTTTTTCCTTGTTTGGTATTTCGTTCCACATATGTGTGTGGATGGATGTGGATGTGTACAGGACGTGTGTGTGTACACACAGAGTTATGAGGAGTATATAACAGACGGAATGTGTATTGTTGTTGTTTATATACAAAATGCACACATTGTCAATAGGTCTATATAATGTATCTGATAACCCCAACGGCTTAGTTTATTATATGAAACGAAGTAGAAAAATATTTAATTAGGGTTCGACCACATTTATGTACGAATTTGATCCCCCCGGTACATTTTTATTTAGACTCTGGGTGGATGATGGACATGTTGTATATAAAAATGAGAATTTTTATTGTTTATTAATTAATTGTAATTGTGTGTTGAGTAGATTTTAATTAAATTTCTGTTTTGGGTAAATTAACAAAAAATTGGAAAATTGTTGAAAAGCTGTGAATTATGATACACTTGACCATCACTTGACCAAATTATTTGTTTGATTAAATCGAACATGTGACAATAAGTTGAATATTTTATCATTTTCGAAAATTATCAGCGTTAATGTTAGCAGTGTGTGTCGATGGAGAGATAAATCAACGTCATTGTGGGATAATAATTTGTTTATCTTTGATGGGGATTATGTCCCACGCCCTTGATTGGAAATACAACACTCCCCCTCGAACATAAACAAATTTTCTCACAGATGCGTAATGTATTAAAGAAGACACGTCACACAGAACAGGAGCCTAGCCGTAGCAAGTTACATAGGATGCTGCGAAAGTAAATCATTGCATGAGGGTACAGTTTTGTGATAAACTCACAATTGTGTTTCTGTGCCACAAGCTTCGGTAACTGTCTTTTCGACAAGTGTAGAGTTTGTGTTTCCGAGCCGAAGGCAACAACTCCACTCGTCGAGAAGACAGTTACTGAAGCTTGTTTCTCAAAACACACTTTTTGTTTGTTTTTATCACAAAACTGTTAACTCATGTAAAGAATTACTTTCGCAGCATCCAAAGTGTTCTTATTTACTGCACTGAAAATTAACTATCACAAAGAAATACACTTAAAATGAACCGAAAATAGGCCACATGTAATGGATCATTTTCGCAGGGGGCAAATTGCTGCGTAATCATCAACTTTCGTATGGGGCAGGTAGTAATATTGTATAATACCAAATTGAGCGATTACGGAAGAAAGTTTTGCTCTCTGAACATTTTCAATAAATTCCATACTTTTTGACTTTTTGCAATAAAAATGGCCAAATAACAGACAAAAAGCTTTAGGAAAATGGAATTTATGGCTGCTCCACTAATGATCACCAGGTACATACATCATTTTATCATCGTATAATTCATCCCTTAAGATACTAATTCATCCATTTAATTGCGATCACTTCATATAGCATCTATTACTTCAATTGTTAAAACTTTTTCAGAATTTATTCGCACAAAATCTATTACTTCGTTTGTTTTGTCTTACTTTTTGCTGTATAAAATCACATTACAGGCGAGTTCAGCAATGAAACAGATGAAAAAGCGGAAATATGGACATATGCATCGTTTCGTTTCAATCCAATTGTCTCTTCATTTAGTTAACATCTATGAATCAGAGACTCTGATAGTATGATAGTATAAATGTACCAACAAGAAAAATCAACAAAATTCTTTCGGTATTATCGATACACGACATCGGTTTTGCATTCACTCCATGAAACGAATTTTATTTCCATGTTCTTCACCGTCAACTTTCCATTTCCACTTCTCCACAGTAAAATGCTAGTTTTCGTGATGTGTCACGTACATTGCTAAATTTTAAATTGTTTAATGGAAAACTGTAGTATCGCAATCCGAAATGGCAATTTTTAGACAACTAATACGTCCATCAATTTTTATTAGCAGTACCAGTCAATTGTTGTGCCTATCGATTTTAGAGGAAATAAAATTTAAATGGAAAGCCGTACAATTTCTGAATTCATAGAGTAAACAATCGGTTGTGTACCTAATGTATCATCAAAGACAAATATTTTGAAATCGACGGAAAACAATTTTTTCTATTTCGTGTCAACGATTGAGAATCTATATTAGTAGACACTGTTATAAGTAACTCGTTGCAATAAGTAATGAGAAAACATAAACCTTTTGATGCAATGATAAATTTTAATGATAGAAAATCTTGTACTTTATTTGTTTGAACTTGCTTTATACTATAAAATACAACTGTACCTTGAGTGTTCCGCATGTTGTCGTTGTTGTTATCGCTGACAGATGACTTGTTCCTAATGAAATTTCATTTTTCGGGTAACATTTTCTTTTAGTCCATTCCACCGCTTCCTCCATTAAAGTACCGCTAATAATTACCATTCCTATATTGCCCCGACCTCCTATATTTATTGAATTGTTTCCTTTTTTCCACGCCCTGTCTCTCGGCATAGAACACTAAGATTACAGATGGTAGGTGTACTTCTGTCATTAATTTTATCCATTTTGACTCGAGAATAAGCATACGTTTGTTTTTACAATGACGCGTGCGGGTGTGTACCACACTAATGCCATTTCATTGTAAAACGTACAACTCTAAGCGAATAACAGAAATTTACAAGCCAGACACTATCGTGTACTATAATATACACAATTTTGAGTATTATGTTCCGATATACGACTGCCAACAGTGATGTTTTAAGCTACGAGTCGGTGTGCAGTGCATATACGTCGAGTTATATAGATGGCAAATCCGTGTACTGTGGATGTTGTACGAAAAACGCGAATAAATATATTCATCTATGTACACAAAGCATAAGCACGTTTTCGTGCAGCAGCAGCAGCAGTATAGTATACGTCTATACTTTCACATGTACATAAAATGTCGAGAACCGAGTTCTTTGAAGAAAACGAGAAATAAAATGAAATTGTTTGATCGATTTGTAAATCAGCAGGAGACAATATTATTAATTACGTATTTTGCACGCTGTGACTTTGGGTTAGAAAATGCATTGCATTTGTGTTGTGTATAAAGGTTGCAAATTTTAACATGGTAAAGAGAGGGAAGTCGAATCGGTATTTTAAGGGTTGGGCTGGGATAATTAAAATTAGAAATTGTATATATGCTGGAAATGAGGGTTTGAATGCGTTGTACACATTCGAAACAATGTGTGGTCCACTGTTCGGATTATTTCGATTGGACAGAATGTCCATGGTGGGCAGTCAATTGATTCGTTCATGACAGAGGTTACCGTGTCAGAGGTCTTTCAACACTGGAAATGTATCCAATATATTACCGACGATTGTCATAATAACGCTAATCGCAAAACAGTAATTGATCATTTGACAAAACTGCCCGTTTAGCGATTAGCGTTACGGTACATAGTCATTTAAATCTTTTACTTGAGTTGTTTAAACTATTTTCTTTAGGGGTAAAATCTAGTACTTCTACACACTTTGTCGTGTCTAAGAGGGAGGCTGATTTGAGTTTTATTGTCTTCTCTAATCTGGTTGAAGTGAATTCATGTCTAAATTTCACTGACGTCGACTGAATGGCATTTACGATGAATATTCCCTAGCATTAACAATCGTGATTGGTTAATTCTATCACAAAAGTCCAATTGAGTCCAAACGTTGAACGTTCCTTACATCTGAACAAAACTACTTTGAACTTACAGTAACTCGTAAGTTTAACATCTGTATCATTTCCGTATGAATAATGAATACGTCGCCGTGTCGGTCGCATTAAACTCACAAAAGACAGTCAATTAATAAGAATGCGATTGAAAACAGGTTGAGAGCAAATAAAAAGCCACTGCAGCATTGCATTACATCAGTACAAATAACTGTTATGAATGTGTATGCACAGACAATCTGGTGTAATAACAGGTTGACAAGTTGTTGTCTTTTGATTTATTGATTATTTATCAACATTTTTCGAATAATCAAACAGCCGTGCTATGCAGTACGGCATAATGATTTTCCGAGAAAGTCGGGGCTCTTCTGTTAGATTCTTTGGATAGTTTTGTGCTTGCTAGTAAGGCGTTCATTAAATTCTTCATTAAATTGAATATGTTTCCAAGTCTGTTAATTAAAGACATCCAGACTATGTTGAGCCCTTCGATCAGGGTTGTCCGATACATTTAAAAGGGTTTATCCGAAATCTAAAGTGTAGACCAAATTTAGGTCATACAAAAGTGTAGGTAACTCCATGTCAATGGTACAATTGGGAACTTAATTAAGTTCAAATCTTCAGGTTGAAGAGTTGACCTCTTTTAACCTTGATTACATTCCATACTGTAGCGCCTCGAATATATCTGTACGGCGGTTAGTAAGCCACTAACATCGACAAAAAATCATCATGACTCGCCCAGTTCTCTACAAAGCGATTCAGTTAATGACCAGAGTTTCATCTCTTGTAAGCCTTTTATCGGGATCAGGATCGTCCATAAAGTATGTCATGTGTTCGAAAGCTATGCAAAAGTCGGTCTATTTCATCTGTCAAAGTGACGTTTTAAACGTGAAACCAAAAATTTTTAGCCAAATAATTACAAAATCGTTTATTTTTCTATAAAATTGAGGAAAAATAGGCGACTTCTTAACTATTTGGCAGAAAAATTTTGGCTTGACGTTTAAAACATCGCGTTGACAGATGGAATAGACCGACTTTTAATCCCAACTGTCACACTTAACGAATGATGCCTAGGACCAGACATTTTTATGACCAGTTACTCAGGGAATTACTTTCCAATCGGTAAGATCTACTAATGACTCAACATGTAACCTTCTGAAACTCTGACAAGTTCAACTGATACATTAACGATTCATACGCTAACAGTATCCGGTCATGTGTCACCACACAATTTCTATTTGTGTTTTCGTTCAGATAAATCAAAGTTTGACATACCTTCCCTAATCTTAAACGTTTTATCAGTCAAAACTATATTTATGTGCGAGTGTCGAAACACATTAACTGACTTTACAAAAACAGCTGTGCACCTACCAATTAATTACACTTCTTACTTGCCCTTCATTGTCATTTTTCGTTTAAAACGTTCGGTTCAGGTGTAATAATTATTCCGTGCATACATTATACACATGTCACCGCATAAATATAAATAAAAATTTGAAAAAAAAACTCTCCTCACACTTCTATACATACCTGTTACTCGTATGTCGTTCGGATCGGTTTCACCCTTTCATTATAATGGGAAGGAATATCGAGTGAAAAAAAAATGAATTTTATTAATTAGTCGAAAGAATGATTTATGTCTGAAAACTGTATCATGCAACATTTCTTTAATAAAAAAAACGCACGAATGACAGATGGGTCTCCTTTTCTTCCACATAAATTATTGTAAAGAACTTCCAAACACAAAGTTCAAGTTAAAACGTCTCTATACAATCTTCAGCTGGCTCGACACAAAAATACAATTTTTTTTTCTTCTTCTTCTTCGTCTCTTTACCATTAATATTTTCACATATGATTACGTTCCAGCCATCAATATGTTTTCTTATTTCCTTCCAATGTGTGCTGTGTGTGAATCAACGAATGTTTTCATTCTTATAGTACATTTGGTTTTGAATTATGTTACGTTATTATAGAAATGTGAGGTGTACGGTTAGGTATACTATACATACATTTTCGAAAGAAATGAAATGAAAAAAAAATGAACCTGAGTTTTGAGATAAAAAATTGATATAAAAGAAAATGAGACCTTCGTGAAACAACGTTTTTTTTGGTGTACGGAACAGCTGTCTTACATTTACCTTCGTATACGGAAAGTCTGCTTATGACATGTGCCTTAGAGCGACGAAGAGAAAAAAACCGAAAATATTAATGTTGTCCTATTATGTACTTATGGCGATATAAATTGGTTACATAGTCAGACGGTTACAAGTTTATAAAACTACCTAAATGTACACAAATGTCCTCATTGTCTGAGGTGTAGAATGGTTCACAAACAGTTTACAGACGTCAAGCGTAACGCAACGCTATACATTCATCAAATCTGTTACTGCATTTGTCAGAAAATATTACATAGTGTCCGATACAAAATCTTCTACTACAATTGTTTTACCCTACATTTTACTGTAGACATCAAATGTATCGTGCGAAACATTCTTCAAATCTATTTTTCGTTTGTTTAACGTGTTAGATGCAAAATCTTGTACTTCATTTGTTTTATCTTCCATTTTACTATATAAAAGAATATTAGATATTGACCATTGCTTATTTTTGTCGACGCGGCGATAACAGATGACTTTCAAAAAATATAAACTTTGAAATGTCAATGTAAACAGAAACTTTATGATTTATCTCAGGGACAACTACCAATTATTTGTTTACCGAGGAAAAGAAAAGAAATTGCAACAATAGCGAAGTTTCTCGGCCAGAGCGGAGTGAGTGTCGAATCGCTCGAGATGGAGAATTTTCTATTTTCTTCAACACAACGTTTTGCATTGCAAATTAACAGTTTTTCCAATACACAATTTTCAAAAATACACAAAGATGACAGTTCTAGGTAGGAAATTTCCATTTTCCCCACCGTTAAAACAAGATGGAAGAAAATAGACAATTTCTCCAACGAACTGTCAGAATCGTCAGCGAAATGTCATTTTTCTCATCGTCTTTGACCTTTTCACAGAGGGGGAAAAAAGTTGGAAATTTCATTTTGAAGGTGTTTTTGTTGTCAGAGCACACAAGTCACCAAAAGCAAATTTCATACTTTTTACTGAGGTCTATCACTTAACTGTTTAAGAATGGAACTAGGTCTGCCGTATGTCTTCGATGGCTAAACAATCTTGGAAATAATCATTGAGCAAAATTAATCTTTCCAACTTTGTGAAGTTCTTAGTTGCTCTTCTATAGTGCCTTCGTACAGACCAATAGTTGTTGGATTATGACCAGACCAATTATACTTTGATCATTTAGATGGCATGATGACCACTTTTTTTTTTGGGAATAGACATTTCACAATACAATTCTATAACGAAAATCCTGATGCACGTTCTTATAGCCACATCGTTTTCCTTTACATGGCAAACTCGTTGTGGACTTTGTAATTTAATTACTTTGACCTCCACGAAAGGGCGTGAAATTATTTTCAGTAAACAATCGCCACTCTTTCCCACGATACCTCAACCCAAAAATCCGTCAAGAATGCAAATTTTGTTGGCGTTGAGTGCAGGGAAGAGGTCAGAACAAAATCGTTTGCCAAGTGGTTACCGTAATTCGAGTCGTTTTTTTTTTTAATTTAATTAAATTTAATTTAATCGGAATTTAAAAGAAAACATTCAAAGCATTTTTATGAGGGGGGAGCAATTATTATAAATGCAACAAGTAATTTTTCATTGAATTTTTTTGTTCAAAAAATTCTGTTGTGCCGTTGATTGTTTAAGTTATAACAACATTAACTCTATGCTTCCACTACTTCCAATAGACTTGTTAGTTGTTTATGTTCGTTTATTATACATATATTAAACGACTTCGTACTGGTTCTATCTGTTCATTGAAAATAATAATAAAATGGTTCCGCAACATACATGCAACGCAGAAAACCAGATTGTGTAAGCTATAATATGCATTTATACCAACTTGTGTTAGAGGCTCTTTTAACACACAATTTTTATGCAATGCATCGGCAACGTGTGCACTGGGTTATGCAAAGGAGGGCTGTTGAATTATTTATTTCCACTTCTTTTTCGTTGTCGTTGTCGTTTCGTTTTTTTTTTATTATTATCATTTTATAAAAAGTTGTCACACTTCGAATGAATAAAATTTAAATAATTCACACAACAAAGAGTGTTGATAATGAAAGTTTCTCGTTTTTTTTTATGGATGGACTTTATGATTCGGTTTTGAATTTAAAGGGAATCTAGACTGGTTCATTGTTTGTTCGAAGAATTTTATTTTTTTTAATTTTAATTTTATTTTTCGGATTAGTCACGTCCGATTGTTCACATTGCCCGCGTCATCGTGGATTTTCTTGTTTAAGCGGTACAAAATGAAATGTTGTCATTGTAAAAATATCGCCAAAAAGTTTGGTCAATGGACAGGCTGGCTCTAAAAAGCCGCTCGGGGGCTGCATACTTCATTTGCTAAAAACCCAACAATTTTCAATTTTCATACAAAAATAGAGAAGGCGATTTGGAAATCGCCTGAATTCACAGTATGGTCAGAACGCGGCCTGGGATCGCTCATTATACCATCGGTAATAAGTTTGATAAAGTTGATATCTTAACTTGTTACATTCATCAAATCTGTTTCTTCTTTTGTTTCTAGTATTACATAGTGTTCGATTGCAATCTTGTACTTCAATATTTTTACCCTCAATTTTACTGTAGACATCAAGCACATCACACGATACATTTATCAAATCTAATACTTCGTTTGTTTCATGTATCACCTAGTATTCGATGCGATCGATCTTGTACTTCAATTGTTTTACCCCACATTTTACTGTATAAAAGAACATGTCAATTTTCAGGTCTTGAGGAAAATACACACAATTGTCTTCTGAAAAGACCCACGACAATGAACATTAATGACATGGTTGATATTTGACGTCAATGAGTTTCAGTTGCAATTATGACTCTACTATGATGGAGACTATCGGTAGAGGCTAATATTGTTAACAGATCCACATCATGCAGAAATGTCAGGTTGAATCTGAAGTTCAAGCGTGATTCTGTTCCTTGACTAACGAAACTTCAAAATAAATAGGCACGAAATCTACTCAGACTTTTCTCAGACTACCTTGGGTTCTTCTGAATTCGGTCCACTAGATCAGATAAAATTCCACGCTTTTTGCTCTACGAAAAGTCGTATAGATTTCGAGCTATTTGAAAGCGACATTTCGTTCATCACAGGACAGGTTGTGGAATTTTCCATTCACGGTGGCAGAGACATAATCAGCGTGAAGTCACTATACATCCACTCTTGCACCCGTCTTTTCAAAACTCAATTGAATTTATTTGCAGACCAGAAATTGACCTCCTGTTCCGAGTCTTATTTTAAAACAAACATTTCGACAATCACATTATCATTCGAGCCAGTCAGACTCTATTTAATAAATCAAATTCATTGCAACTCTGGCGGATAGATAGATATAAATAAAAAATGTCAGTAACCAATTGACAGATACAGACGTAATAATACCGAGAACGTGCCACACTTATCATCTCTGTTATCAGTGTATAAAACAATGGTTAATCACTGGCGATGAATGAATTTCGTTTTTTGTTGGTTCGGTGCAACGCAAAACGTAATCATGCAGATAAACAAAACAACGAAATCTCGCATAGGCATACGCTAATTTGTTTTTATCATATCCGTTGGGTTATAAGGTTTTATCTACACCGCGTTCAATGATAAAAGTTATCGCAAATTTCATTATCATTTCGCTAATTTATCGAAATGCGTTTTTTTTATGGCTGTGCTAAGAATAGACTCAATGTTTTGCTACACTCTGCACTGTTTACACACATGAATTATTTTTGGAAATGATTTTGATTAATTCGACGATAGAGGATGCCGTCACTGAAATTAATTCCGACATCATAATCGAAAAGGTGAAATTTTAATGGATTTTAAATTAAAACAATCAAATCCCGCCGGCCCTTCGTAGTCAAAAACGTTCCGGAAACATTTTTGTTTACGTAGAGAGAGAAAAAAACTCACATTTCCGTTAACGCTGCACGAACCCTTATAATTTTCTTACAATGCCAGCGTGTTCGTTGCATTCTTTTACACAATAAATTTCGTTTAAAAGGTAAAGTGATATCGTTATTCAACCAATCCGTGTGCATTGTGATGCCACGATACAAAAATAGTTTTTTATTTCAACTTCAAACCATTTTCATTTTATTTAGAATCTTTTCTTGGAATTGTATAAAATTGAATTCAATAAACCGTTTCAATTTCTTCGAACGCTCTCTTCTCGAAAAGAAGCTCTCCATTGGTTCGTGATCATATTGAATATATTTATATAAATGTTGGTAGCTTCTTCGAAATCTATATTTCTTTAACATTAATTAAAGGGACGTCTGACGCTCAGACTTCGGAGAATTACTATGACGATAACTCGACAGTTCAATAGCTTGTTAAAGACGATGACTGACTTCTTTTAAATGTTTTGATTAAAGGTAATGAAATTCTATCATTGAAGTAAATGGCCGTTCATTAACGACGTTCTATTTAGGGAAATTTGGCAAATTATTTCACGATCCATTTAGTTAGTAGTTGAAAACTACTTCAAAAACTGCACTGAGCCATTGACTTTGATTTCACGTGTATTTACATATTGACTTTTTCGGGCCGAGAATTTTTTCGAGAATTTACATGAATCAAAACACAGACCCTGGTCCTATCCGCGCTATTGGAATACAATGATTAGTTTACTTAATCGGTTATGTTCCTCAGATTCTATTTATCTCCGAATCTAATTTTAACTTTCTTATCAGTCTCTAAACTCACGGTAAATTTCAATGGAGTGTATAGTTTGCAACAGCTGGTGGTCTTTTATCAGCTGGTGTTCAAGCTATTGTTTATGATAGTATCGGTCATACTTGTGAGCGATTTTTCTAGCGATTATATCGCATTAGGCGTGTCCTACAGTTCATTCAAACTTCATAATTTGGTAGGCGTAGTGGGTTTAGTGACTGCAACATACTTACGTACACACTAAATGACTCGTATGACTTAACCCCAATACGATGAATTTGTGTGAATATGTCTAGTCTACATTTAGGCTTCCCTCAGGAAAGTATTTGCATACTTCGAGGCGTGGCTCGGAAGTCACGTTAAGCCAGTGGTCCAGACTAAAATTGTTATTGGCGCTAAAACGTTGTAAGTGATGTCCCTAAACAAACAAAAGTAGCGTAAACACCAGCTGATTGAAGACCAGCTGTTGCAAATTCTGCACTACAGTGAAATTTACCGAGTGTAAAGGTGTGAGAAAATCGCGAAAATCCAAGTTTGACACCAAGTTTGGCGTAAACGTCAATTATGGACGGCCCCCAACAAAATAACTTTTATCGCCACCATACATCTACGCGCTCATATGAATCGTTCGTCTGATGGGTCTTTGTTAATTTCCCACATCGATCATATAACACTAAGATTGTTACAACCAAAAATGTCTGCTCACTATATTTCATCCCTAAACAACCATTTTTTTTTCTCTCCTTCCTTCTCAATGCACAATGAAAACCTAAACCTTGTACAATGTATGTAGTCGATCATCCAAAAAATGCAGTTGTTTGTTATCCCACGTAAAATATTATTCCGATTTTCTCTCGGCGTCATGCATGCTTACATTAAAAATATACAAAAAGTGCTTCTTAACAGCCGCATGTATGTTATTTAATAATACAATTACTTCTATCCAATCCAATACCTAATATGTATAGCACTACATGTGTATTATATATAGAGATATAGACCGACTCAACACAACCGAAAATAATTCTTCGATTCTATGGATTGGATTTTATAAAATGAAAATTTTTAGTGACATATGCAATAATGATTGGTAGAATGATTAGATTTCATAATAATATAACTAAATGCTCCTTACAGTTGTGTTGGTGCATGGTGGACTCCCTTTCCCATTGTCATATATTATTATAGCAGTTTGCCTCTCCCGTATATTATTTTCATTCCATAAACAGTTATATAGTGGCGTGTGATGTGCACCCCATTACACTTTGCAATTTCTTTTTTTTTCGTCTCTCTTAACATTTGGCTGGATGTAGGATTTCATTCAAATTAAATGTTACAATCATTATGATTTTCAGATGGTAGTCAAGCATAAATTAGGGTTATTTGTTGTGAATATGGGGTAGATGTATGCGTCCAAGGACATAGAGGTCTTTAAAGATTCTTTTCATTATACAGTCACTGTGTCACAGCAGCAACTAAAATCAACAGTCACCCATTCATTTTTATGTAAATCTCTTTTAGTGCTTCTTCGTACAATTATTAGTTTTGCGGTTTGAGTGTGAGTGTCGCCTAGAGAATTATCTTTGTAAGTACGTTCCCAATAACTTACAGCCCTGCAACTAGTTATTAATCACCCACGTTATCAAAAGGGATAATTGTGGAGGCGATGGTAAAAGAACGATTTGGTAGTTCATCTGGTTGACCCGAACAAATATAAAAGAAAGTGATAAAGAAGTGAAGTCTTCAAGTACTTCACAGTCCTATTGCTGTCTTTGTGAGGGCGCCGTAAAATTTTCTCGCTGTCTGCACCCATTTATTCATAATTTAAGTAATTGATGTTGATGGCAGTTGACAATGGACACAAAGAAAGATGCCCTAAGCACTGAGTTTCGAATAAAATAACTTCCTCTAAAGAAAACTTACCAACCAACTCTAGACGTGTCACTCGGTTAGTGAGGTCTCTAAACAAACAAAATAAGTTGCAATCGTAATACCATATTACATACGATATAGTAAATCTGCTACTTCTGTTGTTAAAAAGTATTTCTACTATTATCTGAGAAATCTACTACTTCGTTTGATTAAACCAAATCATTTGACTATTATAATAGAGCACAGGCCGGATTTCATTGCTTATTTTTATCGTCGTTGTCGATAGCAGATGAGAATGTCCCATAAAGACTATGTTGCCCTTTCATAGTGGTTTTGCTTCATAGTGGCTATGAGTTATGCTAAAACATCAAACTAACCCAATTTTGCAATCGAACAAAATATAAGTCGATCGTGGGAAGTTCCGTTCATCATTAACCACTTAAACTCAATACTAATAATTCGTCTAATGAATCCATACGTATACGTTCAACACTCTGCTCAGATTAAATTGCAAATTGAAATTAACTATTCGTTTCGTCATTTTCGCTCCAACACCAGAGCACATTCATCTGTGTGGTTATAATAGAGAGGTGTCTTGCATCAAACACTAATCAACGCGAATGACAAATCATAATGACGTCATTACAAATCTATTTCCATCGTCAATAAAAATCTCAAAATTCTTTTCTTCCTTTTTCGAAATTGTTTTTTGTTTTCATTTACAAGCTCACACACAAGTGCCATTCACATTTTACGTGATTGTTGTGTACAGCACACCAAAATCTATATATCGTAATTCACAAATTTCACTCACACGCTTTAATGCCATCAACAAAATTGTGACCGAATACGTATGCACACTATTACCGAACCACACGCTCTTTATCAAAATAAAAATATTTTTTTTATAAATATTCCTGCTCCGTATTTATATATTTCGTTGTGGGCAATTAACTCTTATTTTACGTTTCCGGTGGGCGTGAATCAAATAGTGCATTACTGGGAATATTGCTATACATTATTTATGTTATATGTTGTGTTGTATACATCGACTCGTACACGTATCTATATATATATCAGCGTGTAAATTATTATTAGATATTGTAAACGTCGCGTCGTCAATTTTCATTGCTATTATAGCTGCTTTCCGTTCATATTTGATGAGACTGTAACTTTTTTTGTTGTTTGTCTCATAGAAGTGTTGTATGTTCTTTGTTCAATTTCATAGTTCAATCACGAATCGGAAAACAACACAAGAAGTAAAAAAAAACATATTGTTTAGCATCCAAGTCAGGCAGAATCATTATTCTACACCTCGGTTGCCTTTACGCATTTCAGATAGAAAATTTACCGTGAACAAGAAAAAAAAATTTATTGAAATTGTCTGTAGAAAGAAGTATAAGTTACGAGATGTGTAAAATTCGATGCGTGATTTTCGATGATATATGACCGGTAGTATTGTATATGTATTATCTTCAAAAGGCTAACGTTTAATTGATCGATTTGAGATCACTCAAAATTCTCTCAATTTTAATGAAATGATACGTCGACCCTACTCGTCGATTGGCACTGAATGATTGTGTTGAATCTCTGACGATTGGAGCTATTTATGAATTCCCATCAGAGTTTGTTAGGCTTGATAGCTTTTAATGATGAAAAATTGAAGACTCAACGCTTGTTTTTTACGCTGACGAGCATCCAGCTTACAATTTCTCTATCAATATACCATGTTTGTGATCGTAACAAAACCATTGAATCTATTACTTCATTTGTTCAAACATGTATATACTAGAATGTTCGATACAGCATCTCTCACGTCAATTCCTGCCAGAGTTGTGTCTAGGACTTAAATTTATTAACAGTCCAATACTCTGACGGGCATCCAGCTTAGGGTATTTTGATCGGTATACTAGGTTTGTGATCTCAAAAAAACCATTGAATCTGCTACTTCATTTGTTCAGACGTGTATATTTTAGAGTGTTTGGTCCAGTCAGAGTTTATCAGCCTTGATAGCTTTCAAGGATGTTTGATTGCAGACTCGACGCTTTATTTAGCTAGTTTTATCGAGTACTTAAAACTCCAAATGTCAAATACTGTGACGGTAATCTAGCTTAGAATTTCTTGATTCTGGTACACCACTTGTGACCAAAACAAAACCATTAAATCTGTTACTTCATTTGTGTAACGTGCCTCGTATAGAGTGTTCGATACGAAATCTATTACTTCAATATTTGTATCTTACATTTCGCTTTAAAAAAGCACCAGCCAGAGTTTATAGCTTATTAATGTCGTCGTTTTCGATAGCAAATGACTAGCCGTATCTATAATCACAATCATCTGTTTGGCGTAACTTTTTTCTATAAATGGAACAGGATTTCTGCGATAGAATTTACAGTCCCATGTCAGTGAAATTTAGACATGAGTTTGCTTCACTGAAAAACAGCTGAAACAAATTCAAGTATAAATTTCACTGACGTCGACTGTACATAAAAAAAATCCTAAGGACTTGTGTAACATCTACAGTCTGATTTCACATTCTTAGAGTTCCTAAAATGTTCCCTAACATTAGACGCTGGCTCTATTAAAGTTTCCGTTTTTTTTTCAATCTGGTTAACGACAGAGAAGAATTTACATCAAACACCGACTTGCCTTAGATAAGTTTATGGTTCGACGAACCAATCGTAAATCTAATATTTTGACTCCGTCGTAGATCAAACAATTTTCCAGCTAAAAGCCATTGACATACTCTGTAATTGCAATTCTGAGATAAAGTACTGCACTTCTGCACCATACTCGGTCAATAAAACTGTCTCTGCTGAAAAATGAGAAGTAGTTTTCCGTCAGCATTTTGTCAACAAATTTAATGACCGAATCCCAAAATGTATTTCTCAGTACGCACATAAAATGTACAACAAATTGAAATTACAACCGAACGGATACTGCCCCTTACAACGACTTTATAGATGTAAAACTGTTTGCTCAACTTTGAATGTGTTTCTTTCTGTTTAACGACAATGAATTATTATTATTTTCGACACGTTTGTAACGAAAATTATTTTTTCTTTATTTTTCAGGTAAGACACAACAACGAACAACCGCGCTTGATGACTCAGGTCGCTCGTAAAGGTTAACGTTTTCAAGAGGTTTTTATAGTGTAGCTCATTAAACGAGAAATACGTTTAAAATGTGATATTTCCTGGTACGTACTTATCATAAATAATCTAATACAACACACGAAAAACCTCCCATACACAACACATTAATGAGCCCAACGTAAAGCCCCACACACAAAATTTGCACAACAATTTTCTGTTTGAATGGCTTGTTTGTTCTACATTTTGTTATAACTAATATTTGCCAGTTCAATGTTATCGACAGTTAAATTCTTTATGCTTTCGCTCTAAATTTCTAGTACTATGCCAATATATGCCCCATTATCGTTCAATAACATTAGCACAAAAATCATACGATGTGTACTGTTGTTTTACACACGAATCCGGAGCAGAATATAATAATACCTGTCCATTGAACCAGTATGTTCAGCCCGTTCATGCATTATCTATCATATCGTCGGCTTTAACTTACAATAGTGATAAGTGATAGGGAACGCTGTTTGAAAGTAAATTTCGTAGAAACCTTTGTCACCGCTGAATGTATACAGCTAGGACTGAATAATGTTATCGATAGCGGAAATGATATTGTGCTTTCGTCATTCGAAGTTATTGTCCAGACTCAAGTTCATACTCAGTCTGTCTGGACAGATTTGAATGGGGTTTGAATAGGGCTCGAAAGAGTTCATCGATTTCATGAGCAACGAGGTGCACTAATTCGGTGCTGAACTTTTGTTAGTTTTATTAATTTACCTTGAACAGCGATGTACTTCCTGTACATCGTCTACTACCAGTCATTTTCTCAGTGACCCACTATTTCTTCAGAAAGGCGTCGACACTCATGTTTCCACAGTGTTGAATAAAGTGCGTCACTTCGAATTTCGTATTTACGTAATGTCGTGATACATATGTTGGACTGTAAAATCGGTATACACGGAAGATATTGAAATACGTACGATGGATGCTTCTTGTATAACTAATACCAAGTCAACAAGTACTTCCAACACTTGTATTACGAAATTACGTAAATACGAAATGCCCAATTACGTACGTCGTTGTCATAAGATTTTAGTTCATTTAGTTCACGATAACTAGCAGTAGCCTAAACAGTTAATAATTAACTATTTAAATGCAGAAAGGGTGCATGTCCAATTAGCGAATTATAAGAAAAGTAAATTTCCATTAATTCATTTTCGTTTCGAATAGTCTGACAAAGTCAAAAAAGGTTTTTTGATACTTCAGAAGAAGAAACATCGTGAGCCTATTTCGAAGGAAACTTATTTTTTCTTATAATTCGCTAATTTTGGACACGTCCTTTTACTGCATTTAGATATTCAACTGTTATCGTTTAGCGTGACACATTGTGCGCCTGAATGCAAACATTTTATCAAGATTGCATAGACCACCTACCAACAGAAATGTTGAAAGTTTACATTATGATTGCATCTTTCGCACAATTTTGTCGATCCTAATTAGTAAAGTTATTCGTTAGAAATGATCCAATGACATTCAAATTATAGACACAAGCAATTAGCTGTTGGAATTCAATTTGAAATTGATTTGTTTAACCAGTCCCACTTAATGCCGAAGCAACCAATTTGCCAATACAATTTTCGAACAGAAATTGTTGACCTTTTTCATAAACGATTTTTTTTTCTTCGCATTTCTTGTATCGAACATTTTGTTCTTGTTTACAAAACACATGGTTGTGTTTAAAGACGAACAAATATAACTGAAAATAGTCAAACCTATGACGTTGTTACATACTAAAAAAAAAGAAAATTGAAAGATGCTCCCCTGCAGTTTTGGTAGATTTTTTTTCGTTTTATTTTAAAACACAAACTTTGGGAGACAATTTCATGCCTTTACAATGTTGCTGTACGAGCATTGAAATTGAAAAATGAATGATAAATGCGATGTCAGTATAACATTACTGTCGCATGACTAAAGAATTCGTTTACGGGGTGTTCGATGAAAATTTGTTCTGCAAAGAACTCAGATCTCAATTGTTTTCGGTTGACAGATTCATGACGTAAGTAATGCCATATGGAACCGTTTTTGCATTCCCAGTGTCAATAAAATGTTGAAAAAAATGTCCACCAAATACTTGGATGAGATTTTAGTGTGTTGCGAAAATGCAACAAGGTGTGCCCAGCCCATAAACATTTACAGAGTGGAAAGAGTGATATGAGTGAAGAGTGCCCGATGAAGAGTGTCATTTATGAGTAGCAATAAATGGAACCGGCGATTGATTTTTCAAACATCGCCGACGACTTCAATTTTATCGAATAGATTAGCTTCCGTTGATGGCGATATTGACGGTAAAATTCAATATTAAAGCCAATAATGAAGTTTATGTGTATAGCCCTAGCCTAGTTATGTTGTGGTTGCGACACAAATTTAATTCTTTATTAATATAGCTTCGAGCAATCACATCGTGTACCCGTAACGCTGCGGAAAATCATTTCACAAGCAAATTATTTTCGTAACAAATTCAAAATTCAATTAAATCGTTCGATAATTTCTCATCTTACTATCGCTTAAAATGTTGTTGACGAAAAACGATTTTTCTGGTTCAAATTTCATCGTTGAAATTGGTTTCGTCGTCATCATCAATCACAACTAATTTTAATTGCTTGATATAGTTGGGTTCGACGATCAGATAATATTGTATTTTCAGTGCAAAAGGATTTTCGTAAAGAAAATCATCAAAGGATTTCCAAGGATTTTCCGGAGATTTTCCAGGATTCGATTTTTTTTTTCAATTTCACACACAACAGTAAATGATGAGCTATGCCTAATGCAGTTTTATATAGCAAAACTTATGTTTGAACAAATGAAGTAGAAGATCTGTTGAAAATATTCATTGTATGCTTGCCGTCTGTGACAGTTTAATATATTAATATAATATAATATATTTCTGGTGTTTGAGGTACCCATCTACAAGTTCTTTAATCGTTTATACTTTTGCTAAATAGACATAACTCAATGTTCTTTTTTGTTGTCGATACCGATAAAAGATGACTCGTCCATCTCTGATATCGATAGGAATAAATGAAAATTCAGTAACCGGTTAGTTCCACCTTAGTAACATTGATGTGTAGCTCATGTCCGAAGGACAATCCTTGTCAAACTTACGATCTAATCAAAACCTATTGACAAAGTGCAGGTAAAGTTGCTCCAAGAAGAACCCGTTTGTAAAACTCTGAGAAGTAAAAAGTAAAAATGTTTTTTGAGTTAATTGAACTACTACAACTGATTCCATGTGCGACTGCTGTCCCGATTTCTCAGAACGAGTGCATGGCATCGTACGATGTGATGAAAACTTCAACAGATACCAGTTGTTTTGACTTAGATGTACTGTGCTTATGTTTGCCTCAATACTAACTAACACTCAGGGCCGTACTGGTTCGAAAACGCCCCTCGAGGGCTACATACAACTCATTTGTAAAAAGCCCAAATTAACATTTTCACACAAAAAAACAAAAGACCCTTCGGGAAGCGCCTGAAATCACAGTATTGACTGTCCGGGCCAGCTAACACTCGAAGTGGTTCCAGTGTATATTGGGACACTTCGAAAATGTGTTCGTTTTTTAACGAACATTTCTTCCATTCATTACTTCGTAGCGTTGTGTGTCCTCGTCAGTATTCTGAATTTTTAGTTTGACTGAGGAGATAAATGCAGAAAGGATACGCGTTGGATTAGCGAATTATAAGAAAAATGAAATTTAATCGAATTAGGGATTAAGGCTGCCGATGTCGATAGAGGTTTTTTTGTTGTTTCAAACATTGTGAGCCTATTTGAAACGGAGCTTATAAAATAATTTTTTTCTTATAATTGGCTAATGTAACCTGTGCCGTTTCTGTATTTAACCATTCATTAAGTGGCTGAATATGCCTACACAGTTCAAAGGAACATATTCATTTGCATATAAGAATATGTGGAGTTAATTGTCTCTATTTTTTTTTTAAATATCCAAAAATTACTACGACCAACGGAAGGGACACAAATTCCGAAACAATGTGAATAAATTTGTTGTCTCGCCAACATAATTTACGATTGGTCATACTATATACTATTTTGACATGGAACCGGATAAATAAAAACCGAAAATATTTTCGTATTTAACAGCAATGAAAAATCGTTATTTCGATGAAATTCAAAATCAGAATTTATCACCAGTCCAAATCGTACATACAAAATCCTTTTATTGAGGAAGCACATTGAACTTGAATTTTGGTTGAATGTATTTTAAAAACATCTCTCACTAGCAGCAGGTATAGCACACACAGTTTTTTTTTGTGATTCGGTATATAAACCACCTTTCTTTTCAGCACAGACTTTTGCAATTATATTTTTTGTGTACTTTTATATTGTGACGGTGTGCATAATATATACGATAAATTTGCCAATTTCAATAAACGCATGTCTTACATCTCTTCATTGTAACATGCAAACATACAAATACGTTATAAAAATACAAACCGACGACGAGAGAATCAGAAAAAAAAAGTTCTTCGTAAAACTTAATTCTTTAATCAAAAGTCATTGACTGTATTTAAACAAATATTTGCTTACGTCTTTATTGGTCTACGCATGCTCACCGTACATCACTTAGCAACTTGCCGTAAAAAAAAAATTGCGAGTTATTACGTGCGATGTTGTGATAGTTGGTACATAATATGGATTGTGCATGTATATTACAAGAGTATGTTATTCGCAGCAATTCGTCACTATATAAAATTGGATATAATACCTGACCTATGCCAATGTTAAAATAAAACTTTAACAATACATTCATTTTGTGCGCGAATTTAGTGTTTTTTTCTCGCTGTCGTGTTTTTTTGTCTTCATATAAGATTCCGGCATTATACACACTTCGAATACTTTCCCACTTTTTTTTCCTCGATTATTATTTAAATTCAAATGATTCATTAAATTTGAAAATGAAATTTTTGGCAAATTAGATTGCGTAATAGAAAGACGAATGGAAAAAAATCGTTATGGTGTGGTTTCGATTGAATCGTTGCGTTTGTTGTGATTCGGTCATTATTGTTTCGGTTATTTTTTTTCCCGTATGTTTTGGCAATGACAATGAATAAAATTTGACTGCATCGGAATGTTGCTAATTAAAAGAGCCGTGAAATGCGGTCGAATTGAGTCATTGTAGTTTTATGGTTAAATTTTTTTATTTTTTTGCTTTTGTATGAATACAATGGAAGTCATGGAAGACTTAGGTTCAAGAAGTTATGTTCTACCCCAGACTATGTAGCAAATTACATCGTACGCTTTTCAGCGCTTGTCATTAGTTAAGCCTTCCGTCTATTTATAAGCTCAACTTTCCAGCTCTTCATTAACTCAACTTTTCAGCTTGAAATGAGGAATAACAAAAAAAGATTTCAGATCTGTATCCGCTGAAGCCTGCTGTAGGACCACTAATTTATATTACCTTAAAATTGCTGTGAATACGAACTTTTAGAAAACAGAAGCGTATAACGAAATAATAACTGAATCTATTCCTTTTCTTGTTGAAAATATTTGACACAAAATCTTTAACCGACAGTTTTTGGTATAATAAGAGAACACTCAACGGAGTGCATCGCTTATTTTGGTCGTCAGTATTGACAACAGATGATTTTCTTAATTTTTTATATAATCGAGGTAGAACTCGTGTAACTATTTGCAATAAGCCAACTGCAGCTTTGTCAATTGATTTTCAATAATTTGTATTTCATTGCGTTTCACATACCTGTACCTGATGACACGTCCAAGTTTATTTTAATTCGTATCGGAGTGGGTCTGGATCGACCTGATTGCTTCAGATCAGTTCGTGACTAGATTTTGACCTGAACCTGTTTAGATGTTTTCCCAACCTGAAACCTGACAGGCTTGATTAGGTGGGGTTGACGATTTTTTGAGCTTGTTGTCGAAGAAAAGTTCGACATGAAACGATATGTGAAACGATATGTGAGTAATAATTGCTCGCATAATGCAGTTGTCGATCAGAAAAAAGAATTTTTTTCCCATAACCCCTTAAGACTGATCTTTCTATATCTAGCGACTGGTTATTCTTCACACATGATATACTGATGTATACATAAGCGTAAATATAGAATGAGATTACTTGCTCTCCAGATAAAACATTTTTTTTTTTTGATAAACTTAATCAAAATGACGTGACAGCAAGCGATATACAATCGAGACTTATTCACGCTATAATAACATTCCAGTCAAATCATTGATTTCCTGCGCCTGTTATCAAGTTAGTTGATGTCTTTGTGGTAGTTTTTTTTATTTTCTTCCCATATGATTTTCGATTCTCTCGTAATTTTTTTCTCTGTAAATATTTTAATGAGACCTTGTCGACGTGTCGTTTAATCACCGAGATCATTAATTAGGAGACGAGGATAATGGGAATAAAACCTGCACAAGGTAAAATTGTGAGTGAAAGTACTTATGTTAGGGAGGTTGGTTCAGTGCTGTCATCTAAATGAAATGTTAAAAAACTCGAGAAATACGCAAAGTTAAGAATATTTTCTACCACCATTTAACCTGTCACAGACGGCAAGCATATCACTACAGGTCCAGTCGGAGAAATATAGATTTCGGTTTTTTAGAGATATCATCATTTCTCTAACTCTCTCAATTGTCATTTGAAATAACATGCGAAATGAGAGAATACAGAAAAATGATAAAAACGATGTCACTTAAAATTTTGAAATCTATTTTTCTCCGACTGTAGTACAATGGTTGAATCTGGGATTTATGTAAAATCTTCTACTTCATTTGTTCAAACATAAGTCTAGCTATATAAGACTGCATAAGGCATAGCTAATCATTTACTGTTGTCGTCGTTGTAGATAACAGATGAATGGCTGTCCGTAACAGGCTATAAGATCATGCAATAATGACGTCCACATTTTTCAGTGTTGCCAGTAATTCTAAATCATCAACAACTCGACAAATATTTATTTTATAAAGTGAATTGAGTGTTCTAACCACGTCCATTACTAAATAGACGTAATTATAATAGAATGTAGTTTAGACGAGTTTTCGATGGTTTAAATTTACTGACAGCACTGAAAACTATGATAATGATCCCTTAGGGAGGTATATAAGGAGATACAAGGTTTAACATAGTTTTACCTTCTCAGTGCGCATATTTCTCGGTTTATTTTGATGTCATCGATGTTACTAAAAAAAAATTTGATGACAGCACTGAAAGAAACGTTATGTAATTAATGAATGACCCTTTAAATCCTGTTCATCCCTTCACCTACATTTTTTTTAAGTAGCCGTTCACCTACATTTACTTTATCTCTTATCAAATAGAACGTATTGTTATTCTCAGAATATTTTGCTGCATTTCATTAGCTGCAAGTCCTCTAACATTTATATTCCGTCGCAAACCGGGTCGGTTTCTTGAAACAAGTTCACTAACATTCTGATATGAATTAATGTGCATCTATTGAAACCATTTGATGCATACGCATACACATACATAACGTTTCAGTTCACACATCACCTTTTTCTTGAGCATATTCCATCTGAAAGAAGTCCGTTTTCAGTTGAAAAATGTAAAATAACAAGAAAAAGCAAAACAAAATAAAGAATTAGCTGTCTGTTTCAATTTCTGCGGTCATTGGACCTAGAACCAAGGTCACGACATCACGTTGAATGCAACGCACTACTTTTTTTTGTAAATTATATTTTATACCTGCGCCTCTATGCATTATTATACACGAACGAAAAAAAAAATGAAATTTTCTCGAAAAAGAAACTGGAATCGAATCGAGCAAGAAAAAAAATTTGGAAGAAAAAAAACCGAAAATCGTTTCTCATCTTCGTCTTGTGTTGTTCTGAATTCTGACTATAAAAATGTGAACCGTTCAAAATATTGATCGTCGCGCCAATCATTGAACATTATTTTTAAAAGCGGTGGTGCGCTGCGCGCTGCATATCATCGAACGAATAAATAACACAAAAATGTTGAAGCGAAAAAGTTAACAAAATTTAACGAAATTGTTATTCGACGACATTCCACACCGCTGTACCAAAGCACTATAAATTTTGAACTCTAAACCTTTTAACGACGACATGACATTATTGTAGGGCTTAAGTAGGGTTTCCACTCAACAAAAAGTACTCCGTGTGAGACCAGTGAGAGAGCGAACTGTCCAGTAAACAAAGCAAAAATTGAAAAAAATCAATTTTGTCTATCACACGGAGTACTTTTTTGGTAAGTGGAAATCAAGCCTTATTTCATGTGATCATCATCTTATCGCTATGTTATATAAAAATGTGACATCTTCCACTCAACAAAAGAGTGGCACAAAATACCTTCACTTCTATGTTAGATACTCGGCATGTACATAACTCACGTTTATAGTCTGCTCTGGAGTATAGATTATGGTTATGTATTGCTATGTACGTACATGTACAATGCCTTAAACTGAAAAGCAAATGTAACGCTTGCGTGGTGTAAGTTTCCGCAAAATATTGAGTTTAAAAGAAGTCTCTTCACTTCCAATGATAAGACTTTTCCGCCCAAATAACTTTTGAGAAAATTGAAATTTATTCCCGCAATTTTGGATTGTATACTGTAGGACAATGGCGACCGTTTTCGTTTCTTATTTTATTTTTCACTCACAAGTCAAATAAAATGCGGGGGGAATTGAAACATTAGCAATGGGACATTACACCAAGTTTACAATTTTGTTTATTGTAATGTAAACAAGTAATGTGGCTGCGATGTATGTCATACATTTCTCACATTATGAGGAGAATTAAAACCAAAAGATCCCCTCATACCCCAGCCGTCTGGCATATAATCGAAAAATTTATTTGATGGGAAGTGGTTAGGATAACCGATTACAGAATCATTATATAAACTGGAAGCATTTTACAATAATTGATAAAGCCTGACGGAATGCAAACAGTATTCAATTGTGTAAAATGTTTGTGTAATGGTATTCCGTCGGTTAGTATGTAATGCCGAAAATTATTGATTTTTCCCCTTGTTCATTGCGTATTTGTCTACAAAGCGCTTAACCAGGTAAATAGTCTCTCCCATCATCATTCATCATGATTCCATTTTCATTAACAATCTCGAGTTTATTTACTCCAGTGCTTTTAACGATTAAGCTTTTGATAAAATTTAATTTTACTTCCGCTCTTGTTTAACGCATTAGTCAGTCACCAAACGGCCAATGAATGATGTTTATATATAACGAGGCGCACACTTTTCTTGTGCAAAGACACTGTGCGATTCACGTTAATGAGAAGGTGGCTTTTCCGTTGGATGTTACTGTTCACGGTCGATGATGCGATGATGAGGATTTTTTGTTTAAAGGAACGTTGTACCGTTCGAGCACTTTATTAAGATGCAAACAAGTTGTTAATAAAAAAAGAATATGGAGTGTCGGATCAAGAGGATACGGATGTCGCTAAATTAATATTTTAAATGGAAAGGATTATGAGAGTTCAATTAATTAGACTAAAAGAGTCGTTTAATAACACAAGACAACACAGGTGCTTTGGACAGGCCGAGTACGAGTACGAAACACGTTGGTCCCAATGACGTCAGTGGTTCTGCTGCAACCGCTTCACAACAAAAATTCGCAAAAGTTTTTTGATATTTTGGTGAAACTGCTGCAGACCACAGACGTTGTCATTGGGACTAACGGATGCGTGTTTCGTACTCATGGCACCGAGACCTATCCAAAATTTATTTACACTCCCCTTAGGGCTCCAGCCTTTCAAATGACTAGTTTATACATACCAAAAGGTTCAAACTGTTGTCTGGTGGAACCGAATGTTGTTCCTTCACAAACAGTCAGTTAAAGTTCTCCTAGCTTGAGTAAGCCACTCCTAACCAATGCACCCGAATTAATCTTTTCCCATTTTTTCTTTGCAGTGGTGTCGCAACATTAAGCTGTACTGACTCCAGCACAACATCCAGCGATGCGTCTGATCCCGGTTCACCGTATAGTCCGTCATCTTGCGACGATAACAATCCGAATGGTGTAGTAGCAATGCCACCGAACACACAGACCGCAGCGGCGCGTAATTGGCCGTGGAATAATAATTTTGTTACGAAAACATCCAACAACAACAACAATAACAACAAAGTGAAACGGATTCTAGCACCTGAACTGTCCATCTCACCAATCAAGAAAATCCGTCCGAATTCGGATAAACTTGCCACCAACGACACAGCTTCCAAGAAAGCGGCGAACAATGGAAAGTGTAAAGCAGCCGATGTGGCACAGAGTGAGGCGAATCCTCAGACCAAAATAACGGGCTTCTTCAAATCGCAATTGAAACCACCGAATTCGCTGAAACGAGATCTCACCAATTTGGTTGTACGGTCGACCGAATTTCCGAAAGCACGATTCGATCTCAAAACCAATTCCAATCAGAACATTGACGTACGAACATTGACGCCGATGCCACCGTCGCTGAAGAAGGTGGAACGAAAAACGGCCAAAGTTGCACCACTAGTGCCAATATCGCGTAAAGCCACAACAAATTCGAGGAAAGCAAATCAGCCAGCACTACCAAAGAAACCCGTTAACATTGCACCGCGAACAGTCGACACGAAACGGAATCCACCGCCGTTGATACCGAAACTGTCCGACATACGCTCAACGGATCAGCCACCAAAAATTACTCAATCCACTGTTTTGCTCACTGCCATCCGTCTGCCGCAGCAGCAAATCGGTTCACAGCAAACAATCGTGCAACAGTCGCAAAATGTTCAGGCAAAGACTCCGACAAAAATGGGACCAGTATTTCAGTTACATGCTCCAGTGATGCCGAAATTAGTACAAATACCAAATATCCTATCGAAGGACACAAATATTGTGATGAACAATGGTCAATTAGCCCGCGGAATTATGAACAATGGGACGCATTACTTTTTGAACGGTGCCGTCATTAAACTTCAACAGTTGCCGCAAGCGAATAGCGTCAACGGTCAACCGAACGGGCTTACGACCATGGAGCAATTGAATAATATGATTCTAAAATCGCCAACTATTGCAGATCAAGTGCCTTTTACTAAGTCTCTTCCACTGCATTCAACGCAACAATCTCAGGTTCAAACACAAACATATGCAACGGCCGTATCGACCGGTCAGTATGCTCAGCCAATGTTTATGGCCACATCAACGGGAATACTATTGAATACAGCACTGCCAACCGTTATCACATCGCATTTGTCCGGTTTACATGCAATTACGCAATCAACAGCAATACCAGCCCTCAATCCCTACAATCAAAACACCGACAACCTATTACCAGGCATCAGCACAATCCTACAAAATCATCATCAAAATCCGCACACATTCGTTTCAACAAACAGCAACTACCAGCTACAGACTGCCACACATCAATTCCAAGTACAACAACCACCGATCCTATCGACCATTCCATCGACGCCCGTATCAACACATGTACGTTCGAAGATCCCTCAACCATCATTGGCGACATCGATATGCGCGTCACCGGAATCCGCATCGTTCAGTACATCGATGCCGGCACTCATTACATCCACTCCCACCACATCAGTTACTAGTGCATGCATGAGTCCAAAGGAAACGTCACCGATCCTAAAACCAGTTGCAAACGGCATCGAAATGCCGGAATTGACAAAAATCTCGCTTAACGTGGACACAGCCTTACCAACGATACCAGTTGTGCCAGCGCAGGATTTACAATCGAAATGTTACGTTGACATTTTGTGTTCACCCACCGTTCCTTCACTATCACCGCAACCGCAGAGTTCACCTCCGTGCTTGCCATCACCGAAAAGTCTTGTCCTGGAAAAAATTCAACAAAAGAAACGCGAAGACTTGGAGGCCACCATTGACATCCGGAAACCATTTACCGATTATTTGCGACCGGCCATCGTTGATACGGAATTTCAAACGGCCAGTCTACCAGAATGCGCAAAAAGTCCCATTCTATCGCAACCGAAAACGATTCGGTTCCCGGCAATCGGCACCAATGGCGTACGGCTGGGCATTCGTAAATCGGACGGTCGCATTATCGGCGTGTGTTATTGGGATGAGTGCGATGCCAAATACGATACCAGTTCGAAGCTGCTGGATCATATGCAAACACAGCATGTGAATACACAGATCGGGCCGTTCACGTGCCAATGGTCGGGATGTAAGGTTCATGGACGGGAATCGTGCTCGAGAAGGTGGCTGGAACGACATGTTTTATCGCATGGCGGATCGAAGCAATTCAAGTGCATCGTGGACGGATGCGGTCTTCGATTTGGATCACAGGTATGTTTCCTTAGGCTTTGTTGGTTCGTGACCGGTTACTTCATTGGTTAACTGAGTCGTTAGGGTGTTCACTCAGCCGGTGGACTTTTTTTTACTGAATGCTGATAACAAATTCCGTTTACAGCTTGCCCTGCAAAAACATGTGAATGGACACTTTACAACCGTTGAAACGAAAGAACCTGCAGCCAGACGTTCGGATCCACCAGTTCCAAAAAAGCTTCGTCTAACTGGCAAAAAATTAAGATATCGCCGCCAGCCATTCTCAGGTATGTGTAAAAGACTTCGGTTTCTTCAGATTCTAGTAAAGGAGTAGTCGCCTTTGCGAGTGAAAATAGCTCACCTCTTCTATTCGATCCTATCAAAATGAAAATGAATCAAAATAATCTTATTTGTCTAACCGTCTCCTAGCCATCACAACCCATACAATAGCTACTTTGCTACAAAGTAAACTGCGGCAACGCAAAAAAGCAATTCAAATGAAATCAAAATATAGAAAACCAAAAATGCATCAAAACGTTACGCATCGATCTCTAAATTTCCACTCTGTTCTTATAGCACGTCGATTCGACTTTTTCGACTGTGGCATTATGGAAGGATTACAGCATCGTTTGGCGCACACAAATACGATTACACAGGGCCCGGGTGGCGCTATCACATTTTCTGGGAATTTAATGGCACGCCGACTAACACTGACTGGACACAGTGAATGTTTGATCCAATGGAATCCGAGCAACATGTAAGTTCCGTTTTCCATTTTTTTCTTCATAAAGTCATAAAGTATGTCATGCGTGACGACCATTTGCACCTCTTTTTATCGTATTTCCTACCATACATTGCATCTCTTTCGCTCCAGCGACATACTTTATGAACTGATGAGATGCAAGAATTTTAACAGAGCTGATGTAAGATAGCCAGTCTGCCTTGTTAAGCCAAAACACCGAATTTATATCTTTGCCTGTAAGGAGCTTTCGAGAGCTTTAAGCCTCCTTTGTATTCCACTAGAAATATTCAAATTTTCCAATAAAACCTAAAGCTCAGAGCTTTCAAAAGCTCTCTAAAGCTCACACACAATACGAGTAGAAATCTCAAACGTTCACAATATTTAGATTTGATAAGATGTTGGCTGTTGTCGTTGACTACAATTGACGTAACAATTGCCCATGCAAATCCGCCAAAAAACACAAGATGCTTAAGTTTCGGGTGAATTCGAGTTCAGCACAAGATCACTTCATTATAATGTGGCAGCAGTCTCCGAACATGAACCAGTAGTCGGACACTGATTGTTCCTTCATTTATGAAAATGTTGATCGATGAAAGAACAATATGTTCGACTACTGGTACATGTTCAGAGACTGGTGTCACTACTAGCACTTGGAATTTCAATAGAAATGTTGCGATGTTGAAATACTTTTCCAACGGTCATTCTATCATATTCATCATACATTCCATCAATTCTATAGAAACCGTTAGCGCAACACAAAAAAAAAAACGCTGCACTTAATTCACCCGAATGGACTCCGAATTTGTTTTGTGATCAGCTGAAGATTTTCATTACCTTCAGTGTTTAAACACTTTGGTTGTTACTGCCGTATTAAGTCTCAGCACCGTCTCACAGTTCTGCTTTTCGAGAGTTTGAGACTTCTTTTGTAGTCCATACTGAAATCTTCTACCTCTCCAATGGAATCAAAAAGAAGCTCAGAGCTTTCGAAAGCTCTACAAAGCACACACATTTCGAAACGGTATTTTGGCTTAACACAAGATATTGTAGGCTTCATTTACAGTCAACTTACCGATAGTCGAAACCATCCCACTAACTATCTCTCACCCTTCCGACATCTAGCATTTCCGATGAATGGATGTCCACACCGACAAGCCCATCAGCAAAGCTAACGAAAACCGTAAAAATCCAATCACTGTCGCCAAGTGAGCACATAGCACTGCAACGGTATCTTCGACACAGCTACGGTAACACCAATCTACTGACCACAACATGCGCTTCCGCTAAAGTTGCATCGCAGGCCGCCTCAGCGTTACCAACAAAAAAACTTCGTAAACCGCCGAAAACAATGCCATCGTGACCTTTGAATAAAGTCAAACATTTAGTGCGTAAGTTAAAAAATGGTTAGAATTTTTATATTATTATTAATGAGAGAAATATACAACAAAACAAAACTAATGTGACCGTTGTGGTCCCGTCTAATGTATATTCTGTAATTTAATTAGTGATTTGTAATTAAAAGAAAATTATTCTCCTGTTTGTTCGCTGCCCCCCCACCATTCGAAACAGAAATGATCGGTATTTCGTGTACAGGAGAGATGGGGAGAGGAAACAGAGAGACACGGTGTAAAAACTTAAATTTGTTTTTAATTTTGAATTTTTAACAATTTTGTTTGCGGTGAAAAAATATTTTCTTTTGGTTTTCTGACTCCAGCCGCTTAAGTTAAAAATTGAAAATGAAAGAAAAAAAAACTGAAAAAACAATAGCAATTTAGCGTCGTCATTTTGATTGTAATTTGAATAATTGAGAATTTAAGCTAAGGATTTATATATGTATTCGATTGTCGAGTGTAGCGTAGACGCATCATCTGTGTGATTCAATTGGAATTCGTTCTGGGTGATCTCTGTTGCTTTGTCCTTTCGTTCTTAAATTATTTTATTTTTACTTCCATCCTTGTAGAAGTAGACTGCCAATTTCATAGACCGGGAACCGCACGTGATATATTAGTCTAGCATAAAGCCTGACCAGACTGGCACGAAATAGTCCTTCTGGCGTTGTATGAAGAAAATGAAAATATGAAAACATTTATACAAAAATTGAAAGGGCCCTTCGGGCGTCACCTGAAAACTTACAGAGCGGATCTGAAGGACCTGTTTCAATCCTATGTGTCATGCCATATTGTTACATGTTTGTTCTATTGCTCCATTGGTTTTGAGTGCAAGAGCTTCGACACGGTGAAACTCAAAAACTTTTTGTTTATTTTTATTGAAAAAACAAATTTAAAATTCGAAAATTTGAAGCTAAATACACTCGATATTGCGGAAAAGTGCCAGAGAACAAACAATTTTTTCGACTGGTTTTCAGTTGACCACTTAAAGTCTCGGCAGTAAAAATAGAGTGGCCACGTTCACTTTTAATTGTCAATTGAATTTTGCGAAGATGTTTATGTGGAAATCTGAAAAGTAAAATTTTGTAGTTAAATGGCATCAATACGGCAAAAATTTCTGTGTGACCTTATCTATGAGACTGAAATACACGTGCAGATTCTCGGCCTAGCATTCCGTGTTTTTCTCTCCTCTTTGATTCTTTTCAAAGTAAAACTAATTTTTTGCGTGGGTTGGAAACCGCCTTCGGAAAGTAAAAAAATGAAAAAAAAACTTTAACTTCTGAAGATGATCACAGCCTCCTCTCTACTCATGCAGATGAACTCTACGAACTCACTTATAAATAAAAAAGTATAAAAACATAAAAAAATCATTTATTGTAAAATTGTATATGTAATTTCATTGTATTATTAAGCTAATCGTTTAAAAAGGGATAAATAAGGAAGAAGAGACAAGAAAATTAGTTAAAGAAAGGTAAAAAACGTTTTTGTTTTAAAAGGAAAATTACAACAGTCAAATGTTAATGATGATCAATGTCGACAATTTTTTTTAGGCAAATTTTATTTCGAATTCGAAGAAAAAGGAAAATTTTTATCGTCAAATTTATTTTAGAAATAAAAAATTAATTTTTTTAGATAATTTTATCGTAATCTTAAAAACAAAAAAATACAAAAAAAAATCGAAAACAAAATCTAAATTCTAATTTTATAAAATATTATGGAACAAGAACGCGTTCATTTAGAGTTATTAATATAAATGGTAAAACAAAATGACATTCGGGTTGATTGTTTTGTCGTCATTAACCTATAATTTTGATTTCATTTAAATGGAATTGTGTTGCAACGATCCCAGGCGAAATGGAAGCGAAATGGCTTGAATTCCTGAGGTTTTATCATTTTACAACAACGTGTTTCAACAAGGTCTTAAATATATCCACCCTCGCTGCAAAAACATCTCAATAAAAATTCTTACCAATGTACGGGTTTATGATTCTTGTCGGACCCATTCGTGTCCTATGTCCTATGTGTTGTAAAAAACACTTTTTCAAATCTGCTACTGTTTTGAACACGCAAAGATCTCACTGTCATATCTTCGATTTCTCTCATTTGCTATTTGAAATAGTATACAAATGTAGAGAAACGGAGAAGAACAGCAGTAACAGCTACGAAAGATACGAATTCACTCTGTTAAGGTTATAGTACAACTGTAAAATGTTTGAATTCTGACTTATTTGGTGACTGTAGCTCCGGACTAGATGGCCAAGCGAAACCGTTTTTGTACAAATTATTGCAATATAAATGTGGACTCAAAGTGACTCGCAACCCGGTCGTAGTTACTGGTTCTCTATCAGTTTCCGTTCTTTTTTCTAAAAAAAAGACGATTCGGTGTCTTCGTTGTTCTGGAGCTAGACCGATGGAATTGGGATGAAATTTCATGAGATTGAACAGAAAACAAAATTAAGAAATTTTTGAGAACTTTCCGGAATTTCGGGAAATTTCTAAAATTTTGGGAATTGTAAGGAATTTTGGAAATTTTGCAGAAATTTTAGGAATTCCGGGAACGTTGGGAATATTCAGGAATTTAAATCCCTAAGATCTTGCTTGAGGTTCGCAACACGAACATGAAAACAAAAATCGGAGGTGGTCTCGGGAGCATTTTTAAACTTATTTTCAAACCCACTGTGAACGTGAGTGATAGAATCAAGATTAGAAATAGAAATCTCTCTGAAAATCATGTACGTAAATTGATATGTTGAAAAGACAATATAATCTTGGGACGTTCACCATTTTCACAATCCCCAATTTTGGCCCAGCTGATCATTTCAAAACAATTCATTTAAATGAATGAAAAAAGAAGAAGAAAACAATTCAGTGATATTAATATTCAATTTAATAAACACACCGCTTTTCAAATTGATCTCAAATTAATTTTATATTTCATTAACTAAAAAAACAACAGAAAAAAGAGAAGGAGAGAGAGAGGGGAGGGGAGAAAAATGGGAAAACTTAAAAAAATAGAAAATATAAAATTAAAATATTGAAAAACAGCAAAATCATCCAGACAACCGAAAATACATTTCCGTGAATATAACCGAAATTGTAAAAAACGATTAAATCCAAGAGCAATCACATGACATAGCACAAAGCACATTTATTTTAGCGTAAACAAGATACAAAAGAGGAAAATAAAATTGAACAAAATTTATACAAAAAAGATGAAAAATAGTTAGTTTTGGCTTTATATCTCAAAAATATCGAAATCGAGAGTTTTCTATATTTTTTTAAAAAACGAAATTAAAATGCAACAAAATGAAGGTCAAAATTTATATCCAACCAAAAAACAAAGCGAATGAAAATAATTTTGAACATAAAATCTAACTTTAAATTATAATCGAAGCAACAAAAAAAGAAATGAAAATTCTAGAAATTTAAGGCGATAAAAGTTGTACATAAAACAAGTAAATTAAAAAAAAAAAAACTTCAGGAAAACCAAAATTTAGAGACAAAAAATTTATTTCTTAAAGGAAAACCAATGCAAAAAAATTAAATTTAAATCAAACCGCTTTTATATAACAAAAAAATTAAAACTTTTGTATAACAGAGAATAGCAACACATTTAGCGAATCATGTGATTTCCGTGTTATAAAATTTTTCCGTTTTTTTTTTACTTCCTTTTTTTGATGTGCTTTTGTCCATACAATTTTGTTGTTTTTAAATATACAAAAAAAAACAATCATTCGGTATAAGATGCATACATAACCTGTGTCAAGACCTGTGTACACTTAATTGAATTGAAATGAAGAAACGGGACGGTTTAGATATGCTGCGAATTGACGTCATAAGTGCGCCAAAAATTCAAATATTCTTTTGACAGACAATGTCAAACGCTGACAACCATAACACTGCCAATAACTACACAAAAACAAAACAATTTTTGTTTTAAATGTTAACTTTGAAACTAGAATTCGACGTGTTATTGTCAGTAAATTTCGTCGCCAAATTTGGAATTTCTTTTGCGCATATACAAAAGTGCATGTGGTGTGTGCTTTAACTAACACTAAGAAAACATGCCTCCTGTCTGTACGAAAGACAATCAGCTTCTACTACATGATTGTAGTTGACTTCAAATGCTAGTGCTAGCTAGAGTGCTACCCTAAAACTGATGGAGTGCTATGCTAGTGCTAGCTAGCGTGAAATGCAATATTTCGCAATTTTCTGGGTTGACTCATGGACTTGTCAGACTTGTAGTCTAGTTATTGTCAATAGCTTCGATAGAAAATTGATTTTATTTTGCTGTTAAAATAAAGTTTGTCGCGAATGTGCAGTTACACAGTCACTTCTCGTTTTTTAATAAACTTTTAAGGAATCACATTGGTTGACACGATAACGTGACTAATTTAAATCAAAGCCAATCCAGCTGATCTCTTTCCCAACTGATGACAGAATTGTGTGCGAAGCAGAAACACAACCAACTTCATAATATGAATTAAAATGAGCGCGTTCTATTACTGAAAATGAATGAAAATTAGCTAAGTGAGTGACTTCATTTAACATTGGATTGAAGTTGGTTGTATAAGATTTGTACACACAAAAATGAATAGCCGATCGTCGGTAGCGAAAATTTTATATCTATAATAGCTCACGGTGATTATTGGTATGCAAAATTGTAACAAGTCAGTAACAAGTTAGCTCACGAAATAGTCAACTGCCCGAAACGACAAATGAAAATGTCCGAATTTGAATGAAATGGCGCCACTTATGATGTGAATTTTTATTTAATTTATAAAAAAGAGAGAAAAATGGACGATTAACACCTAAATTCGTAAATTAGATGTGAATCCGCTAATTGCCACACACAACCAACGCAAATAAATAAATATAGAAAGACAAAAGAAAAATCATCAACAACAAACACTCTAACCCATGAAAAAAGTCTAAATTAAATTGATATAAATCTCGTAATTTAATTTAGAGAATAAATTTACACAAAACAAAAAGAATTTTAAATTTAAATTTATAAAAAAAGAAACAAAACTCTTTGTAAGTAAACATAATCGCGATGTATAAAATTGACACTGCCAAAAAAATGACTGACGATACACGTGAGAGACGGGGAGTAGGAGGAGGATATACGATAAAAGAAAGTAAAAAAAAACTTTCTTTTTAACTTAATTAAACTGACACAAGAATTAAGAAAATGGGAAAAATTGTTTAATTGACTCGTGCATTAATAACATAAAAGCCCATCCATCGATTGAATTAATAACAAAATTTAAAATGAAAAAAAACTCGTATGATGAACCTTAGTACTGCCAATAAATTTTATTTGTAAATTGAACATTTTGCTTGTGATTTTTTTCTTTTATTTAATTTGAAGACGAAAAAAGATTTTTTTATTGAAATTCTTTTTAGAATTTAATTTTGTGTCGCTAAATATAATTTATAAAAAATTGCACCAAAACAGTCAGACGAGGAATGATTGGTGTTTTGTTCGCTGAATCGAATATTTAAATTGCCAATTCCGACTCGAGATGTAGTAGAACTGATGCTCGGTAAAAACGGACCGTCTACGTTATTTTTAAAAATGGTATGCGGTTCTTCCGCCAATTTCAACTCCGCATTTGTTTATTGCGGTTCTTCCACCTTTTTCACTCGGTGTAAACTTATATTGCGGTTCTTCTGCCAAATTCAACACCGCAGTTTATTCACAGCGCCGCACTTATAATCTCTGCAGTTCAAATCAAGTGGACTTCGCAAAATCGAAAGTCGCAAAAGTAGAATTTCTTAGTGAAATGACAATAATCATCGCCGTGATAATGAACGCCGCCAAAGCACCTAGCAGGGTAATAGAGGTTTTACCACGTCGGTGCTTTGACACCGCAATATAAAATGAGTGAGCACGTTCACTTCCAATCGTCGAATGTGTTGCAGAGGTTAGAATGGAAGCACAAATTGAGTGGCAGTAATCGCTTTTAATTGTCAATTGTATCTTGCGAAGAGGTTTATGCGGAAATCGTAAAAATAAAATCTTGTAGGGAAATGACAATAACTATTCAAGCTGCAAGCTGCATGAGGTGTTGCTGATTCTCTGTATTTTTCTGAGATTTGAAATCTTTACTTTCAAAATTTAATCGACTTTGACTACTCCGGCATTTACCATGCTTTTACCCGATTCGTTACTGCCATTTATAAAGTCATGGTTTTTGCTAAAGGAGATGGTGTACGTCGGAGACTGATTTGGTAATTTACAAATGTCACTGCTGATTTGGCTTGAACGGCTGATCCATAAAATAGTGTTGAACAAATTCGGTCTTCCTCTATAACATAGATGTATAAGTGGGCAAAACTTTTGTCGAGAAGTCACGCGATAAGTCTGAAACGGAAAGTTCAATGTTTGCTGGTCTATAAACGAAGAAAGACAAAAACCGCAGAAATCCACTGATGTGGTTGTCAGTTAAAATTTTTATTTTCACCAAGACTGATGTCCCAAGTCCTTCCGAATAAATACTCGAAATTCCATACAAGAATGCGCGCGAAAATCAAAAATTCGGGTCAAAAAATAGTTTCCTTTCACTGTGTGATAATAAGGAATGATTTTAAATATTTCCTCCCGTCACCAGTCAAGGAAAGGAAGATGAGAGACTATGAAAAGACTTGTTAACATTAGAGATCCGACTAATGACCAATTTTGAACATGAAAACCCTAATACGCTACTCTTCTTAATTTTATTGAACTACAATTCCGTCCATGTCAAAAAATAGATTGAAGTGAAAAGGAAATACCGAAAATAGACTTGATTATTTAGCACGAACAGATACCGATCATTCCTCAGTTAATTACGTATCCGAATATCAAAAATAAAATTTAAACAAAAAATTGGACTGAAAATAACAACAAAATTATTTGTAGCAATAAAAAATTTGAAATTAAATTTAAAGCGAAAAAATTTTGAAAAATATTTGAATTTTTTTGGTTTTGCTTTTCGTAGCAGCAAAAACAAAACAAGCAAACTAAATGAAAACGAAAATCATAAAAAGCAATAGACAAAAATCGTTTTTTTTACAAAATATTTTTTTTAGAAACTTAATTTAAGAAAATCAAAAACACAAAAAAAAGAGTAAATTTTGAAATGGTAAAGTGCGCAAGACAACACGTTGGAAAAGTATGATTAAAGTAAATATTTATATAGCAAAGCGGTATAACAACAAATAATAAGTGAGGGGAAAGAAATTCGTAAAATCAAATCGCCATCATTGTAAATTAAATTTAAAAAAATATTCAAATCCTGTTGAACATTTCAGCATTTTAGCAACGCATTTTCCATGATTTTTATTTTTATTAACCTTTTACAGACGGCAAGCATAATATCATTTAACAGGAGTTAACAAATCTGTTTTACTCAATTTGATCTAAGTGTTTTCGACACACTTCCAAAAAAGAGACGAAAATATCGTCTGTCTCCGGTAACTTAGTCTACAATCTACAATAGCAATACTCTCTCTAGCAAACAATGACAGTAGTTAGGTTGCTAGTGAGTGTATTGACAATAGCTATCTACCACAGCTTTCACAGTTGTAGCAGAAAATCAAGTACAGAAAATACAACTTTGGCAGCCATTTTCGTGGAATCTGGAAAATTCTCGAAAATTTTCTAAATTCTGGAAAATTCTCGAAAACAATGAAAATTATCGAGTTAAGAATTTTCAAGGATTTCGAAAATTTTCGAGAATTTTTAGTTAAGAATTCCTAAAATTCTCGAGAATTTTTATGAATTTCATAAATTTTCCGGAATATTTCTAGAAAGTTCTCAAAAGCTACTGAAAATAGGTGAACTTGTTACCTGTGACATGATTGGTGAGATTTTCAAATCGTTTTTGTTATTACAAGACGACGCATTTACCACACCGCATTTGTTGTCATTGCGGATAAACGGGAATAAAGCCGTTCGTGAAAGGTTAATCGGTTGCCTTAAAATCGTTTATTTTGTCGTTCAACAACATTTTTCTCTATTGTACAAAGATAATTTCGGAGAAAAAGTTAAAAAATAAGGAAAGGGAGAAAACATTTTTATCATCAGCCACTTGGCCGAACTTAGCATAAATAAAAACACGTAAATTAAATGTAAATTTTATTGAAAACAAATAAATTGAAAATATTTTACGCGCCAAATAGAACAACATTCAAAAAATAATTTCGTTTCGCAACGTGATTTTTTCCTAGTTTCATTTTAATTTTTGTGTGGCCTACCTTTCGGAAAGAGAGAGAGAGAGAGAGGGGCACACCTATTTTCCTCTGTAAAGTAATAGAAAACCCAAATGTGAATCAATCATTTCGATTTGGAGGTCTAACATAGTGAAACATTGATATGGAGATAAAGAGAGGAAGAGAGTATTGGTACGGCAATGTATAGAATTATAGGAATTAGGAGTCGTACAATTTACTGATTTATGCTCTCACTTATATTGCAACAAATTAATTTAATTTTGAAGAAAGAATTAAAGAGAAAAATGATTGAAGTTGGAGACCATCTATAGAATTTGTTTATATGAAAATGTTTTATTCACAATGACCGACAGAGTAATTTAACTGAATTCCTTTGGTCGTCGGTTCGTAATTTCTATATTTTACGACAAAAAAATGAAGAAAAAAAATTAATTTAATTTCTGTTCTTTACACATTAAGATTAATTAATTAAATAAACAAACAAAAAACAAAACATATAGTAAGGTGGTGTAAACACTTGATTAGAAAAGAGTTGTCTTGAAGTAAATAAAAAAAAAAGTTTGTAAAATGTAATAGAAAATTGAGTTTATCGTTTCTCTCTACCACTTATCGATTGGAGATTGGAGGCGTGTTCTCTGCTGACGAAATTTGATTGAACCGATTGAAAATCACCGCGAGAATTTATTGTTAGTTTGTCACCGACCAAAAAATTATTTTCCACCAAAAACTGTTCTACTACCCACAACTCACAAGTGGAAGAGAGTTAAAGATCGGAAAGCTCAGGTATAGGTAAGTCTCACCTGTCCCGAATCTGGCTCATCCAAAAATGACAGATCGGCTTTCAGGTCCGCCACAAACTCTTTCACAAAATTTCTATAAGTAGTCCCGAAATCTGACCAGAAAAGCTTTACAGGTCCGGATTGGTCACATTTAGCGATCTAAAATCTCACGAAGGGCCGACACCACTTTCACATGGATTAGGGCCGACGTAAAAATGTTTGTATAAGTCGGCCGAAGGGTCGATAGGAAGCCAGTCCGGTCCTGTTACTATTATTCAGGTTTATGTTCAGGCCATATGAAAATGAAAATAATCAAAGAAAGGTCAAAATAGGCATCAGAGGTATTTCAGTTCAGGTAGAGAAGGAAGTATACGTCGAGTCGAGGAATTTTAAAATAAAATTCGAATTAGCTGCAGCTTTGTCTGAACAACATTGAATGTTAGCTATTACGCAGCTTTCCTGAGTATAGGTGAAACTTCAATGTAAATCCCAATATGAAGTGGATACCTTAAAATGGATTCGGTCAGCACTTATTCCATTGACGAAAGTGCATGGCTTCTATTGCATAAATAAATGCACCAAGAAACCCCTCTTAGCTGATCTTCAAGGATGCTTGAAATTCCATTCACGTCAAAGAAATGAATGAACAATGAATTAGGTGAGGTTACGTCTGAAAAAGTAACTTGAAGATGATCTATTGAACCGCGCTATTTAGAACATTAATCTCTTCTGATAATTCCTCTTTTGATATTTTTGTCGGATATCAACTAAGAAAAAAATGTATGGGGTGGGGAAGCATCTAGTCCAGCTTAACGGACCATTGTTTTGAACTCCCCTAGGGTCCCTCTATTCAGAACAGCAATCAATTTTTGGGTGCATTTTCGGTAAAACTTTATTTTGGTGTGAGAAAAGACTCATAAAATTTTGAAAATATTTGTTTTAGAACTGAGAAGAAGGTGAACCATGTGGTGTGATGGAACCTTAGGAACAAACCAAGTACTATCTCAGTAATCCCGAAAGTCCAGAAGGGAACGCAAAAAAACCGCTAAATATCCTTGAGTACTACACCACCTTGATAACACCAAAAGTCCAGAAAAGAAGACAAAAAAGCGGAAAAATCCTGGAATTTTCTCAAGGAGCAAAGTTGGGAAAAATCTTGCCGTACCAATACACCTCATTTGACCTAAGGAATGCCGTTCCTGCGAAAGATCACTGAGATTGCACTTTTTTTTGGTCTTGTCTGATAATGTTTCACTCAGAATGATGAGCTGGGAAAAGATTTCTTCGGCAAGTCTGTTCCGCTCGGCAAACTCTATAATCACTCCTGTAGCGAAGAAGAAGCGTTTTTCAAAAAATAAATTTCTGTCGAAAAATCCAATAAAACGTAACAGCACTGATCCTCCAGTGTGGATACTTTATTGAAACATCCTTTATGCTTATCATAAAACCAATTTCTTATTCAATTTCCTGCCATTGGCTACACTCCTAATTCGGTGTGTGCAGCAGCCGAGGGAGCAGCATTTATCGCTTACACCCCTTTCTCACACGTTGCATTTGTAAAGCGCTCTACCTGCAATTAAAAACGTCGATTTATTCCGGAATCACCATTATCGGAGTAGATGAACTTTCTATTTTACTCGCCTGTATGAATTCTCCGATGAATATCCAAATTGCCTGTGCGAGTGAAAGCAACGCCACATTCTTCACACTTAAAGGATTTTTCATCTACAGAACAAATTTAAAGTTTGAATTTTGTCGCAGAAATACTTTCCCGAACATAAAGAAGAGCGGTATAGATGATCAGGCTAAGGATATTTTCGAAACTGGACCCGACCCGAACACAGCCGAAATTACATTATTGAGACCCGATAACCCAAAAGCCCCGTAAAACTGAATAGGGTCGGGCCGCGGTTTTTTTACCAATCACACTAAACTCTACTTACCAGTGTGGATCCTCAAATGTGTAAATAAATGGCTACTACAGATGAATGCCTTGCCACAAACGGTACAATAGAGCTTCTTCGATTCTTTGCAGTCTAAGGACAACAGTCGACTTTATTGACTTAAATTTTGGCAAAAAAAATTATTTGGGATGAGAACTCACAGCGACGACGACGTGCAGCGTTTTGAAGATGTACCTCGCTTATTCGGCTCAAACGAATCTGAAATTTAGAAACGAAAATTAAAAGTTTGCCGCGCAGACGAGAGGTAAATTAAAATGTACACTAGTCTCCATCACGGCCCCGATTGAAATGCCGTGAGACTCGAGATACGACAGGAACACTAAGACATTCGTGTGCAGATACCTGGCATTTATTCAATATCGCTGCATCATCTAATTGCACCGTGGATGGCTCAGCATTTCTAGTCCTTGGGTGGGGCGACGCTTTTTCCATCTGATGTTTTTCGATAGCAATTTCGGCATCCGATTCGGTGGACTCGTTTCGTGGATTGCACGCAGACTCGGATCTGAAAGCAGACTGAAATAACGACTGTGAACGCATTACGAACACCAACCTAATGTCCTTACTCGGTAGCGTTCGATTCGCTAGCGCCATTCCGATCTAGCCGATTCTGTGAAGACAACGGAAGGATAAGTTGAGAAGATTCAAAATGTGCTGCCTTCGCCGGTGAACTAAGACAGAAACTTCTCGATTCTTCTGCTATTACCTGCTCGTTTGGTGGTGATAGTAAACCGTCCACTTGCATCGCCTCATCAGATGTCAATCTCAAATAATCTGGAAGTTTGACTTGCCCTTGAATATCGGCGTTGCTCCTTTCATCGCATTGTTGTCGTGCATATGGAGTGCCACTTACTGCCGTTGCGTTTTCGACATGCTTCGAAAGCATTTCCTTTCGTATCTCGATTATTCTATCAAACTGAATGAAAACGAAACTTCTTTATGTGTGGGTGGAGTCGAATAACCGCTCAAAGCTCACCTGTAGCTGAAGTTGTGCTTCCATTTCATTCAGCGTTATCTCAAGCTTCAGCTGAACATCTGTAGCTCGCTTCAGTTGCCCTTTTAATGTAGAATTGAAGTCTTTCTGTTCTTGCAGCGCACTTCGTAAGGATTTCAGCACTTTGAACGTTTCATCATCTTGTAGCGTTCGTTGTGCCTTTTAAAATAGAAGGTTTCGACAATTATTCTGCCGATTAACAAATCTTTCATCGATATTATAATGTATACCTCTGCCTCTATATAGTCGGAACTCATTTTGATATAAGCGAAAATCGGTCGTCCAGACTTCGGGACTATTTTTTGTCTTCACGTTACGTTTTACTGGTTCAACACAAAGAACGTTCGATCATAAATGTGTCAAAATGTCTGGTTAACAAAAACGGAATGTGTCGAATCATAGCCCAAGTCATAGCACAGCACCTAGCATTAAGATAGAATACATTCGGAGGATGATGACAAGAGGACAACTACTTCGAGCAAAGCTGTACCTTGACTTTGTGACTTTTTAATGAAGCTGAGAGTCAAGCTGAGCCAATAACTTTGAATTTACGTGTATAGCGACTTTTCAGGTGCCTTGACTTTCCGGAGCGGTTTTTCCCTCGGCTGGTGGTATCAGAATTTGCATTTCGTACAGAAACGAGTCATTCTTTCTTGGCGTTAGTTAAATCACCCAACATATTCGAGTGTGCACGCCACGTAAACATGAATCACAAATCGAAGGAATTTTGACATCTTACATACTAGTGTTAATACTAGGAGTAGTGTGCTATGGTCGAATCAATGTTGATGAAATTTTTGACTAAAAGAATTATATTTTAGTGCAGCATAGCCGCTCCATGGGTTTAGTAGAGTCAATTCACTGATCAAGTCAAAACATCCACAAGCTTTTACGAAGAGTTTCTGAAATAGAAATCGATTTAGTCATAGCACTGCTCCTAGCATGAACACAAAATTGAGAAGCCACCACTTAAGGTTGTTTGTATTGTATGTTTACTCACATATTTCATCTCTCTATACACAAGAAACGCAGTGCCTACTGCAATTTCATCAGCCTCCGAATATTTTCTATGCTCATGCTACTATAAGAGCAGTGCTGTGATTTAGTCCTCGTCGTTAACTTAGTGAATTTTCATACTGATCTCGCTACTTCTACAATAAGCAACTAAATTCTTCTTGTTCATCAATCATTTATTCTTTAAAACGCTAGTTCCTGTAACTTACAACAATAACTTCCATTTTCCAATGACATAATAGTGGGATAGACAGGCCTTCTATGTAAATATTTTGTTCTAGCGGTGAAGCAAAAGCAAATACGAAATATTCAAGTGTGTGTGTGAGTACCTTAAATTTATGGTACTTACGTATTTTCGTACTTATTTTGAAATGTAGGCGCGAAGGAAATTTACATTTTCACTCTTTCTTCGAAATTGGTTTAAAGCATTTCTATCTTTCAAAATTAAATATTTATCGAACTGAAATTTATATTTCATGTAAGCAATCTCTCATTGTCCTAAAAATTGAACTAATTTTGTGATTTTCTCCTTTTCGATCGAATGATTTTTTTTATTACAAATCTTAACGATCGGAGAATTCAATCAGTTGGCTGAATTTATAAACTTTCACGGTCAGTATAGTCACGCATAATAAAAGTGCTAGCATCGTCAATATTAAAATTTCGGGACATTTCTTTTCAAAAATTATAAAATGTGTCAGAAAATGTGTGTAATTAGATAGTGAACAGTTTATGTGTAATTGATAGTAGCAGCTATCGTTGAAAGTGGTAAAAATTGATTTTGAAAAGTTTACAACAGTTTCACCGACTTGTCAAAATTAATTGGCAATTGTAAGTGTGTGTGCCTCAAATGTATATTACACAGAGCTTATTTTTGCTTCACGATTTCGTCTACGTAATTCCTGTCTATCCCACTATTATGTCATTGCCATTTTCACACTTACTGTTTGTATGGTTGATCTTAGAATTTTCCTTTCGAAACGTCCATTTGGGTTTACACTCGTTCAGGATCTTCAAAGAAGGGCGCTCCGTGGCATTCATCGTAGATTTTCTCATCAAATCTGGTCAACTCTTTTTCCAATCTGGATAGCTCCTCCTTCTGATTCTTTCGCATTACTACTTCTGATTTCGATGTTCTTCGTGGCTTCGTCCATGTTAAGCTGGCTTCGTGAGTGCAACGTGAAAGTTTCTGTTGTGCTTGTCTGTTTGTTTGTTGCTTGAATGTTGACTGAATTTTCACTGTTTTCTTGCTACGTTCACAGTTGCTTTCCGTTCATGCCCAAAAGTTCCATCAGAAGATGGCAAATTTTCATTGTAAACTTTCAACACTTGTTTAATCCCTACCTCTATGGTTCAATCGAAAATTTACTAGCCTCGGACCGCCCCTGAATCCGAAGGTCGAAACAACTTCTTTGCTTCAATTTGTTCACTTTACATGATCCATTGGGTTAGGTAAGATCATTACTGCTCTGCTAGTGCGTGAAAATTTCTTTTCACGTTCGTAGTTATTTAAGCTGTAGTATTGTAGGCATTTCAGCTGTTAGTTCTTTACATTCGTAGGCATTTCAACTTTGTAAGTTTTGCTCTTTACAGTTGTGTTTGTGTTTGTGTTTGTGTTTGTTATTCTAATAGAGCCTTGCGCTGTGGTTGAGTTCTAGTACTAGTGTTTCAATTAGTCCGTTGCCAAATCACATCGTTAAAAAACTCGTTAACACTCAGCGACTGGACACGACAATCGTAGTTCGACAATCGTTTCAAATTTTCGTTTATTCATTGTTTAAAAAAACAAAACAATGAAAGCTCTCTCTCTCTCTCTCTCTCATTGTGTTTCCATTGGTGTAGCGTAAACGGTGAGTGAACAGAGGTGCTTAAAGCACAAATGGTTTTCATTGTTTTTTTGAAAACGGCGATCAAAGCCGAGCGACTGTGAATCGGCCCTAATCCACGCCATTGGTCGTATAAATTTATACGTCAGACAGAGCTTTTTTCTCCATTGTTACAATCTGTCAGTTTTTCTATTTTGCGATTTAGTATGGAAATGAAAACTAAAATTGAGATATATTTGCTGTTTTAAGCGGTTTTTCACTTTTTTTTCTTAACCAAAATATTTTAAAATGTGTTTGGAATCGATTGGCATTAACAGATTGTGTGAAAATACTATTTTCTATTTTATTATTTTGTTAATGTCAATCGATTCCAAACACACTTTAAAACATTTTGGTCCAAAAAAATATGAAAAACCGCTTAAAACAGCAAAGATATCTCAATTTTAGTTTTCATTTCCATACTAAATCGAAAAAATGAAAAACTGACAGATCGTGACAAAGGAGAAAAAAGCTCTCTCTGACGTATAAATTTATACGACTAATGGCGTGGATTCAGAAAATTGAGTAGAATGTATAGTAGGGTGGGTCGTATTTTCATTTTGTTTTTATTTTAAAAGGCCTGACCCCAGGCTGTACTCAGAATTGACCAAGGAATCCGAAACAGCAAAAAAAAAAATTTAAAAATTCATTTTTCCCTTGCCTCTAGGCTGATTTTTGGGGTAGTAGCATGAAATTGCTCACAATGTTGACAGATATCTCGGGCAGTTGGGAACAGAAGACATTGCTGCTAACTGTAGTGAATAGCTGAGGAGTCCAGCTATGAAATACCATAAGAACGTTGTTGTTCTTCGCCTTCCCTCGGGCAGGGTAACTCTGTCAGTGTTCCCAACTAAGACTTTTCAACCAAAAATTTCAACTGTATTTGCAAACAAAATCGGCAAATGACGACATAATGCATCGTGTGAGGTATGTCTGAACAGGTAATCTCATAGAGAATCCATTGCAGAGAATTTTTATGATTACAAGTTGAAAAAACTCATAGGAGCTTTGTTTTTGAAGCCAAAAGTTGGCAATTTTTTGTTAGAATGAAAAAGTTAAATGAACAAAAATCGACGAATTTACGTTTATTGCTCTCCTAATTGTTATTTAGGGTGAATAGGTATAAAACTATCAATTTCACCAGATTAGAACCTTTTTTGTTCATTTAACTTTTTCATTCTAACAAAAAATTGCCAACTTTGGGCTTCAAAAACAAAGCTCCTGTGAGTTTTTTCAACTTGTTTTCAAAAAACGTCTCTGCAATGGATTCTCTATGAGATTACCTGTTCAGACATACCTCACACGATGCATTATGTCGTCATTTGCCGATTTTGTTTGCAAATACAGTTGAAATTTTTGGTCGAAAAGTCTTAGTTGGGAACACTGACAGAGTTACCCTGTCCGAGTGAAGGCGAAGAACAACAACGTTCTTATGGTATTTCATAGCTGGACTCCTCAGCTATTCACTACAGTTAGCAGCAATGTCTTCTGTTCCCAACTGCCCGAGATATCTGTCAACATTATGTGCAATTTCATGCTACTACCCCAAAAATCAAAAATCAGCCTAGAGGCATGGGAAAAATGAATTTTTAGCCCCGTACGAAGTACGAAGGGGCTTATAGGATTACGATGCCGTGTGTAATTGATGGAATTCGAAGCAGACGGTAGGGGCAAAGTGTTTGCCTATGTTCATAGATAACGAATCCGCAATAAAAATTTTGTCTGTCCGTCTGTCCGTCTGTCCTTCTGTCCGTCTGTCCGTCTGTCACGTCAATATCTTGAGTAAATCAAATCCGATTTCAAAAATTTTTTTTTCCCTGAAAGGTAGTTGAAATAGTGAGGCTAAGTTCGAAGATGGGCGATTTTGGGTCGACCCCTCCAGAGCTGGGGCCCCATAAGTGCTTTAACGTTTTCCAAAGATTTCTCTGGCCATTAAAAGGCTACACTTGTAAGTGATACATCAAATGAAAGGTATTTACAATACCTATCCACAAAAAAAAAGTTTATGGAAATTGGATGACCGACTCGTGAGTTAGACCCCTTGGTGTGAACTAGGTACAGGGCGGCAAGCCGTTTTTGCTTGTAGGTTAGTCATATTTAAACGGATTTAGATGGATTTTGATTTATTAGATAGGTATTGACCGTACCAATCAGGGAAAAAAAAAGTTTATGAAATTCGGTTTACCGGAGCGTGAGCTAGGTCTCTTGGAGTGAGCTTATATGTGGCTACTCGGCCGTACAGTGAAGGTGGTGTTTTTTGTTAATATCTCGAGCAAAATTTAACCGAATTTCATGAATTTTTTTTTGTTTGAAAGGTACTAACGAATGTAAAGCAGCCGTTGTACTTTCCACCTCCTAACAAAATGGCCGTCGGCCGCTATTTTGGATTTTTGTAAAATCAATATAAATAGGTGAAAATGATAATTCCAAAATCACTGATCAGTGGGAAGTGTAGTTTGTGTTACTTTTGAAAGGAACGTCGTACGGGGCTTCGTAATTGCGCTATGCGCAATTTTTAAGACGTACACATTGCATAAGAATTTTACGACGTTTACGGGCGCAATAGGCTTACGGTAAGAGTAGGGCGACGGACGAAGTAGGGTCACGTGCGCAATAGATGTACGGGTTTGTACGGGGCTCAGTCGCAGCAAACGCTCCGACTGTTCTGACGGCTCGTTTAAATTTTTTTTTGCTGTTTCGGATTCCTTGGTCAATTCTGAGTGCAGCCTGGGGCCAGGCCTTTTAAAATAAAAACAAAATGAAAATACGACCCCCCTAATGTATAGAGAGTCTCAGCTCTTATGTAATGTGGGACGATAGAGCGATTTTTTTTGGCCGGGTGGAATGAAAGACTCAAAAATAAAAAAAAATTCAAAAACTATTAATTCAGTCAAAGTACTCGACCCGAGTGTTGGTGTATAGTTTTCAAATATTAATTATCCCACTCGCGATCTTTAACAACTGATATGCCATCTGAGGGGCTTGTTTGACTTCGTCTTCTGTTATTTCTGTGACACCAAATTCGATTCATCTTTTTCCGCTTTCAACACTTTCATTATTTCACTCAGTGTTGCGGCATCGCAAATGATAATTTTAATGTAAAAAGTACCGCGTGTTGTATTTATGTTACAGTAATTGTATCTCCCGCGTGTTATTTGCATTCTCAAATTTTGATTTATATTTTCGCTGTGAAAATATTACCGATAGGTGAAAATGAGTTGAGCTTGGTGGAAAGAGATCACGTTGCGTAACCTCAAAATTTTTTTGGTTTTAGCACACACAAAGATGTGGCGTGCAAAGCGATCCAGAATGCATGAAAATGACGACGACGGTCATTTCGACGATTCAGAGGAGTCCGAAGATTCATCGACTGACGACGACGATGACAAACCTTCGATAAGACATCGACTTCGCAAAGTCTTGAAAATGTTCGAGACCATTGGTGCCACTGAATTTGTAATTTCCGGCGCATTATCGGACGCACCACTTCACGTTATCCGCATTAAGGTCAGTGAATGGAAACTGATTACAAACTTGGCCGGTCGTTGCAATTTAGAAAATTTTCGATTTTTGTTGCACAGCAAACTCAGAAGATAATTCGGTTCCCGTTGTTCGAAGACGATCTGCCATCGATCATTGATGCTTTCAAGCAATCTCCGTACGGAAAGGGCACCGAAACAATTGTGGACGCTTCGTTCAGAAATTCGTGGCATTTGGATCCCGATGACTTTGAGGTAAAACGAATCGACTTTTCCGTCGGATCGAGACATTAAATCCATTTTATTCCGTCAGATCATCAATCCGAAGTGGACTGCATACGTTACCGATGTTCTGGTAGCGCGTATACGTCAAGAAATGGCCATCACAACCGCATTCAAAGCATCGCTGTACAAATTACTTCTGTACCAGAGCGGTTCGTTTTTCAAGCCACACAGAGACACCGAGAAGGAGGACGGAATGTTTGCTACGCTGGTGGTCCAGTTGCCATCGCGCTTTGACGGTGGCCAGTTGGTCATCGAACATGACAACACAACCAAAAAACTTGACTTCAGTACGAATACGGAGCTGGCCAACATGTACACCACCTTTTTCTCCGCGTTCTATTGCGACTGCAAACACGAAATATTACCGGTTACGGATGGCACCCGGATGTGCTTAGTGTACAATCTGGTTACGACCGAGACTGACGCTTCACGAGAGCTTCCAACTGCTCCCATGGTGTCCGATGTCGAAATGCAAATGGCGAGTGTATGCACCGAATGGCGAAACACCAATACCGGCCCGGTCAAGATAGTCTACGGACTGTCGCACAAGTACACAGAACGGAGTCTTTCGTTCACAAATTTGAAGTCAACGGACCGATCGGTTGCAAACGCTCTGATTAAATTCGCTAAACATCACTCGTTGGTTGGTAAGTCGATGTCTTTACCGATAAGGGTGTCCTCAGCTTATTTAACGGTTGTCTCTCCGTTTCTAGTTTTATTGGGCACATTGGAAAAAACGTGGGAAGGCGACGAAACTTTTGAGCACGATGAGTCCGCCGAGGGTGATGTTGCGATTAGCTACAGTCTCAAACATTTGGAAATGATCGGACAACCACACAGCAGCCTACCAGAATCATTTACCGCCATGTCGGTCGATGACGGTGAATTGATTTCGAAACATTGCTTTCGTGATGTGTCACCGTTCGATCGGCACGAAGAAGAAACGGGCAACGAAGGAACAACGCTGACTCTGTCATATCGTCATTCAGCGCTTGTCGTGTTCCCCGTTGAAAATGTTTTTACCATTTTGATGAATGAAAGGAGAGGCGACGAAGCCGAACGCACTTTCGTCGACCGATGTAAGCAATTCGAAATGGCCGGTCGAAACGACGAAGCGGAAAAGAAGCAGCTACTCCGATGGGCTCATCTGTTGATTACGAAGCCGAGTTGGCGACGTGGACCGCCTTCGTTGCCACTTTTGTCAGCTATATCGACGCTAAATGATCTGCCGGTCCTGCAGAAGTTCTTAGAGAACTTTAGACTCGATGAAAAATGCGTCGAGCCGGTCGCTGCACTTTGCGACACTTATGGATGGAATGTATTAAGCGAGCACCTGGCGATTGGTTTCAAAAAACTCAATCAGGAAACGGCTTTGAAAGTCGTGGATACATTGGTTGGAAATACGGGCGATCTTGATGGCAAAGACGAAAAGAAAAAAGTTTGCCAGACGTTGATAGCTTGTATTCCGAGCTCGAACGAAAATCAATTCGGATATCTATTTGGTCGTCGATATCCGACGGTGGAATTCGTGTACAAGTTTTGCGCTCTCGCTGAACGATTGAATTTGGATCCAAAGGAATACTTAGCAGCGCTGCCTTTCGAAGTCAAAGAACAGTCAGTCGATTCGATCGTTAAACTGTGCGATACGTATGGTTGGGATGCATTTGGCGAACAGTTGGTGAATGGACTTAAGAGTCTTACACAAGAAATAGCTTTGAGAGTCCTAGATGCCTTGGTTGGCCATCCGGCCGATTTTGTTGGCAAAGATGAGAAGAAGAAAGTCTGCCTGACTTTGATAGACGTTGTTCCGAAGTCAACCGCTAGTTATGCTCGACTTCCGAATGGCGAATTCCTGTACAATTTTTGTACCCTCGCCGACCGATTAATCGATTACGATCCAATGCCGCATTTGACTGGGCAACGCATCGAAATCATGGTACCTGTTCTGGTCAAATTAGCGTCCACAACAAACGGTGTCCTAGCGCAGCGTTGGCGTGCCGTGGCCGACCACTTTCTAAGCAAAATGCAAACAATCGCTGCCAGTGCCGATCAGACTCCGGTTTGGACTCGTAACGATCGTGTACCGTGTACTTGCGAGGATTGTGCCGTACTGGCGGCATTCATGAGAGCCAATCGGAGAACCACTGAATTCAAAGTCAACAAGAAGCGACGGCTTCACCTTGAATCGATCGTCGACCGGATTAATCATTTGACCTTTACGACTGAAGCTTCGGGACGACCGCAAAAAATGGTCATCACTAAAAACTTACCGTCGGCGTACGCAGCATCACAAGAACAAATTATTGCACGTGAAATGGTGTCCAGATTGACGGCAATCTTACCGTCACACTGATTTCGATTGAAACTGCTGGCATGTTAAATGTTTTCTTCGATTTTCATTGTCTGACCATAAATGATTTATAAATGTTTCAACTGAGATTCTTCTGTGGAAAATCTCAATTTTATTCGAACTTTGTTGTAATAAAACGAAAATTGTTTGCTTAAACCAACGAAAAAGTTTGAATTTTCATTTTTCTCTCTTTACCTCCTCTACAACTCGAAAAATAATCGGAAAAACCGTCAAAAAGTAATCGATTCAGTCATATCAATCAATGCTCCAGTATTGGCATGCGTACGTTAGAACGAGCTTCAGCCTGAATTGGTTCGCACTGACAAAAAAGTGTTGAAAATCTTACCTGCAGTAAGTAACTTTGCCTCAGGTAATGTACATTGTCTGCCACAGCTGTGTTTTTTGTATGAGGCACTCTAGCTGTGGCAGCTATTGTAGACTACCTGAAGACAAAGTTACCTGCTGTAGGTAAGATTTTCAACACTTTTTTGTCAGTGCGAGACGAATCTGAACCAGAATATTGGTTTGACCTGAGCCCAGGGCTTATTATTAGGAACTTTAATTCGGAAAATGTTCCGAAAAATTCGGGGAAATTTGTGGTGTAAAAGTTTCGGGTTACCCGAACCCGTCCTGATATCCAACCTGAAACTTTCAGGTTGTTCAAGTTCAGTTTGAGTCCGAAATCAAAAAATCAGGTCAAGTTTGAGGCGAATCTGAAATCTTAGTTCTCGGGTTGAAATCCGATTAGTTGAAACGAGTCAATCCGATCCGAGCCTATACATTTGCATGTGGGTGTGTATCAACTCCAGTCTGTTAAAACTAGGAGCAGTGGTTCATTTGTTAGGAGGAAATAATGGAAAAATTTCTCCAAGTTCGGAACAGGCGTCGATGCATGTCCTGTATTTCATTTTTGTTGATATTTTTTCATCAGAATCCTTTTTGAAAATTGTAAATGTACGACCACGAATATGTTAGCTTCAAATAAAAATTAGTTTTGGTTGTAGTCGTTTGACCAGCTGTGAGAAAAGTGAGCAGTTTATGAAAGGAATCATAAAACTTACTGACATATTTCTGGCCAAGACATTCTTAAATCGATTTTTCATACCTAGGACCCGAGAAGTGCGACTTCGTCACACTTTTTATCCGTCCAAAATTAAAAAAACTATTCGTACCACGGACTAAAAGTCTTTTTTTAGCGTATTCGATTCCCCACCTCGCCTTCGGCTCTGTCTGGAAACTTCTCACACGCTAAAAAAGACTTTCAGTCCATTAACTGCTCTCTTTTCTCACAGCTGGTCAAACGACTACAGCCAAAACTGATGCGTTTGCCATTGTAATTCCATATTCACCACAGGCTAAACAATGGAAAACGCAGCATAATTGTCGATCCCATCAATGCAAAATTGCTCGTGTGCTTTCGGTATTAAGTGCCCACTATCCAAATCTTATAAACCTACCCTCCTAGAAGGATTTTTTTTCCACATCAAATGGCTAATTTCAGCTTACCTTTTGATACCATAATATCATTCATCCAGAAATCAGTAATCTTTTCCTTGTGCATGGAGTCAGGTCAAGTCTTTGGCTAAAGTTGGATCTTTTAGGTATGGTTTCCACTCAACAAAAAGTAATCCGGGTAAGAGCGAGCTGTCAAGCCTTATCATGACTTTTAAGTTCTTAAATTGCTGATAATAATGATCCGGTAAACGGTAACTTGTCGATCGCAATTCTACAACAAGTTTTGTAGACAGTCAAAAATCCCGAATGGGAGACATTTATTCAAAACGTAATTGCATTCATACAAAAGGGTAGTCCATCAGCAATACAGATAACTTTTCCAAGTAAAAATTAGTCACAAATCGGATACCGCCTGCTCCCCCACTCCTTTACAGTGGACTTTGCGATGTATCCATAAAGTGGATCGCTGGCGAAACGATTCTTTGCACACGTTGCATTTGTACGGCTTTCGACCTGCAATCAAAATTTCGGATTTAGCTATTTCGAATTTTGCAAAGTCGATCAACAAACCGCTGTGGGTATGCTCCGACAAAGTGGTCTTCAGCCGAAATGATGTCTTGCAGATGTCTCTCATCTGGAATAGATATTCTTGTTTGATGATTTCGATTTTCTGCACTCAGATAAAAATGAGAAAAAGCGGCCAGAAGATCGAAATCGGACGCATTTTCTATTGGAATTTTTATGTGTGCCCAGTATTCGACACTAGAACCCAAAACCACTTAAAAATAGTATTTTACCGGACTAGTCTTAAGACGTGTCCTGAAAAAATTCTGTTTTCGTCACGAGTCACAAACTACGTTTTCTGTGCCGTAAGGATCATAATGAGACGAAAAACAAAACAAAAACATTACAACAATTTCAGCTTTTCTTAGCAATCACTTTTCGATCGTAGGAGTGACGAAATACGTCGAATTATGATTCTAAGGCACAGAAAAAATTCTTCGAAGCTTGTGTGGCTGGTAAGGGGCTGTTCACATATGAGATCACACTCAGAATTTTTGACCCCCCACCAAAAATGACCAAAATTTACAAAAATAGTACGGAAATGAACAAGAATAACCTGAAAATGATCAAAAAAAGTCCAAAAATCAGTATTTTTGTGAGAAAGTGGTTTTGGCTTCTAGCATCGAATACTGGGCACATATAAAAAATTCCAATAGAAAATGCGTCCGATTTCGGTCTTCTGTTTCAGACGAATCCGACGAATCCCTCTCGAGTAGGTTCGGGTAGGCATGTTCACTGAAAAATATTATCAACCGATGATAAAATTTCCGAATAATCGATAGAATATCAATCCAATGTTTATCGATAATCGATAAATATCGACTGAATAATCTAATTATCAGTCCAAATTTACCGAATATCAGTCGACATTTACCGATTATCAGTCGACATTTACCGATTTTCAGTCGACATTTACCGATTATCGATAAAACATTCAATTGATATTCACGCCGTAAGTGCGGTCGAAATTCAAAATGGAAAGTGCGGAGGTCTTTCTAACGTAGCGTCATTTTCATACAAGGAAGCGTTGAAATGTATTTTTCGGTTCACTTTTTCATCGAATCGTTCACTTAAAATTCAAATTTTAGGCATACTTACGGCGTGAATTGACGTTCTAAAAATATCGATAATCGATTCTAAGGAAATAATCGATATTTTATCAATCAAATGAATTATTGAACACGCCTAGGTTCGGGAAGTGCTATTTTGTATGGAGGGCTGGTCAAGGTTTTTCGCATACATTTACGAACAACAATTGTTGACAGCGGAACCGGAATTGAGATTATTGACCTCACATTTAGTGGAAAGAAATTCGTGAAAATCGGTTTACTGGCTCATGAGCTAGAGCTCTCAGAGTGATTCGGAAATCGTAGAATGTATAATTTTTGCACGTAACCACGTAACTGAACAAAGAAAACAATTTTCATAATTTTTCCAGCTTTTGGAATTGATGTGGAATATTGGTTCGCCATTCGCCATGGTCCACCATCTTCCCAGTTCTAGAACTTTTGCATTTTGAAGAATTTCTAAGATTTTTTTTTGGTTCTTTCTGGACTTTGGTCTAATTGGTATAATTCCACAACTCCACATGATCCACCATCTCACGACTTCCAGAATGCAAAGAAGCATTTCGCTTTGGGCTATCTTCTGGACTTTGGGGATTATTGAGATGACATCAGTGTGTTGCTTCCCATACTTACACAGCAACCCCAGATGATCCAACATCTTCCCACTTGTGTAATTCAAAGAATTTGAAGGTTTTGTGAGGTTGTTTTGAGACGGCACATTGTTCCCAAAATTCCAGCACCCCCGTGGGCACGCCCTGTGTAATTTTTAAGATGTATACTTTCCGCAAAGTTTTACATGCAGCTCAGGCTACGCGGACAATAAGGTCACTATATGGTTACAGACGCAGTACGGTCACGTACGTAACAGCATAGATGTAGACTACCGCGTAACTTATATAAAGGAATAGAAACTTACGTTTCACAGATCCCAAACACAATTGAGTCTTTTACTTCGTTTCATGTAATTATGCTGACAAGATTGAAATAGGAAAATCTTGTACTTCATTGGTTTTGGCTTACTTTTTTCTAATAACTCATTATACGCGTAACAGATACAAAAATGATTCCGTTTTCATTTACCAGTATGATGTTTGGCCAAAACGTGTGGTTGTCTAAACACAGCGTTACTAGTCCAACATTTGGACAATTTTAGTTCTTCGTAGTCTCTTTCGAAGTTGAACTTTCACTTACCAGAATGAGTCCGTCTATGGATGGCCATAGTAAAAGGTTGATTGAAAGCAGCATCACAATCAGCACACTTGAATAGCTTTTCACCTGCAAAAATCAGATTCAAAGATGTTGTCGAATCACTCTCACGGACGAACAGAAACGAGCTTCTTCGTATACGTACCAGTGTGGATCCTAAAATGTCTGATCAGACTGTATCGTTTTCCACACTTGGGACAGGATTCTTTGAAAAAATTGAGGAGGAGAATCGATTTTATTGGCCTGCATTTTAGCAACGACAACGAAAATTCTTTGGAACTTACGTTTATCTACATCAGCTGGAACGTCTTTGACAAATGTGTAGCTGCTTTTTCCAAGTAATTGATCCTGGAATTGAGAAACGTAAATTGAAAACATGCACCAGATCGATGTGAAATAAAAATGTCAGAATTGAACATCCAAGGCACTGCTTGAAAGGCATATCTATCAACCGACTGATGAGGCAAACATTAGAGAAAGAATCGACACAAAGAGACTGCTCAGCAGATACAAATCCGCGTCGGGATCACATGTAGAAGTGGAATATTGGAAACTACTTTCTCTAATCGCGATCGAAAAACGGGAAGGTTGAATGATAAAGATTGAAAATTGTCTGCTTTCGTCGAACGAGACGAATGAGCTTCTCAATTCTAGGCCTATTTTATTACCTGCTCCTTTGGTGGTGAACTCTCCAATTGTATCACATGTTCAGATGGTATTCTTATATGTTCTGGTAGTTCGTGTAGGTGTTCATCATCCGACGAAACTTTTCGAATTTTTTCATCATCACATCGTTGTCGTTGCCGAGCATGCTCCTGCTGGTAGCCGCTAATTGTCGTTGCATTGTTTGCTGCAACCGGTCCAATTTCGACATTTCTCGAAAACATTGGCTTGTATGTCGCGTATATTTTGTCAAACTTAGGGAAAATAAAGAATGCGACTGAAGAGTGTCGAGGCAATAACGATAAATCGGTGAAAGCTCACCTCATGCTGAAGTTGTGCTTCCCTTTCATTTAGAGTTGCCTCAAGTATTAACTGATTTTTTATTGAGCATTGCAGCTGATCCCTTAATGTAGAACTAAACTTCTTCTGCTCGAGCAGATCATTCCACAAAGCATTCAATCCTGTCATTCGATTTATGAACATTTCGTCATCTTGATTTGTAACCTCTTGTTGTACTACCTTTAACAGATATGGTTCCCATACGAGAATTATTCGATTGATGAAATTTCTTCGATATTTTACCTTTTCCTCCAAACAATCGGAACCAAACGCTCGAGTCCGACCTAGAAATACTTTTCGGGACATTGTTATCGACTAGACAGCACAGACGGAACACACTGAGCGGCTGTTGTAGAAGACTACGCATCGAATTTGTCACACTGACAAAATTGTCAGTGTGTCAGTAGTCATTCCGCCAAATATTTCTGACCGAGGGTGGGGCGCATTTTTAACCCTGTGCTGTCAGAAGTGTAGGGATTTTCATTAAGTTAAAATAAAATTTAACGACGTCTTATTCTTCATTTGTCTAGTCAATGCTCTCTCTGCCACCAAAGCTAACTGGGACACAACTGTGCAGAGAGAGATGGAGAGGAAGAGAGCAACGGTATAGAACGACTTGTAGTGTTGGGACTGATATTTCCTACGTTTTCGATGGGGCCGGCATCAAATTGTTGCTTGAAGCTAAGTCAGTAATTTTCACTCCAATTCAATGAATTTTAACTTCTAAGGTATGGTCTAATGTCCCCGCGGAGGACACAGCTATTTTAGAAACGGATCCTAACTCTCATTTTCATAGTATTTTACCCAAGAGTGCGTTCAACGAGGCGTTCAAGATAAATCGGCTACACCGGATTTGTACATTCATTGCTCCAATTCACCCGAAACATGACCGTGTGGTTTTGTGGATTTACATTACCTTCAGAGGTTTATATACTTTGGCCATTGGTACGCAGTTGGGGATGAAGACAAGCGGGTGTCACCACGAATGTGCTGTAAACTTTGGGATGTCACACAGATCGCTATTATAAACCAACGCACTTCAAGCATGAATGGTACCTCTAAATGAGGTACTGAAACTTGACAGTGTATAAAACACTGTAAAAACAATTTTATACAAATTAGCAATGAATACCAGGTATACGCAATTTCTGTGTCACCGCCTTCCTGATCAACTCAGGGTTGTCTAAACCTGTTCTTTTAGAACCTTGCCAGGTATAGGCGGTATAGGTCACGCAGATCGCCATTTTATTAGATACGCGGGAACACACCTTTTTCATACAAACAAATTCACTAAATTTGAATTTGTATGGCGTGGTGAATTTTTTGTATGAAACGTGGTGTGTAACAAGCGTATCTGCATGTGCGTGACCTCCCCAAAGTATGCAGCTCACTCAATATTTTTTGTCACAAGAATATGAAAATGAGTGCGTTAGAATCCGTTTTTAAAATCGTTATTTCCTCCGAGGAGGAAATTAAATCATGCCTGGGTGATTTATATTCATTGCAAATTAGTACTTTATTTGGCAGCTTGCGGCGTTTTCTGATCCGCGTGACCTCCACCAACTTTACAACCTTGCACGTGATCTCGCCAATACATAGCATAACCTTTACATGCTTATGCGCGGTAAAGTGCACTTTACATCACTGCTTGTGACAGGGAAAATGCACTTACATTATCACAAACATGTAAAACGTCACTGCTTGTAAATGCTTGTTCAGGCACGTGTGATTACTCCACTCGCCTTCGGCTCGTTCCGCAAACCTCACACTTGCCTAAACAAATATTTACAAACAGTGACGTAACATACTATGACTCAAGGAAAAATATTTTTTTCTCAAATCAATTCAATTTTTTCAATTCAATGACAAAAAGCGTGATGATTCGTCATCATTTCACTGAAAAAAATACTGAAAAAAAGTATGGTAACTATGTGTCTTATCATTCAACAGTGCTTTATTCGACGGGTATTCCTTTTGCGATAACAAGATGCGTAAATAAAAAGTAAAAAGTTCTTCCCTGGGAATATAAACAAGCGAGCAATTCTTCAATATAAATAGCTGAGAATTTCGTAATTCGCCCTCAGTTTAAATCTTCTATCACTTACTGTTGAGCCTTGCTTACAGATCATTATAAATATTCAAATCAGAAAAAAAATGTTTTCGACTCGTTTCACCATTTTCTTCGTTCTTGTGGTGATGATGTTCATTGCTGAAACATTAGCCGGTTGCAGTAAGAACTTTTTTTACTCAAAATTATTATCTGTAAATTCTCATAATTAATTTGAAATATTTCATAGGAAATACGAATAATCCTGAATGCGTTGAATTTATGTGCAATTATTGTTGCGGCAATAACAGTAAGTTTAATTTTTTGTTTAAATTCATAGACTTACTCGATCGAGATTGTATGGTGGCGCCACTATGTAATTTCTCGAGTATACCTCTAGGGGTAACTTATACGAAAGTCTTAAGGCAGTTTCTGAATCTATTTTAATACTGTTGCCTGACATTTTCAAGTATCAAATCTGGCTAGCTTTAAACTTTGAAAAATTATTTCAGATTGGCTTCCTTGCTTGAACACTATGAGAAGAGCGTGCTGCTGATACTAGTAAATTAATCGTTTTGTTAAGTTTTATTAGACAAATAAAAATATATTTCGAATAGTTCACAAATTTCATTCAACTTAACATAGTAGAATTAAAGGCGTGTGGTTAATACATCAATTTTGTCTTATCCATTGTTTTGTCACAGACGGCAAGCATATTAACAGTTTTACTATTCAAATTATTACTTCGTTCGATCGAAGATTTTCAGAAATCTTTTACTTCATTTGTTTTGAACATATAAGACCAAGGCTGTATACTTTGGGGAGGTCACGCAGATCGACATTTTTTTAGATACTCTGGAACACCAATGAACGTCAACACAAGGTATGGTCGAATGTCAAACTTTGTATGGAGCGGAGGACATACCGATTTCATGTGAAATCGCCATGTCCTCCGGTTTGTATGAACAGACCATACCTGGTTTGTACATTCATTGGGGAAGACACCTTTTCCATACAAACAAATTCACCAAAATTGAATTTGTATGGCGTGATGAATTTTTTGTATGAAACGTGGTGTTGAACCAGCGTATCTGCATCTGCGTGACCTCCCCAAAGTATGCAGGGTATACAGCCTTGCTTATTAGTCAGAGCTTGTCGTTTATTCTTGCTGTCGTTGTAGATAACAGATGACAGCCGTCTGTAACAGGTTAATAAACTTGCCAAGATGATTTTCAATAGGTCACAACAAGGTTCTGAAAGAACCAGGTTAAGACAACTCTGAGTTGATTCCGAATTTTGCTAAAAAACATTTTCTTCAAGTTGATTTCACACACAATCTGCACTGAACTGAGTGCGGTTATCGATTTCGGTGTCACCCGCCTTCGTGGTTGTCTTAATCTGTTCTTTCAGAACCTTGGGTCACAATACCGATCAAAAAGGCCGGATGAAATTCCCAACACGTGATAACTGTCATCGGAGTGATGATGCAAGGGAGAGCCAATAAGGTCAATAAAACACGAGCAATTTTGAGTTGATGGGACCGACAATGGGTGTTAGGGAATCTCGCGCCGCGTCATTCGCAATAACTCACAAAGTGACATCTTCCTTATACAAAATGTGTCAAAATGAGAATTATTGTGAATGACGCGGCGCGAGATTCCTAGCAACCCGACAATGATGCCGCGTTTTCCATTCTACTCAGATATTCAGCACATGCTGAACAATGGAAATCGCAGCATATTTGTCAATTCCATGAACACAAAATGTTGCGTGTGTTTTCGGCCTAATGCAAATCTTCACCTGATGATCACAAAAAATACGGAATCCAAGTTTCGGGTAAATTTAGGTGCAGCGTCGTGTTTCGTTTGGTGTGGCGCAAACTTTTTCATATAAAATTAACGGAATATGAGAGTACCACTGTTGGAAAACTATTTCAAAACTGCAAAAATTCCGGGCGCGCCACTTCACTCCACTTTTTTGTTTTACAACTCTCCAAACTCTCCAATAAACTAATATTTCAGATATTAAGAGCGTACAAGGGTTTAGCTGTGGACATAAACCAAATGCTATGGCGCCACCTCTTTTAATTCAAATGAAATGCTCATTGTGTCTTCAATAACAATAGAATCTGGAACATCGAAGACGGCCACCATAGAAATAGTGTGAAAACAAGATGGCCGCCGTGGTAGAAAAATTTTTGATTTTACTTAATTTCATCAAAACAAAAAGGAATTTTAGAAAAAGGAAAACACATTTTCGTGGTCAGCGACATAAGGAACGGTTTTGATCTAGCAACTTATGTGATTATTCTCGATGTACTGCCGAAAAAATTTACCTAAAGTGGAAAAAAAATTTGCCTTGCAGACGTGTTTTAATTGTGAAAAATAATTGTGAAAATCAAGTAATTTTATAAATGCGAAAACAAATTTCTGTTAAGTAAGGTTCAAATTAATCGTTAATCCCCTTTTTGCTGTATTCCATCTCTTGAGTCCTGAGAATTATGTTCCTAAATATGCCCTATTTTTCGCGCAATTTTGGTTCTTGTCCGAAGCTAAACCCTTGTACCCTCTTAACGAAGTAATGACTTAGACTCTACGTATTTATGAACATGTGTGTGAAGGAAGGTTATATTAGAGTCTTCATCAGAAACAGTTCCGCAATTTGTTTAAAAGTTCTAAAAGAAAGTTCTTTCAGAACCTTGATTGATTTTACAAAAATTCTAGCGCATCATGACTTGTTGTGCATTTTTTTTCTTCTAAGACGAAAGTGAGCGCTACCCACACCTACATCGATTTTACGCATTTTACGCCAAAAGTGTGTGGTGAAAATGGATGTAATCGATGACATATCGTTTTGTTTTGACATTAACTGTCAAATTTTCGGCGATCAAATAAATCTACTAATCGTACCAATCGTACACAATATCCCGTGTAAATTAGACTCTCTTTTACAAAATGGTAAACACTAAATCGAAGGAAAAGGAGAAAGAGTCCGAGAGAGATTCCAATGACAAGAAACGCAGAAAGAGTGATTCCACGGTCACTAAAATACCCAAAGAAGATGTGTACGCGGTAAGAACAATTGTTATTTTAACATAACCTAATATTACTAAGGGGAACCGGAGCAAAAACAAACAACAACATTGAAATGGCAACGGTCCAATATTGGAATATTGGACCGTTGGCATTTCAATGTTGTTGTTACGTGTTTTCCATTGTTTAACGTTCATGCTACAAATCGAATTACAATAGAAAACGCAGCACAATTGTCCATATCAGCGAAATTGTTTGTGTGTTTTCGACCTTACGGAAAGACATTTTATGTTCTATCTGCTTAGTGTACTATTTGGGAGCAGTCTGTTGGTTACGTATACCAATTTTGTAGAAATTGTGTACCCTCTCAACACCTTATTCACCTTACTAACAGTCTCAGGAACAAATGTAATTTATCAAAATGTTTCCATTCTTAACAGTCGGTAGTGCAATTCGAAGAGCAAGAATCACAACACAGACCTGCTGAAAAGGACGCTGAGTTGTTCCATTCAACTTGTTCGGAACTACGTAAATTATTCGAAGAAATCAACAAATTGAAGAAACTGAAAACTGAGAAGGTATGCACACTACACCCGAATACAGCCCGAATGATGCACAGTTCGATTTCGATTTTTTAGGCACGCCTGGAAATCAACGAAAAACGGATCGAAGCCTCGTTCCTATTCGTGTTGCTGAAGAAACTGAACCGTTTGGACAAAGTACGTTTGCGTACCGGCCGTGACGACCTGCACAACGAGAAACAAATCGTCGACAGCAATCGCTTGCAGCTGCAAAACCTTTTCTATGAATCCGAACATTTGAACAAGGAGGTGCAACGCTGTTACCAGTTCAAAAGCGAGGACGAAGAAATTGATTTGATATCCGAAGAGGAATTCTATGCTCAGGCACCGGAAAATATTGCACAATCGGGTAAGACATCGAACGATGAGCACGCTCGTCGATTGGCTAGACTGTCATGGGAATTACAGCAGCGTAAAGAATTGGCTGCGATGTGCAAGGAACTGGAAAAGCAGAAAGAACTGGTGGCGCAGGACAATGAAACGAAAACGAATTTACGGGACAGCCTGAAACCGCGCTTGGAGGCACTGTTAAAGGTAACTGACAAATGCAAAGTTTTCGTTAAGTGTTTGCTCAACTGGAACAACTTCTCTTGCAGTCGACGAAACCGCTGCAAGAAGCTCTGAACATGAACTTTGAGGAAGATTGGAAAGTGCAGAAAATTGCAAGTTTACTGCCACGGCCACTATACTTGGTGTATGCGAATCTGTGTGCCTATTCAGAAGCATGTGGTAAGACTTCTCTAGCCAGAAAATCATTTAGACTCTAACTTTGACTGTCCGTAGACAACCAGCTTTCGGTTACTATCAACGGCGACGAAATTGATGCGAAAAATCTTGAAGAAATTGACAAATTCAACAGCAAGATCGATTTGGACGATGTGCCCGATTCAGATAACGACGACAATGATGGAGAGAATGTAAGGAACACAATTTTGAAGATTTGGACACTTACCAATTTCATTCCGTAGGATCGACCATCGAAAGGCCATCATCATCGACGCAAAAACAAGGATGTTTTGTTGGAACAGAAGAAAGACAATCTCTTCAAAGTGCATCCGTTGAGTGTGTCACTGCGAGTGAGTTTTTTTTGACAAATTTTGCCGGTACTCTTCGGCTGGTTACACTCTATCGTCTCTCTACTCTTTAGATAAAATCCAAAATCAACGACACGGTCCTGTGCGTTACGTTGTACTATCTACCGACTTTGAATTTTGTCACATCTCTATGCAAACTGGAGCCAGAGAATGCGGCCGGAGTAAGGTAAGTTCGTTCGTAGGTTAAGGCGATTTAAGTGCGGGTGGGCTGTTGATGGGACTAGATTTTAGAGTCATCAAAATTTGATGCTGTTACTCGAGTTATATGGCGATGCTACACACCAGTTCATATTTTTGGGGTCCACTCTGTCACAAAGTATAAATCATCTGAGCATCGAATGTCTAATTTTGCCTGTGGGCTCCTCTTATATGTTTCAAGACCATATGGTCCTGTGCTATAAATCACTAAAATCGTTTGTCACTGGTCCCATAAATTCGTTCCTGGATGGATGCTCGCCTCGGTAAATTGTGTTTATAGGTGGGTTGAATTTTTTCATCGAATTTCATGATCTGTTGACGCTCTCAGCATGTAAAATCCATTACAGAACTAAGTTGAAAAGCCTCGTTTTTGTGTGTTTGTTGACCTTGGCTTCGCCTCGGATCTACACAAATTACACGAAACTCCAACTATTCAGCATCAACTTTGTATCCCTTGTCATGTAAACAAATAATCTAAACAAATCTTATTTCCTCGCATCCTTTCTTTGGACTTGAAAAAATTGATTTTTCCCCTCCGAATGTCGGTAAGAACTTCAGCCAATAATGTAAGTGGAATTGGCCAAAATGTCAGCATTTTCCAGTTGTGAAAGCAAAAAAAAAAAAAATGGGCTCATGGTGGGCTCGAACCACCGACTTCCGGCAGAATGCAAAGTACGACGCTCTACCAACTGAGCTAATGAGCCACTTCGTACTCACTTGCAGAAAACCAACCTGTTGAGTCATACACAAAACGAGTTATGGATGATGTAACAGCAGCAGCTATAACAACAAATCAAAACAATTGTTTGTTGTGATTCATAAACCATGCGTGCATATAGCGTCATGCATATGATTTGAGTGTATTTATACAAATGATGACAATGACGGACAGGCCTGGTCTGGCCCTATAGTGATTGTGGTTACGACTGAAGGGTTTTGATTTTATGAGGGGGAGTGAAGTGATTTTTATAAATGTTCATCAAACAGCGCCCAACTTTCTCGAGCCATTGCGACCCTGAGACGGAGAAAATGTAGGCCACAAAATTTCGAGCTTCTTGTTACGTTACCCAATAAGGAAGGGATTTTTTACGAGTTCCTTTAAAGGCCCTGACGAAGGTTGACCTAGTGTATATCTCGGCCGGCACGCATCGTCCAAAATGCAAAATGGTGTCGAAATGAAGGTATTGGTCCGAAATGACGACTGGAATTTAAAAATGAAATTTTTCTTGCAAGGCCTGTCGTTTCAGACTAGTTAAATTTTCGAACCTTCAACTTGTCTGCCGAGACAGACTTTTGAACAAACATTTTTATTTCCATTTGTCATTTGGCAGCAATACGTTCATTTTGACACCAATTGGGGAATTGAATGTGTGCCTTTGCCTACGTCTTGTTAGTCGTTTCAAAGCTCGGGCTTATATGGAACTGATGTGCATTTGGGCTCTTAATCCATTCGTCATTCTCTTCTAAAGGGTTGATGTGTCTGTTGCTGGTGGTTTTATCATTTTAACATTTCTCACTTGCTTACACTCATCATCTGCTCAACATTGCGCCAATCTTTTTATTTACAGCGAAGTACTCAATCCGGCAAGCATCTTAAATGCATTGAGCCCGGGCGACTATGGAGAAGAAAGTGTCAATCCAAAGACGTACTACCAGGTGAGGGCATGTTCAGTCGAAGTCAAATTTTCGAATGAGAAAAAATCCAACAAAAATTTCTTCTGCACAGTTGAAGGAGCAGTCAATCGATGATTTTATGGTCATTTTGAGGGAAAAAATGTTGGGCAAACCGTACCGATGGGCGCAGGATCTATGCGGTTTGGAGTTTCTGAACACTGCGTCAACGTCCACAACGAATTATTCGTCAATTTCGAATGAGTTTGTTCAATTGTCGGTGCCGAAAATCGTCAAACAGATTCGTTCACGCTGGCAGGCGCGATTAATGCTGAACAGTCAAATATCGGCATTGGGTAAGTGTTTCATTGGCGTCACTCTGCAGTTTGTCTAATTCCCGTTTCACAACAGAGAATAAAAGTTTCACCTCAACGTCGCTCAACCAGAAAGCAGCCCGCATTTCGAGCAGCCTACTTCAATGGACTGCAATCACTTGGGAAGAGTACTGTAGCTCATTGTCGACAAAGCGATTTGTCGATGCGAATGTGATCACTTCACACGATCTACTGTATCGTGCGGTAATCACACGAGGTTCGGCCAAGTTGGAGTGTTTTGTTGGGATCAACGCAAACTATCCGACTGAAATGCCATTAAGTGCACTGGAACTGAGCTGGAACGGGCGCCACAATGCTGATAGCAGTGCAGCCATCCGGGTTTGTGTTCTCTTTTTATCGCAGTATTCAGAGGCTCTTCCTATAACTAGAATTGTTTTCCAGGACCTGGAAGCATGGGTGAATCTGATCGACGACCCGAAAAATACCAGCAACGTGTTGGAACTGCAGATCCATCGTGCACTGTCTAGCCTGGACATCTATTTGGAGACAGAAGGAACTCTGATCAATTCATCCGAATTTCAGGCGACTAAAACGTTCCTGAAGGCTTTTCGCGATCGTACGCATTCTCGACCGTACAAAATGATGGAGAACAGTGGCAGTGTTGTCTACACACAAATTTAGTCGTTATACGCATTTATCGGCTGCGTAACATTATATTGATGGGAAACAGAGGCAGTGTTGTCTACGCAAAAATTGAATCGATTGCTCGGCGCTGCTGAAGTGCAGCAAAACTTCGAATTTTATGAATTTTTACGTGAAAATAAACGAGTACGTGTGGACACACGCTGCAACCAATGCATTTTACACTGCAACCTCTGGGAACTGGGTCTCGGACTGAACGGTTCTGACCGAACCGAATACCTAACTTCGATTTCGACTATTGTGACAAATTACCGAGTTTCGATTCCTCCTCATCAAAAAAGAATTTCTATTTTTATAGCTCTACTTTCCTGACAGCTATGCGGTCCGTCCGCACAGTCCACTCTGTCACAAACTATAAATCACCTGAGCGTCAACTGTCTAACTTTGTCTCTGGTGGTAATGATGGACAGGCCCGAACTGGCCCTATGGGAATTCGGGCGACGAAGAGCTTTTTGATGTATTCGATGAGAAGGGTAATGACGGGCTTTTATCAGCAAATTTAGATAGAGCGAGAGATACAAAGACTTCTCGATCTTAAAAAACATCAAATTGTGCAGCCCATGTAACGAACAGTGCTCTCATTCCCTAGAATGGCTGTTGCCAGAAGTATATCAGCGAAAAACAGATAACATCGAGAGTGAAGAGAGAGATCATGTTGTGCATAATATCAATGAAAATTTTCATCATTTTATCGCTTTGTTAGCGTATTAGCTCATGCTGACATTATTCTCAAAAATAATCCAGAGAGGGATTCTTTTGAAAAACAACCTGCCGAAATCGGACGCATTTTCTAGTGGATTTTTTGATCAGAAAATTTCTATCTTCACACTACAGAACGCATTGAAAGTCACAAAGGTCTACTGGCACTCACGTCTCTGACTAGTCCCGCTAGTCCCTATAAATGTTACGCTAAGCAGTGCTGTGGCTCGGCCTAAAGTTTACGTAAATTAATTACTGAGTAAATGTGACTGGCAGAACGAAACGGCGTCTCTATGTCTAGGTGACTATTTGCACAAACTGTGCTAACAATTGGGTACTTCGACAGAGCAATTTGAATCTGTGTTGTAATGAACTAGCTAACTAATGAACTATTGGGTACAAATATAGTCAGTGAAACATCTACGTAAATTAAAGAGTAAAACAGCCTCACTCACCAACGAACTTAAATCAACCGGACAGAAGTCAGTGAATTTTGAAATTTTGCTCGTAATTTCGTCACTTTACATTTAAAGTCCGTTCCAAACAGATATCGAAAAATAACCAAACTCATCAAAAACTGCCTGCGCGGTGTGCACAAAAATAACTACCAACTTGACTGAAACACGATGACAAGAATTTTTCTTGTGCTCTCACTCAGATTTCATTGTTCGTCTCTATCCCTACTATCATTCGTTGTTGGTATATCTCGATTCTTCCGCAGTTTATTTCATCGAGTCGTTGGAAGCGGACGAACCAAGGACGGACCAACAAAATGGCTGTCTCCAAATTTGAAAGGAAATTGAAATCACTTCTTGAAAGTGAAGTGATTGTAAGTGAAATGGAATTTCTAATTCAAATAACGAATCTAATTCGATTTCAACTCATTTTTTGAAGCATGAAAGTGACTTTGTGACGTACACTACGTATCTTCACGATTTAACAAAAATGTTGTTGGAACACGAAAATGACTTCCCCATTTACGCTAATGTCGTTAAAAGTTGGATCAGTGGATTTGAGGTAAGAGTGATTGCTTCGTTGTGGTGATTGATTTTGTGATGGTTTTATGCTGAGCGTTGGAATTCATGTGGTGGATGTTTTGACGTAAGAGTACGCAAAAAAAAAATTAATCAAAAGCTTCTGATGACAGGAGGTCTGATGTAACCTTGTAACCTGTCTTAAGAAATTTAGCTTATTATTTAACAACGCCATCGCTCCATAAAACCAAGGCTGTATATTTTGGGGAGGTCACGCAGACCGAGTATACATCCTTGCATAAAACGTGTGCACCAAATTGACCGATGAAGACAGATTGGAACAGTGGTCTGAAACCTTGCAAAAAATGTTCAGGTTATGTCAGTTAATTTAAAAATTAATCTCGACCGAGTGCGGAAGTCTGACGTGTTTCATCCGATTACTCACATTATGCAGGTCATGAAGATAATCAGGTGAACCTGAAGTCTTCCGCGCATTATTTCTTATCCGTTCTTGCATAATCGATTGACTCAAGGAGTTAAAAGGTTATATGGTTGAAGTTTCGTCCAACGGATCAGATAAATTTTGTCAAATTTCTATGCCGAAAGTGTACAAACCGGGGACCATTTTGGGAAATTATTGAAACTTGAAGGGAAAAAATGGATAAGAATGGGGAAACGTTTTCCGAAAATAGTCCCTGTAGCAATTCGTAACATTGACCGGCAAATCTTCCGGAAACGGTTAACCTAAGATGTTCATTCATAAGAAGTTTCCGGACTTAACCGCTGACGGATGAAAAACCGATGGTCAGATTTGTGAAACAAGCTGATTGAATGGTTCATCAAGTGAAAATTGTGTGCAGAGCATTCTTGTGAGAGCCGGTATATATTGTTAAAAGAGAATGTAAAAAAGAGTATGTACCCATCGAGCTCAGTTAAATTAACTGGTTTTTTCCTAGTTAACTGGACTTTTTCTTTTACATACAAATTGTGATGTATCACCCATCGAAACCAGTTAAGCAGCTGGTCATTTTTCTCTCTTTTCGCTCTCTTAACAGTGTATACTCCTACTAGTTTCTCTCCTCGTTTCCTAGCACATAGATATGACTGGCAAACTAGTCTGAAATCACCTTTAAGCTGTCAGCGGACTTACGTCGTTTAGCACTCCGTTTACGAGTGAACAATTGAAGCTCCTCCCACTTTCCATTGTTAGAACGTAAACGGGGAGCTAAACGGTGTAAGTCCGCTGGCCTTACAATGGAAAACACTGCATAATTCTTGTTATCGCCAATGCTAGTGTGTTTCTGGCATCTTCAATTGTTCAAACGTTTTCTCACTCGCTGGAGCGATTCATTTTTATCGTTATTTATTCAGCTGGTTGAAAGTCAAGAGACGAAACGCATTTATGTCGTTCACATAGTTTACAACGTCCTGCACAACCAAAAATTAGAATGTTACTTCCACTGATGGTTTCACTTCAGCTTCGCTTTCTTTTCAGAAAATTTTCAGTGTCAAGAAAACGAATAATTATGTGGGAACGTTCTGGGGGACATACATGAGCAAATTTTGTCTCAACGTTACGATAACTCTGTTCACCTTCCTGCAATATTTTCGTCAATTCGAACCGGACTACACCCAGGAGTTTTACTTACACTGGAAAACCATTGTGTCCCGAATGGACGGACTAAAGCGAGCTGACACTTTCTACAATCTCGCTGACAAATTGTAAGCTCATTATGGCGCTATGGAGACGAGACGCGACGAACTAATTTCAAATCGAAATTTCTTTACAGCAAAATTGTGGTGCAACACCTAAGAACGGCAGCATCACGTACCGAACAGTTGGCAATTATGGCTGTGTTACGGATTTACATCGAGTGCGTACCAGTTACCCAGTTGCACCGTTTGCACGAACACGACAATGCCGAGATCATTAAGGTGGTGGGCAGATTCATGGAGAATCCGTCGATTTTGGTGAGTAATTGAGTGTTTACGCACGTTCGTTTATGGTGTAAAACATGTTGTGGCGGTTCCGTTACAGCATCAACACGAATTCCTTCACGACATTAACGCAATGGGACACTGCATCGAATCATTCAAGCCGACGAAAATCATTTGCAGAAAATTGAACATCGACATGGACGACACGGTAAGTGCTTGCGCCAATGAATTTTAAACAATTGGATTGTGACTGGTCTGATTCTCTCTTTCAGAACTATTCAATGTGGTTCGACTTCAACAAGATGGAACAGACGATCAACTTTACTACTGTGTCCCTAGCCGATAATGCTAATCAATGTTTTGGCACCGCGCGTCGTGTCAAGTTAAGAGAAAGGTAACAAAAATTGTCCGAACAAAATCAGTGCAAGCAGGCCCCGAACTAAGTAAAAATAGGCAGGGGCGCGATTTGCCCGATTAGACCCATATAGCCAGTCCCGGCCTGAGTGCACACACACTGTTACATTGGCGAAATTTTAAAATTGAATAAATTTTCACCGTGTCACAGTGTCAAAGTGTCAAATTTGCTGGAAATTAATGGCATCTGGAACGTTATCTCGGTGGGTAATATTCATTCAGCTGAACAACGAGCCACAATCAGAGTTTACTTTCTAAATAAAACGGAGGAACTGATTTCGACTGCAGTGAAATCTATTTTCCGATTTGTGAGTTCCGGAGGCGTTACTGGATCGGCGTCTCAAGGTAACCCATGCCATTTGAATACACTGGACGAAAAACCATTTCAATAAATCGACTTCTTTCTGCAGGTTTCATCAGTGACTACACCGAAGCAGAGCCCACAGAAGACGGTAACTTTTCCCAATTCAAACGTAACGAATTTAGAAGAGTTTCGTGTTTCAATTTCAGAGTGCAAAGTGTCACCAGAAACAGCACCACGTCTTAACGACTCATTCTCGTCCGTCGTTCCTCCGAAATTGATATCGTTCGAACGAACCGACAGCAAATTTTCGTTACCGACGCCAACGAAATCGCGTCGTGACGTACCACGACGGAACACGTCCTTACCACTTTTACCTCGACATGAAAGTGATGAATCGGATGCCGAACTGCCGATCAAGTCGAATCTGACGTACGTGATAAAGAATTCGGTTACATCGGCTGAAAATGGAACACCTCCCGATCATTCGCCTGCCAGTGATCCAAATGCGACCTACGTCTTACGAGAGTCAGTCAACCCGATTGCTGATGAACAACCGGAATATGACTATGACAGTCAGACGGACAACGGTGACAACGTTATGGACAATAAATGTCCATCGATGGAGTTGGATGCGGATAACAAAAGTCTAGCCACGAATCGTACGTACACCATTTGCATCGGTGCACGATCAGGAACGTTGGTTGAAGCGAATCCATTGGCTGAACACGAGAATGCTGGCGCGAATTCGAAGTTATTACATCGTCATGATATGGTGCTCGATGAGGACGATGCATACGATGGAAATGAAAACGCGCAGGACGATTCACAATACGGTGATCCATACGCCAGATCCAGCAAGAAGATCGAAATCATCGAAAATATTACGATCGTACCACCGAGAGTTCAGCCGCAATCACCGGAGCCAATAGAAAACTTCTCCGGTGCGTCTCGTCAAAACGTCGAATACCTCCACTTCAGCCAGGTGGACGTTTCAGTGAATCGACAAGTCTTCAATCAATACAGTCAACCAACGACAAGACGGGAACGGTTTTACGTCAAGGATACGTCCTTTCGATCGCGAAACATTGCGCACATCGCGTCGAATGAGTCCGTTCAACGCTCATCGCAGAGGCCAATTGTAGTTGCACAGGTGAAAATGGAAAATTTTGACAACAGTGATGGTAGAGACGATCAAGCGGATCAATCGATGCGCAGCGACCGCAAAGAATCTTTTGTCCCGTTTACTGCGACCACCAAGCAAAACACATCCAGCCATGATGATTGTCCGTTAAATGCATCAAATGGAGGAACACACCGAAGCCAAGCAGTGTCACCATGGCCGATCGAATTTTCAGGCAACTATGAGTCGTTCAGTCCCATTACTACTTCAACTCAACGAACGCAAGTTAAACTACGAAAAGTGTCGTATTCACAACAGGCCTATTCGCAGTTATCCCCAGATCCAATTTCATCTCCAACCGAGCAGCACAGTGCCGGTTCTTCGTTTCAGAAATCTTTTTTTCAAAATTCGATGACACTGATTGGCTTGTCTCAAGAAAATCCGGAGGCCTTAAAAGCTAACAAATCGTTGAATCAAACCGAAGTGATGCCTCGTGCAAGCGGTATATCTGAAACACCGCAGACAATTAATAAGAAAATCGAATTCAACGCGGGCATTGAATCACCATCGGTGCAGGCATCTCGAGAAAAATCTTCGGAAAATGTCTCCCAAAATCAAACTGCACCGAAACTCACCAAATGTAACTCAATCGCCGATCTGCCTAAGATGTCACAATTACATGTCGGACCAGTAACCGAATCTCAGAGAGAACTGAAACCATTGCAAAATGAGTCAAAAGCAACACAACAATTTACGTCGAAGCAGAGTTCCACGGAAAAGCTGGCTCAATCTTCGCTTCAGCAAAGCATCGAAGCTCCAACAGTTGATCCACTTGCCAAATTGTCTACAACGGACTTGAACTCATCGGTACAACGAACGAAATCACTCAGCTCACAGATTATGTCAGTCTCTGCACCTAAACGCGAACAGAACTCTAAGGAATTGAGAGCAACTGAAGTAACTGAAGCGTCGCCACGACATTCATCGGAAAAACAGGCTGCGACATCAAACCAGCAATCGATCCAAAGTGTGCCGATTATCGATCCAGACGACGATATAAAATCATCTCTGAAGGCAAAGCGAACCAAATTTTCACAATCATCGATCCAATCAGCTCCTGTATCACGACCGGCTCAGATGGACCTGAACTCATCGGTACAACCAACGAAATCACTCAGCTCACTGATTATGTCAGTCTCTGCACCTAAACGCGAACAGAACTCTAAGGAATTGAGAGCAACGGAAGTAACTGAAGCGTCGCCACAACATTCATCGGAAAAACAGGCTGCGACATCAAACCAGCAATCGATCCAAAAAGTGCCGATTATCGATCCAGAAGACGATATGGAATCGTCTCTGAAGGCAAAGCGATCAAAATTGTCATCGATCCAATCAGCTCCTGCATCACGACCGGCTCAGATGGACCTGAACTCATCGGTACAACCAACGAAATCACTCAGCTCACAGATTATGTCAGTCTCTGCACCTAAACGCGAACAGAACTCTAAGGAATTGAGAGCAACTGAAGTAACTGAAGCGTCGCCACGACATTCATCGCAAAAACAGGCTGCGACATCAAGCCAGCAATTGATCCAAAGTGTGCCGATTATGGATCCAGAAGACGATATGCAATCATCTCTGAAGGCAAAGCGAACCAAATTTTCACAATCATCGATCCAATCAGCTCCTGTATCACGACCGGCTCAGATGGACCTGAACTCATCGGTACAACCAACGAAATCACTCAGCTCACTGATTATGTCAGTCTCTGCACCTAAACGCGAACAGAACTCTAAGGAATTGAGAGCAACTGAAGTAACTGAAGCGTCGCCACAACATTCATCGGAAAAACAGGCTGCGACATCAAACCAGCAATCGATCCAAAAAGTGCCGATTATCGATCCAGAAGACGATATGGAATCGTCTCTGAAGGCAAAGCGATCAAAATTGTCATCGATCCAATCAGCTCCTGCATCACGACCGGCTCAGATGGACCTGAACTCATCGGTACAACCAACGAAATCACTCAGCTCACAGATTATGTCAGTCTCTGCACCTAAACGCGAACAGAACTCTAAGGAATTGAGAGCAACTGAAGTAACTGAAGCGTCGCCACGACATTCATCGCAAAAACAGGCTGCGACATCAAGCCAGCAATTGATCCAAAGTGTGCCGATTATCTATCCAGAAGACGATATGGAATCGTCTCTGAAGGCAAAGCGATCAAAATTGTCATCGATCCAATCAGCTCCTGCATCACAACCGTCTCAGATGTCAGCTGTTTCACAAAATTCCACTCAAACGCCAGCTTTATCGTTGGTTCCGCAACGCTTCGAGAACGACTTTACTGTCGATTTACCCGACGACGTGGACTGCTTTCAACCAATGCCGAACGTATTGCAAAGTCAAGCAAAAATGTCTGAACCACAGACCGAATCAACAGCGGCAAAGGTTGCTCCGAGAGCAACGATTTCGCCCGACAATCCTAAAGCATCGACAGCAATCCAGCCAAAAAAGACCGCTGCCCAAAAGATTGCAAAAAATTCGGCTCAGAACAAGGCCACCAATGCAACAAAGAAGTTGTTGAACCCAAAAATTCTACGAGAGATGTCAGCAGCGATAGTCAAACAGCCACCTAAAGGACAATCGAAAGCTGCCCCGCGATACTCATCGCTAACCAAACCGACGACTCTCAACAGTCAACGCAATTCGGAGAATCTCCTAACCATAAGATTCGACGAAACTGATGTGCCTGATGTAGGCAATGAATTTGCAGCGGCCGACAATTCGTCCAATGGTAAGACTTTGGAAAACGATTGTGTAAACACCGATGGCATACGCGTTGATGAGGAGGGCAAGGTTTACGACGACAACGGATGTGTGTTCGCCAACAATGCTGAATTCCAGCGTGCAGCTAAATTCTACATCGCAAACGATGGATTGGACTTTCTGAAAAAGGAAACTGTCACAGCTCTGCCGGCAAGCAAACGACAAAAATACGAACGGAGGCTGAAAACAATCCAACGTATGATCGATCGTGGTCTCGAACGGCTGCGGGTAGGACAGAAAAAAATTACGGACATAGATCCGTATGCAGTGACTATTGCAGAGACCACCATTCAAGGCGAGAAGCGAAAACGAAAATACAAGGAAGTGAGTGTCACGACGTCCAGAAAGACCTACGTTGATAAAGCGAAACAAGTTACTTACACTAAGAGAACCAGCAAGATGCACTACGTTTTCGACGAAGGCACTTCAACCGATTCAAAGTCGACAATGAGCAAAGCCATGTCGAGAAGTAAGGCATTCAGCAAAGCGAAAACCGCTCAAACCGTTAAGACATCTTATCCATCATCAGCCAATTTAGCCGAGGGAAAGGTCAAGAGTCGACAAAACGGGATCATATCAAATCCATCAAACCGACCGGACGCTAAGCCATCATCGAATCGTTTGGAATTTGATCAAACGCCGATGGTATCAATGAATGAGTATTGTGCTGAAGTCAATGTTTCACCGATTCCTGCCTCAAGCGAAATTGATGCCGGGCAACACAAACCTCATAAGGACATTTCGGCGATCTCTGCAGGCAAGATGTCTCTTCCAATTTATGCGTCGCAAAAAATGGTGGCGGTGCATCAACAGAAGATGTTAACGAAAACGATATGCCAACCACCACAACATCACGACGAATCGCCTTCGACAAATATTGATTGCTCAGGCGACGCTTCGACGAACCGTACAGCAATGACCGGTGTTGAACTATGTTCGACGACAAAATGCGCCGGTAATATGAAGGAGCTGCTCGATTATTTGAATAGAATTGAGATGGAATCAAGTCATACTTGCCGTGGATCGTGTGAACGGAACCAAAATACGCTGAAAACATTCATCGATCGGTAAGTCTCATCTTTCTATATTATGCTAAAATGGGAAATGGTAGACGAAATCGTTGTCCGGTCATATCTATCCCGGTTGAAATTACCCCGCAAAGTTTTCATTAGAAATATTTTACGCAAATTTGCAGCTTACGCCGAAAGGAGTTCCATCAGGATCGTGGAGTATCCGATTGGGAGCAATTATTCAATTGTCTATTGGAGTCACTGGAATCAATGTGCAACACGGCTTCTGATCGACTGCAGGTACATGAGGGAGAAAGCAATGGGCAGGCGATATAAAAAGTGGTCAGTGGGCTCTCATTCGTGTAAATTGAACCGTTGAATCGTTGAATTAAGAAATGTTTTTCGTTCCATTTTTTGGAATTATATTTTTTGTTGAATTTTGTTGTAAAAAAGTTTATTTTTCTCGTGTCATAAATGAGTTATATTGAAAATGAAAATTGGTGAATTTCGTTTACATGCTGATGCAGCGAAGAAGATCGACAATATCGCGTTCAATCCGAGTCTCGCCACTGTTTGTTTGACTGACTCGATTAACTTTGCATGGGTGATCAGGGCCTATTTCCGTGAAAGTGATTCTTAAAAGTTCTAGAAATTTTTGGAAATTTCAGAAATTCTGAAATTTTTAAAATTTTCGAAGTTCCTGAAATTCTTGGAAATTCCAGAAACTTTTGAAAATTCTTGAAATTCTCGAATTTTTAAAAGTTCCCAAAGTTCTTTAAAAATCTCAAAATTCCCAAAATTCTCATAATTGTTGGATTTCTCAAAATTTTTGGAAATTCTTAAAATTCCAGAAACACAGAAGTTCTTGAAAATTATCCAAATTCCCGACTGTATTGAGAATACTCGAAGTGCTCAAATTCAAGAATTTCACTTCTTTCATATGTCTTGATTTGACTAAAAATATTGTTGTTGTTGTTGTTGTTCCAATATATCTTGTGGCGTGGTTCAGTTGAACCGTGTTCAGCCAGGGCTGTCCTGTTTATATTCTCACTTTAAAAATCCAATTTCGCTTCTCGATAGAACTTTACGATCGCGCGGTATCGAACCAGGTCAACTTTTTCGAGTAATTCTGTTAAATTTCTGCTCTGCACCAGTGCCGAAAATCCTCTTCTCACTGCTTCATGCTTCGTACATCTCAACAGAATGTGTTCCAGGTCTTCTTTCATTTAGCATTGTTCACACAATTCTGAGTCTCGTAATTTGAACATCTTTTTCTTCACACCGTGTCCGGTTCTTAATCTCGTCAAAATCTTCACTTCGGTGCCGTTCGGTTCACTACTTATGAACCAAGGTTTCAGTTTAACAGTTTTCTGAATTTCGAAGTGTGCTTTTCCCCAATGAAAGTAGATAAGTAGGTATGGCCAGTCCATACAAGTCGGAGAACATACGGATTTGCATGGCGCCACCTCAAACGAACTCATTTCTAGTGGAAATTTGCACAAGAAATCAGTTCGTTTGAGGTGGCGCCATGCAAATCCGTATGTGCTCCGGGTGCTCCGGCTAGAACAAATTTGAACGTTTGGCCATACCTATAAATTTACTTTCATTGCTTTTCCCTTCGTTCTGGCTGATTCTTGATATCGCTCCTGCCATTCCACCGTCATATTTCGTTTCAATTCATGTCTCGCGTCCGAAAAAGTGATTTTCAAATCCGTAACTTCCTCCAAATGACTACCACGATTGGCATAGTCGTCGACAAGTTCGTTGCCCTATATACCAACATGACTCGGTATCCATTGAATGTAGAATTCTGTTTCTTTATTATCTTCGATCACCTTTCTTATTAGATGAACCAAGTAATCTTCCAGTCCCTCCTCTATCCACATGCAACCCTTCAGTGAATCCGTGAAGATTACTACCTTTTCCAACTTTTTTCCGTTGGCCTTTAAGCGCTCTCATGCAAATTCTCAAGCCTTTATTGTACGCGACGTCCAATCTGTGTGACCACTTTCTGCTGGCACTAAAAATATTACTTGACGACACAAGATTTGTAAGTTGGACGTCACAGTTTTCATTGACATTACAGTAAGCACGTAAAATTCATTCAAATGATTTGCATGAATTCCAGCAGTGTACAGAAGTGTATATATCGATTGTCCACTTTTTTTAGTCGTGGATGGTGTCCGCTTCCACGAGACATTAAAATCCGTAAAGTTTTTTTTTCAGTCAAATACAGCGGACGTCAGTAAAATCTAGGTAGAAATTTGCTTCATACAAACGAACCTCCGTATACGTCTTTGATGAAACCCTTCCACGCGTGTTTTCCGCACTTATATACATACTAGGCCCCACCTCTTGGGTGGGTCAGGTCCCTTGACTGGCTATTTTTTTTCTATAATTCCAGCCTTAGTTTTCTAACCATTTTTAAATGAGGTGGTGTTTTTGAGATCACAAAATTAAAGTCACATGAAAAGGTGATGTCTCTTTTATTCAGAAAACAGCAGTCATCACATGCTTCATTTTACTCATATTTATTTAATTTCCTGAAGAAACAAAAAGAGCTATGAGTTGAAGGTCCAGCGAGCGATGTCTTACTCCTAAGTTGAGTCTCCTATATAGTCTACTAAAAGCGCTGAACAGGTGGCGCATTTCTTGCTTACCTCTTGAAAAAAAAACTCATGTGAATTACGGCTCTGGCAAAATTCACACTTGTGCAAACACTTTAGGAACGAAAAATTTCTTTTAAGAACGCGATTTCACGCAAAATTTGTCGTATATCGCAGATTACCAGTCCAATAAAGTCCAATGTTCGAATTTAACCACATGAATTACGATACTGGTCGAAAACACTTAATATTTTCAAATCTGCGATTTTCGAAGCCTCTGAGAATTACTCGAGTTATCGTGTTATCAAGCAAGCAAGATTGTTCTAGACTTCTCGATTGTTCGACCAGAAATCCAGATTCACTTACTCGTCGAATAATTTTTTTTTCTGGAAATCCGTTGCAAAAATGTCGCGGTAACAAGTTGTGTTTACAATTATACTCCAACCTCACTACTCCAATATTATCCATCTACAAACTTAAAATCGGGTAAAATTACTTAAGTTATCACGATAACAAGGAAAAGCGTCTGAGTATAATTTGGCGTATTTCCTGCCTACCTCTTGAAAAAATATAACTCGTGTGAATTATGGCCCTCGCTTCGCTCTGGCCACAAAGTTCACACTCGTTCAAACATTTTAGGAACGAAAAAAATTCTTTTAAGAATACGGATTTCACGCAAAAATTGTCGTATATCCCAGATTACTAGTCCAATTAAATTCCAATGTTCGAGTTTAACCACATGAATTACGCTACTGGTCGAAATTGATTTTTGAAGCCTCTGAGAATTACTCGAGCTATCGGTTTCTCAAGCAAGCAAGCAAAAACTCTTTTGGGAAGTACTTCTTAATTGTTAGACCAGAAATCCAGAATTTCACTACTCGTCAAATAAGAAATTTTTCTGGAAATCCGTTGCAAAAATGTCGTGGTAAACAAGTTATGTTTACAATTACTCCAAACTCACTACTCCAATATCATTCTCTGTCAATTAAAACAAAAAATTTGAAAATCGGGTAAAAATTACTCAAGTTATCGCGCGGTAACAAGAGAAAGCGTCTGTGTAGAATTTCTCGCATCTCGTTGTTCGAACATTATCCATCTGCAAACTCAGCCTCAAGATTTTCAATCTTCGTCGATTAAGACAAAATCTTTGAAAATCGGATAAGAATTATGGAAGTTATCGCGGTAACAAGTAAAAAAATCTCTTGAGAATTACTCCCATCTCATTACTCCAATATTGCCCATCTACGAACTTAACCTCATGATTTTCATTCTCCGTCGATTAAAACCAAAATTTTGCAAATCGGTAAAGAATTACTCGAGCTATCGAGTCCACAAGGAAAAGCGTCTGTGTAGAATTTCTCCCATCTCGTTGTTCTAACATTATACATCTGCAAACTCAACCTCAAGAATTTCAATCTTCGTCGAATAACACAAAAAATTTGAAAATCTGATAAGAATTAGGGAAGTTATCGCGGTAACAAGGAATAAAATTCTCTTGAGAATTACTCCCATTTCATTATCCCAATATTGCCCATCTACGAACTTAACCTCAAGATTTTCATTCTCCGTCGATTAAAACCAAAATTTTGTAAATCGGTAAAGAATTACTCGAGTTATCGAGTCCACAAGTGTACGGACGTTTTCTGTATTTAACGTTTTTTGCCAATGTAGAACATTTTCAAAATATCAAAGTGAACTTAGCGTTACGGACATTTAAGGGTATTTTCTTTCATAAGACCCTGACTTTCAGTCAAGGGAATAAGCTGGAAAATGTTCGACTTTTCTGTAGATGCTCCATACTCAGTGCCACCAAACTTGTAGTTAAACCACTCTTGACTGTTACTTATCTTATCTTAAAGAATTCGCCTAGGTTCGAAGCACCAGATTGAATGAAAAAGTTCGATTTATCACTTTGTGGTGGCCCCAACTTTTTTTCGAATATTTTTTTAGTTCGATCTGGTGCATCGAATCCACGAGAATTTATTAGAGATAAGGAACAGTCAAATGGTTTTCAACTGCAAGCAGGGCTTGTTTTAGAGAATTTTAATTCTGAAAATTTCGAAAAAATCTGACAACAAATTTCAGAATTTTTCGGAATTTTTCTGAATTTTCTGAATGTTTCAGAATTAAAAATTTCTAAAATGAATTGACTACTAGTCTGCTGAAACCGTGAAACTAATACATATGAAGCAGATACAGAAAACTCGAAAATTTTCATCATACCTTCGCCCGCGCAAGCTTATATTTGACAGATAATTTTAAAATCTCGTGGAATCGATACTCTCTCGGTAATATTATATCTCGATGCGCAAGACATTTCGTATCTTTATGCCATTGATTTGGTATTTTATTTTAAATTTACTTGAATATGACAGAATCGGTGGAACTCCCCATATTTTCCTTAATTTTCCTAAATTTTTCCAAATCTTCCTTAATTTGGACAAATCTCCTAAAAACAATTCATGCATACCTTTATAACCATCACCAACCTGACCATTAAATTGCGTTAATCAGGGCTTACTATTTCAGAATTTTAATTCAAAAAAATTCGGAAAAATTCCGTCGAAATTCTGAAAAAAAGAGATTTTAGAAGTTTTAGGATCTGTTCTCAATGAAGAAAGAAAAAAAAATATAAAGAAAGAAATGTCAATGGAACAGTTCGCTGCGGATTCCGAAATATTGAAACTCTTCAGTATCCACTGAAAGACATAAATCTGAAATACTTCTAGAACCACATCACTGCCTCTAGCATGAACACTAAATTGACAAGTGTCAAATTTGGAGGCTTTAGTGATAAGAGCTATCGATTAGGATTACTTGTATTGTATGTTTTAACTCATACAACGAAAACAAGTCATCTAACTTTATAAAAGAAACGCAGTGCCTATGATTTCACAAACCTCCGAATATTTTTTTTTGTTCATACTAGTAGCAGTTCTGTGCGAAAACAGAACGATGCTTTGAGCTTTGAAAGAAAACATGAATCACTGAGATCGTCTCCCCTTCAACTACAGCTAATTTTCTGGTAGTTACCTTTTCAAAGACATTTTTTAGACATCGCAACAGGTATTTATGGGTAATACTATTGGTGTACGGATGTGACACTTGTACTATCCCATCAGTCGTTCTCTGAACAGCGATAATTTTATACTGTCGTCGATTCATACACCTTCCACAACAATATGCCACACATTACAATACCAGAAACAGACACGCATGCGTGTATCCAACCGTGTTCTAAATATAGCCACCCTTATAAATAGCGTAAAGGAAAATGTATCAAAAATTAGAATTCTATTTTCGTATTTAGTCGATGATAGTAAAGTATTTCTAGCAGTTCTGCTGGGTTGGTAGAAATTCAGGGAAAGCTATTGACATCGCGACGTTTTGTATGCATTGAGGAAATGTAGAATTTTCCTCACAACACGCGTCTAACTCCGTCCATCCACATTATGTATTGTCAGCGTCGGAAAATTCTCTATGCGAACTCATTTCTCCACACCACACACAGAACAAATGATTCAAACGGTCCGCTTTTCCCAAACTAATTTATGCTGCCCTGGTCAACCATTACGGAATATTATCGACGCCAAAACGTCTATACACCCAAAATGAATATTTTCATTTGAATGCATCAATTTTCCTCGAACAAAAAGCAAAAGTGAGAAAACATTGCCACTCCGTTGTCGAACAAATGTGCGATAATATTTATGAACACAAAATGTTCAACGCTAGAAACATTCGGATAACTTGAACACCTTCTGTTCTAGATTCTGAAAGAAATCCACGAAGGCAGCTGGCACGCAAATATATGAACGGTTCATTAGATAATTTCCATATAAATTTTCAGTGTACATACCGTAGATACACAGAAAATGCTGTATTTTATAAACGTGCATATACCCAGTGCGTCTACTCAGCTCTCCCAATAAAACACACAAATATAGAAAGAGCCATAAGAGAGAAATCCAACGTATAGTCGCCGTTCGCAATGCATCGCCTAACCAAACGACATTATCACAGTGGAGACGGCTACTAAATAAAAAGAAAACATACGTCTGTGAAATTATGTTAGCCTGGTGCTTTCCGATGGAGTCTAGATTGACGCGAACGTCAGATATTATGTCAATTCGGATGGGCACAATGCACTCACAACAAAGTTGAAATTCATTTTGATATTATTGAGGGGGTTTGTTTTGAGGAATGCTGCTCCAATTTTTGTACATTTCTGTACGTTATTACATTGGACAGTTGAATATGATTACAATGTTTTATCATATGGAGGTCATGCGCAATATCGTTTTTTGGAAGAAATAGTTTTTAGTAGAAAAATGTTTGCTCGTCAATCGTCATTCGTTCAGTTGACTTGCTACATTAGAGTCGCTCTAATTGCTCAGCAGAACAATCAAAGATTGATATAACTGAGAATAGTCGTGAACTTAAACACATCGTCGCGGTCATTATCACCATACCTCATTAATGTCCCCATTACGTATTAAAAATAGAAAAAAATAGAAACCGAACGTATACAACTGGAAATTCTATAATTGGAACGAACTACAAGTATGATGATTCTAACGTTGACATGTCAAATGATGATTTTTCTGCAAGCACATAGAGTAGAGATATCCAACCCAATATCTACTGTTTGAAATCGTTCGAACACATTGTTTGTAATAAGTTATTCGATCTTTGTAACTCAATGAACAGGACAACAGGAATAGTAAATACTTCTTGTTAACTGCTATAATATGCAATTACAGGACGTTTATATTGGTTAAATATTATTTTATTGAATTTTGATTGTTGAACGTTCCAGAATATTTTGCTGTGGTGTTTCCAAGTGATGTTGAAAAATCACTGATGAGGTGCATTCTCCTGTATTGCATTCATTTTTAATGGTAAATTACAATTACACTTTCAACATGATTGGATGGACGATTCCACGGAGCTCGAAGGAGTTCCACGGAGTTCCAAGAAAACATTTTTCAAGCTATAGCTCGGAACAGCTTAATGTGTCGAAAAATAAATTTCAAAAAGTGAAAACTTTTGCGCAGAGGTACATCAATCCTTAGTGCGTCCGTATTGCTACAACTTACGGCCACATATTTATGATGGAATCTTAGGAGCCGAACTATTACTACCTTAACAATCTCAAAAGTACAGAAGGGATCAAAAAAATATCTCGCAAACCCCTTTCAATCACTCCAAATTCTAGAGGGAAGATGGTAGACCATAGAGGTAGCGGAATTTCTGGAACAAGCAGATTTCAGAAGGGATCCCAAAAAGGGACACAAATTCTTTGAATTCTACATGTGGGAAGATGGCAGATCATGTGTGGTTGCTTAATCGCGAAAACCGACACTCTGCCACCTCAATAATCCCAAAGGTTAAAAAAAACTGAGAAATCTTTCAGATTCCTTGAATTCTAGAACTGTGATGATGGTGGACCATATGAGGTGTCAAAATTTTGGGAACCAAATAATACCTCAATAATACCGAAAGTCCAGAAAAGTTCCCAGAAAAACCTCAGAAATCCTTCAACATCCTAAAGTTCTAGAACTTGGAAGTTTAAGATAGCCAGCCCATGACCAACATACCAACTCAACAATTGCAAAACATCCATCTATCATTCTACAGCCGAGTAGCACGATTTCCGCTTTTGATTTTTTTTGCCATAAAGTACATGCTTTACCGTTCGACTCACAGGATCAGGATCAGGATCAGACCTGTTTTTCTCTCGGAAACAGACTTTTCACATATATCTTTAACACGTCAAAACCTCAAAAGAGGAAAAGGTGACGCTAGTCTTGCAAAAATTTAACTTCCAAATCATTTGATATTAGTTGTGGTGACGAAGAAAATTTTACCAAGAAAAAAAATTGCGTCACAAGTGGCAGATGCTGAGGAAATCACTCATAAGACAATTATCATCTGCCAGTTGTAACGCATCCATATGACCAATCTCAGGGAAAATATTTCTCACTAACAACAATATGAGTTTCTACGCAGCGGACGAATAAAAGATGACCAGCTCTGTTGAAGGTAGAAGAAGAACATTTATTGACCGACACTATTACGTCTCTATGTACAAAGATGTCACTCAACTAGGATATGAATCATGTCCGGAGCGATAGCGGAGGACTTGACGCAGTCTAACTTCCAAAAAAAGAACGAAGAAAATTTTTTGAGACGCGGCAACTATATATAGGCGAGAATTTAAGTTTCTTTCCTTTGGCCTGTATCACCACAAATCCTATTCTATCTTATTCGCGCTTCAAATACGAGCAAAACGAGCTATCACTCGACTATGTAACTTCAAAATTGCCGGAGATACATCGTTTTGAAGTTGGTCATTTTGATAGAAAATGCACCAAATTAACGTTTTCCAAACAATCAAAATCTTTCAACTTACTCTGTATGTTTCTATCTGTCTATCTGTCTATCTGTCTATCTATCGACGGTCGATCTCGGAAACTAGTCAGCCAATCTCCATGAAATTTTGCAGGAACCTCAGGGTGGGCATAAAAATGAAAATGTGATACGCCATTACCCCAGGAAAAACCAGAATTTTGTTTTATTGGCCTCGAAGTGGTTTCTGAGTGTGGTTTTCGAGGGTCGGGAACGCGGTTTCAGCTGTAGCTCAGCTGTATTGAAACCTGCAGGGGCGTGTGACCCATCAAATGAAAGGTATTCGCCACACGAATCGAACAAAAAAATAATTAGAAAAATTGGTGCAGATTTGGTTGAGTTAGAGTGGTCAGAGTGACCAAATTTTGAGCTACTCGAGCGTAGGATGAAAGGACTAATATTTTTTGGCTTATGAGAGATAGAGATTTACTTTCTTCGGCAAAGTCTCAGAGTTTTACGAGTAGAACACAATGGCATATGTGAAAAATGTCGAAAGTTGGAAATGGGTGGGTCAGTTATGTTTTTAGAGGTATTTCTTGAATGGTGGCAGATATAGAGTTACTTTCTTCGGAAAAGTCTCAGAGTTTTAGGAGTAGAAAAGAAGGGCATTTGCGAAAAATGTCGAAAGTTGGAAATGGATGTTTTGGAGATATTTCTTGAATGGTGGCAGATATAGAATTACTTTCTTCGTCAAATTTTCGAATTTCGTCAAATTTTCGATTTTCGTTAAATTTCGTCAAATTTTTTAATTTTCGTCGAATTTTCGAATTTCGTCAAATTTTCGATTTTCGTCAAATTTTCGATTTTCGTCAAATTTTCGATTTTCGTCAAATTTTCGATTTTCGTCAAATTTTCGAATTTCGTCAAATTTTCGAATTTTGTCAAATTTTCGAATTTCGTCAAATTTTCGAATTTCGTCAAATTTCGTCAAATTTTCGAATTTCGTCAAATTTTCGATTTTTGTAAAATTTTCGATTTTTGTAAAATTTTTGAATTAAAACTGTAAACTGTTATAAAAAGCAGTGTTGATTACACTTCTAAAACGACTGATATCACAACAAAAATCTCTTCGAGAAAAGTGTGACGCAGTCTTTGAAATACAATTTCTAAAATGAATGATATCGCTAGAGTTGACGCTTTCAGCTTCGTTACGCAAAAATTAAATTTTACACCCAATTAGTTCAAACAAGCTGGCTTAGTTTTTCTCATCATCTGCCAAATAATTTTTACCAAAAAAAATTTGACTGGAAACAACCAAAATTTTACCAAAAAAATCTGCGTCGCATGCGGCAGATAAATTTTCTTGCTGGTCTGTTCCTGAACATTTGCCACTTTGCGACGCAGATTTTTTTGGTAAAATGTAACCTTAAACAAACAAACACAAAATGTTACAACACAACAACCCAAATACCATCGAAGCTTACAATGAAGGTCCATTATGATGCACTAAAAAGTTGGCCAAAAGCTACACAAATATCAGAATCAAAATATTGATCGCGCCAGAATAATTGAGACAAATCGAACGGTATATCAACAAAATTTGACAGTTCACAAATCACAGCTGTTCCGAATACTCAGTGCTTCCGAAAATTAGTCGTCGGTGATGTTAGTGCTGCCAGTTTCGAATAGTCATTTTTGTGTGATGTAATTATGCGCAAATAATGTAAGACGTGAGAATCAAATTATACACCTTTCCTTAGCCAATACTGTGTAAGTGAAATATTTCTTTTATTCCCAAGAATTAACAACACTCTAGTTGATTCGAAAAAAATAACCTGAAAAATGTTCGAAACTCGCAACACTGCATAACCGAATCAGCTGAGTTCTTTCGAAGTTTGACACTAAGTCAATGTGCCGTTCTGAAATAATTTAGCCGCCGCCGATCCCTTACCAGTCGGCGCACCGCCGCCGACTATTTTAAAACCGGCACACACCTCTAATTTTCGTCAACTTCCGACTTAACTTCTAAAACGACTGATATCCCGGCAAAAACTCTTTCAGAGCAAAGTTGGACGCAGTCTACAGTCTATATGTGTGATAACTTCTAAAACAAGTGATATCGCTAGAGGTGACGCTGTCAGCGTCGTTACGTAAAATTGAATTTCACAGCCAATTAATTGAAATTAGCTGATCTAGTTTTCCAAACCATTCGCCAATTTTTTTTTTTCAGAAAAAATTTTAACCAACAGAATTTTGACTGAAAAATTTTCAACAAAAAATTCTGCGTCGCAAAGTGGCAGATGCTCACGGACAAACCTACGAGAACATTCAATCTGCCACATGCGACGCAGAATTTTTTGTTTAAAATTTTTCAGTCAAAATTCTGTTGGTTAAAATTTTTTCTGAAAAAAAAAATTGGCGAATGGTTTGGAAAACTAGATCAGCTAATTTCAATTAATTGGCTGTGAAATTCAATTTTGCGTAACGACGCTGACAGCGTCACCTCTAGCGATATCACTTGTTTTAGAAGTTATCACACATATAGACTGTAGACTGCGTCCAACTTTGCTCTGAAAGAGTTTTTGCCGGGATACTCAGATATGAATAACACAATTCAACAGAAACAATTGCCGCAAAGGCAAAAACACCCCATCCTATCGCATCTTGTGCAGTCACAAATTTTACGCTTAAAACGATCGAGAGGGGCTGAGACTGAATCTATTTCTGTAGCATCTTCCAAATGTGAAGTTGATTCTTCACTTGGGTGAGCTGCAGCGAGGAAAAACGTAGCGATAGCGATGACGAAGACAACTTTTAAGAAATTCATCTGCAAAGAATTGAATAAAAATTAAGCAATTATTCTATAATCAAGTTTCCAACTCAGTTACTGTGTTTCGATTGTTTCCTCTGCGGTGTTGAAAAGAAATGACTGTGATACGAACAACACTGAACCTTATATTTATACTGACCTCACTAAGAAGTATGAACCATTTTTATGGCTATTTTTATTCTTATTTTTTAATAAAACTGTTGATAACGAAATGAGCGCTATATCACAACATTATGGGATTTTCCCATGATGAAATGAATCTTACGATATATGTGATTATTATGCAGACATGGTACCAAAGGGTGCAATAATATTAAAAGTCCAGGAAAGAAAACCGAAAAACCTCAGAAATTCTTCAACATACTAAAGTTCTAGAACTGGGAAGCCCATGAGGAGTACAACCTGGGGAACCAACATACCACCTCGAGAATTGCAAAACTAACCATCTATCATTCTACAGCTGAGTAGCACGTTTTCCGCTTTTGATTTTTTTGGCCATAAACGACATACTGTACTGTTCGACTTACAGGGTCATAAATTTACAGATAATATTTTACGAAGACTGTTTCCCATGCGTAAGAGGATCTAGGTGACAATGCATGAAATAGGCCGATGCTAAAGGCACGCGCGTGCGAATAGTGTATAATAGACTATTCGCACGCGCGTGCGATTAGTGTATCATAGACTATTCGCACGCGCGTGCGATTAGTGTTTAAGAGACTATTCGCACGCGCGTGCGATTAGTGTTTAATAGACTATTCGCACGCGCGTGCGATTAGTGTTTAATAGACTATTCGCACGCGCCCTAATCTTTGGCTAGTCAGAAAGTATTAGAATTCTAGTTTATTTTGCATATACAATGTGTTGTAGCACAGCACTGCTACTAGCATGAACAGTGTTCATTGAACACTCATTCTTCCAACGACAGAAAGACTTCAAATTTTCAAAGATATCTATTGCTTGTGTTCAACGCACTCCAAGCTAAAGTGATTATAGTGGTCTGCTGCAGAAAGTACTCTATTTTACATGAAAATATTTTTCCGGTGTTTAGACTCGTACGAAGTACTGGGGTCTTATGGGTTTACGCATACGTTTGTAACACGTCGAATTGGACTCCCTGAGTAAGGGGAAACCTATTGTGGTTGTCTAGAGATGCCAAATCCGCGAAAAAAAAATGTCCGTCTGTCCGTCTGTCCGTCTGTCTGCACGATAACTTGAGTAAAACGCATCCGATTTTGAAAATTCTTTTTTTTCCCGTTTGGTAATGTCAAAAGACAGGCTAAGTTCGAAGATGAGTGATTTTGGATCGACCCCTCCCGAGCTGTGGCCCAATAAGGGCTTTACTGTTTTTCGAAGATATCTCCGGACATTTAAACGTTAAACTTGTAAGTGATACGTCAAATAAAAGGTATTTACAATACCGATCGACAAAAAAAAAGTTTATGGAAATCGGATGACCGACTCGTGAGTTAGACCCCTTGGTGTGGAACAGGCACAGGGCGGCAAGCAGTTTTTGCTTGTAGGTCGGCCACATTTGAACATATTTCGTCTGTTTTAGCTTTATTAGATAGGTATTGACCGTACCAATCAGGGAAAATTTTTTTTATGAAATTATGTTCTCCGGAGCGTGAGCTAGGTCTCTTGGAGTGAGCTCTTATCTGGCTACTCGGAAGTACAGTGAACGTGGTGTATTTTGACAATATCTCGAGTAAATTTTGACCGAATTTCATGAATTTTTTTTTGTTTGAAAGGTATTAACGAATGTAAAGCGTCGGTACTATTTCCGGTCTCCTAACAAAATGGCTGCCGGCGGCCATATTGGATTTTAGTAAAATAGAAATATCTTGGGAAAAATGATACTTAGAGAGTTTCTGTTAACATGGAAATAATTTGTTATGTGTGTGGGGTTTCAGGGATTCCATATACGGACATCTATATATACCTATATACAGCTATATACAGGCATATATAGCTATATAATAGCATATATTTATCTGTGAAATGTTTATTTATAGTAAAATATAGGTAAATATAGCGGTATATAGCTGTTTAAATAGGAATTTATGAAATTTGTCTTCGTACGGGGCTGTCTATATTGCCTCCGGCAATTTAGTTGTATATGATAACAAGGCAAAGAGTGGATAATGTAAGTGTTTTAAAGGGAGAATAGTTTTTCAGCAGAGAAGAAAATGAAGTAAGAGAAATGAAGAGTTTCACATTAAAGGCTTTTGATACGAATAGGTGTTTCGTACGGGTCGGCGTTAGCTATGTTTTTTAGTTGTGTGACATATTGCGAAGTTTCAGTACCCTATTCAGAGTACGACTCATGCTTGAAGTGCGTTGATGTGTTGTGTGTTTTTATTTACACTCCAAATATTTCTTATTTTCATTCTAGTAGCAGAGTTGTGGTTGTAGTCTCACGTTAAAACTTTTTTTTAGCCCCGTACGAAGTACGAAGGGGCTTATAGGATTACGATGCCGTGTGTAATTGATGGAATTCGAAGCAGACGGTAAGGGCAAAGTGTTTGCCTATGTTCATAGATGACGAATCCGCAATAAAAATTTGGGCCGTCTGTCCGTCTGTCCGTCTGTCCATCTGTCCGTCTGTCCGTCTGTCCGTCTGTCCGTCTGTCCGTCTGTCCGTCTGTCCGTCTGTCCGTCTGTCCGTCTGTCCGTCTGTCCGTCTGTCCGTCTGTCCGTCTGTCCGTCTGTCCGTCTGTCCGTCTGTCCGTCTGTCCGTCTGTCCGTCTGTCCGTCTGTCCGTCACGTCGATATCTTGAGTAAATCAAATCCGATTTCAAAATTTTTTTTTTTTTTTCCCTGAAAGATAGTCAAAATAGTGAGGCTAAGTTCGAAGATGGACATATTCGGGTCGGCCCTTCGTGAGTTAGGGCCACCTAAGTGATTTAAGGTCTTTTGGTGATATTTATGGCAAAATAAACGATGGAAATGTAAATGACACGGCAAATGATAGGTATTGTCAACACCAATCCAGGAAAAAAAAGTTTTTTAAAATCGGGTGAGTGGACCGTGAGTTAGGGCCTTAGAAGTGAAAAGCTACTAGGGCCCTATGTGTATTTTACATAGAACTCAAGTAAATTTCATTCGTTTTTCGTAATTTTTGTGTCATTTGGAAGGTAATCAAAAGCCGAATAGAATGTTGTTGAAAAAAAAAAAAAATTTGGGTCCTCGGACTAAGGCCGCTACTAGGGCCCTATGTGTATTTTACATTGAACTCGAGTAAATTTCATTCGTTTTTCGTAATTTTTGTGTCATTTGGAAGGTAATCAAAGGCCGAATAGAATGTCGTTGAAAAAAAAAATAAATTTGGGTCCTCGGACTAAGGTCGCTACTAGGGCCCTATGCGTATTTTACATATAACTCGAGCAAATTTCATCCGTTTTCCGTAATTTTTGTTTCATTTGGAAGGTAATCAAAGGCCGAATAGAATGTAGTTGAAAAAAATAAATTTGGGTACTCGGACTAAGGCCGCTACTAGGGCCCTATGTGTATTTTACATAGAACTCGAGCAAATTTCATCCGTTTTCCGTATTTTTTGTTTCATTTGGAGGGTAATCAAAGGCCGAATAGAATGTAGTTGAAAAAAAAATAAATTTGGGTCCTCGGACTAAGGCCGGTACTAGGGCCCTATGTGTATTTATACTCAATAAATTAAAATTTTAGGGCTATTTGAAATTTTTGTTTCATTTGAAAGGAACGTCGTACGGGGCTTCGTAATTGCGCTATGCGCAATTTCTAAGATGTACACATTCCATAATAATTTTACTTTAACTACATTAACCGGCGCAATAGGCTTACGGTCAAAGTAGGGTGACAGACGCACTAGGGTCACGTACGCAATAGATATACGGGTTTGTACGGGGCTCAGTCGCAGCAAACGCTCCGACTGTTCTGATGGCTCGTTTTCGAATAATTGTCCCTATGAATCAGTCACAGATGGTGCAAAGTTCGGAGCAATTCTGAAGATGTAGTATTCAGTTATATTTGGCATTACCTGAGTAGGGGGAAACCTTACGTGGTTGTCCAGAGATGCGAAATCAACGAAAAAAAATGGTTCCTTCTGTAATGTTTGTCATCGCTCTAACTTGAGTAAATCGATTCAGATTTTGATAAACTATTTTGCTCCCGTTTCGTAATCGTAAAATTAGAGCTATTATAGGGGACTTGTTTTTCGCATATAAATCTTCGGAGCTATGCAACCAATGGCATCGTTAGGCACAGCTGACGAAATCTATACCTCCCCTAACAGGGGAAAAAATTGTCAATATCGGATGATGGGATCGGAAGTTAGTGTTACTTTTTTTTTGCTTCTAAATTGTGTAAATTTCATCTGATTTTCGTGAATTTTTTTATTTTAGTTTAAAAGGTATGTATAACTGTAAAGCAAAGGTATTGTTTTTAGAGCACTAATAAAATAGCTGCCGCCATATTGGATTTTAGTGTTTTTGCCCACTTCTTTGAGTCATTTTCAAGCGATTTTCATTAATTGTTTAGAGATGCAGTTTTACAGTGTAATATTGTAATATGATTGAAGCTTTGAAACTGATAGTTGTTTCATAAGGGTCGACGTAGCTTATGTTTTTGTAAAAGTAGTTACTAGGTGACTTTGTTTTCTTTTGTAGAAGGAATCAGTAGTTGTATCACGGTCATTTTGTAAAAGGAGTCGCTAGATGACTTAGCTTTATTATGTAAAACGGATCAGGAATTGTGTCTCAGTCATATTGTGAAAGGAGTTACTTTTGTCTTTGGTTTATTTTGTAAAGGTAATCACTAGGTGACTTCGTTCTCTTTTGTAGGAGGAATCAGTGGCTGTGTCTCGGTCATTTTGTAAAAGGAGTCACTAGATGACTTCGTTTTAATTTGTAAAAGGGATCAGTAGTTATACCTCGGTCATTTTGTAAAAGGAATCACTAGTTGACTTTGTTTTGTTTTGAGAGCGCGTGCGATTAGTCCATTATACAGTAATCGCACGCACGTGCGAATAGTCTATTAAACACTAATCGCACGCGCGTGCGAATAGTCTATTAAACACTAATCGCACGCGCGTGCGAATAGTCTATTATACACTAATCGCACGCGCGTGCCATTAGTCACTTCGCATGAAATAAGTGAAATGAGAGTCGAAAGCTAACATAAACTGGTGATGTACCATTAAATCTGAAAAATATTATTTTTGTACAGTTCAAGTGAAATGTCGGACTGAAGATGTAGGTCAAATTAAGCGTTATTGAATCCAAAACTTCATGAAGAATTTGGAACATCAAAAGAAACTCAAGTAAAAAATTTGGGACAATTTTAGTTGCACTACGAAGGGCAGAACATTGATTTTCTGAAGATTTTCTATGATTTTGAGAGGGGTTCTCCTTACAGTTTTTGCTAGATTTCTGATGAGAGGATTTTCTAATTTTCAAAAATTGATTTCCTGAGGTTTTTTTTTTGTTTAACCTAGACTTCTCTAGTTGATCCGCCTATCGTTGCACTAAGCAATAATTATTTAAAAGCGTTAAGAACCATTCAAACAGTAGCATAGTGTGTGGCGCCCTCTGACAATATATTTATGACATGACATCTAGACTAGAGAACCAAGCGCAAGTAAATCAATTAGGATGAAATGGACATAATATGGTGTCAACACTAATTTAGGATTGACTAGAGAACCATGACAACACATAGACATCTAAAATTAAAAGTTATGGCCTGAGGCACGACACTGTAAATACAGGCAGAAGAATTTGATTGAATGCACTGCAGAGAATTCACTTTCCGATGAATTTTTGTATGGCCAGCAGAAAATGTCAGTGTTCATTTGAGTTCATTTTCATACAGTGTGTTAGGTCCCTTATTTGACATACGAGAAATGAATCGCTTGTCCTGCCTGGATTTACCCTGTCGTGCCTGGCCTGAGGATAATTTTGACATTTTCGATTCCGAAATACTTCGAAATTGCTTTACAGTAATATATTATGTTATGTAGAGGAACACACACCGTTCTTGCAATGTATGGTTTAGTCCCATAGTGTAATGTATAAAGGCCAGGCCAATTCCATTTAATAATTTGATGACATAAACATTTTAAACTGACAACCTTTTCGAGATGCTTGTTTGCTTAAACCATAAAAGGGAAACAAGATGCATGTAAAATAGATGCGTATCGTATTATTATGAGTCGGGTGGACAAGGACATATTCCCAAAAATTTCTTCCAATAAATATGTAAATGTGTGTCTCTGTATAACTATAAACTATGCTCGAATTGCTCTAAAATTTGTATTACTTCGCATAAAACCGTTAAATGGCTTTCCAGAGATTTTGCTCTTTATTTCCTCAATAAATAATTATTTTCCGGAAATGAGCATTTTCATATCATACAGAGTATACATAAATGGCATATGTCCTGCATACATATAGGATGCTTGTAGAATGAGCAATTTAGGCTGAATAAAAACGACAGCGAGGATATAGTACATATAGTAGTTATATACACGCTCTACACATAGCTATTAACTGGGAACTAAACTGTTTTTCGATTTCGATTTTTTTTTGTGGTATTTGTGTCATCAGATAAAGTACCATTGATCAAGCAAAGATAGTGTCGTTAATACCTTTAATGTGTAGATACTGCTACACTTGGAATATGTATAGAGTTTGCATTGTTTGCTTATTGCCATGTAAATAAAGCATACATTGCCATAGATCATCTTCAAGATACGGTACTTTCAGACGTAACCTCACTTAAGTTTCGTTAAATGTTTCGTTCTCATTCATTTGTATGAAATTTTTTAACGTGGCATTTCTTAACGTAGGTGGCATTTTAAACGGTCTTGAAGATGATCTATTGATGGAAATATAAGTGTTTCAGTACAGAGAACGCCATCTATTATCGTTATTCTGAAGCATTTTCTTCTCTGTAAATTTGATCGAAACATAATATTTCCATTACATGCTGTGGGACTTCTCTGATCTCTGTGCGCTGTGCCTTGAGAATGTGATGGTTGGTGTGCTTTGTACATTTATCGTTCAGCAAGAAATCGAGTTGCTTCACATAAAGCACAGTACGGAAGTCGGTTCATACATCTCAAACATCGCCTGCGTGTAATATTTTATCTACAAAGGGTCCGCTGTAATCTATTATTACATGTCAAATGTTTCTATTGGCAATACAATTTACTACATGCCTCATGCGAAAGTTGACCATTACATACAACGAAAGGTTGATAAGAAAACCTGTTTTACATTCTTGCGGATTGAAAATCGTTCTTTTCATCGAATTTTAACTTTCGACGCCCACAGCATGCGTAAAATCCATTAAATAATTCGGTATAAAAATGAAAAGTCTAGTTTTCGTAGTAGATCGTCCAAATCTGGTACACATGCAAGGTAACATACAAAGGGCTAAAAATCCAAGAAAATTTGAAAAACTCCCCTTATTTTCGGCCCAGAAGCATGAAAATAACTATTGAGTTCAGAGAGGGAGAATTTACAAAATCGTATTTATCAGCGTGGAAACTATTTGAAAATCCCTAAAAAATGTAAAAATGGTTGTTTCAAAAATACTGAGTACCGGTTCCACAATTTCAGTACCGAGAACCGGTCTGGTACTGCACTCCCTAATGATCAGAGCTAGAAGCCCAAAGACCAGTTAATAATAACTTGACTTACGGGACTTGAAACGTCACGTAGGTCAAGTTGAAATAAGTGGCCTGAATTATATTTCCTTCTCTCTCATCATTTTGTCGTCGCAAAGAAATTTGGGTGTCGCAAAGTATGAGAGAAACTCCACTGATTTCTAAAGTCTAAGTTTTAATCGTATAGTTACCTAATTAAGAAACTCAATTATTCACGCCGTAAGTGTGAATGTTGGGTGAATCGAATGAATTGTAAAGTCAATTTCAACGCACTCTGATATGAGAATACCGTGAATTACACACATACAACGCTGCGTTTGATTTGGGTTTGACACTTTAAATTTTGAATTTTCAACGGACCTACACGGCGCCAATATATTACCATCAGCAACAGATTTAAAATAGTTAGATGTTTCATGGACCGCAAATAAAATCGCAGTAACGAAATTTTTGGGATGAATTCTCTGCATAACCGGTATTTTCATTACAAATTTTCCAAATAAATACTTTCAAACACAAATCGTATTATTGGGAAATTAAAATAAATTCGTCCATGTACGGTTGTGCTGAGCATAATATTAATGAAGGATTTAAATTTAATTGAAATGGGTTTATAAAATTATCGTTATTAAAGTTCAATTGGATCAGTCGGTTATTTGTCCGTAATGAATCCGACGTTATAATTGTGCACCTGAAAAATGTGTTTTGCTGTAGAAAATTCGAAATTGATGGAATTTAGTCGACATATAAACTTAGCTCGTATAACGAAAAGATCGTACAGAGTGTTACGATGAAAGAGAAGAAGATATTTTGACAAGTACCCCAAGGCAAGTTAAAATAAACTGGTCTTCTGTCCTCTCGCTCTCAACTTACCACGTTGAAAGAGAAGCAAATATTTATTTTAAATTCGACAAAAAAGACTGCTCACAATTATGGCGCAGCCGGTAAAACATCGATCTTTTCTCAAAAATTAAAAACTACAGTAAATAAATATCATCGATCTTCTTCTTCCCTAATGTTCCCAAAATACAAGCAGCGTTACCACGTTGAATTGCGATGGAAATTCTTTGCAAAAGGTATTCTTTTGATTTTACCTCACCCGTTGCCTTTTTCATTAAAGAGCCCAATTTATCAATAAATTTCTTCGTTTCTGTTTCCGAAGCAAATACTTTGACAAGTACCCCAAGGCAAGTTATAATAACTAGTCTTCGGTTTTCTCGCTCTGATCATAACAGTCTATAATGCTTAATTTCCTCTTACCAAAAAATTATTCCGTCTGAGAGACAATATTGAATTTTTTCAATTTTTTCATTGTTTATTTGACAATTTTTTTGACAATGAGTTTTATTTCTCTCACGGCTCTCTCACGGAGTACTTTTTGTTGAGTGAAGTGGATACTTAAGTGTCCATTCCACTTTACAAAAAGTACTCCGTGAGAGAGCCGTGAGAGAGCAAACTGTCAAATAAACAAAGAAAAAATTGAAAAAATTCAATTTTGTCTCTCACAGTGAGCATTTTTTTGGTAAGAGGAAACTAAGCATTAAGCTGTCAGCAGACTTACGTCGTTTAGCACTCCGTTTACGAGTGAACAATTGAAGCTCCTCCCACTTTTCATTGTTAGAACGTAAACGGAGTGCTAAACGGCGTAAGTCCGCTGGCAGCTTTAAGCAAGTTAAAATGAGAAATGAGAAAAGTGTTTTTTTCTCTCGAGAAATGTCACCGTCAGCAAAACACAGTTTTCTTTCTATTGAGGGGAAAAATCCTCAGGATTTTTTTTTTTTGAAAACTAGATAATCCAAAACGCATTAATGAGCTGAATCCTAACATTTTCCTAAACCTTAAATATCAGTCCTTCCAACGAAATGCGATAATAAAATTCACAAAAATATACCCAGAAAACTAAAGAAAATCTAGGAAATCCAAGAAAATCCACAAAACACAAAGCGCAAATCTTTTAAAATTCAGCAGAAACGGTAAAGAAAATCCTCATAAGATCTTAGTAAATGAGAGCTGACCTGAATTCGAATACCGTAGCTTCGGTAGTTTCTTCGTCAAAAACCTGTTAATTTGAAATTGAAATTACCAGTAAGTCTATAGCTGAGCTAAAGCTATTTCGGTCTTATTGAAAGCATTCTGGATAATCGGTTAACAGTCCATAATAGAATGAAAAAGCGGTAATATCAAGATTAATGGTTAAAGACTTCACACGACGCGACGCGAAGGAGACCTAACTTAACATGAGATCAATCAATTCTTTGAAGCCGCCAGTGATACAACGAATTGAACTTTTTGCTGTCGATTTCACCCAAAACTTGGATTCCATATGTTCTTGCGGATTTGCATTACCTTTGATACCTTGAGCTCAGGGACGCCGACTTGTGTTTGGGAGTAGTGGTGCTCATACAACAAGCGAATCTGGGAGTAGTGGTGCTCTTTCAAGTAAAACTGGAAAGATGTAGTGGTGCTCATCATTCGAGTAGTGGTGCCCGAGCCTCGCTTGTCCTTAGAAGTCGGCGCCCCTGCTTGAGCTAGAGAAAGTTATCTCCGCTGCGACTGCCGTTACTTCCCTATTTATAACACATTTTAGACACATTTTAAGTCACTTTTTAGAAGTCTAGTACTTACAGTGTGTAAAATGCAAGTTTAACATAGACCCAAGCGTGGAAGTAACTTTATTCAATCATTATTTTATCGACCAAGACCCACTTTATCTTCTGTCCTAACTATTTTAAGGCTGTTCAGACAAAGGAATGATAGCGCTAGTTGAAGTGAAGGTAGTTAATCTGACACTTTCTTCTCCTACCAGTCAAAATGTTGCAGTCTTTCCATTGTGACCAAATCAAATTGAAACTTGACGCTTTTTCTGACACCAGGCGATATCTCAAGATTAGCTCAGTGCATCTTTTAAGTTCCACATGGTGTCAAAATTGGCACCGCACGATGGTAACTATTTTCGTCCCAAACAATTTCTATGAATTATTGTCAGGTGACTATTTCACCCAGTGAGTGTGGTGAAATGCAGTTGAAATGAAAGCGGAAAGTCCAAAATTATAATTATTATCAAGGGCCTAAAGTATCCGTAAGCAACAAACAGAACCGGTGAACCATCTTTTTAATTTATGCAACCAGAGGACGACGAAATTATTTATACGGAGATTTCGTTTCTACTTGAGCGTAAATATATTCCACAGATGCCACACACTATCATGTACACACACAATGTTTGAAAATCATTGTTCCCATGGCAAAAACTAACAAATTTTCACTTTTGACAACATTTACCCCTAACATTTTCAATATATTCATGCGCACGGAAAATTGAAAATGCTGAACGCCGAAGGAAAAGCAAAATAAAATATTCACATAGTGGAATAGTTGAGCATAAGCTTTCCGTGCAATTAGACCACGTTCATTGTTTGTCCAAAATTGACGTCGTCGGTTCCGGTCAACTGTTTAACGATAAAATTAAAGCCGCACATCATTTTCACATAATTAATGTACAGTCATAGCATAAATGTTACGTTACAACCGAATGTAAATTAAGATTATGTGGTGCGGGACACATTTTTCGTTTTTTGTGGTTTCTATGTAACAAGTGGTTGGTTTTGAATATTATAGTTGTGTACTGGCGGTTTTTTTTGTGAAAAGGTTGGTAGACTGCATATTTGATAAGGTAACAAACTGAAAATGTTTACTCAGAATTTGTATGCTATAAAGGGATGTATATACAACCATTTGATTGGACAAGTATGTGTACAGTGAAAGGTTTTCGAATTTGTTTATTCATACATTGCCGGCTGAATAAATTTCGACCAAATTTGTATGACATAAACATGAATCCGTTTCACATTTCGGTAGTTGGACCCATTGGGAACAATTTCGAGAGGAAATTAATATGAAAGTGGCTTTCAAACAAGGCGAAGGCTCTCACATTTTCTTGTTTTGTATTGTTTTTGACCATTTAGTTACGGCTAATCACAGAAATGAAAAATTTAGCGGTGGGACATTTCCCGTATTTTCCTAAATTTTCCCGAATTTTTCAAAAAATAGTTTTTTTTATAGAAAATTAGGAAAATTTAAGAAAATAAAATAAAATTCTTCCTAAAAATAGTCCCTGCAGGTTAGTAGCAAAACTATATATCAAGACGAATGAAAGAGTAATAGTTACTTATCTCATGGAAATTGCATTTCGAGGGGATCCCGAGAAAATACAATTTCCAACTTTTTTTCCCGAGCTAAGCACAGCGCTTTTCACTACAAAGGCTTTCGACGTTTTAGCGTGTGAAATAGTATATTATGTCACTAGGACCGAAACAGTTATTTAAACAACCGTGTGATAAATGATTTTTTAGCCACTAGATGGTGTTGAGGAATTTCGTGCCGTGTGATTCACAATAACCCACAAAGTGACATTTTCCTTATACGAAATGTGTCATTTTGTCAATTATTTTGAATGACGCGGCGCGAAATTCCTAGCAACCCACTAGATGTGTAGATAGTGACTCGAGGCCGTAGGCCGAGTGTGACAATACACATCGTGTGCCCGAAAAAGTATTTATCATCGAATTGTATGCAACGTTTTTCGCAATAAAAGCGAAAGAAAGTGCTACTTTACGTCACTTGTTGCGAAAAGGTGTATTTTTCACCTCATTGACGAAAAGTGAAACTTTCGTTGGCTTTTTTGCGAAAAACTTTGCAAAATGCAATTTGGTGATGAATGCTTTCTTGGGCGCAAGAAGTGTACTGCCACAATCGGCCTTTGCGGCCTCGAGTGATAATCTACACATATTGTGCCTAAAAAGCATAAAAACCTACATTATGCTTCGCTTCATCCTCTGACGTTTTAACCACCGTGGTCAAAAACTGTACCTATTTGGTCCGAGTAACAAATCTATTTTATCTCCGATAAGTACCGAAAAATTGAAATTTTCGATCGGGAAAGAAAATGTCGAAAAACTATACATTTCGTCACTATTGACGAAAAATACTATTTTAGGCACACAATGTGCATTATCACACGCCAAGGATTTTTTTTAGACACTAAATGTGCAACTTCGTAGTAGGCTCGTCGGCCCGAGTGTGGCAAAACATACCCAAGACAAATATTGTTGTGGTCAAAGACTCGTGCTAAATGATGTGAATTTACTGGACTGGATTCCTCATAGTTTATGGTTTAGATGCCAATCTCATATTTATTACTTGCGTGCATATTTCATTCAAATCGAAGCCTTTATTCGATTTCTATTTTAATGCTCAATTTTAATGTTAGAGTTTAGACTCGGACGATACGTATTAATCGTTCAGGATCTTTTTGTTTTGCCTCATATCGTGATCGTGTTATTATGTATATGATGTGAAATATAATCGAAAATGGAATCGATACAAATTATGAACAGGATAAAAAAAACGATTTAACCGTCAGCAACCAACTGATCGCCGACTGTCCCAACAATTGTTTTCATTCACAGCAGAATGTTTCAACGGAGATGCAAACTGGACGAGTACCACGAATCCACTGACGAAATTGTATGATCAGCTCGCTCTTATAATTCCAAAATGTTGAATCAATGAACCTTTCAAATTGTTAGTTGGAAGTAGAATGCATCAACTTCAACTTAGATGTTTAATGCTATTACTCAACGTACTCAACTATCAGATATCGACTATAAGCACAGCACTGCTTCTAGTAGATCTCTGCTATAAGATATCAACTATCAGAAATTGACTTGCGCACACATGTACAAAAATCAAACAATTGATAGTTGACACAAATACTTAATAGCTGTAGTTGACGATGAAGTCAATACTTTTCCAATAAAAAGCGATTTCGTGCGAGTGACATTTTTATAACAAAAATAATTTCTAAACGCATTAGAGTAACGATGAGGTGAGGAACCACAATATTAATTCGATGACTGAACAACAACTGATACAAATCGATGTTTCTAGTGATTCTAGAATGTGTACGGCCTCATTCGAATGGTGAATTAAAATATATTGAGGGCAACTTTACTAAAGGGCGTAACTAACATATCTCTGGAACTACACATTCTCAACCGATTTTCATAAACTTTTTTGCCCTGAAAGCGACAATCATTTCTGAAGTTTTGAGCTCCAGTCAACCTGACTAGTTCAAAAGATACGTTCGAAAAACCATTAACCTGTCACATACGGCTGTTATCACGGCAGAGTAAAATAAACCAGGCAGGAGCGGTTCATTTTCGAAACGTCATACAAGGGACCTAATACACTGTATGAAAATGAACTTAAATGAACACTGACATAAATTGAAAAATTTTATTCGCAAAAAATATAGGGCTACTAGATTATTCAAGAAGTGCATTTAATTTAGAAATATTTCATATATGTATTTCATTTTACAATGTTTAAAGATAAAACACCTCCTTCAAATCTTTCGATGGTGGAATTGTGCCCAAAATTGATGCCACGTTTCCTTTTTGAATGGCGATGCTTATGCGTTGAATTTTTCATTCGTAGTATCGGTGATTTTACTTCCGATTTTTTTGATTAAATCCAGGCCCAATTTTCCTATTACCCCTGACGTCTCCGTAGCAACCGGAATGAAAATGAACTGGTTAGCCAGTTGTGAATAATGGCTGATTTTAATCCTTTCCCCTACTTTTGCGACGTAACCGGCGTGCTTAGACGAAGAATTTAGATATGACGGTGCGAAAGTGTCCTTACAGGTAAAATCCCACAACAATGACCTTCCTCTCGCCCAAGGAACTAAGCTCATTCCGTCTGGTTTTTTTCCATCCGGTCTCGAACAGCCAGGTGGTTCGAGAATAGCTGGAACTAGACCACTCTTCAATGCTCGTTGGAGAATATTGTTTCCATTTGCATGACGTGGATTTGTACCATTCGCTTTGGAGCATGATAGACCATGATGTCCGTATTGATTAACTTTTTCCCCACATATACAAACATGAGGACGAACGATTGGAACACCAAGGCGTAGTGATAGTGCAACCCCGAATTCGTCATTGGATAGATGTGTTCCAAGTTGTGGTGACGGTAATGCTTGCAGCCAAGCACCGGATTCGTGTACAGAATTTGCTTTAAATCTTGCCATATCACTTTTCTCTTTCAAAGAACTGCTGATGGAATCGACTTTATTCGTGATTTCATTTGACTCCCAAATTCTTTGGATATTCCTAACTTCCGGTAACTCCCCAAACTTTTCGTACCAAATTATTCAGGTCCCTAATCAAACCAGCGCTCCTGCCTGGTTAACTTTACTCTGTCGTGCTGTTATTCATCTATTATCGATAACGACGACCAAAATAATGACAGACTGTGGGTAAAATCATAGCACTGAACAAAACACTAGAACAGATTTTTTTAACGGCCCTTCATTTTTGAAAAATGCTTCTGCGTTCCAATTAATTAATTTATTTCTATATGAGAAATTTGGACTACTGCGTCGATAACGCCGCTCTTGAAAATTCTGTTCTAGTGCTTTGTTCAGTAAAATGGTTCTTTATAAAGTAAAATGAAAGTTAAAAAAATTGAAGTACAAGATTTGAAATCAACAGATCAAAAATACTTTGATCTATGGAATTAATAGACCCGGCTATAATACAGGTCGTATGCTTGCCGTCTGAAACAGGGTAACTGTTACCGTTGAAGCAACATTAAATGTTAAACATTCCTTGCGTTGCTTGAGTCCAAATCAGCCGTCAATTTTTTTTTTTGTTAGAATGTCGTTTAGCAGTCCCACAATTTCATTTTTTTTTTAAATTGCCGGTCATGGTACATTGACGAACATGGCGAATTTTCTCGCCGGAGTGCTTGCGAAAAATCATGCTTCATTGAGGAACTACTGATAACAGGAATTATTATGGTAAAGACAAACATTTTATGATGGCGAAAGGGTGTTCTCGGAGTTCGCCGAAATGTATCGATTTTTCGAGCCAAAACCTTTCGTGCGGTTGAAAAATAAGAATCAGCTTTATCGTATTTTCGTGAATTTTCTTGAAATATTCACAAAACAAGGAAATTCACGAAAATCCAAGACGAAATTTGCATGAAAATTGGCCCTTGATTTCAAATTCCAAGCGTATTTGTTCTGAAACTCTGAGTTGATCACGAAGGTGATGACACACAAATTGCGTCAACGGCTACGAAGTTTAGTTGAAAAGAACAACTTAACAAAAACAAAATTCTGAATTTTCCTAAAAAAAACATCTTCTTCAAGTAGTGAATGCGTTTATCAATTTCGGTGTCACCCGACTTCGTGGGAACCTCTTCTATCAGAACCTTGTAAATATCCCAGCAATGTTTGCGTCATCAGCTTATGTCAAAGTTTAGTGAGTTTCACGATAATGCACAAAGACTGTCAATCAGATGATTCGATCGTCTTAGGAGATTATGCATCATAAAGCTCACTATGCTTTGACAGACCATGCCGACACACTTGATTGAACAGTAGCTCAAATAATTAGAAATTTAGATGTCTAGCTTTAAATCAGCCTTGATAGACGTTGATGGAATCTTCAAAAATAATGTCAGTTTCTGAGCAAAGCGCAATTGGATCGTTAAAATGTCCAAAATGTAAAAAACTTTCGAACCCACTTAACTGGAAATTCGTCTTTTCCACAATAAAATTTTCACCATCAAACTAGGTGTTGACTGCCGAATACCATAATCCACCCATATACTACATTGTTCTACATTTACATTCAGTCAGATAATAAAAATCTGTTACAGTTTGTATAATGAGCACTAAAATTGTGCGGCTATGGCAACTGGTTATCGCTTTAACATATCAGAGCTGAATAAATTTCTGGGAAAATTGATCAAACATTCAATACGACACGACGCTCCAAATGGAATTGAAACGTTGAAATCGCGAGCTCAACTTATTGCCTTGGATATTGCAGTTTGCATGCAAATATACTTCGATGATAAAATTTCAATTAAATTGAATGACTAGGAGTATGAAGTATACAGACGGATATTTGCGGCTCATCATGGTCTGGAGATTATTTATTTTAATGTTTTTGTTGTAAATACGTGTATTTACAGATGAAAGTTTAGACAAACTTTGGATGCATAAATTCTGACAAGATGCAACTCATTAACTAATTGTATTTGTTATACAGCCAAACTTTCGTTTGTTTAACTTTCAGGCAGGTATAGCCGAAATGATTTATGAATACAGCATACACAACATAATCTTCTCTTGTTCGTTTGTTGTTTGTTTCCGGTACAATGCTAATTTGTGGTCCAATATTAAATAAGAAGTTAAGTACGCTCTTTAACTTATTACGTGCGATGCACCGAATCATTGGGAATGCTGTTACAGTGTGCAATCTAATTAAAATACGGGCAAATTTAACTTCAAAGCGATTTAAAGTTTTAACACCCCTAAAGTACAAATAAATTCAGTTCAGAAAGAGGAAGAGAGAGAGAGATTGTCATTACACACAAATAACACCCCAAAATACCAACAAATGGCTTCCAAAGGAATTTCAAAGGGAATAACAGGCTGATTTAAGGTCGTTCACGAAATGAAAGGAGATTTTAATTCCGACATAACACTACATACGAAATTCCGAACTACGTTGGGAGGCATGGATGTTTAGTTGAAATTGTAGCCTGCAAGTGATTTTCGTATTTTATTTTCGGTGATACCTTTTCACCAGATATCTTTTCGAAATATGTACGACCACATTAACGACCACAAATTCGGTACCTAGCTATAATTGTAGCCTTCATTTGTGTATCTCGTATTATTATTTCATTTTTGATAATTATCTTTTCATCAGAATCCTTTTTGAAAAATTTATGACCGCGATTCCGAACACGAATGTTTAAATAAACGTTAAGCTCTAAATAAACGTTAGTTTTGGGTGTAGTCGTTCGACCACCTTATTACCTTTTACATAAGGATTAAATTTAAAACTTCCCCTTGAAACTATCGCAAAATATTTTTTATTCAGACGGACCAAAAACGTCACATTCTCTCACCAGATAGAGAGCCGAAAAAACAACTTTTTCTCACCTTTTTGTCTTGTGACATCACTTTTCGTTCCCTCTCATAACACTTTTTTCTTATTGCTAAGGATTTCTTGCAATAAAGTAAGGAATTTCTTCTGACATTATTTGTTCGTTAAGCGAGTAGCCACTGGTCAGTAGTGGGTTTTGATTTTTTAATTTTACAAGTTAAGAAATCCGTGCTTCCACCTACATAAAAAACGCATACAACGCGAGCTAACCTTAATCTATAGGTTTCTTTCATCGTACGGTAAAAACGGATTTTTTTTGACTGTGTGGGTGAAATTTTTTTCTGGTCTGAACCACGGCTGCTAGGAATTCCGCGCCGCTTCATTCACAATAATTGACAAATTACACATTTTGTGTAAGGAAAATGTCACTTTGTGGGTCATTGTGAATGACACGGCGCAAAATTCCTCAACACCCGGCCAACCGGATCGGTGCACTTTCTTTTTCATTATATTCGAGTTGGTTACCTCTCCATATAGACGTCACTGGGACGAACGGAGGTGTGTTCCCCATTCAAGGCACCAAGACCTATCCAACGCACTATGTCACCATCCGTGTACATGACCTCTGTTGCCTAGTGATCAACCGTCATATTGGCAGGCTTAGGGATTAGGAGACTTAGGGATAAGGGCAACCGATGAAGATTGTTCGTGTTATATGTGTTGGCCCATACCTCGAAAATAAGTCTTTTATCTTAACAACAGATCTTCATTTCATCAGATTGCGAATATTTTATAATGCTAGGATCAGTGCTATGCTGGAGGTCGTCGCTCATTTTTGTCGTTGCTGTCGATAACAGATAATTAATTGGTTTCTGAAAGGATTTGATGGCTCAAGCGCTTGATTTTGTTGCAGACAAAACCGATTCCAGTGAAGAATAGCGAAAAAAAAATCGTCAAGAAAAATCAGCAAAGTGCGAAGAAACGACAAGAAAAATCGCCAGAGTGTGAAGAAACGCCAAAATGTGACGAAACCTTAAAAAAACTAAATCTTGTCAATTTGACTTTGGCGATACTTCACGGCTATACAAAACAGGTACTGTTTTTGGGAAAACATTTTTCCACCAATTTTCGCAAAACTTTCACGCTTTTTCCCAATTTTCCGATTATTAAATCATTCGAAAGGGCATTTATTGCCAAGTTTTTTAACGTTGCGATTTGGCAACGGACTAAATGCAACACTAGGGCTCACCCACAGCGCAAGGCTATTAGACTGAAGCCGCCAACTTAAAAAATAACAACTCGAACAACAATTAATTGTTGATTGAAGATCCAGTGTAGTTCAAACGTTGCGTCCTTATACAGGACGTTTGGAATCACTGAAAATACCCCCAGCTGAAATGCCTATAAATGAAAAGCTAAAACAGAAAATAAATTCACAAACAAAGCCAACGCTTTTCCCTTTCCCATGGTTCACGTTTAGTGAATGAATTGAGAAAAAGAAAGCTGTTTCGACCTCGAGAACTAGCGGCGGTCCAAAAGTCAGAGTGGACTGACTATCTTCAGTTGCTTCCGCTAGCCTCTTTCACAAGAAAGCAGTAGCCTTACAGTTGAACTAGTTTTTGAAAGGCAACATAGATAAGTGCCATCGTCTGATGGAAAGCTTGTGGACATTGATGGAATGCTACTATGAAAGACCCAAATCGTAGCCAAACAACAAAACATTCTCGCAGAGAAAATCACAAAAGACTCGCCATACACACGTATAACTCAGGTTCGGCAGCAGCACACACTCCACAACTTAATTTCAAAACTCAAAAAACAGGGAAGGTAAACAGCTCCAGATCGTCCACTAAACGAATTCTTTCCAAATGACATGAAAACTGAAAATTGACTTTCAAAGACAGCTGTGATGATTCTGAATTGAAATGTGAAAACCCATTCATAACGAAGTTGCTAAGTTTCTATGCAAAATGATACGCAGCAGATCAAACGTTGCGCTCTTAACCAGAGCGTTTGGAATCACTGTAAACGCGTTAATATCTGAAAACGGGAAAATTCCGAAAATCTGAAAACGAAGGTAAAAACGCGAGAACCGATCCATCTGAAAATCGGAAACCTGAAAACGTGAATAATCCGTAAACCTGAAAACGTCGTAAAAACAGGACAAATCAGTTTAACGATTTCAGTCCTCAACTTCGGTTCGACGTTATACGTTCGGAATCGCAGAAATCATTTCCAGTCAAAACTCCACAAAAACTTTCATTTTCTCTTTCCTACTGTTGAAATCTTGAGTCCAGAATCGCTGAGATTACCCCCAGATGGAATGTTAAATCTTGAGTAGATCAAATCGTTGCGTCCTAAAACAGGACGTTTGGAATCACTAAAAATATCTCCAGCTGAAATCGAAAACTACATGGGCGTCTAATGTTTAGCGAATAGTCAGTAGCGTGGTATCATCACTCGCAATTTTCCAATATTTTTCCAAAAACAATTTTCGGGAAAATGGGAAAAATTCTGAGGAAAATTGGGAAACTTAGGAAAAATTGCTGAAAAAAGAGAAAAGATTTTTCCAAAAATAGTGTCTGAGACAAAAAATTGATTCACATAGGATCGAAATAAATTTTAAAAAAATCCATAAAAGCTGCCTGACTATACCTTACACTACACAATGTATCATCCTTTGATCCTCTTGCATTTACAGTAAAATAAAAACATCAATCAATGCCAACACAGTCAAAGCTACATAAAATTTCGTGGAAATTCCGTTGAACGCCAATACATTATACATACCGAGATTTTAGACAACATATATACCATCAAAATGAGCATTGCCACACAAAAGCCTCATTATCTGCATACCATCGGCATCCAATTATTTTTCAACGATTACCTCAGATCATGGATTTTCCTATTGCTACTGGTATGTTGTACATTTAATATCGGTTGGGCTGGATTGGCATGCCTGAGTAATCCATGCGTTTTCGGTGTATGTATGGATGATTTAAATAGGTTCGAAGTATTTTTCACATTAAAAATGAATTTTACATTGAAAATGACGGTAACGCAATTCTAGCACATACTCTTGTTATTGTATCGATGGTTATACTGGCACAAATTGCCAGACGAATTGGGATGAATGTTGGTCGTCGCCATGCCAAAACGACGGAACATGCATTGATGGAGTTGCTGCATACAATTGCAGTTGCCAGGATGGATTTGTCGGTAAATTTTATATTTTAAAAGAAATTTCATTTGCAGACACGGTAGGGTGAGCGCACAAGTCTTCGCCTCCGGACATGTATCAGAAGTCCGACACGTATTGTTCTTTTATTCTTAAACTTTTTAATGAATTAAAGAACAATATGTGTCAGGAGATAGGTGCAAGACACCCTATTTAACCTAAAACGTCACTTCCTTCAGGTTTAAACTGTGAAGAAAACTTGAACGAATGTCTTTCCAATCCCTGCCAGAATGGAGGAAGTTGTTATGATAGAGACAATAGTTATGTTTGTGTATGCCAGCCCGGATTCTTGGGAAGCAATTGCGACGTTGATGTTGCTGTATGCACAACAGGTCTGTGATCATAACGAATAAATCATCCCCTGAAAATTTAAGCTCACATTCCAATGAATACAGGTGACGAACGATGTTACAATGGTGGCGAATGTATCGAAGGAGTCGGTCTCGAGTTCAGCTGCAATTGTGTGGCCGGTTATACGGGCGATTATTGTGATGTTGAAATCGACGAATGTGAAAGTGCACCGTGTAAAAATGGTGCTATTTGTATTGACAAACTGGCAAGCTATCAGTGTGCCTGTACGGCAGGGTATACGGGCGAAAATTGTGAAGAGGCAATTATGCTTTGCGACGATTCGCCGTGTCAGAACAATGCACTTTGTTTGATGGAATTGGGAACGCCAGTGTGCTATTGTGTACCAGATTTTCACGGCGAAAAGTGTGAGCATAAATACGACGAATGTGAACTGATGTCGCCACGGTAAGTTGACAAAGTTTGTAAATTTTATTGTTTAATTGATAGAAAAAAACGTCAGATATCAATGTGACATTAGCATTTAATTTTAGTATCTCTTAAGACACCAAATATCTTTCAATTCGTTAAAAATCTGCAGGTGCAATTAGTGCAATCTGGTAAAGTTTTTGAGCTCAGACGCAAAATGGGTAACCCTTATTATTAGTGATATCAGTCATTTTGAAAGTAAAGAGATAAGGAATTTCATCATCCTTTACCCTTTATAGCTTCGAAATTTTGAAAGTTTACTAACAAACTTTTTCCAGAGGAGTGACATCTCAAAATTTTGGAAAGTTTTTGTAATGAAGCGACCTACTACCACTTTAATGATCCCTTAAATCCAGAAGGGCACACAAAAAAATCTGAAAAATCACTCAAAATCCTGAAGTTCTATATCTGGGAAGATGTTGGACCACGTGTGGATCGATGAAAGTGTAGGAACCAACCTACTACCACTACAATAATCTGAAAAGTCAGAAGGGATCTCAAAAAAACTATAAAAGTTCCTCAAAATTCTAGAATTACACAGGTATGAATGGTTCGGAAGAAAATCTTTTTTCACCATTATTCCTCATTTGACTTCAGAAATGAAGTTCCTTCAAAAAATTCCTGATATACCAACATTTTTTGTCACTTTCAACTCTATTCCCGCTGTAGCTATTCAGTTTAATCGGTTCTGTCCGACCAAAGCTGTACAACACATACCTACGAAGTTATCGAGATATTGGAAGAATTTGATCCTTCATTCCCTGATATATCGAAATTGTGGGAACGAATTTCTTCCAGAAAAGTGATTTCTCCTCATTACAGAAGCTCCTCTATCCGAAACTACAATAAAATATATGAGAATTCCTATTCTTGTATTGATGAGTTTTCGTGTAAAGTGAATTGTTTCTATGTGAAAGTGGACAGAACTTTCTACATTTCTATGTTCTTTAAAACTTTATAATCAGAAACATTGCGCATATGAACAGAAACCTCCGGCTACTATTCATAGAAATTTATATTTAAATGTCTCCACAATAAAGTCCTTGGAAACAGCAATGGTAGTGATATTCCATTTCTTATATCAACTGAGCTTTCCATTAAATGCAAAGGAATAGAAAAAACAATCATTTTCAATGTCAGCACTTCGGCTAAAGTTTTTCCAATTTCGTCTGATTTATTTTTTACTTTCTTAATATTAATGGATAAAATCATCGACCAGTTTTCCGTAAACTTTTCATATAAAAAAGCATAATATTTCACACAATCGAGCGTAGTAGTAGTAATCAGGTGAACTTTATTACACAAGATGTTTGACTACCTTGCCAAAAAAAAAAAAAACGCAAAGAAAAAAAAAATGTGCTCAGGGCCGTAGCTATGAAGTTGTGCGTGCTGGGCTTTATTTTTGGGATCCAAAATTTTGGGAGCAAATTTTTAAACTTGCGAAAACTATTATAATTCTTGTGGAATCATAACATAGTTCGTCGACCAACATATAAGTGTATTCAATTCAGTGAATAAATAGTAAATGGAACCTATGAACCATATGAACGACATTCTACGTTAACTGTGACATTCTTCCCACATTATTCAATCTTTTCTCAAAATTACGTTTTTTTTTGTGGAAGGCAATGTCAAATGTGGCTCAGAAGATATAAAAATAAATGGTAAAAGTATCCACCGCGTGAGTGATATGAGTCGTAAAAATTATTTTCCTGAAGAAGCCATCAAATATTTTGGTTTCACTTCAAAATGCTTTTGTGTCATAAAGCTAAAGTATGTTGAACATACTATGTTCACAAATAATTCTTATAATTAATAAAGGCATGCTAATTAGTTCCGCAAAAGAGACTTTTCTAAATTTTTTCATGTGTTGTAAGTACGTACAGTCAGAAGCAGTGAAATTTCAGCATAAATTGGTAGTAGTAGTGTGGACCGACGGTCCACTGGACCGTATTGTTTTTGTGGATCAGCTGAAAAACAGCTGAAGCAAATTCATGCTGAAATTTCACTGCCTCTAACTGTATCATTTTTACCAAAATTTTACCAAAAATCGTCCCATGGCTGACTTATATGTCCACTGGACTATTTTTACAAATATTTTTGGGTAAAATTCTGGAAAACTTTTTCATAAAGAAATAGTCCCAATTCGTATCACAATAATTGTTGTAACCAATCGCAACTTTTTTGAAGACATTTCTTTGAAATTGGTGTATCAACTCAATAGATTGAATGATTGGTTCAATACTTTACCGTATTTTCGCATAGCGCTGCTATCAGGTCGATCTGTAACAATTTGATGGGAAGTACGAGTAAAAGCATGCTGAAAGTCTCTCGTCACTTGTTAGCTTAAGTAGAGAGTTGCGGGAATGGTTTTTATCTGGTAATTTTACCAAAATTAAATCGAACGAGGTTTAAAGGTAGATTAATTTAATCCATTTTCAGACGTTGAAAACACCTGACCTGAACCTCATTTTGACAGATGTTGACCTAACATTGCTAAGGGATGTAAAAAATTCAGGGACTAACTATGGGAAAATGTTTTCCAATATTTTCAGAATTTTTCTGCATTTTTCCGAATTTTCTCAAAAATATTTTTTGGAAAAATTTAGGAAAATTTTCCAATTGTTGTTTCGTATGCGACAATTACGTGATGTGTCAAGTTTCCATCTCTGTTAGGCCCGGTGAATCACTCACTTAACGTCCACCAACGGCTCTGCTTACTATACATTCCGAAATGAGTGAAAAGGGAAAAATAGCCATACTACCTCCTATTCACTTATCTGTACCGACAATATATTTATACTTGAATTTTATGTGGGATACCTAACTTGTGTATTGTATATATTGCATGAGAACTCTTAGGAACACACACACAAAAAAAAAGCGAAAACAATTTTGAGGGTGAAACGAAGGAAATAATGTGTGTAAATGGTGAAAGGGATTTTTTTATTTGTGTTTAGGGGTTTAAGAATGAAACTCTATAATTTATAACAAACTGTAGTTTGGGTTTTTTTTTGACAAATAAATTGGAAGGAAAAAAAATATTTTCCACCCTGTTCCAGATGCGTTAACGGCGGTACATGTATAGATGGAATCGATGAATATAGCTGTTCATGTCCGCCACAAATCACCGGAATGTCTTGTGAATGTCTCATGCTTGACACTGACGACTACGACTGTAACTACACATCCGATTTTACGACCACAATGTTTTCGACTTATGAAACAGCAAACACCGCATCACCTACGGTTCAATTTGAGATAACATCAACCGTTATTTCGGATGCTACAACTGAAATGGCAACGGACGACAATTCCATAATCGATAGTTACGAAACTACAACTGTGCTAACAAGTACGACAAGTACGGTGGAATTAACCACCAGCATTTCGCTTACTTCGGAGAGTTATCCGGATTCGACCACCGTTAATCTAGTTACGACGACAACAGAAACTACTTCCGATGTAACACAATTCATTGATGTTGGTAGTATAACGACGGAGGGTACAGAATCGGAAACGACTGCTGTACCGGAAACTACGACTGCAAGCTCTGTTACTACAGATGTTATGTATCGGTCAACCACGGATTACAATACAATACTCGACGATACAACGTTAAGCAATTCGTTCTTCACTGATTATCCAACGATGAAAACCACCACCGAGTCTACAGTTTTCGTGGACAAGAGCGAAACATCAACAGTTGATGGTCAGCAACCTACTATGACAACGGAGACGACAACAGAATATGTAATACCGACCACAATCGAAGTGGACAAAAATGTGTCCACCAGCAAACCGATAGCTTGTGCCAAAGTATGCCAAAATGGTGGTACCTGTGTATCAACGCCGGAAGGTGGTGATAAGGTTGTTTGAATGAAGGAACATTTTTATCCTGTTAATTTCAAGTTCATTTTTTGATTCCAGTGTAAATGTCCCTTACCTTACGAAGGGTCTCTGTGCGAAACTCGAGTATCCATCCAAAATGCTGCCTTCAACGGTAACTCCTTCATTAGCCACATTATACATCCTTCGGCCGAGCAGAGTGCATATAGTCGGAAACGACCATTCAACATACAAGTGGAAGTAAATGCTCGGACACGAGCTTCCGATGGATTAATTCTGTTAGCAACTGCACAAAGTTCACGGGGCAATTACTACATGGCACTGTTTCTACACAGAGGGTTGTTACAGTTTCAGTTCTCTTGTGGCCAACAAACAATGTTGTTGAGTGAACTGGAAATGCCAGTTAATACGGGGGACGATATCTCCATTCAAGCTGAGTGCGTGTTCAATTTGAACATTCCTTTTCAGTCATTGTAACCTTATTCAATGATTAACCGATTTCAGACTCGATTTCATTCACAACTACACTCATTGCAAAGCGTTTCTTCGCGTGAATGGTGAGAACAATAAAGAAAACCTTTTTTTCCATCACACTTACATTCTGCATTGGAAACCATAGATACATTGGCTATGTCCGGCTATCAACCGACTTGGTTAAATCTACTGCCACTCAATATTCGATATGAGCAAAATATTGAAAATTCGTGGTTGCATTTGGGTGGAACGCCTCAAGCTCCAATCAGTCTGGTTAATAATTTGGTTGGTAAACCAGGCTTCACCGGGTGTATGCAATCATTAAGAATTAATGGTCAGAGTTTGAACATTTTCGGGTAACTAAACGACCAAAAACAATAGTGGATGGATGAGGATTGCCAAGTCATGCTATCGCCTAAAATTTCCAATTTTTGTTTAATTCATAGCGATGCAGTGGATACGATCGGTATAACAGAATGTGGATCTCTTACCTGTTTGTCGAATCCATGCCAAAATAGAGGCATTTGCGTGGAGGAGGACAGTGACAAAAGTATGGATTCAACTGACGTTCAAGACACATGGCATTGCAAATGCCCACCGGGATTCAGGGGCAAGAGGTGTGAGATAAGTGTTTGCGAAAATAATCCATGTCAGTATGGATCGACGTGCGTATTGTTCCCGGGAAGCGGGTATCTATGTTTATGTCCGTATGGGAAACACGGCCATTTCTGCGAACACAGTGAGTATGAACAGGAAACACTTGAAAGCCCTGTCTGGTTGTAAATGTTTCAGTTACAAAATTGAGTGTGAAAATTGCCCAAAGTTTGGCAAAGACACAAACCAGTGGTGAATTTAGCAGGGAACGTATACACTTCCGTGTTGAAAATTGGAACATTAGATCGGGTCAAAATTTGATAGTTCTTTGTGTAACAAGTTTTGAAATGTCTATCTTTTCGGCAATCAGTCCCACACTAGCCATATTGGTTTTTGTATGAAATTTCTTATTTTTTGGGTCTTTTACGAATGAGTTTTGCCTCCAACCAACAAATGACTTTCAGTTTCAGAGTTCCCACGACTTCGAACGCCTCATAATTTTAGGATTTTAGGAGGTTTTTTAGAAAATTTTAGGAGAATTTTAGGAGGTTTTTCAACTAATTTTTTGATAATTTTAGGATGACTAACGGTATTTTAGAAAATTTTAATGCATAAAAGAATTTAACTGAGAACGTCGACCTTCGAAAATTACCAAAACAAACGTTTTACAAACTTCGTTCTTCATTCAAGGCACAATTTACACAATAACAACAATTTTTAACTTTGCAATTCAGCAACTAACTAACTCGAAATACCAAAATTGTTTCTAAAAGGGTATACTCATAAATGAGCCTAGCACGAGATTCCGTAAAAGAAATGTTGAGTTAATACTCGAACAAAGACACTGTTTCGTCATATACGGGTCCTTTGGTTTGAAAATCCTCAGCCAATGGTAAGCAAACTCAGAGAATTCCCATGTATATACGTACCATCGAGACAGCAATATCTTGCAGGTCAAAAGAACGGTTTGCAACGATACAAAAAGCTTTATGGACATCTGTCCGAAATGACCTATAAGTTCAGTAACACTTGAAAATAAAAACTCTGAAAAAATCAAATGAAATCAACGAGAGTCTTTTAAGAAAAACTCCACAGATATGCATTAAAAAACTTCTTCGGTTATAATTTCAATACTTCAACGACACACAACTCTAACGAAACCAATACAACAGTCATAAAACCAATCTCAACTTCTTTCGTTCTTTGAAAAAATCCCAAAAATTGGTCCTTAGCGATGCTGTAAGTCTGAATTGATTCCATCACGATACCACACGTAAAACCAACTAACGAGTATATTGAAAATCAAGTTCTCGGTACTTTATCCGAACCAGATCCCAAGCAGATTTCAACGACCCGAGTAAAAGTTCTGGTCTCTCGAGACTATCAAAAACGTATACTCAAGGGTCTCACTCTAGACCCGTTGGGTCCTACAGGTTTCTGTATAGGTATAATGCGAATGACGCATTCCCTTTTGTCTCGATTTAATGGCTGGTATTTAGACGATGGTACTATAGGTGATGAATTATCGACTGTTTTAGTTGATATTAGAGGATGCCAGCTTTTTTCGACGAAAACGATAATGCCCCACAATAACAGTAATTCCCAACAATAATGGAGGACGCCAGCATTTTTCGACGAAAACGATAATGCCCCACAATAACAGTAATTCCCAACAATAATGCCCCGTCAAAAATGGCGACCATTGTGAATGCATTCACATGGACAAGTCAATTTTCTATTTATTTTTGATTTTTATGCTAAAAGTTCGTCCGGATCTATATTTTATCACAGCAATCCGTAGATCTAATCTGTAGCGAGCTAGCGACTTTGAGCTGGAAAAAATCTATTCACTTTACAACGCGCTGTACGACAACAAACATCATGTGTTCCGCTTGCAGGTTAAGCACGTGTTTGTTGTGTAGTGGATGATGTTTGTCGTCGAACAGCGCGTTGTAAAGTGAATAGTTTTTTTCCAGCTCATTGTCGCTAGCTCGCTACAAATTAGATCTACGGATTGCTGTGATAAAATATAGATCCGGACGAACTTTTAGCATAAAAATCAAAAATAAATAGAAAATTGACTTGTCCATGTGAATGCATTCACAATGGTCGCCATTTTTGACGGGGCATTATTGTTGGGAATTACTGTTATTGTGGGGCATTATCGTTTTCGTCGAAAAAAGCTGGCATCCTCTAATGCCCCGTCAAAAATGGCGACCATTGTGAATGCATTCACATGGACAAGTCAATTTTCTATTTATTTTTGATTTTTATGCTAAAAGTTCGTCCGGATCTATATTTTATCACAGCAATCCGTAGATCTAATTTGTAGCGAGCTAGCGACAATGAGCTGGAAAAAAACTATTCACTTTACAACGCGCTGTTCGACGACAAACATCATCCACTACACAACAAACACGTGCTTAACCTGCAAGCGGAACACATGATGTTTGTTGTCGTACAGCGCGTTGTAAAGTGAATAGATTTTTTCCAGCTCAAAGTCGCTAGCTCGCTACAGATTAGATCTACGGATTGCTGTGATAAAATATAGATCCGGACGAACTTTTAGCATAAAAATCAAAAATAAATAGAAAATTGACTTGTCCATGTGAATGCATTCACAATGGTCGCCATTTTTGACGGGGCATTATTGTTGGGAATTACTGTTATTGTGGGGCATTATCGTTTTCGTCGAAAAATGCTGGCGTCCTCCATTAGAGAACGTCAGATTTTCTTAACGCTAAATGCCACACACTAACGCTAACGCTAAATCCGTACGCTAATGGCAAATGCCGACGATAAAGGCAACATTAACGAGTTAGCCGACGCCATGTTGCTTTTAAATTTAACATCTGTGAGGCCAGCAATATCAGGCACTTTTTCATCTCTGAATATATCAGCAATCGCTGTTTGAAATTTAAAAATTAATTCATTGCCATAATTCTAAGGTCCATTAATATGAGATTCGCCTTTTATTTGCAAGAAATTTACTGAAATTAAAAATTTATTTATGAAATATGGATACATGGTCGGCCATTTTTGATTCCAATTCGAATTGATTCTATTTCATATTGCACTGCATTTGATTTCTTTAATCTTACATCAAAATGGCGGACCACGTATCCATATTTCATAAATAAATTTTTAATTTCAGTAAATTTCTTGCAAATAAAAGGCGAATCTCATATTAATGGACCTTAGAATTATGGCAATGAATTAATTTTTAAATTTCAAACAGCGATTGCTGATATATTCAGAGATGAAAAAGTGCCTGATATTGCTGGCCTCACAGATGTTAAATTTAAAAGCAACATGGCGTCGGCTAACTCGTTAATGTTGCCTTTATCGTCGGCATTTGCCATTAGCGTACGGATTTAGCGTTAGCGTTAGTGTGTGGCATTTAGCGTTAAGAAAATCTGACGTTGCCTAATAGAGAACGTTAGCTAAACGGCCGCTAACGCTAATTTCCAACGCTAAATCCCCCGCTAACGCTAAAACCAACGGTAATGCCCAGTCAATAAATGGCATCATTGTGAATGCATACACATGGACGACGCAATTTCGGTGTGTCTCGGTGTCGGTGTGTTTCTCGGTGTAACACATGGATTGGCGAGTTATGATTCACTTCAGGTTATACTCTTCAATGAGTATATAGAAGAGAAACGGGCAAGACAGGTAACAAACACACCGAGTCGTCCCTGATGAGTTCCCCAATGTGTTTGTCTTCACTTTACACTGGAATTGTAAAGATGAACTCCGAGGTTTTTGAATTTAGCGGAACAAAACGGTGTCTCTGGGTACTCTACGGATAAACGAGACTCGGACGACTTTTGTTTTGGTTTAATTCGCTCTTGCGTTTTTACGGGATTTGACTGTACTTGGACTTAGAATATGGCCCTTCTGTCGTGGTTTTTATTGTTCTGTTTAGCTCGGTTGAAGTCTTGAATATGGTAAAAAAAACTGACGCTGAGACTGTGAGTGAACGGTGGATCAATGGACGAGATTTCTTTTCTTACACAGATAATCCGTAGACCCTCTAAGCCCCTATGCGTCTTTCTTAATACGACAGGTAAGAAATTCCATTCTCATTGCGAGATGTATCAGATCAGAGCATTGTTTTAACTGTATTTCTATATACAGATGTGGTATTGGGTTCAGGAATGAATGTATTAAGAGGTAGAAAAGACGAGAAGAAGACGATTGCTTCATGGATCGGCGAATTATGATTAACTTCAGGTTATATTCTTCAATGAGTATATAGAAGAGAAACGGGCAAGACACCTGAATTAATTTTGTGATTATTACTCCCACAATGTGATCGGATTAACATTTTATCGATGGAATTAGTAGATCTGACTTGTAGGAAGCCAGCGGTATTGAGCTGGAAACGTTTTTTATTCTCTTTTTAATGTTACAAATAGTATCCTCCACACGACGAACATGCAGTTGGAAAATGTGATTCGTAAAACGTTTTATTGCAATCAAAAGTGAATAAAACTTTTCCAGCTTAATACCGCTGGCTTCCTACAAGTCAGATCTACTAATTGCATTGATAAAATATTGATCCGATCACATTGTGGAAGTAATAATCACAAAATAATTTCATGTGTTTCAATTGCAGGTTAACCACGTGTTTGTTGTGTAGTTGAGGATGTTTGTCGTCGAACAGCACATTGTAAAGTTTATAGATTTTTTCCAGCACAGTGTCGCTGCCTTCCTGCAAATTAGATCTACGAATTGCAGTAATAAAATATTGATCCGGATGACCTTTTAAAATGATAAATGAAAATAAATCGAAAATTGCGTCGTCCATGTGTATGCATTCACAATGGTGCCATTTATTGACAGGGCATTACCGTTGATTTTAGCGTTAGCGGGGGATTTAGCGTTGGAAATTAGCGTTAGCGGCCATTTAGCTAACGTTCTCTATTCAGAAAGTTATCGTTTTATGACGTTTCAGGACTACGCCTGAATACGAAGAAATGTAAAGTTTTCTTTATCAATGCGACCCCTGATGAAGAAGCTCATATGTATGCTGATATATCAGCTTTGTTACCAGGTATTAAGAAGGTTGATGAATCTTCCTTAGAACTGTTAGGTACACCGATATTTGAGACAGGTTTAGAGAGGATGTTTTCTTCTAAGACCAAATCAGTTAAGTTGATGTGTGACCGACTTAAACTGATGGATGTCCATCCTGCTTTGTGTGTTTTTAAGAAGTCGTTGAGTGGTTGTAGATTTAATTACTTGATGCGTACTTGTAGAGCCTACTTGTTACCCGATCATCTTAGATCTGTTGATGAGATGTTTCGGTCGACATTGGAGGCTATTGCGAATACGAGAATAGAAGGTTTGTCGTGGGATCAGGCATCTCTCCCTTTGTCTTGTGGTGGTATAGGTATTAGGAGAGTTGAGGATTTGGCAGTGCCAGCCTATTTATCATCTGTTTATTCGTCGTCAGAATTATGTGGTGTCATACTCCAAAAGTTTAACTTAAAAATAATTAATGATCAGATTTTACAATTAATCGATGAAATTCCACGTAATTTTGTTCCAGAAACTGATACGCTTAAAAAAGAACAAAGGAATTGGGATCTTCCGAAGATCAAACATCAATTCGATGAGTTATTTGAAAATGGTGATCTTAAGATTCGTGCCCGATTACTTGCGTCATCAACTAAAGAATCTTCAAAGTGGCTGCAAGTGATCCCATCGAGTCAATTAGGATTGTTATTGGATAACAACTCTGCCAGAATTGCTGTTGGACTTAGAGTGGGTTCACAATTATGTGAGGAACACAAATGTATATGCGGTAAAATGGTGGAAAGAGATGGTTTACATGGTCTATCATGCGCTAAATGCGCAGAAGGAAAATTAGCTAGACATAATATCTTGAGTATCTGTTTTGGACGATTGATTTTAGGCACTTTCGCATGTAGCCCTCACTTCGTTCGGGCTACAACTCGCGAAATTGCCTAAAAACAATCGTCCAAAACAGATACACAAATAACTAATGAATAACATCTTCGCTCATGCTTTCTCTAGTGCAGGTGTCCCAAATATTATACAGCCCCCAGGTGTTTCAAGAGATGATGGTAAAATACCAGACGGCATGACGTTGATACCGTGGAGTCATGGTAAATCACTCTTGTGGGATGTGACTGTGAGGGATACTATGGCTGCTTCTTATATTAATGATTCTTCAAAGAAAGCTCGCACAATCGCAGACAAAGCTGAGAGACATAAGCATAACCATTATATTTCTCTAAAACAAAATTATTTATTAACACCACTCGCCTTCGAGACTCTAGGTTGTATGGGCCCAGAAACGAAGAAATTCATAGACAAATTGGGTTCCTTAATGAAAAAAGCAACTGGTGAAGCTAAATCGAAAGACTATCTTTTACAAAGAATCTCAATCGCGATACAACGTGGAAATGCCGCTTGCATTTTGGGAACATTGGGGAAATAGTACATTACCTCACTTCGTTCGGGCTACAACAAGCGCAATTGCCTAAAAACAATCGTCCAAAACAGATAAACAATAGTTATTTGTGTATCTGTTTTGGACGATTGTTTTTAGGCAATTTCGCGAGTTGTAGCCCGAACGAAGTGAGGGCTACATGCGAAAGTGCCTAAAATCAATCGTCCAAAACAGATACTCAAAAAATTTTTCATGTAAGGGGTCGAAAACCCGAGAAAAATCTCGAAACTCCCTCATTTTCGGCCCCGACACATGAAAATAACTATTACATGCTTGCTAAGCGGGGCGAAAGTAAGAAATGTCAAATTCAAGGGGCGAAAGCGATAGCTTTCGCCCCGTGGGTTTACATTTCTTTTGCGCCCCTTAGCAAGCATGTAAAAGAAGATTGATGATTTTTATTTATTGTATTTTTTTTTTATATGAAAAGATCGACTTTTTACTGGCTGCGCCACTATTGTGAGCAGTCTTTTCTGTCGCAAATATTTATTTAATTATTATCTCTAGTCTCATAATTATTTGAAACTCAAATTTAGTCTCAAATTGTTTTTTTTATCGTAAATGTTTCGGATGAACAAATAATGAACAAGGCTCACTGAATAGTCTCATTTTGAACACATTGTGATACTTTTTTGTTTCTTCGACACTTTGAGACTGAAGAGTACTCTTTTTTGGAATATTTTTTGTTGAACCGTTTTAGACTGAGTAAGTAGTCTCTAGTCTCTACTATTTTTTACATCGCTGCTACCTGAGAGCTTGTATCTTTCTTAATTTTGTAAATTACGTATGTATCAACAACCCATTGCCAAATCGTAACGTAAAAAAAGCTCGGATTCATTTCCGTACAATGTTGGAAATGGAATGTAGAACTTGCCAGAATAAAAAATTTTTAAAACAAGAGATAATTGAATACTAAAAATTGTCATCAAAGAGTATTTGCAACGCACTCTGTAGTAAAAAATTGGTGGTGTCGATATCACAGCGTTGTTCAGGTTTTTTTTTTTCTAGTTTTTCAGTTTTATTGCAGCTTGAACCCATTTTAGGAGTTTTAGAAGTTTTATGAGGATTTGGTCCATTTTATGAATTTTAGGAGTTTTAGGAGGAGTGGGAATTCTGCAGTTTGTTGAACACACAGAAATTCGTCATTATAGTGAACTATCGACGATGGTTAGAAACCTTCAAAACTTTCCTAAATTCTTCACTGCCTTGTGTCTTCGGTAAACTTTGGGCCTCGCTTTTTTAGTCTTAAATTCAATTCTTTTTTCAGATCTTGAAATCGCACAGCCACATTTCTCCGGAAGTGTTAATGGTCTAGCCTCGTATGTTGCGTATCCGGTTCAATTGCCTCTGGACTACTCAATGGAACTAAGTCTGAATATACTGCCAACAACTATGACACAGATATCGCTGGTGGCTTTCATCGGTCAGAATAGCTTTCACGACGATAAGAGCGACCACATGGCGATAAGTTTCGTCCAAGGTTAAATTTTCTAAATTTTCTTTTCGAGCAGAAATATTTCCACCGAGAATTTCCCTCAATTTAGGCTACATAATGTTGACATGGAATCTAGGATCCGGACCACGACGAATATTTACCGAGAAACCGGTAGAATTTAAAGAGACAACAGCGCGAACTTCGATCAACATTAATGTGGGTCGATTAGGGCGACGAGCATGGTTGTCTGTCGATGGAAAATACAACGTATCCGGTCGATCTCCGGGAAGCTTAACCAAAATGAACGTTGAACCGATAGTGTATCTGGGTGGACATAAAATGTCAAACTTTTCGTCGCTACCGCATGATCTTCCCTTGCATATGGGCTTTCAGGGTTGCATTTTTGATGTACATTTCAAAGCGGGCATGGTTGTCGTTCCGTTACAGGAGACTCGTGGTGTACAAGGACGTGGTGTCGGCCAATGCGGTAAGCTATCAGGCTACTTAATGATTTTAATCGATAATTTCATTCGTGAATTTAGGAACAAAGGAATGCCATCGCCATGCATGCCAAAATGGTGGTGCTTGTCTTAATCTCGGATCAACATTTTCGTGTATATGCCAGGAAGGGTTTTTCGGTCCACTTTGTGCGCAGAGGAGCAATCCATGCGACGAAGGAAACAATAAATGTTTCACAGGATCGATCTGTGTTGCATTGGTTAATGGCTATGAATGTGATTGCCCACTAGGGAGAACTGGTCAATATTGCGAAAGTGGTAAGAGAATAGGGACGACAAGTCAGCAGACCACCAATGTGTTAACTTGTACTGAATTCCAGAGTTGACATCGCTGTCGGATGTAGGTTTAAGTGGCAGACGCTCGTTTTTGGAAATGCTGCATCCAGGAGACTTGGACATGGTCATGTCCGAAAATGAAATTGATTATCAAAACTACAAAATGTTCGCCCTCACCAATGCGAATTCCAGCCACAGCCAGAAAATGAGTTTTTATAGCAACGTGACGTTACCAAGCAACAGACGAATGCTGATTGTGGCCACCACATCCAATGCAATTCGTCGTGTCCAATATTTTTCCGTTGAATTTCAAATTAAACCGTTGGCCGAAAAGGGACTACTGCTGTTCTACGGATCATTTCAATCGAAATCGAGCACGGGATTTATCAGTTTATCGTTGCAAGGTGGCGTAGTCGAGTTTCGAATACTCACCACCGATCAACAGATTAATATCGTTCGGAGTGTTCGTATGCTGGCTATTGGTGAATGGCATAAAGTAAAGGCATCACAAAGTGGAAGGCGTATCAGTCTGTGGGTTGAAGGAACTGCTTCAGCTGCACTAGCATCTGCCAGTGACGTTTTTATCGGAAACGGTTCGCATATCTTTTTGGGTGGAGTGCCTGATCTGTCAGAGCTTCCCGGCTCTTCCATTTCCGGATATCCAATGCCGATGAGGTTGGTTTTCGACCAGAAACACCAGGGCGAGAATTTAACATTATTTTGACAATTTCAGGGGCTGCCTCAGACACCTTTCTGTGAACGGACTTAGAGTTGTTCTGAATGAGAGTAACATTTACGGTGAGACAAACGACAATGACAAGCGGGTCAGAATAACCATATTTGTGCATCAGCTTCTAGGAATTTATATGATTGTGATGGTACTCCTTGCGGTGGCGATACTTGTGAATCCGAAGGACAGTGTTGGTTAGACAGTACATTTCAGCCGCATTGTAAGTGCCCAGAAGTGGCGAAAGGACGCCATTGCGAGCTCAAAGAATCTTGCAAGTATATCAACTGCAAGAATAATGGCAAGTGTCTAAGGAGTGGCGAATGTAGTTGTCCGAATGGCTACGGGGGATTCCATTGTGAGATAGGTACTTAAACAATCTTTTACCCAGACCTTCTGAGTAGTGTACAGATCGAGTGAAATAAAATTAATCGTCAACAGTCACCTCCAAATCGTCGAAGCCCAGTTTCCGTGGTAATTCGTGGCTAATGGTTCATCCGAAACGAATACCAGTTAAGGAGAAACGTAATGGACCAGTCGTTTACAGCAGTCGCGTCAAAAACGAGTTCAAGGTTTCGCTCAATTTTTCGACAATATCAATGGACGGATTACTGCTGTGGACGCAGAGTGAAAATGGCTATGTGGGATTGGGCATACAAAATGGACAGATGAAATTTGCCAGTAATTTGCTCAATGGATCGGGAAATGTTTTTGAAATGCCAAATGGAGGATTTGTGGCCGATGGAGGTTTGTTTTAGGCGATGATTTAGTTTGGGCGATAATTTTACGGCGAAAGTTTTGCGAGATCTGGAGTCATTGCGGACCATGTGCTGTAATTTAGCGATTTCGAAAATTTGTCCTCCTAGCAAAAGTCCCGGGATAAGTGAAATTCAACATATTGTGGTTTGTTATGAGGTTTTCCACATAAAAATCGTCTCACAAATGAAAAGTTGCAACAAACTTAAAACAGAAATCTAGATTTTCATTTGTTAAACGCTTGGACAAGTTAGACAGGTAATTTTGAACAATATTACGTAAATCATGCGGTCCCTTAATTTTGAGGCAAATTTTTTGAATTATGTGACCATTCGTTCACAATGTCTACAATAGAAATTTATGAACCAACTTACCACCACCTTAGTCATGCCAAGAAGTCCATAATAAACCCAACAAAACCCTCTAAGGCCCTAAAAGTCCTTGAGTTCTTGTCCTGGGAAGATTTTGGACCACGGAGTTGCACGGCCAACCTACTGCCACCTCGACGATCCCAAAAGTCCAGAACGGAGGCTAAAAAAAACCCAACCTTTTTTTACACCAGATGGTGCCACCAACTGGTCTAAACTGGTCCAACATATCAGTATTTTACATGACGCTACGTTAAAACTCATAAGAAAACATCCTCTGATTCACATTGCTGTAATATGAAAACTGCCAGTAGCTCTAGTTTCGAAACGAGAACGAAAACCCCAATTTTTAAAAACCCCACTTTTTATGAAGCACTCGCTTCGCTCGGGCTCGCAAACTTTACGCTTAATCGTCCATTTTCATGGTCTGTGCTGAAATCTACTTTAAATCTAAACAGGTTGGCACGATGTTCAATTAGAAATAAACGAAAAAATTGTGACATTCACTGTGGACAATCGACCAATATTTACAGAAAATCAAAAACTGATCAAAATGCGGCCCTCGATTATGGACGAATTTTTCGATTTTGAAAAGCATCCGTTTTTCATCGGTAAGTTTATAACAGATTGAATGAATAGTCGAGACACCGACCACAGTAAATAACGAAAAAGACTCCGCCACAGTTCACACATAAAAGTGAGGGCAATTTTATGTTTATATAGATAGGAATGTCAAGTTAAAAATTTCAAGTTTATGTGCGAATTTTGTTGATCCGAGATCGATAAAATCAAACGTAAACGTGAATATTCACTTCTATCCCGAGTTACATGCACAGCTTTACACAAGACGCACAAAACAAGAAATGTTTTACAAGCCTAGGGTTGTAAAGTATGTAAACGAACATCCTTTACTCCACTGTAAGCGATCTGTGCTTAGTAAATTTCAACATAGACCAATACGCATAAGGTGAGTACTTACACCGAATTCAGGTCCCTCAAGAATAGTATTGGTCTATTTTGAAAATTACTTCCCTCTTAAAGACCAAGTGTGTCGATATCCATTTAGCGTTTTGTTCATTCCCGAAAATTACATAATTTTTCAGGTGGATTACCAAACAATCAAACATTGCAACGACAAACCAAGAATATTTTCAAAAAGCCATTTGTTGGATGCCTGGAAAATATCAATATTGGAACTGAAGACTTAAACGATTTCTCATCCTACGATGGAGAGAACATTGGCTCATGCGATTTTGATGATTTTTCATATTTGCAATGGTAAATAAATTGTGATGTCAAAATGAAGCTTTTCTGTGTTTTATTTGTAAAATCTGCTTATGAGTATATCTCCTCCTTAGCCCTTTCTAATTTCCCAGAAATGCAGAACCACCTAACAAATTAATGTTGATCAAGTTAGTTGTTGATCTGTTTTGAGTAAAAAAGTAATTTCTCAAATATGCCTCTGAAAGTATAGCCTAACCTCCCTAAAATTGGTACCTGCCTGCGATCTTATCTTTGAACAAAATCATGAAACTATATCAACTTCAATTGTTAACATTTATAAAGCACGTTCACAATTCAGCTCTGCCATACTGTCTTAAAATCAGTGATAACTCCATAACGGGCGAGAGCATAAATGACATAAATTTAACTTCCAAAAAAGCATACGTTTGGCACGTTTGGCAACACTAAGTTGCGGACGTCCTCTACGCAGTACAGAACTGGCTCGAAAAAGCCCATCGGGGGCTCCATGCAACTCAATCTAAAAATTCTCATATAAAAATCCAAAAGGCCCATGGGGAATCCACCGAATTCACCGTATGGCCAGTCCGGCAATGAAAGTCTAGAACAGGTATGGTCGATCGGTGAATTCGTCTTAAACGCACTCACATTTTATGTCAAAATAATATAAAAATGAGTGCGTTTAGGTACGAAAATCAAATTTTTATGTCCTCTGGGCGGACAATAGACCATACCTGTTTTACACTTTCATTGCAGTCCGGACCTACCTCTACGAATATATATCTTAAGTATAAAATCAAAGAGAATGTAATACTAATCCGCAAAAATCCGCAGGACCCTATCCAAAGTCTCAAACTTGCTTCAACACAGAGACTATTTTTAGGAATTTAATTCTCAAAAATTCCTTTTTTCTTTAAAAAAAAATTCATACAAATTCTAAAATGTCTGGTTTTGTTATTAGAATTTAACGGAATTTTTAAGAGTTAATTAACTGAAAATAGGCTCTGCCTCCAGATGTTTAATTAAAGTCCATTCAAGCGCGCCGTGAGAATGTAAGAAAATATTAAATGAAAACCTGTACTAACTGGTTCGGTATTACCGAAAACCATTTCTATCAAAAACTTCCAGTTACACTTTTCCTGAAATGTGTAGCATTGTAACATTGGAACGAAGCTGAACCACGCGTGGTGAAATCAAGTTTCTAACTCTCGAATAAGTGTTCTTGTTCCCTATGTGTTTATGGCCAAAAGAAAGTATATTCCTAGTCCATAACACGGATAGCAAGTAAGAGACGAAATATTCAAATTGTATACGCAGTCAATGTTTTGTCATTTGCAAAGCGAAGCTTCTCCCTCTACGGCTTAATTAAATTTAGTGAGTTTCTCTTGCCAGAAGTGTGACTGATTTCGAAATAAAAGCTAGACTAGAAATTCTAATAATCTACGGGAAAGCTAATTTTAGTAAATTTTCTTGGGGAATTTTTAGAATTCTCAAGGGGCCCACAGAGCAAAATTCGACTGTCGATTAAATTTTCATTGCTGATAGAGGATTTCATGATGATTAAAAAATCGTATTCCATGTCTTCAAAGGTCGCATGTGAAGACGTCGAGAGCTCACTATGTCAAAACTTGAAACTGCTTATTTTTGTCAATTGTGAGATGTGCAGTAAAATTGGAAGTCAAACTCGGCTTACGTGGACAGGGCGTGTGAAGACAAAAAAGTGATCTAACAACATCGCCAACACACCGCCCCAGCTTTGTAAAAACATTCAAAATTTGAAGCGATTTTTTTTTGTTAAAAATCTATCAGAGGTCTTGGAGGCAAGCAATTACTGACATTACACTTTGAAAATTATGTTTAATTATTCGCCAAACCTCACTTCTTATAGTAATGCTCAGATGTTACTACATAGTCTTGCAATAAATAAAATTTTTCAAAATTTTGACATAGTCAGCTTTCGACTTCTCAATCTCCGAATACTGAATAAAGACGTAGGGAGTGGTGTCTTTAATCACCACGAAATCCTCTATCATTACCAGCAACGACTGAGATGGGCAGTGGTTACATGCTAGTTTCCCATCAAATTGATCCGGCTTCGATTACGTATCAGACATCCCGCATGGATTTTTTTAGCGATTATATCGCATTGGTAATGTCCCAAAGCTAACTCAAGCTTCATAATTTGGGTAGTTGCAATGTGTTTGGTGGCAGCAAGGCTGTACACACTGAAAAACTCGTGTGAGGGAACACAAATACGATGAAATTGTGTTTTTTATGTCTACCTACATGTAGGCGAGATATCAATTAGCAACTAAAGTTCCTTAGATTCTTGTGTGGCTATTCGTATCTGGTGTCGAATAGCACCAGCTTGTTGGATGCTATTTGCATCCGGTGTCGGCCTAAAATTTAGCTCTGCTTAATGTGCATAAGAATTTTTAGAATTCAATTCTTCAAAATCACAGAATTCTTTAATTTGAGAATTTTTATAAAATTTATCTCAAATGGGACATGCGACGAATTAATATTCTCAAGGATTGACAAAGTATACTTTAAATCCGAGAGGAGCACGAAAGCAATTGTAAATTATATTTCAATCGAATAATCACACCTACCAATCACTTCTCGCTAGCCACATTTCAAGCCCATCCAAATTGGATGATCCAATCATACAGCTCAATCTACATATTCAGCCAATACACACGGGAACATATTTAGCTAGTATAGCTATAGTGTCATTTCAATCTGGCAAATAAATCGTTTTATTGCATTTATATGTGTGGCGTGTCCCATTAACCTATCCAACTTATATAAACGCAATAAATAACAAACAAACATCCCTACAACTAGCATGAAAATGCAAATTCCGCTGTTTGTCTCGTTTACTGTTTAGTCTAGGGTCACCACGACGTGATGATCACATAATTTTAGAGAAAACAATTTGTTCTTTTGATGATCAACGTATTCGCAATTTATAGTTGAACAAATCATGGAGGAAACTAATTCGAAAAACGCTGTTCCATGACTTTGTATGAAGCTCAGAGTCAAACTGAGTGCAGTTGTATAGTATCTGTGCCCTGTACAATGACTATCCGGAGTAATTGGTTCCTCGGAAAAAACATTCTATGACAAATTTTCAAGTCTTCTTTGCATTTCTCCCCAATAAAACAAACCTCCAAAATTGAAGAATTTGATAAATTGACGAAATGCATCAAGTGATTTATGCTCCCCGACTGTACACTTGATTATAGCACACGAAATAACTATTTTCACAATACTTTCCGTTTGTAAACATAACAAGGAAAAGTGTCGACAAAAAAAGTTCCGGAGTTTAGTTTGTTGAAAAGTAGTGAGGTGAATACTTCTACAAAGTTGATACTTTGAGGTAGTGAACTCGATGTGAAATTGCGTGAATTGAATATGCTCTTTGTCGTCAGATGAATTTAAATGTTTAAGAGAAAGTTCATGAATTTTTGATCAACTCACCATCGAGACAATTTTCTTTTTCTAACTCTCCTGGACGCGAATGCATTTTGTGAATTGAGGAAAAATGGATTTGTTTCTTGTTAGTCGGGCGGATATATTTGCAATTTATCCGAAAATATTAAACGAATTGTTAGAAGCGGACAACAATAAACGGAACAAAGATGGTCACTTAATCAAGGACATCATTTATCTGCCCAGCGATGCTGAGTTCCAGGAGAGAGTTTACTATAGATTGTTAGATGTACAGAAGGGAATAAACGAGTTAATCGAAAGTGGTGTGTAAGTAACTGCGTGGTGCAAGAAAATGCATGGTCACCTGCTCTTCATTTCATATTCTTTTTCCCTTGCAGACCACTGACTGAAATAACAAAAAAGGCCAAACCAGTATGGGATCCCGATACCCTATACTTCAGCATGACACCAATGTCGTCGCCTGGCTCTGGTTTTTCATTTAAACGAAAGAAGTGTGTCACCGACTATGTCGAATCGTTTCTCGACATGAATACATTGCATAACTGGTCGTTGGAGGATCTGACAAAGGCGGGAAAACTATTGCGAAAACCACCGGTTCAATGCACATTTTTAGATGAACATGAGATGAGACGGGTCTATTCGATGATATACGATGTGTTCCGATGTAAGTTGTCGTCGAAAATCGCAATTTTCATGTTTGAAGCACTACACTTTCGGTGTCCTCAGTATGTAAGAGTATTTTATTTTGACTAGTGGTGGGTCAAAATAAACATTTGGAAACACGGTGTACTGTACTTTTTACATGAGGCAATGTAAATGCATAAACATTTCATATGAGCGAAGCGTCATTTACGTTGCCGGAATAAACTTCTTATAGTGTGTTTGTTGACCTCGGATCAACAAAATTCACACAAAAATTCGACTTTTCATCTTTGTATCCCTCTAGGTATGTAAAAGAGTGTTATTGCCTGCCGCATGCGAAAGTTGACCATTAAATAGCAGTTGGCCCCCACGAAGATGATCCATTAGATAAAGAATTTCGCTTAATTTTACGTGAATTCTTCTCTGATAATCAAATTTTAATTTCCCATTGGGCAGGCAGTAAGCCCGAATGCATTGGATGCTGCGAAAGTTACATGTTACATGAGGTATTTGTGATAAATGCAAACTCATTCGTGTGTTTTTTGAGCAATTTTTCTTCGGTAAAAGTCTTTTCGACAATTGTGTTCTTCGCTTTCGTCTCGGGTACATAAAATCTACACCTGTCGAAAAGTCCCCGAGCGAAAAAAACAAAAGACGATCGTACAATGCTGCTACGATATTCATTAATTCGGAAACAACTTTGTGATACTCGCCACCTCACTCGTGTGTCGTTGAGCAATTTGCTTAGGTAACTGTTTTTTGAACAGCGTAGTTGTATAGTAAATCTCGCCTTCGACTCGTCAAAGACAATAGAGTGTTCGTATTACAATAGAGACACGTATTTGGTACTTTCACCATATACTGTGGTTCTATCAGTTTTCATGTGTAGGTAATGTGAAAATACATTTTTTGAGCTTACAAACCTATTAAATAATGAAACAGTCAAAAATCTGGTGATGCCTCTTCTCACAATCCCAATTCACAATTTTGTAGTTGTTCCGTGCAACAAAATATCAAAACCGACAACGTCTAGAATGTCTATTAAAATTTGAATGCTCCAGCTGACATCGATATAATTTCAATCGAATTTGTTTTTTCCGAAATATGTATTGCAACAAATCGCATTCCGAGAACGTAAATTATCATGAGCGCTCGAGCTTTACATGCGATAATCTACCAAATTTATGTAACAATCGATTTCCATTCAATGACTATTCCCATTTGCAAATATGCCAATTTTTTTTTTTTGTACCGTCGACTTCTTTCGTATTAAATGGATATTTACCTTTTGCCTCTATAAATAGCGAAATTTTCGTTGTGGCATATCGAAAACCGTGACTCTCTTTGTAACAAAATATTCGCCAGAAATACAATATTTCTTATCGCATTCAATTTAAATAAAATAAAATAAAAAAAAACTTTTTGTCCTTCAATACTTTACTGATTTTAACAACGAAACCAGGTTCACAGTAATACGGGTAGACGTAGGGTAGTAACGGAATATAGCAAAAACTGCTTTTCAATAAATATGTCGCATGATATTTATTACCGATTAACGTACATTGCTCTAAGCTCTAAGTACTATACACGAAGAACTTGCCCTGTTTTTATTTTCGAAGGACGAACGCAAAATTTTATTTTCACGTTTCGTGAATTGGTTTATTCATTCAGAGATTATCACGAATCATAGAGGAATAAAGAGCGAATTAAACCTTAGGTTTTGGGTGCAATACAGGGCCTATTTTAGGAAATTAAGTTCCTGAATTATTCTGATTTCTCATAAATCTTTTATAAGCTTATATACAATGCGAATGTAATTGATTTAGCCCAACAACTAAAATGGACTTAAAAACAACGCCGGCACTTCGATCAGTTGTTCTTTCTTTTCAGAAAAAGATAAATTGTGACGGAAAAAATAGGGAATTTTCAGGAAATTGATAGGCCTTGCAGTGTAATTGTTTCAGCGCAATTCATACCAACGACAGACGGCAAGTGTATTAGGCATGTTCTTTTGTAACATTTTCGTGCATGGTATTTTTTCAATACAAAATAAAGATATTTTAAACATTGGAAATGATTTAAAAACTATTTCCAATTGATAAATAAAGATGAATCTTCATATTGAGACAAAAAAAAATGTAAAGTATTATGAAGAAACTGCCAAGTACAACGAAATCAAGCGTCGTTCCGAACGTTTCTAAAATGAGAAAAATTGTATGCTGGCATCGACGGCAAAGGTGTTTTCTTATGGTATCATAATAAAATGTGAACCATTACTTAATTTAAAAATTAAAAGAAGGGCAAAACTTCATTTTCATCACGTATTAAGTTAAATTTGATTGTAAAATAATTATAAAATAATTAAAAATATCACCGTTCCGAACGTTTCATTAGTAAAAAATTTTAAAATGTCATACCGATAGTCAACAAGCTTTCGCACAAAACGTTCCTAAAGTGCATTAAATTGGTATACAAATATCGCTTTGTGCGCTATGTTACATTAAAAACAAAGGATTTATGACACCAAATACCGGTAACAACCAAAAATCCGCTACAAATTTCTGTAAAATACCGGTAACAAACAAAAATGTGGTGCGGATACATTTTAGTAAGTTCTCACTGAGCGTGGAAACTGCCATTAACATTTTGACTATCTGATCTATTACTTTATTTGATCGAAGATTTTCAGATTTAGATCTCAGAAATCATTTGTTTTGAACATGCTTTTCGCTATATTATAAGACCTCTTTCAGAGGTTGTCGTTTATTATTACTGTCGTTGTCGATAACAGATGGCAGCAGTCTGTAACAGGTTATTGTGTCGGCGTTTTAGAAAAAACAGCAAAAAGTGACACAAAAATTAGGCAGATTTTAAGAATTTAATGTCCTTAAAATACTCACTGGAAATGTAATAGATGCTAACATAGCCCTAGTTTTTACGAGAGACTATATTTAACAAACATTTTCTCTTTTCCCCAATTTATTTTTGGGAAAACTTGAGACATTTTCTTTAAAGTCGCTGGTTGTTATACTTTTGTTTACATTTAAAAATGGATAATTTAAGATTGAATTGAATTTTCCCAGACTTTGTCATATTCTCCTCAATTTTCCGAAAAAATATTTTTAGGGAAATTTGGCAAAACAACGATTCACTGGATCCTGTATCCAAATTTTTATTGGACTCCTAAAATATTCTACAAGTGAAACTCAATAACTTATTTATCCATTGTAACCAACACCCTATCTTCCCACTAAATATTTTTTTAACTATTTGAAAGGTAAAGGATTGTACCAAAGACCCGACGACAACAGAAAAAAGAATAGACCGGCTGAAGCCTGGTGAGGTCACTTTGGTAGTCAACTACCACTTTGGTAGTCAACTACCACTTTGGTAGTCAACTACCACTTTGGTAGTCAACTACCACTTTGGTAGTCAACTACCACTTTGGTAGTCAACTACCACTTTGGTAGTCAACTACCACTTTGGTAGTCAACTACCACTTTGGTAGTCAACTACCAAATACTCGATTTATAAATAGACCAGCAGGCCGAATAATTTCATCAGTCGGTGTCACCGACTTGGTGTGCATCTATCGAGTAATAAAAATCTTTGCTGCTAAATATTTTGGGGATACAACTACCAAACTTTTAAATTGCAATGTCTGCTATGAGCGATCGGTTACCAAATAACAAATAATAATTGATTTGCCAGGTGTTGGTTTGCTCATAGTAGCATTGCAATTCTAACTTTTATCAATCACATTTGCTTTGTGACACAGACGGACGAACGGACAGATTGGAAAAAGACCTAAAAAAAGAAAATGTGGAGGATACACGTAGAATTGAACAGGGAATATCTGATCGTTAGAAAAATTTTCTCCATGAAATGTGTTGCGAAAGTTATTTAACTTTAAACTCCAATTTTTCGGCTAATTTTATGTGATATCTGGGAAAATCTGTTGGAAAAGTGAAAATTTTGGAAAAATCATTGATTTGATTAACGAGTTCTTTTTTTAAACGCATGTAATAATCAAAATTGATGGGTGCGCCTCGACTCAACGGCTAAGCCGGTCCTTCGAGAAAAATGGAATTCGGTTCGGTCCTCGCCGACGAGAATTTTTGGATCGGCGCACCTCTCTAAAAACGCTATTGAATATGAATTACATATACCCAATCAACCAGTTGAATCATCATTTAAGTTCTACGCTCTTCCTTATACTCATAAACTGATTCCGCACAGTGTACTAGTACCTACACAAAATGTTTCGAAGTATAGGGTTAACAATGAATGAGTTACCTTAGCACGTTATTCGTTAACGCATTACATTAAATAACATGGAAAGTAAAACGTTCAGCTAGCGTGTATCAAACCGATTTGTATACCAGGGTTTTGTCTTTGAAACTAACAAATTAATTGAATTAACATTTAGAATGGCTCTTCCAAAACGTTTCAATTGGTTGAGAATGGATGGTAGGTTGTCGTTTTTTGTGGTTTAATGGAAAATTAATTGATGAGGTGTCAGTCATTAGCTATACTCATGTCATGATATTATAGTTTGGTAACGTGTAGATGGTGTGATGGTGGTGTTATATGATATAATATTGACGAATCTCCCAAGCTATTTTCTGTGTGTTACCAGCCAGTTTGGAATGTATCTGACTATTCATCGGTCGGTAGAAATCTACGATTACGTATAAATCTAGCTATTTGCACCCGAGTCTACACTGATACACTATTTTGTCGAAACACTGGATTGTTAGACCAAGTTACTTCTGACAAAACAATCAACTGTTAGTACAAGTTGTTAGGTCAGTTTGCACTGATGCAGTCTATGAAAGGCTATCGTTAGGTATCTTAAGGCAACTATTCGAAAATTTGAAGACTGCGTCCCTTTCGTACAGACTGTAGACACAATTATTAAACTAAATAATTCATTTCACTTCCAGACAAAAACGTGCTAAATCAGGCATTGATCGATGCCACATTCTTTACCGAATATCCCGAAGTGAGTTGCTGATCAATTGTTCAATTATTTGTTCACAAAATTAATTTACAAAAAACGAAAAATTTTCAGCTACAGTCAGACAAAACCAGAATATGGCTACTACTGTTTGATTTACATTTGCGCCATTTTCTGAAACGCGATCCAGAAGAAAGAATCAAGCAAAAGCATCTCTACAAGGAAGCCTATCTGGACGAAATCCAACGATCAATTTGGAATAGAAGAGTTCGCTTAGCTGCTGCAGTTTCTCGACTCAGAATCAAGAATAATGCGCTGCACCTGTCCAAATTGTTGCCAATACATTTACAAGACGAAAAAGTGGCCATAGCCAGCGCTAATCCAATAGGTAAAGCAGTTTTTGCTAAGCTTTCAGAGTCCCTCATTATCACCAGTAGAATCACACAAAATCTTTCACTCACACTTTAAGAGGCACCGGCACTTCGCTAAAATTATAGCCTACATTTGCGTGTTTCGTATTTTTGTTAATATCTTTTCATCAGAATCCTTTTTGAAATATGTACGACCGCAATTCCGACCACGAATGTGTTAGCTTTCAACAGAAAATAGTTTTGGTTGTAGTCGTTTGACCAGCTCTGAGAAAAGTGAGCAGTTTAATGAAATTTTCATAAACTGCTCATTGTTCTCAGAGCTGGTCAAATTGCTGCAACCAAATCTATTTTCTGCTGAAAGCTAACACATTCGTGGTCGGAATTGCGGTCGTACATTTTTTAAAAAGGATTCTGGTAGAAAGATATCATCAAAAGTAAACTAAAATCCAGTATTTAAAAATCGCCCTAATGTGCGAGAAACTGTCTATAAATGAATTATATACTGCACTGTCGTGTCTAGTCGTGCTTGGAGAGCTTTAGAACGCTCTAATCTTCGTTTGGAAAAGTTGAATATTTCAGTGAAATACAAAAGAAGCTTAAAGCTATCGAAAGCTCTTTAAAAGCGAAGATACAAATGCGATGCAGTGTTTTGGGTTAACACAGTAGTGCAAACTCCAGTTATTTAGCCCGTTATTTAAATCCTGTCCTGGTGCTTGGTTTGCAGCAACGCACTTCAAGAACAGGCAAAGAAACAGATTTCATTAACTGTCTTTGGCCTCTTATTTTGTGTGGAACGTCCGTAGCATTACCAACATAATAACCTGAATTTATATAAGAGTTTTGAACTACTGCGTCGTGGAGGCCTCTTACTTAAATTCTCTTCTTTTGCCTGTTCTTGGAGTGCTTTGCTTGCAGTGTTTTCTAACTTTCCGTTCAACATACGAGTTCCGGGAAGTGCTCTATAAAACTTGTATGGCCGATCAAGCGATTTATCGTGAACGCTCTCACCATATACTTCACTTACAAAATATCTGTTCTAATAATTCTTTGACCTATTATTCCACAGTTACAGGATGGTGTAACCCATTCAAAATTAGGTAATTTCTGACAAATTTAACAAATTTCCTTTACCATCAGACTTACATGCCATTTCCAATTTTTAGGACAAAAAACGAATCACGTGATCGGCTCCAGTCAAACGGCTTGATAGAATTGGAAGAAGTGGAGAGTGGAGAGGTGGCATTAAAGATGCATCACTTTAAATGGGATAAAGTGTGTCCGCTGTTTATCTCCTGTATTCCACCCGATCGTGGAATTTTCGCCCAAAGTGATTTAGTCAAAAATCAAAAGTTTATTTTACAGGTAAGTGTTTTCAGAGCAAGATAAGCGTTTTACCATAGCACTGCTCCTAGCATTTATATAGAAAATATCTGGAGACTGATGGTGTCAAGAATATAGGTTTTGTACTTTTTCGTGCTTTCTTCGTGTGAGTTAAAATAATCAAGTTGAGTGACTCAACAAATGCAAGTGATCGCGCATACATGAATCAAAATTTGGAAGCTTTTTAATAATAACTGATTGCGTTCTATTATTAAAATGAATGAAAATGAACTAAATCAGTTGAAGTCTCATAGAATTGAAGTTGGCTGTGTAAGGGTTGTACACAAAAATGAATAGTCGATCGTCGCGCCGTTGGGGAAAATCTTTATCTAGGAGCAGTGCTATGCTTTTTGCCTATTTTATAACGAATTATACTCAATTCAATAGGATCGAGCATTTTCTCTTGGTCCGGCCCTATTCTCACGACTGCTAGATTACTACGAAATTGAAGGCGACATGGTAATCAATCGGCCTGACGACTGTGATAATTTGTGCCATTAAAAACCCATTTTCTAGGTACAAACTCATGTCTCTTCGCCTAGATCAACCGCTTATTTGGCAGCCTTATTTCGTAGCAATAATCGTATTAACGAATTCATAGCATTTGGGGCCGGAACTCGGGTGAACGAATATCGCGATTTCTTGTCTAAGCTTGAGTGCGAAAACGTTAAAATCTACGCGGAGAACTTTTGCAGCATTTCCTTGGACTCGCACATTTTGGACAAAGTGGTCGGCATATTTGTAACCCCGCCGAACTCATACTCAGGTGTTTGTGACCCTATTGACCTGATTTGTAGCCGTGGCGGAGACCTAACAATGCTGGAAGTTCTAACCGAGTCGGAGATGAGTGATGATGGTAAGAAACGAGTGTCACAAATACTGGAAGAGCAGCGGGAAAGTCTCCGATTGTCGATGTCACGGCCACAAGTTCAATTTTGTTTGTATGAAACGCATTCCATTGTGGATGCGGAGAATCAAGATATGGTCAAACTTGCCATGGATGACATAAACCGAAGTGCGCACAACAAACACATCCGTCTCTTTAAAGAAAAGAAAAGGCTGGAAGAACAGGCTGAGAGAGAGGGTATATCCATGGAACAGTTGGAGAAGCTACAAGGTGGTGCGGCGAAAAGGAAACAAAGGGAAGCCGAAGCGTTATTGAAGAAAGATCGTACGGACGATGAAAGTTCGTCCAGCAGTAGTGGAGAATCAGAGAATGAACTTTTAGAGACATCGCGGTCCAGATTGTCTAAACGATCGAATGCATCTTCGGATGAGTATCATCATATCAAGGTTAGAGTTTTGTGTGTTTGATTACTTTGCTGTTAAAATGTTGATTTGCATTAGATTCCCAAAACGGATCTGTTCGAAATGGTCGATCTACCCGATTTTTGCTTGTACCAAGACAAATGTGTCAACTTCAAGGAGCAAGGTTGTTTTCTAGCAATAATCAAAAGGAAAATGATCACACACCTCGATGAGAAATATCTGATTTTAATGGCCGAAAGACGCGGCCTATTCGGCGACACAAGTCCGAAAAAGGGACGAATGCGACCTCCGACCAAAACGATTAAAAAGGAAGAAAAACCGAAACCGCCAAAAATTTCCAAGCGACGGAAGAGTGACGATATGAACCAGCTCGTCGAACGGATCGCTCACCCAACCCACGCATCCGTAAAACGATCTCATTCGAAACGAAAATCCTCAGCCGAATTTAAGCTACTCATTTACGACCCGTTGGATGACGAATGCGAAAGTTGTATACGGCACGAGAGCCGATATGTAAGCAGATCGATTCATCGTGTGATGAAGATAATTTCAAAATAATTCGATGTTACCTTTTTTGTGCAGTTACGTGCTCATACACCGCAGCCACGAGCGAAGAAATGGTGGAAGCATACGTCAAAGTACATTTGCAGAATGATGTTTGATGTTCCGATAAATGAGAAATCCGATCGTATCTACGACGCTATTTGTAACAACACGATACTTCCGCTGAAATTACCCAGACGCATGTCACCAGCAACTGATCGTTACAAATCTCCGGACAGATTACCGTATCCGTTAACGACAAATTTCTTAGAATTTCAGGAATATCGCAGGTAAAGCGGTTGAACAGTAGACGATACTGGTGGACGGTTATGCTTTTATTTATATTTTCATTGCAGGATTTGCTTATTGCCAGGTTATGAAAAGTCTACTGGGCATCGACGATCGAGTGTGGCCAAGCATAGGAATAAGCCACCGATTTATGAATAAATTTAAGTGAAAACTGAAGTTCTTTTGTCTTTATTTGAGTGTTTAAAACTTTCAAAGCTGCAATGTCAACCATAAAATGCTGCTCAAAAAGCTTTGAGTAAAAGCTTTGAATGATTAACAACGAGCTTTTGCTTTGTTCACAGCACTGCTCCTAGCGTGAGCACTGAATTGACATGTCAAATTTGGAGGCTTTACTGATACGAGTTACCGCTTGAGATCATAAATACAACGAAGTCGTACAAGTCGTCACTATGTACAAAAGAAAAGCAGTGCCTGCTGTGATTTCATCAGCATCCGAATATTTTCTATGTTCATGCTAGTGCTGTGTTTTGTTTCATTAAATTATTCTACATCTAACGTGGCATCAGGATCAGTGTGTGTAATGTCAGTACTTCAATTTTACCTTTTTCAATCATATGGTAAATCGACCAGTGTTACTTGCTCTCTGTCGTACTCGCGTACACGCAGATGAGACACACCCAAGGGATCGTTTTAGTGGTGTGTGTGATTTTTCAATGAATTTCGAGTCATAATTCCTCTAGGTAGTCTACCTCTGTGGACACACCACACTTGATAATAATTTGATGTATTTTCATACAAAAAAATCACTTCCTGCAACGCACTTCAAGCAAAAGTGCTATTAATGACAGCTGTCAAATAGAGTACTTTTTGTATGAAATTTTTTTCCCCCTTTTTTTACAGTGTAAAATTTTGTATGAAGCACTGTCAAGTTTCAGTACCCTATTTAGAGTACCACTTTTGCTTGAAGTGCGTTGCTTCCTGTGATGATTGTAGTTGTCGTGATGATGTGATGAATTATTTCATATGCGTGACCTCCCCAACAGTCTTGTCCATAAAACACGTTCTTTAAAATCAGATTGCTACAGAGTAAAGATACCATATTTCAAAAGTTTAGCTTATCTGCTCATCAACCATTGATAAATTGTAGTTTTCCATCGCGACTCAAGAACCTCTATACAGTTATCTCCAGTTATGATTGAGTGGTTTGATTAATCAGAATCACTAGACATAATCCAATTCAATTGCTCGTTATAACGTGGAACACTTATAAACAAGCGATGACCTTTTCAGCTCTTGCTATCAAACATCTTTCAGTCTGTACTGTAGATGCTATTCGTCCGAGTGTGCGAATAGCCAGTGTCCTCAATCGAGGACTCGAATTCGACTGGATCCTATAGGACAGCTGTATTTCGTACATACAAAAACTGTAATTTTTGGGGAAGTCAAGTAGATATCGCCGTTTTATTAGAGCTGATCATTTCCTTACTAAAAAATTCATCGAAACCAAAATTTACTACGTATCATGGAAAGTGGTTCGTCACCCAATGAAAGTATGCAACAGGTATGGTGTCGATTGACCGATCTATCTTCCATGCAAAAATAAAGACGGTAAATTTTCAATGTATTTCTGAGAATAATTCTTTATCTGAATCACTTTCTATGTCAAATAAAATTCTCGGTAAACATTTCATTGAAAAACAAATAACTTTGTTCTTATCGTTCAATTCAACGGGAACTCCTTTCGCAATAGCGAAACGCACTATAATCAATAAGTTTTTCCCCTTAGTCGACAAAAACGTAAAAGTTTTGTAAACAAGCAAGCCAAACAGACAATGAATTCCTTGATATAAATAGGCGAGAATTTCATTTAATCTTCAGTTTAAATCTACATCACTTACAGAATACATTCAATTACACGTAAAATGTTTTCGACTCGTTTTATCATTTTCTTCGTTCTTATGGCGGTGTTCGCTGTTGAAATATTGGCTGGTTGCAGTAAGAATTTGTTTTTAAATTTTTACTGGGGACGTCAACGAAATTTAGACGCGAATTTGCTTTACCTGCTTTTCAGCTGGTATGAGCGAGTATGAGTGGAGTATGGTAAAAAATATCAGAGAAAAATCATGTCCAAATTTCACTGACGTCCCTCGTAAAAATTCTAATTTCTCATAATTTTCGATCTCTTTACCAGGAAATAAAGGAAATCCTGAATGCATTGACTTTATGTGCAATTTGTGTTGCGGAAATAACAGTAAGACTTAAAATTTGTAACATGTTGAGAGATTTTTATATGTCAATACTCTCCCTAGCAAATAAAGGTACCAAAATACCACCAAATTTCTTCGTTTGTATTATCATAATTGTTGATTCAGAATTTGTTTAAAAATAATTTTCTAATTTTCAGTATTTTTAGTTAAAATTCTCTAAAGCCCTGCCCGAACCTGAGCCGAAATAAAGAAAACTGTTTTAAATCTGGTCAGGTTCAGGCTCTAAAATTCGGGCTCAGGTCAAGATCACGTTCAGTCTGAACCAAATCACCACTTTTGACTGAAATTTTGAAATTCAAAAATTGGTCAATTTTTAGATTTTTATTTTGATCATAGCACTGAACCAAGCAGTAAAACATATTGTTTAACGGTAATCGGTGCCCTCTTCTCATTGCGACTCAGTATTATACTAATAATACTAAGTCGAGAAGGCTATTATTGAAAATTCTATTCTCGTGCTTGGTTCAGCGCTATGCACTGATAGATATTGTAGTAAACATTTTAACGTGATTAAGGGGTAATAGTATTTTACGTGAGTTTTCGTGTGAATTTTGTTGATCCGAGGCGTAGCCGAGACTTTTCATTTTGATCCCGAATTATGTAATGGATTTTATCACATACGCGCGGTGTTCGGATGTCAAAATTACTTGACTAGAAGAATAATTCAAAAATTACACTTCAGGTCTATGTTGTTGTCTCGTTTTCGCTTATGTAAAAAAATAGAGTACACACTTGTCACTATCAGTCTCGGGAAGCCTCGACTTCTTCGTGACAAGTGTGTAATATATATTACATGCATAGGGCGTCGAAAATAGTGCTTATAAAATGAATCGTACGGTTTTTGACGCACATAGCATGTAAAGTAGATTTAATTCTGTCTCATGTTGATTTCTTACATAAATTTGATTAACAAATTCCTTTCAGATGGACTCCCTTGCTTAAACACTATGCGAAGAGCGTGCTGCTGAAATTAGTTTAGTAAGAGTTGGTTACAAACAATTTTATTGAATTTTATGTGTCACAAATAAGTAAAATTGCATTTCAAACAGCCCAAAAATTTAGTTTAACTTAACATATTAGTTGAAGGCGTGTCATGGTAACAGATGCTTCGTCCTATTAGTAAATTCCCATAGACTGTTCAATCGCAATACATCCGTTGTAATTGCACCTTCTGCTGCGTCCACATCGTTCAGAAACGCCCCCAAAACTTTATTCCTTTTCACTTACCATTATGAGTCTTTTGATGACTTTACGTTTGTTAGGGGCATTGCAGATTTGAGCGCATCTGTGAACCAAAATTTTCGGAAATTTTAATTTATCGCAAAATTGATTGAAACTTTGTTCCTCATTTCCATTTACCAGTGTGCTCCACTTGATGAAGGGAAAGTTGGTATTTACTTGGGAAAACCGTGTTACAGGTCAAACATTCGAACGGCTTCTCTTTAAAAAACAAAAATTTTGAAATTTCAGTTTGTCGCAGTGTGCGCTCTCTCAGAAACTTTCTTCTTCTTTTTCACTTACTATTATGTTGAGTCCTTTGATGAAATCGTATATTGTGTTTATATTTGGAAGTAACCCCACAGATCAAACATTTGAACGGCTCATCATCTGCCAAACAAAATTTTGAAATTTCAGTTTGTCGCAGAACTGCACCGAAACTTTCTTCCCTCTTCAACCACACTTACCACGATGCGTCTTTTCATGACTATCTAGAACTCTTTTTTGTTTGAAAGCAGCACTACAAATCAAACATTTCAATGGCCTTGCAGCTGCGGAAGAAAGTTTTGGAAATATTAGTTTTTACTGGGACAGTGTGGCCTCTGCGTTGAACTTTCTTTTCACTTACGAGAATGAGTGGTTTCATGTCTTAATAAACTGGTTTTATTAGTGGTAGCATAAGCACACTGCGCACACTTGTATGGCTTTTCGCCTACATAAAGCAAATTGAAAGGTAAAATTTTAGAAATTCTGTCCCGGAGAGAAAAAATTGTCTTCGTACTTACCAGTGTGGATCCGCGAATGTATGGCCAGATAAGATTTGCTACTGTATTGCTTGTCGCACTCTGAACAGATGTACGTGGTCGATTCTTTTAAATAAGGACAACAGCCGACTTAATTGACTTGGATTCTAGCAAAACAAATTATTCGGAAGAATAAAAACTTACGTTTACGAGGAGAAATGGATTTATTCACACTGTCAATAGAACTGTCCTGAAATTGAGTAATGAATATGTAAATCGTGCGGTGTCCGTATGGTGTGCAATTCAATATGCACGACAGACAAAAGACAGGACAACAGAAATTCAAATTAACGAGACAAATAGGCATTCCATTCCATTATCACTTGTCAACAGCGGTCCAGCAACAAAATGTAACTCAACTTCATCTACTCTACTAACTCACTTCAAGCATGAGTGGTACTCCAAATAGGGTAGTCAAGGAGGAAACTACTCGAGCAAACTTTGTTCAACCTACTTCTATTGGTAACTGTTGGTGTCTATTGGTACCAATAGCAAATTGCATCTGTTCCAGTATTTGCTCGCGTAGTTTTCCTCTCGAGAGTACTGAAACTTGACAGTGTATCAAACAACTGTAAAGCACTGTTTAAACCGTTTCATATACAAAATAGTATTCTATTTGGAAACTGTCGACTATGATCCCTATTGCTTGAAGTGCGTTGACTCTACTCAAATGCTGCAAGTGTACTAAGACGAACGAAACTCTCTTGCATAGATCAATCCATAGATTCGTCAGTTATTACATGTCACCCTGTCCAGTGTCCTCTCATCACATCCAATTTCTCTACCATATTCCCAATTCAAATGGCTTGCCACAACTCGTATTAAGAAATCGTCGTTACGTACCTGGCGTTCCTTCACCTGTGATGCATCATCTGATCGCTCGCCAATGTCCACGATACCTGATGTACTTGGATGTGGCAACACTTGTTCCTTTTGATGATTTCCGAGAGCAATATCGGCAGCATTTGAGACCTCGGGATGATTTTGTTGATTGTATTGCAGTTCCTCGGATTCGGATCTGAAAGTAGGTGATGAAATTACCGGCTATGAAAATGTGAAAACTTTGGATGTTCGTTCAGGCATGGATGAAAGGGTTTTTGCCGATTTCAAACATTTTCCCTTTGCAAGAAATTTATAATTTTAAGTAGCATGCATGTAATAGAGGTGCAAGGAGGCACTGCCACCCCTGAAATATATTTTTTTTAGAATTTGTAAAATTCTTGTAAGACTCAAACTCTACGGTTACGCTATTTCGACTTCGACAGAATTTCTTACATGACAAAAGGATTGCCAACTATTATTCGCGTCTCGTTTCAAACTATAGCTCTCTTCATTCGACTGCACAACTTTTTACTCAAAATTTTCGTTTGACTTTCAAAAGGACGGCGGAAGTACTAGTAAAAGATAGTCTGCGTTTGGACTACAGTTCATGCACAGAAACCTGTGAATGTCTTACACAAAAGGACGACCAACTGGTGTGTGCCAAGGGTAACAAATATCTGGTGGCGACACTGAAACCTGTAAAGGTAAAGCAGAAGCTGTGAGAATTCAAAAAGAAATTTCTTCTTTAGTAATGCACTCGCTTCTGGGTTTCGTGGCGATGTTGAATTTTCCGACTGTAACGTCTGTTCAGATGCTCCTTGCTCTTCGTCATCCGACGAAATTACTTGAATTTCTTTGTTGCTTCCTTCAACCAATTGCTGAAACGAAAGAAAGTAACGGTTGAGCGTCGGTGATGATGACGCCAATCTGTCAAAGCTAACCTCTTTCTGTTGTTCCATTTCATTCAATGTCGTCGCACATCAACTCACAATTGATTTTCTATTGAGCGTTCCAACTCCTCCGTCAATGTTGAATTGAAATGTGTTTGTTCTCTAGTTTTGTGCACTGCGTCAAGACTTCAGCTCGTTACTTGGTCCACGGACACTTCGAAATCTACCTTCAGAAGGTTCACACGAAACACGAATTGCTGGAGACAGAAAATTTGATTAGCCGTCGTTTCGATGTGAACAGAAATCACATGCTATTTTGAGTACAAGAACGCGTTGATAATATTGTCCAATTGAAAAATTTACCTGTTGAAACGGCGACAATTCTCAAACGCAATGAAAACAAATTTTATTTTTTAAATGACCACGAAGCCAAACTGAGAGAAACTAAACACTTTTCGAACAATGGTCCTGTTACGTCAATTTGATGTTTGAAATTAAGCTCAGGTAACAGCCTAGATTTTTAACCCTTAGCAGAGCAGGCTGTTTCATATCAAAAGAGCTCTGACAACAAAAATTGGCGATAAAGCGTTCGATCTTGCAAGTTTGATAAGCAGACCTTACGTTAAGAACTATGAACTAATGTTGTAAACGTTTGAAGAGTTTTAGTCCGTATTTATCTACTTGACTACTCTACAATGTTAGGCATATTGTGTGTCATGTCATAGTTGAATGTTAAGCGAACGCTCTACTCACTGCATGGGAAATAACAGTTGCAGTTAATTTAGAGCGATGGTTTTGGCATGTAACTGAAAAATAAACCGATTTTTACAAATGATTCACTTTTTTATAATTTATAGAAGGAGTGTGTCGGTTCCCGAAGTTGCAGCTCTCTTCCTGTTCCACTAATTTCCCAGATCTAGGACTTTACGATTTTTAAGGATTTCTCAATTTTTTAAAAGTTATTTTCTGGACTTTCGAAGTGGCAGTATGTTCGTTTCCCGAAACTCCACAATTCCACATAATCCACCATCTTCACACTAGTAAAAATCAAAAATTGTGAGTTTTTTTGGACTTGCTTCTGTAATTTTTTGATTATTGAGTGGCAGTTTGTCGGTTTCCAATATTCCAGACTGAATATTCCAGCAACTCCATATTCCCAGTTATAAAATTCGGAATAATTTAGAGGATTTGCGAGCTTTTAACTTTTGGGGTTTATAAGGTCGTAATAGGGTGGTTCCCTAATATTCTATCATAATTCTACAGATTCAATAGACTCTCTCACAGTCCTAGTTGTCCTGGACATGTCAAAATGCATTTCTTACTTGAATCATTTCAAATATTTGGCACCATTAGTTATTTATGACATCGAAGTACTTTATTAGGCTCTAAATGTGTAAGTGAGCCTAATCAAGTACTTCACACCGAGATTCATACAACGTTTTTTTCATTACACTAACTACGAAAATTGTAATTTTCGCTTCCCGAATGAGATGCGAAAGTTTAAAAATTCAACTCTCAGTAAGCCACGACATCACAAGAGGTTCGAAAGTACTTTCGCCCCCCAAACGAGGATGCGAAAGTAAATGACAGCAACAACAGAGGAGCGAAAGTACTTTCGGCTCTCAAACGAAGATGCGAAAGTAAATGACAGCAACAACATGTGTTCAGTCTGGTGTCGTTGTGATCACTGTGATTGTTGTGATAGAAAAGAACGTTGCCAATAATTTATTATTTTTTTCTTATACCAGGGGGCTGCCGCCCCCTGGACCCCCGCATATTTCAGCATATTTCGGTAAATTTCATCAGTTGGAACGTGTTTAGGAAGCTCAAATTACAATTTTCGTAGTTATTGTAATGAAAAGTTGTATGGATCACATGGCACGACGTAAAAAAATTCAACCTGTGCGATTGCCGCCCTGGCCTTCGGCCACGGGCTGCAAACTTCGCACACGGTTGAATTTTTTTACTTTCGTCCCTTGTGATCCAAATAACCAATGCAACAGAGTGATCTAAAGTTCGCAGTTTCCGAACATTATGATCTCGAGTTGCATAAAATTTTTTTGAGGACTCACCAACTGGAGCCAAAAGAATGTTACGTATTTTCGAGTATTCTCTAAAAGAGCAGCAAGAAAAATGTTTGATTTGAAATCGTTTGAACTTGCGATTCGTTTGACCATAATTTGACAGATTACCCGCTACGGAATCGCATTATCAAAACAATTGTATAGATAATAATGCTTGCAAATATTTCCATTATCTCGACGAACGACGCCCCTTGGTCGAATAAATACACTCAAACGTTGAGTGGTTACTTCTCATATAAGTCGACAAATTATCTAATAAAACATTTTGATTTTTACAAGTGCGTGTAATCACTGCAACTCAGAATTTTTTTTATTAAAGACCTTTTTTCGAAAAAATTTAAAATCTTCTCAATCTTTCGGTTATGAGCAGAGCCTAATATTTGGGAATTAATTACCAAAAATTCACATAAAAAAATCTTTGCTTGTTCATAGTTTGTAAACGTTTTTGAATTCTTTCCTAAAGATGGGTACACAGTTCGTGAAAAATGCATGCAAAATCGACCGTTGCAAAATGCTTGCAAAATATGACATAAAATGTATGAGCCAAATGTCAAATATTTTGCAAGCACAGTGTAAACATCCGGTTTACACCGAGCTTGCAAAATATTTGACAGATAACTCATACATTTTATGCATTTTATGTCATATTTTGCATGGGTCCATTTTTCATGCATTTTTCACGATCCTTTCATGATTACTAGCCTTAATATTTTATGAGAATTTAATTCTACATTTTTTTTGGGAATTTTAGGGAATTAATTCTTAAATAATAAGCTCTGGTGATGAGATAACAGTAAAGAAAGCAAACAAACATTTAGATGTCAAAAATGCAACGGCACTGGGCACCAGATTTTCATAGATTCATTTCGTTTCGTTAGATATATTCTTCCCGGTGAATTATATTTCCCGATGAATCATACTTCCCGGTGAGATAATTTCCTACAATTAGAGGCTACGCAAACTTAATTGGATTACCATAAATAAAATGTGAATAAAATAGGGCAAAAAATATTTTTTTTAAGAATTGAAACAATTGAAACCATCTGGGAAATTAATATTATGGCCATTGGGAAATCTAAATCAACAAGAAAATACTTAAAAATTGCCACTAAACCAATCTGAAACGTGTGCAGATAAACTTCGCTTTGATAAGTCGCAGAACAACGGAGGAATTTTAATTTTTTTTTTATTCTATTTCTATTGGTTAAGTGAAAACGGAGTGGTTTTTTCGTAAGTGGAAATCAGGATTGTCCCTTTACGTGATAATCTTTGGCATGAATCACGGCACAGTATAATAAACCAGGCAGGAGCGGTTAATTTTTGGAAAGTCAAATAAGGGACATGTTTGAAAATTAACTGAAATCTTCCAATGCTGTAAACGTTGGGGATGTCACGCATATAACAGATACGCGGGTGACACACCACAGTTGAAGATAAAATGGCGGATTTCATACAAAAATTCACCTACTGTGACGATTTTCTTCGCCGTGACGATGTGGTGATTTTTTTAATATGTAAAATCTTCAGAAGTGGCGATAATAAAATGGCGATCTGCGTGGCCTCCCCAAAGTTTACAGCCTTGTTTTTAAGAGGAGTACTTGTAACTCGGCGCACGAATATTGCCTAACTTTAGTCGCTAAATCCAATCGCTAAATCAAACTGGTGTGCATACGTTATTTTGCACCAGCTGGTCCCATTTGAAATTGTATGTGACCAGCTGGTGCAAAATAACGTATAGTTATAACCAGTTCGTTTTAGCGATTGTATGTCAAATCAAACTGATGAAATAATAGTACATTTGTTACCTAGGACTAAAAGTCTTTTAGCGTGTGAGAAGTTTCCAGACAGAGCCGAAGGCGAGGTCTGGAATCGAATACGCTAAAAAAGACTTTTAGTCCGTGGTACGAATAGTATTTTTCATATTGGACGGAGAAAAAGTGCGACGCACTTTTCGGGTCCTAGGTATGAAGAAGATTTTACGTCGAAAATACTTACATCAAAAGTGACAGTATTTTTGTTTGAACAATTGACATTAGGGGTGAACTTGAAGCTTACGCAATTTAGATTTGTAAACTTCATGTAAAATGAAACGCTCACGTTATCGGTTCAACTTTGGGCCTACCCATATTGTGTTAAAAATAATTATCCAGTCGGAGTACAGAAGGAGTAAAGCTGTAATCGCACTTACTCCGTTTATCTATCCGTTTAATTCTTTACCATTGAAAATTGTTTGATAGTAACGACGCTATAATTAAGCACTCGTGATAGTAATAGTATATTACGTCTCTAAAAGAGTAGTTGTAGTTCACATTGTTCAACACCAATTTTCCTGTCTGTAAAACTGAGGACAATATTTTCACAAAAATCGTTTTATTGACGTCGAATACTTTAACAATTTTTGATGTCAGGGTTACACTTCATTATGTAAACCGATCGATGTAAACACAGTGCAACCGAATTTAAAATTGTTCTTTTTGTCCAGTTAATTCGACATAAATGCACCGATTTCTGTTGGTTTAGGATTGTCACCGTACTTCTTCTTCAACTTTGCGACAATCTTGGTGGCGAGTTTCTTGTCAATTCCGAACTTGCCCAAATTGAACTCCAATGTTTCCCAGATTTGTGGTGGTGCGACTATAATGGGCAAAAAAAATAATTCAAAACTGGTCGTCTCATTTTGATTTATCTACTTTTACCTCCAGACAAACCGTCACCAGTGTATGTGGCTCCTATTGTGATGGACAAGCATTTAGAAAAACTAACTGTTGAAGGAAACGAATAGCTAATTACCTGCCAAACTGGTTACACTCGGTTGAGTTTTAGCGAAAGCTTCCCACATTGAGTTGTAAGTTTTGTCCGTAATTTGTGGAATTCCTTCGCTGGAATAGACCGCCTGAAGCGTTTTCTTGCAATCCGATTTCAGACTCATTTTGCTAATTTAATTGGAACAAATAAATCATCAGCGGTGTCATTTTTGATGTTAGCCAAGCGAAAATAGCAAAAAACAAAAAAAAATATATTTTTTCCACTCACCTACAGATGTATGAACCGACGCACACGTAAGAAATTCAAAATTAAACTGATTTTGTGAATCAAAAATCGAAATACTCGTTGGTATTATGACATAATCTGGAAGAAGGAACACAGAAATAGAACCGTCTGCAAGTCGACACCCACTTGCATTAGGGTGACGCGTTTACAGTTATTTTTGTTCAACGGAGTACGTGTGCCTTTTCTTGCTTTTTTTGACAGATATAGTGAGTATCATTGACCATGAGGTCACCGGCAGCATCGTTCGGTCTACAAATAATTATTAGAATTTGAGTTGACTTTCTGGGTGCCAATGTTTGACCCAATTTGATCTACCTAATGAAGACTATATCAGACCGTTGAGTCTGATCTGACTAAAGGGCATTACAATTCACCGTTCTTAACCATATTCTTTGTGTGTTCACGACCGCAAAAATGATTTATCGAAACTGGAAGAGGTCTTAGTTTGAGTTAGAGACATTTTTTAGAGTTTTTTCCTAACTAGTGTTGAAATATCGCGACTTCGTCGCTCAGTTCCCACGTCATTTAGGAAAAACGTTGCTCCTAACTTACGCTAAAAGGCTTTTTTAGCGAATTCAATTCCAGCACTCGCCTCCGGCTCGAGCTGGAAACCTCTCATTAGCTAAAAAAGCATTTTAGCATGAGTTAGGAAAATAACTATTGTAGCACCCTTTATTTGACTTCTTAGGTTTGACATGTACTTCGCTCTATTTACATCCTTTTTTATACGGTTTTTATCATTACCCGAATATAGGTATACAAGCGGATTGTATTTGTATGAGTGGAACTTCTGATAAAACAGCTGAAGCACATTTAGACACAATTTGGTTAGAATTACTGTAAAAACTAAGAAATAATAGATTTTTTATATGCCTTTGAGTTCCCTAGGGTCGAAAGTGGTCTATTCACACACCTTGGGAAAACAAGAAAATTTCTTTCACCTTCAAAAGTATGCAAAATCAATCACAAAACTCGTTATAAATTTGAAAAGTCTCGTTTTAGTGTGTTTATTGACCTCGGCTTCGCCTCGGACCAACAAAATTCTCACGAAAACTCTACTTTTCTACTTTTTATCGCTTGTTATGTTTATCAAAAAGTATGGTGTTGATATGCCTACCATCTGTAAGTGACTTTAACTGCCCGATTTTAGCTATGAGTTTTTTTTTCGAATAAATGAAATCGGACAGATGTATACACATCAACGGTAAAATTAGGCGAAATTTTATGTTTTCGTTCCTCTCTAATTTATTACAATATTTCAGAAATCTAAAAATTTCGAATTTAATTTGGCAGGCGGCCAACATCCACGAACCACGACATGCATAAGATTTTTCGGAAAGTTGTTAGAAATATTTTATTAATTGGCGATTATTATAGATACACAATCGACGGTTTAACCGACTTTGATCGGGCTCGCATCAATTTGTAAAATTTCCACTGAGGGAATGCCATTGCGATACGATGTCAATATTATAAAAGATTGAGTGTGAAGATTCGGTGATGCGGTTCTACTATCGACATATTTTTCGCTGTTTTAATTCCAATTTCAACACTAAGAATAGGGGATTGAGTAATGATTTTGAAATTTTTATTTTCATGTGACAGCTCGAGCTGAAAGCGAAGGATGCATCAACACTAGTAAAATTAACAATCTCCATACTAAGACCAAGGATGTAGACTTTGGAGAGGTCACGTAGATAGCCATTTTATTAGATACACGGGAACACACTTTTTTCATACAAAGAAATTTACCAAAAAAGTTCACAAAGATAATTTGCAAAAAAAAATGCGGCACAGGTGGTAGATGTTGAGAAAATTACTCTTAGGAAAATATGAAAATAAACGAGTCCAACAAGAACAACATTAATAAAAAAGAAAGCCGAATCGTCTGCCACCTGGTGCCGCAGACTTTTCTTTGTAAATTATCTTTGTAAACTTTTTTGTTTGAAATTTCTTGCGTTTAGCCGCAGAATGCGTCACCAAAACCGATATCAAGTGTTTTGGAAGTTCACCTTCCGGAACTGTGTCACCTATTCCTGTAACGGTTTTTTGGGGGATATCAGGTGTTTTGGAAGATAAACTGTTGAAACTGCGTCACCTGCGTTAAAGGTTTTTGGGGGATTATAATCTGCGTGACCTCCCCAAAGTTTAAAGCCTTGTTGAAGACTCTGAGTTTCTGGGGATCGGGTCGGGCTATAACGTCCTAACTCGTCAAAATAAAAATTTTGACCCGCGGACGTAATCTTCCATTACCTAACTATAACGGATAAGAATATGGAAAGTTCACCTTACTTGTGAACGTTATTCCGATGAAAATGCGAGTTCATAAATTACATAGAAAAGACGCCATCTTTGTGTCACATTGAACACCTTCGCTTTTTGTGATACAAGTTTAAATTTAGTTGGAAGTTTTCCGTTACACGAAAATATTGTTTGCTCTTTGCACTATGAACAATCAATATTCTTCATGTCATTCTAATAGTGATGACGAACGTACACTCTAACATTCATATATACGTCAAATTTGAGTTTAACTATTATGATAAAATGAAATCAAATTACAGCAAATGAATTGTCACTTAGACAATCACCTAGACGGCTTATTGTTGGAACACTGACCTATGTATACAATCAATCAAAAATCTGACGAAACATTTCTTTTTAGAATAATCACGTGATTCATTCAGTAAAAATTTAAAGAGGCGAGACGGGTAAACGGAGACAACGATTCGACAAGAGATAAAAACGAAAACTTTATGTGCGTAACAGTTTAATAATTAGAATGACTAATTTGAGCTAGATGCGTAGCATTGCATTGATATTAACCTTTTACGGACAGTCAAAAAATGATAAAGGTCGGTAAAGGTAAAGTAGTAATTTGCATGGCTAGAGATGAACGCAGTAGAGTTTTTACAATCTCTGTCTGAGAAAACTCTTCTCGCATCCTACCGAACGATTATCTTCAATAAACTGTCATTTTTTTTTTAAATAAAAATCTTGCAAAGACTAGAGAATTCGAAAATCCAACACCAACGCCGTTAAGGATGTTAAGGAGCGACTATTCGAAAAATTAGAATACAAAATGAGCTTAAATCTATCCAAAGATCTTTAAACGCAACGACACAATGCGATATGATGTCTTCACGGCAGGACAGTCATTAGGCTATGGAGACATGCAGTCGAACCGAACTTATAGGAAAACCTCGGTTAGCCTGTACAGGTGCCACAATTTTTGTCAGTACTTTGTGCTCTATTTTTAGATAATTTTTTGGACGTTATAGACCTTCGTAACTCTATAGGAGAATGTAGTTTAGAAACTAAGGGTAAAATCTATTACAATTTAGGACTTTTCTTCATAAAAAGACTGCTGTCACTGAATTATCTTTTCATGAACAAACTTCACTGCTGTGACATTTCATGGGAATGAACCAATGTGAAGTTGTTACACAAAAAAAATAGTACAGTGAGATTGAAGTACTGTAAAAAAATGTGTCGCCTCTACAGGCCAACCGACTGGGCGAATGACGAAATGTGAAATTCTACATTTCTAGTACGTTTCGTGGTAAAGTTATTGATGTCAGCGATCTATTTTTTGTGAACCATCTTCACTGCTAACTGCTATGATATTTCATGAAGTTGTTTCAACAGAAAATGGAGCGCAAAGAATGAAGTAGGTTGTATTTAGGTAGTGCTAAACACAAAGTATGATTTTCGACGCATGTGAACGTGCGTTAATTTGTAAGTCTAATGAAGAGGAAGAGTTAGTTTCAATTTGTTCAAAGGAAAATCGTGAATTGTTGTTTAAGTGCTGTCTGTAGAAAGTGTATTTACGTCCAATGATAAAAACAACAACTCTGGAAAATACCAGAATTTTATTTCAATTAAAATACTATAAAAAATCTTCGCTTTCCTTCATCTGTTTAACGTTCCAGCCTTCAGTCTATTTTTAGTTAGAAAATATTTTCTTTTCGTTTACTTACTCAAAAAAAGACGTTCTATATCACACCAACCAACCAGCATCAACAATATAAAAATTGATGCAAAACGAAAACATAAATCCATTTGTTTTTGATGTCGAGTTTTCAAGTGAAAAATTAATTATTACGAACAGGTGATGGTAAAAAGGTAATAATAACACATTCCGTAGGTTTTCAAATATGTATCGTTGAATTGTGAACAAACCATCAGAAACCTGTGAATATGAACGGAAGTTTTTTACTTTGTTGCCAGGTACGTCATGTCGCACTTATTACTACGTAATTGAACGTAATTTCTAAAAATGCTTACACATGCATTTGTTTTCCGTAGAGTCGAAAGTGACTTATTACACACCTAGGGAAAACGAGAAAATTGATTTACGTTTCCAAAGCATGAAAAATATGTAATGGACTCGGGATAAGAACAAGAATCTGCCGGATCAACATAATTCACATGAAAATTCTACTTTTCAACTTTTTATCGATTGTTCATTCCATTGGGCGTTTTTTGAATATTGGATTTCAGATTATTTCCGATTAAATATTTTCACTAGACTCCATTTTCAAAAATGGAACCACCACAACTGTGTTAGCTTTCATTAAAAAAATAACACTTGTAATCGTCATGTCGGTCGTTCATTTTTTAAATTTATTCTAGAGAAAAGATATAATCAAAAATGTAATACGAAACAGACAAACCTAAACATCCATTCCCCTTAAAAGCGATGAATCAATCCTGTGTAAATTTGTAGCCTACATTTGGGCGGAAAAATCTTTTGTTTTTTGATGATTTCTACGAACCAAAATATTTTTTTTTAAGTAAAACCATTAAAGCACGCACAAATGTGTTACTTTTAAGGGAAAATTTGGTTTTTGGGTGTCAACTTGACCCACTTGTAGAAACCTTTGCAGATTGTGTAAATTTGTGTAATCTGCACAGGTTTCTCTAAGTGGCATAAGTTATCCATTAACCAATTTTTCCCTTAAAAATAACACAGTTTTGCGTGTTTCAATGGTTTTACTTCTTAAAAAAAGATTTTGGTTCAGAAAAGCCATAAAAAAACGAATATTTTTCTGAATTTAGAGGCACCGGTACTTAGCTAAAATTTTAGCCTACATTTGTGTGCTCCGTCGTATTTAATTTTTGATGATATCTTTCCATCAGAATTATTTTTCAAAAATGTAACAAAATTTTCATAAACTGCTCAGTTTTCTCAGGGATGGTCAGACTTCTACAACCAAAACCAATTTTTATTAAAAGCTACCACATTCGTAGTCCTTATGCAGTGTTAAAAGAGAGTCGAAATTTTGACATATCACCCATCGAGCTCAGTTAAATTAACTGGTTTTTTTCCATGTTTATACGCTCTTTTAACACTGTATTGTGGTCGTACATTTGCAAAGGATTCAACGCTCTTAAGAGGACCGAATGTTTTGTTGAAAAGCATACATGAGGGCGTTTTTTAAGTACTGTGTTTTCGCTAATATCTTTTAACAAAAATCCTTTTTGAGTAATCTAGGAAGGCAATATAGCCACCAGAAATGTGTTACCACACCACTTCTCCTAGCACTAACACTGGATTGACAAGTGTCGCAAATGCAACGAAAACTAGTCATCTATCTTTACAAAATTTCATCAGCCCCGAATATTTTCCATGTTCATGCTAGAAGCATTGCTGTGGTGTTACTTTTCAATAAAAAGACATTTGTTTGTTTGACCAGTTTTAAGAAAACTTAGAAATTTATGGACATTTTGGAAAACTGTTAACTTTTCTCAGAGCTAGTCAAACTGCCACAATCAAATCTATTTTTTAATGTAAGCCAACACGTTTATTGTGTGGTCTATCATTTTTCAAAATTAATTTTTTTAAAAGAATATTTATCAGCGAAAATACGGTGTAGACTCAGATTCAGGTAAGTATCCATAATCACCTAACAGTAGCATCGCAGCATTGCTTCTGGAAGACGATTTTATGTGTGAAAAGCAAAACACCTAGCAGGGTAATAGAAAAAAATAAAGTAGTACTTTAATCGAAGCATGCGAATATTTCCATAACTTTTTTCCCTTATGTCATTGCAAAATTACCGTTAAAGCTGCTAATGGTATCATTGGTATATAAAAACTACTCTATTTGACGTGGTAAAACCTCTATTACCCTGCTAGGTGCTTTGGTGAAAAGCAAAATTTACATTTTCATCTAGTTATGGTGAGTTATGGGCTCGTCAAATGATAGAAATTTTGCTTCTCATGACCGGAATTAGTTGATCCGGGCCGAAGGCGAGTGAGAAGCAATTAGTGTCAATTAAAAGTCAACTCAACATCTACTCAGCATAATATAGTTGGAATCTAAATAGTCTAAGGGCCACTGAAAGACCTACACCTATAAAAAATTTATTCAGCACAGCTGAACATTTTTTTTGAGACGGGACAAGTACAAATGTGTAACGTAGCAGTATATATTTACAACTAAATTGCATTAATATTCAGCTAAGCTAAGCATAATTCCTTCTATGTTGTACATTGTTTAGCTCAACAGTACAATAGTACCGTTCAACTATCAAGAAAAAATGTAATGCTATACTGTACAAATTCGGGACAAGTACATTTGTTAACACAGCAGTACAATGTACAGCTTAGCTGAACTTAGTGCGGCCATTACAGGCCTCTCACACCTCCTTATTTCCTTGATTTTCCTTATTTTTATGAAAACCTCCTTATTCCTCCTTATTTTGATAAGAAATCCTTATTTTCCTTATTTTTCGCAGATTTTACTTCGCTGCGCGGCAAATATTGATTTTAAAATTACTTTTATTATTTTACACAAAGAACTCTAATAGAAAAGTGAAGTGGTGGCGCATTGTCATTCCAATATAATTGATTTACTGGACTTACCATGTTTTATTGTGGTTTCCTTCTCGAGTATCACTTATAAGGCAAAGATTTTTAAAATGAAATGGAATGACTCCTTTATGCCCCTTTCAATTTTAAAGGACACTGTTTCACATTTTTTTTAAATTTCTTATTTTCGGACTTATAGAGACCAAGCCAAAGTAAATGGCATTACCTCGAAAAGGGGTTGCAAAAATGGTTTTTTTTTTTTTATATAATTGAAGCAAGAGACGCAAGAGACACAATACACAAATGTTGGTTATGATCACCGGTTAGTACCGAGATTAACCTTAGGAACTTATATTCGAAAATAAGGTCGATCTTCAATTGAAATTGGAGGCTTGTATTAAAAGAGTTCTGCGAAACTTAACCATAGCAAAAAAAGTGGACAATCGCATCATATGGAAATAAAACCCCATGACTGTTTGTTCTATTGCAAGCTTAGTAGCATAGTGCCTACTGAATTTTCCATTACAATAAGTGACTCAAGTAAGCTTTCAGCAAGATTTCTTAGATAAAAATCCGCTGAACGTATTCTGTAAAGATCCCATCAGAAGGTGTCGGACAAAATATATATATAAAAAAAATTGTGCACCCCCGTGAAACAGTTCGAACCTAAAGCCTCTGCTAATCAAATTGGTATGTGCAAATATTGATTGCAATCTTTAGTCTATAGACTACTAAACTTTCGAACCCTATTATGGTTCGATAAATATCAATTTTCGTTGCCTGAAGTCGAGTAAACTCGGTACACTTCAAAAAACATGAAAAACCGATTTTGTACTTTTCGAACAGACACTTACAGTCAATACCCTCTCTAGCAAACAAACTGCTTTTATTAAGGTGGTGAAAGAATCAAGTCGCTTTTTCTATTTACATTTAGATTACAGTGTTTGTAGAATACAAAGAAATAAGGTGTGAATTTGACACAGAGAGCTGAGAGTTTGGTTGCTAGAGAGAGTATTGTTACAGTTCATGACAAATTCGTTAAATTTGTAAAATAGCGAAAATTTTAAGTTGAAAAATTTGTATTTTTCTCCTTATTTTTCCTTAATTTCAATTAAAATTTCCTTATTTTTGAGCTGAAACCTCCTTAATTCCTTAATAAGGAGTCCGGAAATAGAGTGAGAGGCCTGCCATTATGTAGAATGTACATATATGCTGACAGTAGTGTTCAGTTGTCCTGTAAAATAGTTCTGCACAGTTACTATCATCAAAAAAAAAAATTTTTTGGTGTAATATACAAAGTGAGGTCCAGAGCATATTAAAGTGTGGCTGCTAGGACTTTCGCGCCGCGTCATTCGGAATAATTGACAAAATGACACGTTTTGTATAAGGAAAATGTCACTTTGTTGGTTATTGTGAATGACACGGCGCGAAATTCCTCAACACCACGAGTTCAACGAGCTATCACACGTTACTGCAGTTTCAAAATTGGCCGAGATATTGAACTTCGAAATATTGATGTTTGTATGAAAATAAGCAAAATTTCGTTTTTTCAGATAACTCAAATTGGCTATGTTAATTAGTTAGTTCCTATGGAAAAGTGCGATTTCGTAGCTCCTAGGCGTTTCTCTAGAATTTTTTTTGGCCTAATTCTTGCTTTGACGATTTTTGCGTACAAGCGCAGAAGCGTCATCTACAGTTGTTTTGGAAGTATGCCCAGGGACTTGCGTCACTTTTACTCTTTGAGTGTTTTTGACTGATATATTTTAACTGGGATATTTGAATCCCTAAATTCTGAACACGAATGAAGAAACGAAATGTTTTTGCAAAGTACAGGGTGGTCCCAAAACTAGATCTTGATGAAAAAATCTTATTTGAAGGCCTTTGCAAAATTTTCTGCGTATACCGCCCGGATGGGTCTTTTGGCATACACTGTGATGAACTTTATAAAAAACCATTCTATCTCAAAAGCACTGAAAGAATTTCATTTCATTTATTTCAGTTTTTGTAGAGTTTACTTAATCACAAAAAAACATCTGACTAGCTCTAGTATAATGTAAATCAATTCAAAACAGGCAGCAAACATAACAGGCAGATTGGCGGCTTAGATGTGAGTAGTAACCGTCTCCACACTTACTTTATCTTTCCGTTTGAAATTTTATCTTGTTTTTCGTACAAAATCTTTTACTTTATTCGGTTTAACATACCCTTTAAGGAAGATGTAGGACACTAGAACTTCTTAGTTTTTTTATTGTCTTCGTTGTCGATTTGTTTGTGGCTGTAAAATGAACGAAGATCCAAGACGAAACCAATAATTTAACAAATTTTAAAACAAAATTTATTTTCGGGCTTAAGGCAATGTGTTTCTGGAATACAAAAATAAAATGTTCGTCTAACAGGCAACAAATGTGTGTCATCGTAAACTGTCACGTCCACACGGACGTTGGTATCAATCCTTCTTTGCTGGTACCCGGTGGTGTTAGCACTTCTTCCCACAAAAACTGGAATGGCATGTCGACTAGGTGACCCTGTGAATGAAACGGTAAACTCATGAGAATCCTGGACTCTAACGGTGCCTTCGTTTCCACTTTACTTGTAATCGTTTCACTTGCATTATGGCTGTCTCTGGATCGGTTTTACATATTGGCTTCTCTTCCAAATACTTTTTCAGGCTCACAAAACTGGTCACGGCATCCGTTGGAATGCACTTGAAGACTTCGTCGTAGATTCGCGTATTTCGTTTCGATGTGCGCAACCAAAAGCCATTCCAAAACGAATCAATTGTCGGGTCAATCAAATTGATTGGTACGCGCTCCGGATCCGGTTCAATGAGACCTATACAAGCGGTTAGCATTAGATCGTGGACACATCTGCAGCTTAGTCAGTTTAATGGATCATTTACCCAAATGCTCTTTGAACAGAAACCGACGCAATTGACCGGAAAAGATTCCAGTCGGAAATGGTTCGCCATTCATGCGTCCCTCTTCGAACTCCTCATCGGTTATGATCACCGCAATTTCGGAATCTCGTTTACCGATCAAACTTCGATCGTTTATGTTCGCCGATCCGCAGATCACCACTTTATCGTCCGAAATTAACAGTTTCGAATGTACGTATATCAATTCGGTCACCGGGCAGCCGTTCAATACGTCGTGCGTGCGCAGACTGTGGAAGGAAATGTACTCACTGGGATCGCGTATGCCAATCGCTTTGAGACGGGAAATTATGGAACTCTTTCCCCTACAGATCGAAGCGTAATTCCAATGTGTTATCGCTCTGATGGCATTGCCTACGGTGGAGAGAGAAGAGGTAAAGTGTTGATTATCAGTTGTCGTACAACAGCATGGACTTTCCAGGCACACTCTCTGGCTGATCACTCAAGCTGGTTCACTTAGATTTGTAAAGAAGAAGAGGTTGAAAGAAGTTGCTTCGTCCACTCACCTGTGGTACCACCTACATCCCCTTCGAACGCCGGCAGCAACGGTAAGACCACATAAACTCGGAAGACTTTTTGTTCTCTAAATCAACGAGAGAACGGAGAAATTTTTAAAAATGGTCCGGTCATTAATACCTTTCCGGACTCACTTGTACGCCCTAACGATTCGCTTAAATAATGTGTCGGCAATCTGATTGCGTACGGCTGGCGTGCCTAAATCTAAACTAATGAAAAACTGGTTCTCGATGTAAATGTAGTGCTGTGCTTTGGTGATGGTCTGGATGTATGCATCATGAATGCTTTGTTCGACAACGTCTTGTTCGATAAATCCACAATTCCAACTGGATACGCTGCGCAGAACCTATAACAATGCGAGTTTTGATTGGTTCGAGGTGTACCGATGAATCGAATTTCGAGAATCCACTCACTTGGCAAGTTACACGCTGGAGAGGTACGGGCAGGAATTTTTCTGAGACTCTTATGTCCACGTAGCTTTTTGGCAGAAGGTACGGATATGCCTGCGAAGGACAGTTTTTCTTTGATTAACCAAACCTTTCGGCGAAAGGAACGTACGTCCGTTCTGATCTTTTTTCCGTTTTATTTTCAGTTAAAATTGCTATCAGACTTACCGGATTCTCACGAGCCTTTTCCAGCTTAACAGCATTCCACCGTTGTATGAAATGTCTGGATATGTCACGAGCGGAAGCGCCAGCTGAAATGATTTTCGAACGTAAAGTGCATAGAAAAACGGTATAGCCTTTTACTCACCAACAACAGCTCCAATATCATGCCAAGGCATCCTAGGCGTCTGCGTTCGATCAACAATGTCCACGTACGGCGCTTCCAGATTCACCAAATCTTTGATGATAAAATTTACGTAATCTTTGCCTACCCAGTACTTTGCATTCCCGTCCAGTGTGCCCATGATCGCTGTTTGGAATGGAATCGGATCGGTGTATTCCTTGCCCTTTTCCGCTTCTGTAAAGCAAAATGTTTTCCCTTCAGCATGGTCCTCAAATCGGGTGGAACAATGAGACCAACCTTTCAGTTCGTCGTTCGTGAAGAACATACTCTTATCGGGTTTGTGCTGTTGCTGCTGTTGATCGTCAGTTGGAGATTCCAGATCAGTCGACGTAACCCGTGCCATAAAAGCTTTCTTTCCCTTTTCTTTCATGTCCTTGAATTTATTCAAAATATTCCGTCGCTCCATCTCCGGTGTGTTCCTCTTCGTGTTCTCTGGTAACGGTTCTGCTGGTAATTTTATCATCAAGAGTCGATCGCCCGGTTCGAGTACTGGTCGATTCGAACAATCTGGCCTGTGAAGCGAAAATTAATTGTCGCACCAAAAAAACCTTTGTCCAAAGACAGGTGTATGTCGTTCCGCTTGGGCTGACGTTTTCGTTGGCTTATTTAGTGGGCTACCCTTTATGCTATCACATTCTGGTTCAGGTTTTGTGCTGCTCAATCACCCCAAAACTAGTCAACCGGAAGCTTACACTGGGAAGATTGTTAAAGCTTCCATTTAACTACAAGTTGATGCAAGCTTCCGATTGAAATCATAATGAACTTACGCGGCTGTCCAAACAGTCATGTTTTAAGCAGAACGTGTTTTGTGCTGAGTGCAGGTGGAAGCACTAGAAGGGGCGACATCGTCAATACCAGCATTCGATAGCACAAAAGGAAACCTCACTAAATAGTCTAACGAAAACCCAAAAGTGTGCCGTCTCTAATGACAGGCAACTCAAAAACTTACTCATCAATGCTCATGGTAACTTTTCCTGCTGTCGAAGCGGTCGGAAGATATTTGGAATTTTTGGAACTCATCGGATCCGGTTTCGATGTGGACGCAGACGTTGTGGATATGCTGCCTAGATCGGTGAGACGATGCCGGTAGTCGTCCCAGCGGCCGTAGCACAAATCGATACCGCCGATGAAGGCGTACGTCTGATCAATGGCAACAATTTTCTCGTGATGAGCCCAGAAAAATACACCAACCCTGGCGTGGTCGGGATGACGGAATACCTAGCATTAAGGAGATTGTTTCTGGTTTGATTAACTGGTACTAAATTCGACAAATTCTGAAATTCAGTTCGGTTGGAGGGGAGGGGACTCACTTTGATATTTTCGTGAGCTTCAACGAGTTTCTGCTTGCTGTAATAGCTGTTGATTCCTGTGAACATTCAATTTTTGAATGAGTTTTTCGGTGGTAAACTGATGGTAAAATTACCTAGCGCCATTTCGACCTCCTTGTACAACATTACGAATACCTTGACACCCTGATCCTGTAAGTGAAATCAAAATTTCCATAACCGCGTTTCATTCGACTTCAATACACCGCAGCAGCATACCATTCCTATCAATCAGTATGTTCCAAATTCACTATCACACTCACCGCTTTCCTTTGTAAAATCTTATCCAGCCGCCAATAATCTCCATCGATCACCGGTCGTTTCATATAAATCTCCGGACTCAACCACCAATCGGCTATGTAAATCTCCTCGGTGGCATTGTCCAGGGCATCTGCAACAGCGTTCATATAGGACGCACCATCCACAAACCAATGGGCACGCATGGACGAACGGACTGGAGCAAAGGACTGCGGAAAATTCAGGATGCAAAATTGAACGAGATGCTGAATGGGTTTTACATCAACCACTTACCATATGAGGATTGGGACAAGTGAAATCTCTGGCCTGATTGTTGGCTACCGCTTTCAAATACGTCAACCATTCCTTGGCTTTTCTTCTCGTCCAACTTTTAAGTACCAGCTCTCGATTGTTTGTCATAATTTGTAATCCGTTTCTCATGCCAGTGCTATAAATACCCGTCGACACGTCGAATCCCTGATCGAATAGGACGATGCATCTGCGACAAAATTGAGTTATCAAACGAACTATGCGCGGGCTAAACACTTGATTCTTCACCCACCTAATCGAACCATCTTTCGGTGACAGATGACCGAAGAACGTCTCCTTAACAAAAAACCATCGAGTCCGCCACTGGCCGCATATCAAATCCGTACAGAAATAATTGCACCGTATGCAGCAGGCCCGATGGAAGCAACCGAAGCAATTGCAGCCAGCCTGTCCAGGACGCGTCGATCCGGATCTCTTCATAATTGGACCTTCTTTGCCCTTTTCACCCAATGCCTTGATGAACGACAACTGGGACACCTCCAAGAAATTGACAGTTTCGTGGTGGTTTTTGTAGAGTCGGATGTTCAGCATATTGTACAGATATTCTTCCAGCTGTTGAATGCGATCCGGCAGTGATTCAACTGGAACCAATGTTTCGGGTCGATTGGGAAAGCGAGGCAATTGTCCTTTGCGTTTTTTCTTGCCGACCTTTTCATCGTCCACCTCTGGACCGTAGGTGTTGCGGAAACTTGCACGTCTTTCTTTATGACTTCGTGTTGGGAATGGGAAATTCAATGAGGTCCGGAAAACACGGAGCTGTTGATGTAGGGCGGCTATGTGTTTGTATCGTTTTTTTACTGTCCATGTGAATGGACCATGCGTCAACTGGATGGTATATCTGAAAGTCAGAGTTTTCGTTTACCATTTATGGAATGAAAAGAAGACCAAAAGAGACCTAACGTTCAGCTCTACCTATTCGAAACATTAAAATTTTCACTCACAAATTTGGATTAAGCAAATGCGTTGTGATGCTTCGCTCGTTATCGATGATCTGTACGTGTATTTCTAGGCCGGGAATGAACACTTTCCGTTGAATCGATTTAAATTTCACCGGTGGACAATAGACCGTTGTGAAAGGTATATCTGTTTCAGGTACCACACTGTCAACGTCTCCATCTTTGCGCTCAACCAAAATGGGATTATCATCGCCCATCGACAGAATTGTAACGGAATCGGGAAATGCCAGGGTTTCGTCGTACTCGGAATCGGGCGAAAACGGACCGTTACTGAAGCAGCCGGATGTGTTCTCTTCATCTTTTTGCGAGGCACTGGCGTTTCCGGAATCATCATTTACTGTGTCGTCGTCATTTAGGGCTGGATTTGATACGCCCATATCTGGAATTCGTTTAAGAAACAAAAGAACATTAGGATTTGGAGCGACCTTAGGTTAGACTCATAAAATAGACTAAACGGCCGAAAACACACGAATTTTGCGTTGCTGTGGTTTCCATTGTAATCAGATATTCCCCACAGGCTAAACAATAGTCTAGTCGATAAGGGCAAAATCAGTTGCTCAAACAGCACTTAAAATACTTCGAAAAGTATTGTAACAAGAAGAGACATAAATTTTTAGGCAAAATTTTTTTGTCTCTTCTTATTAGAAAAGGTAGCACAATTGTCGATCCCATCAACGCAAAATTGCTCGTGTGTTTTCGGCTTTAGTTCAACGCAAATTTTCAGAGAATCGCAAAATATACGGAACCGAAGTTTCGTGTGAATTTAAGTTCAGCGTTAAGTGTAAACTACTCGATTTGCAATTCTTCTGCAACTCTTTTTCCAGCGTGCATACCTCCGATGTTCCCTTTTATACCGTGCAACTCGTTTGCAACCCTTTGCAACTCTTTTGACTACATTGAACTGAACTTACGCTGCACTCGAACTCACCTGAAACTAGGGTTCCGTTTCTTTTTGCGAATTCGAATCATATTGAGTTGCTTATAATACTTTGGGTGAACTAAAAATTCTCAATGTAAATTCGCAATTTTTTTTTTCGAAACGAAAGATCTTTCATCTAATCCACCAAAATTCGTTCCTCAGAAACCTACACAAAAATTGAAAAAGTGATTGAAAGTAGCACATATTGAAAAACCTTCATCGGATCATGAGGACACTACTTTCGGGCGAGTTCGAGTGCAATATTCTCTATAATGCAATGTTGCATATGGAATTCAGGGGAGTTGATGCGATGTGGTCACAACTTCATTGTCTGACGGCAGACCAACGGACCATACGCTGGAGGTGAATGGAAAACACTTCGAGACTGTCGACGCTTTATTTACCTTGGTAACGCTTTCTTAGTAACAGGAGCTACTACAGTCTTCAAAAACTCATCCGGTCAAAAACACTCAACCGCAACCTTAATTGCGAATTTTACAGATCGCTGATTCGACCAGTTGTAGCATATGATAGGAAGCTTGGTGCATGACACAAATCGACGAACAGACACTTTTGTTTTTGAAAGGAGAATTCTTCGATCAATTTTTGGAGGTGTCAATGTGAACGGCAACTGGAGAAGAAGATACAACCATGAGCTGTATCAGCTTTACAAGGAGCCTGATATAGTCAAATTCATCAAAATCAATCGATTAAGATGGCTCGGTCATGTACAAAGAATGAGGAACCACTGAAACTGCTAAATACAAATTCCGATGGAAGACGCAGACCAGGAAGACCAAGAGCGAGATGGAAAGAAGCAATTGAGTCTGATCTAAAAGTACTAAGAGTGAGCGACGTTCTCCAGGCGCGGAATAGGTCCGATTGGAGAAAATTGCTGGAAGAGGCCAAAACCAATAGTAGGTTGTGGTGCCCGCCTAAGTAAGTAAGTGATGAGATGTGGTGAATATTATAGTTCGAATTTTGGGAAAGGCATTGCTATTGAAATTGCAGGTGCTATCTTGAATATGGCACTGGAAATTCACCTAAAGAAGGGTCCGTTTGATTTTGAATATTGTATTTTCAGCTTACATTATGTCTCGTTCTCGTATGTTTATTGACCAAGACTTCGCGTCGAATCAACAAAATTCACTCGAAAATTCGACTTTTTAACTTTTTATCCCGAGATATGTACTGTTTGAAACATGAAAAGTAGCCTTTTCGACGCATGTTACATAGCCTATTTTAGGTAATTTCTTAAAGAATTTTCGGGAATTTTAGAGAATTTCGAGAATTTTCGGGAATTTCGAGAATTTTCGGGAATTTCTAGAATTTTCGGGAATTTTCGAGAATTTCAAGAATTTCAAGAATTTTCGGGAATTTAATTCCTAAAATAGGCTATGCGGCATGTAGCATGTAATAGTACATTTCGTACCTAGGACTAAAAGTCTTTTTAGCGTGTGAATCTAATTCGCTAAAAAAGACTTTTAGTCCGTGGTGGCTTAGAATTCATTCACTTAATTTTGAGCAACATCCTTGCACTTTTATTTATTTCTGTTTTTGTGTTACATAACTCACAGCATTAAAGATCGTATACACTAGCTGGTCGCATATCGTGATAATAATCATGACAATCAAACCTGACCCTGAACTTGATATAACTTTCTATATGTAAATACTTCTGTGCTATCGATATCAACAAAATAATTGAACTCTGAACTGAATAGTGTTGGCAGTAGTGTTGGTCAATGTTTAAATAAAATGATTGGAAAGTGAAGAAACGCTAGGCGATACGAAACGTAACGAAAGAAGTACTAGACTTAATGGTAAGTTATCACTGATATTTAAAATAAGGGAATCGATAGTTCCCTTCTTCTTCACCTCAAGTGCGTAATTTTGATCTTCCAAAACTTAGATTCCGTTCGTAGTCACAAAATTATAGTCTTCACTCAACATCTCGATACCATAAAACGTGAAACAAAACGCTCTGCACAAACTCAAAAATGTGACTGACTAATCAAACGTTTAATTAACTGGAATCCATTCAGTCTAATTACTACTCGCGGTTTGGGTGACAATAATTAAATTAATTTAGCACCTAACACAGCCATACAATTTTAATCGTCACACATTCTCTTAACTGATTGCCAGTAGAGATAGGCAAAAGACCTGTACGTGTGCATTCGAGTTAATTCAGTTGTAAGGTTGTGGTGGTCATTATACTACAAAATCTATTTTTTTTTTAACGCACGGTGATTAGCACATATGGCATTAATATACAGTGATAGCCTTATAAACGGGAGTGGAGTAATGATTATACCTACGCTCTCCGATAACGAACTAGGTTTTATATTCCAAAGAAAATACGAAAATTACTCAAACAAATACTCAACGAGTAAGCAAAAAATTGTTTGGTAGAACGAAAATGTTTCTCTTTTAAGACTAAACTGTTGGAAATGTCGGTGCTATGCCGTTTTGCATAATGTCGAAATTTTGAATTGAATATGAGGGTCATGCAATCATTTAATACAATTAGAGCTGAGAACATTCATTTTCTTGCAATTTTTTTTCATTCATAATTCTATAACGAACATAATTGCAAAAATCTGCGTTTACAGAATTATTTTACAACTCAGTGATTTTCATAACGATCGCTGACGTTGCCTTGCATGAAAGAATTTTGATGAACGCTAGATCGCATGATTTATTGGAACTTGTTGCGACTTGCCGTAGAATATTCTTATGCCGGAGATACAATGAATATTCCCGCTTAGCTTTTAAATTTAAAAATTGACATACATGAAGTTCACGAGCGAAGAGAGGGTTGCAACAAAAATTTCCGCTGATCAAGCGAAAAAACATCAGAACCAATACCCTCTATAGCAAACTAACTACATTCATTAAGGTGGTAAAAATGCAACGTAGCCTTTTCATTTCACATGTAAAATTAGAAATTAGTCAACAGTGTATGTGTCTAAAGAAATATTGTAGCATTTTGACAGTATCAAAACGAAGTTTGTTTGCTAGAGAGTGTATTAGCAGAACTCTCATACATTTTCGCGTCGCTCAGAGTTGTATACGGACCTTAAGTAGTCTCTAACACCTGCTTGCCTTTCTAAATACATGAACATTCGCTTTGTATGGGTCTTAATCCATTCATTTTGTGTCGGGACAAAATGAGATCGACGACTTTGCAGAATTATGTGAAGAGAATTCACAACTCTCAAGGATTTATGGCGTCTAGAGCATTTATAACTCGAGCATCTATAAATTTCTTCCTGAGGGAACTGTAACTTTGCCCAACTTATTACTTACGAGAATTTATAGGTCGTATAGTTCTGAAGAGGTCACACCTCTAGAGAAATCGTAGTTATAGCATAAATTGTGTTTACCAAAGATTTTGAAATTAGGAGACAGTTTGATATTAGGAGACAGTTTGATATTAGCAATGAAAGTTTAGAACAGGTATGGTCGATCGGCGAATTCTTCTTAAACGCACTCACATTTTATGTCAAATTTTTATGTCCTCCGGGCGGACAATAGACCATATCTGGTTTACACTTTCATTGGATATTAGGAGACAGTTTGATATGTGTAAACTGTTTGCTTAGTGTAGACTATTTGCTTAGTGTAGACTGTTTGCTTAGTGTAAACTGTTTGCTTAGTGTAAACTGTTTGCTTAGTGTAAACTGTTTGCTTAGTGTAAACTATTTGCTTAGTGTAAACTGTTTGCTTAGTGGAAACTCTTTTCTTAGTGGAAACTGTTTGCTATGTGGAAACTGTTTGCTATATGGAAACTGTTTGCTATGTGGAAACTGTTTGCTATGTGGAAACTGTTTGCTATGTGGAAACTGTTTGATATGTGGAAACTGTTTGATATGTGGAAACTGTTTGCTTAGTGGAAACTGTTTGCTTAGTGGAAACTGTTTGCTATGTGGAAACTGTTTGCTATGTGGAAACTGTTTGCTATGTGGAAACTGTTTGCTATGTGGAAACTGTTTGCTATGTGGAAACTGTTTGCTATGTGGAAACTGTTTGCTATGTGGAAACTGTTTGCTATGTGGAAACTGTTTGCTATGTGGAAACTGTTTGCTATGTGGAAACTGTTTACTATGTGGAAACTATTTGCTATGTGGAAACTGTTTGCTATGTGGAAACTGTTTGCTTAGTGGAAACCGTTTGCAATGTGGAACCTGTTTGCAATGTGGAAACTGTTTGCTATGTGGAAACTGTTTGCTATGTGGAAACTGTTTGCTATGTGGAAACTGTTTGCTATGTGGAAACTGTTTGCTATATGGAAACTGTTTGCTATATGGAAACCGTTGCTTCCCATCCACAAAGTAATAAGTCTTAAAACGTAAGACTACCTGGAAGTCTTGGAAGAACAAAGGAAAGACCAAATGTCAATTAGTTCAGCCATAGCTCTGTTCCTAGCACCATAGAAAATATTTGGAATGGGGTTCGTATTTCGTTCATTAAGCCAGGAGTCATGCTTTCTTCATTAAAACACGCAGGACATGCAAGTGTGGCGTATCCGCACACATGTATCGAAATTTAGAAGCTTTTTGACGTCTAACATAAAGAGTCAATGCTAGGAGCTATGGTACAGCAAGTAATAACTCTTCTGCTTCTCGAGACACTTTTGCATGCACAACGTCTTAGCTCTAAAAAATTAATTGAAAAAATCCCCGTGTGATATGGTTGAGCCAGTTTCAAGTGTATGTACCATATGTGTCTCTCTAATCCTTCATTGACAATTCCCTTCTGGTTAGGCAACCACCACTCGTCAATGTAATACCGGCACTTGTTGCGCTATCTTATCAAATGCATTTAACTCAAAGCCTGTAGCTTCTCCACATAACTAATCCCGTACCGAACCGAATCATTTTCTCATTTCCACACACACCCTTATCTAGCACACAACCATTGCCAAATAACGTTTATCGGTTGAGTAATCTATCGAGCTTTTATACGGGCACAGAAAGGTCTGATCGATAAAATGTTGTGATTTTTAGCGAATTTTGTCATTGGGAAAAGTACGATAATTTCAAGTCATTACATTTTCCATGTCATATTTTAACTATATCTAATTGGGCATCCAATCTTTATTGAAGCGACGGCCCACACACGATATTACACTTTGATAGTCAGATTTTGTCATTTATGCAAACAAAAGATAGCGCAGAGCATTGAAGTGAATCAGGCAATATTATGTGAGTATCTACAATGTAATAAAACATGACAGCATGAATGTTTATGACTTCAAATAGGTATTGTGACATTGAACCACGTAAAAATAGTGATGAATGTAACGTTTGTCACGGGGATAAACTGAAAACAGTGGAAAGTCTTCGGATATCTGGTCGCATAAAATATGGTTAACTGGTAGCACTGGCAGTAATTAATCAATCCGGCACACTGTCACCAGTTCCACTATTCACAAATAAAAGCAACGAAACGAGAAAACTATTTTCGTGTATTTGATCATCATATTCATTCAGTGATCCACAAAAAAAAGAAGTCAATTTATGAATTGCTATTATTTAGCGAACATAATAAACACTCTCTCAATCGACCTCTCTATCCATAAAATTATATCTCGCATTGATAACACCAAATTTAAATTTAAAAAAAGACTTTACCCAAATGTTCAATTAGCTGAGATATGCTCCTATGGTGTAAAATCTTTCTGTGCATATTTTCGTCACTCATTTTTTTTTTTTTTATATAAATCCCAAGTCGGATAGACCGCAACTGCAGTTTAGGTTAACTTCAAAATTTTCAAATTCTAATTCGTTAAATTCATGGAAATTGTATGCCAAGGCTACGCGTCCAAAGAGAATCAACCGAATAAAAAAATACCGAGCCAAGGTACATCAAAATCACTTCAGTTGTAAAAACTACGTACGACTGAAGCAACAGGCAAAATATTTTTTTTACGATATCAGTGAGAACAACAACAACAAAAAACAACAAACTCAATTCACCTGTAAAATGTGTACTGCCGACGAACCGATAAGACGTGGTATATACACCTTATCTTACCTATAAACTTTTATAAATTTTAGTCACACATAAACAATTACACACCGCCGAGCAATACACTTTTGTTTCTGTTGTACGCGCGATGCGCAAACGATCGAATTTTTCAAACAAAAACACACAATTCCGCGATAAACAACAACCCTGTATGATTTATCTTAAATGCGGTGTGTTTAGTCTTGATGGGCTGAGCATAATGCTGATATCCAAAACGTTGACACACATAAATTTCTAATTTCGAGTTATTTTTAGAAAACAGCCATAAAACACCAAAAACACTCATTTAGAATGTAGTACAATTCACCAAATCGACAACATCATTTTTTACTACAAAATAATCATAACCAAAACCCAACCTCTCGTTGACGTCTCATCGTTGACACTGACTCAACTACACATACTCTAAACAGTGAGTGGATTTTGTTCAATGATTTTTGTTGTGAGACGCTTAGATCAGTTGGATTATTGGTATAATTCATTGTATGGAAAGGGACAACATTATTATGTTTATTGCCCAGCAGTGATCGTTTATTGGAGTGGAGAGGTCATTTTTTGCATGAATAACATCAAAATGAGAAAATTTTTGAATATTTTGAAACTAAGCGGGGTAATTTAGAATGAATCGAGAAGAGAGCAGGAGAGTCAACGTGCAATTATAAATAATTCACAGCTGATTTATGCGATTGTAAAAATCTGGGATTGTTTTCATGTAAGCTATAGTTTGTGTAATTTGAACGTACCAGTGTAACCATTAATGCAACAGATGATGTGCAGAAGAAAAATCATAATTCTTTATTTTTCCTTTGATTTGAATGATTCTATGTGCTCGGTTAATTAATTTCATGTGATATGAGTCTTCTTAGATGTTATGTATCTGTTATGTAGACCATGATGTCATCACATTCATCGAAATGTTTTAACAGTCGTATTTAACATGCCAGTTGTGGTATGGCGTTTGCACCATAATTAATCTATCTTTCTTATCTTGTGGGAATACCAATGTTCCTATTCATAAAAAACATTAAAAAAATAAACAAGCGACTGGACTGTCTTTGTTTTGACCTTTCATAGACGGCATCAAGTATAATAATTCAGTTTTAGATGAGTCTTCATTGTTAATTTCTGATTGTTTTCGTCGCTCTCTTCAACTGAAAAGATGTTTGCATCCGCAAAAGGTTATGAATGAATCTATGTGTTACACAAAATGTTGACAAAAACTGTGTTAAGTCGTATCAATGTCGCGGTAAGAAATTGAGATAAGAGATCCAGAGTTCCGACTAACTAGTAGTTTGTAAAACTAACATGAGTTAGGCAGTTCGAATTTAAATGACACAACCAGCAGTTCAAAATTGGAGAAGTTAGCTGATCTTCATATCGTCAAGGGTGTAAGGTTTAGGGAGGTCGTGCAAATGCATATTGCAGATACGAGGGTTGTATCGCAAAAAAACATGGCGGCTATAAGTAACTGAAACTGCATTTCAATACAAAATTTCAACAGAACTGAAACTGCGCTACAATTTTGTATGAAACTGTCTATGTGTGGTTGTGGTGCCATCACACTTCTAGCATGAGCGATACCCTATGAAACTAAAACAAAAACTGAACTAAAATTTAAAGTGATACTGTAACTAGAACTAAGACGCGACTTTAAGTCGCGGCGACTATGATGAATTAGATCTCAAACACGACCAGGAAGGAGTTGGTTGTAGTCGTTTGACAAGCTCTGAGAAAAGTGAGCAGGTTATTTTGATAAACTGCTCACGTTTCTCAGAGCTGGTCGAACTGATACAACCAAATGTGTTTTCTGTTGAAAGCTACCACATTCGTGGTCGGAATTGCGGTCGTATATTTTTAAAAAAGGATTTTGATGGAAAGATATCATCAAAAGTAAACTAAAATCCAGTATTTAAAAATCGCCTTAATGTATGCTTTTCAGCAAAGCACCGATGCCTCTTAAGGGCACTGGATACGCGTAGGAACGTTACTTTCGCGCTACATATTGAGGAAAAATCCTATACATAATTTGCCCTCACCGGGATATTGAACCCGGATTTTCTTGGTGGAACGCAAATACGTTACCGCTGAGCCAACCCGTCCAATTTACATTAGAAATTTTAAAATAGGGAACTTTCCTTCAAAAGACAAAATATTATCAACCTTTTCCTCAGTTGAAATTGGATGGCTTTGTAACAAACAACTGTCGTATCGATTTCATCCATAAAACATGACCTCTGCCAAAGCACCTAGCAGGGTAATAGAGGTTTTTACACGTCAAATAGAGTAGTTTTTTGATACCAATAATACCATTAGCAGTCTTAATGGTAATTTTGCAATGACATTATGAAAAAAAAGGTATGGAAATATTCGCATACTTCGATTAAAGTACTACTTTATTTTTTTCTATTACCCTGCTAGGTGCTTTGCCTCTGCGCGTTGGCGTTGGGGATATATCAGCCTAAAAAGTTTGGAAACATATAAGAGTAGTGTGAACAAAAGAACAATAGATAAGAAGACAATAGAACAATAGAAGCAGGTTTATACAATGTCTATAAATAAATCCTTTATTACATCAGCATTAGTACAAATCTGTCAATTTTTTAAACATTTCTCATCCTCACAATAAATAAAATATTTCATCCATTTTGTCTTCCGCTCTAAACGTCCCCATTACAGCTGCCGCATTGCCTCGTTGAATAGCTATGCTCACTCTTTGTTGAAGGAAAGCCCTAGACCTTGGCTCGTTTGTTCTGATAGCGATCATTTTGCTCAGAGTGTCGAAGAAAATTAAGGCCTCACTGCCCCACGCCCCCATCGTTTCCACCGCAAATGGGACGAAAATGTAATCGTTGTTGATGAGCGAGGCATATTTCAATGTTTTTCTGTGTGCTTTGTCTTCGGCCGCTCCACCTGCTCTCGTTGCGCTGAATCTCAAGTTACTTGGAGCAAACGTGTCCGTACAAGTTGCGTCCCAAATCAAAGTGCTGCCTCTTGACCACGGGATAAGTGTCATGCCGTCCACACGTTTACCATCTGATCGGGACAGACCAGGTGGTTCCAGTTTCGCTGGTATATCTGCTGACACTAACGCCTTCTTAATGATGCTGTTGAGCTCTGAGTGTGTTGCATGTCGAGATACCTTCTTACGACACTTAAGGCCGTGTCTTCCTTTTCGGTCCACCATGTCCCCGCATCTGCAAATGTGTGTCGTGCAAATATCCAAACCCAACCGCAATCCGACGATCACGCGAAAAGCGTTGTTTTCCAGCAACGTCCCAATTGACTTAGACGGCAAAGCGTGTAACCAAGCACCTGATTCCGGGCGTCGAATTGAAAGTAGTCGAGCTTTCTCTTCGTTTCCACTGAACTGTAAATCACGCATCGTTTTCGCAATGACGATGGAACTCCATTGACGTTGAAGTGATGGTATTTCCGGTAAATCGATTTCCGGGTACAACCGGTGCCATTCATTCAAACCATCCTGATAGTCGGCAATTTCTTCTAGGTGTATAGCAGGTATATTTAACATTAAGCTTACCAAAGAAGATACCGAATTCACCGATGACAAAAATGCTGGCAGTGCTGTGTCTCGTACTTTACGAATTCCCACACCTCCACAATTCACTGGTAATGAAGCCTGTGTCCATGTTTCAACGTCCAATTTACTGTTTGTTAACGTTTCCACTGTCGATTTTATGCTGGTGTCAAAATCGTCCATTGAATCTTGAATTGCCCACATTGGCGTTGTTCTTAGCAGGAATATCAATTTCGGCAATGAATAGCAGTTTTTCAAAATATAGAAAGCGATGTGGTAATTGTCCAATTCATCCAATCTCCGAAATAGCCGTTTCAATTCGTCTAATTTCTTTTTCAATACTTTCTTCGACGCGTTGTCTGATATCGGTGCTCCAAGTAAAGTCAATTCGTTTACGACGCATATACCCGGCGAAAGATCCTCGAACCGCCTCACTATTTCATTATCCACTTCGGAACAAAAGTAAATTTCGCACTTTGCCGGGTTTATTTGCAGACCAATGTTGCCGCACTCAACAATGATAGTTTTGAAGTCACGGAGGACACTCTCGTATTCCCCTGCGATTGTTCCATCGTCTAAATAGAATACGACGAATTCTGATAGCAATGCAGCAACAACCGATTGAATCGCCGCACTGAACAAAAGTGGACCGCACGGATCGCCTTGCTGAGCTCCGTTTTGTGATAGCAGTATGAAGTCACCGTAGAACAGCACCGTTGATACCGAGTAACACTGCCACAAGAATCGATAAATCGACGGACAATTCAATTTCATTTCCGTCAAAAATTTGTCGCGATTCACTTCATTGAAAGCATTACGGAAATCGATTTTGAGGATTACTGCTCTCCTGTTGACGTTCTTTTTGATGAAAGTTCTTGTGGCGTGAGCCGCTGCTTCACATCCTCCACGAATTCCAAAACCGACCTGCCTCGGAGCAAACTTTGATGACATGTCATTACGGACTGAAGCACAAGCCATTTTTGCAGCCAGTCGACGAAACGTATTTCCAACTGCTATTGGACGAATTCCTCCAAGTTCCTTGTTCAAAGCACACAGCGAAGCCCCGTACATTATTTCGGTTAATCCGGAGTCCATTTTACCGCGCAGCATGAAATTTGATAAATCGGTGACGGCCTTGATTAGCTTCAAACCTGCCTCTCCGGTTGAAGGTAACGTCAAGTCTTTGAGATGTTGAGGTAGAATTCCGTCGATTCCCGCTGCGGAACCTTTAGGAAAACTTGTTAGCGACTTGTAAGTTTCCTTTTCGGTGACTTGTAAGGGTTGCGTGTCCTTGTCCGGAGGTTCTGGGAATTGTAATGCTGTTGTTGGTGGTGGATGCTTTTCTCTTAAGCGTTGAAATGTCTCAAGCGATTGCGGCGCTAAGGTGTCCGCCGATGACAGCAATTTAACTGCTCCTTTCACATTGCCTTCGGCTATTTTGTATTCCACTCTTTTTGACATCGATATCCCGTTTGACTTTTTCTTTGGTTTAGGAAATACTAATTCCGACTTCTCAATGTTTCCTTTTACAATTGACGCCAAAGACTTATTTTTGATTCTTCACCCGCAAAGAAGTGTAGGAAAATGTGAGGAGTTCTTTCCATTTCGAATCCAAGCATGGTTCAGCTAGACATTCCTCGATGCACTGTGTCAATTTCCTTGCGGCCAGGATTCTAGCACCTCTCGGCACCCTCTTCAGCACTCGAATGTTTCTTTTGCATCTAGCCAATAACAACACAAAATCCTCAAAAGCATTTTCCTGTTCTTTTTCGTTTTCACCGTTGACGTCGATATGTTCCGACTCCAGCATAGGTTTGTGTTGTGCATGCGCTATCGATGTAATTCTGGAAGAGGTGTATTCTTTCACTAAGTAGTACGTTCCTGGCTGAATTGGCGAATCATGTGGCTGGTCAATCGGTCGTAAAAATCGAAAATGCCCTCTAAGGATGTCACCGCTGAACAGTAAGTGTAGCGTTGGTCTCTCGTCTCCGTTATGTGACGAACCGTAATCGAAACACGTAAAATTTTCCTGATCATTTTCTCGAATGATGCAGTAACTAAAATCGAATAGTTCTGACATTGCACACAGCTCTGCTGTTGTGCCGTAGTTACCAGGTGGGGACATATGTTTCGTGTATGCCGATTGAATGATCTCTTCCGTCGCGCCGATATCCGACAGTTCCGCGATACGCTGATGTAGGTTTTCAATAATACTGTCCTTGAAGCGGGTAAAATTTGATGTCTATTGTTCTATTGTCTGTTGTTCTTTTGTTCACATTCTTATATGTTTCCAAACTTTTAATGCTCACCATAACATATGGATCACGTTTGACATTTCATATGGCCTTGGAACAAACCACAGCACTTCTTCCAGCATTAACAATGAATTGACAATTGTCAAATTTAAAGTTTTTAGCAATGATGAGAGCTACCGAATATGATTGTTTGTATAGGTTTCTTCCATCGTACTGTAAAAACAAACTTTGACAAGACGAACACGAACCGATGTCATCCATAGAACCATAACCACAACTTTTTTCCTTTGTTTTTTTTTTACATTTTCATTGTAAATAATGTTAAGGTCATGGCTCTATGGATGACTGTTTGACATTTCATTTCACCTTGGAAGAAACCTATTATTGTATATTGTGTTAACTCATACATCAAAAACGACTCATCTATCTCTATGAGAAAAAGCAGTGCTTACTGTAATTTCATCAGTCTCCGTGGCTGATATCTGGGCAAACCTTATCGTTTAACACCAGAAAGATTTATGATGAAGTATCTAGTTTTTGTTGTATGTTTGACATCACGCAAAACCTGTTCCTTGTATTTTTCACTCAAAACAAGATGTCGCACTCTGTCCTCTTCTCAATAAAACCAAACCAGCATTTTGGATTGGCTTCCACAAGATTAAACAAAATATTTGCGTTTAAAAGTAGTTTAGGGAAACCATGAATATTGAAAGTAGCATGTATTTCCTATAATAGGGCGAGGAACGACCCCCATCCATTTCATCATTTTCTATTACCGTCACATCATTAGATAATAATGTCAACATAAAGTGACATGTGTTTCGTGACATTATAACTCAAAACTCTCATGGTGGTCACAATGCGAAAATATGACAACATTAACACGTGGTATGACTCATTTTCGAACCATGTACGTATATTTATACAACAAATACATGACTAAGACCCAAGACTTTTTTTAAAGCTGCGGACGACAATTAGTATAGGTTTGTTACAAGGCCATACGAATTGTCGATAGAGACATAACCTCATTAATATTTATATGAAAACCGATCCTATATATGGATAAAATCGTGTTCGTTCGGCCAGTGAAAATTCGTGTTTACAGTTACTTGGAACAAACCTAAGGCTGACAGACGACAATAAATATGGCTGCTGTTTTTATGCTGTTGTGATAAGAGCGGTTTGTTAAACGTCGTTTCCTAAAACAAAATAATGAAAACTGCTCTCTCCCTCACTTTCCATATAATTCTAGCGTAATCAGCGAATTATATACGGAGTGAGCTGCGTATAGAACTTTCCAGCGTAAACGTTTTACTATGGGCTAGAACCTAGTCGCTAGGTCGTGATTCTTTGTATGACCCCCATTATTAATTATTTACATTATAAAGCGTGTGCGGCGGAAGCAAAACCATCCGTTATTATTTATAACAGAGAAATATGTTATTAAAGGTTTGTCATGGAAACGACCTCACCCCAGTTGATAAATATTTCGACTTACTGTTAAGATCGTGTTTACTTCATAAGGTCGAGGTTTTTTGTATCCGTGGCCTATACGATTCATCGGATTTCAAAGGCATCAAAGGTCATCAACTTGACAGGAAATGAATCGGCTCACATCGCGTGAGGAAAAACCTCGTGTATACAATTTCATACTAAATGCGAAAAGAGTCGCGGAAGTATCGCTGTCACGAGAGTCTTTGAATAGAATTGAATTTAAGTTAAGTTCGCTACAAGAAAACTAATCAAAGGTCTTCAAAATTGATATTTAACGGCAACATAAGTTCTTGGAACAAAAACGTGCAAAACATACCGATAGATATATCGCAACATCGATTCTAACATTTCACATTTGAGCAGTCGGTGAGTAGATTTGTCTCTATTTTTGTAATTTTTTTAATCCATTCGTAATTCCGATGTCTTTTAATCGAAGACTTGAAAAACTTTTTTTTGACCACCGTACGCCATTATGACAATCATAACCTAACATTGATCACCGCGTTCATTCGCTCGAGGACATTTTGACAAGACGTAAATTATCAGGGCTCCTACTTTAGCGTCAGTATAGAGAGCGTTCGGTTACCTGCCCCCTGAAAATCTAATCGTGCGGGACTTTGTTTTAATGAATTTTTAAACTTAGACGCAAGTTAAAGGCTATTGATGATTTAAACGTCTCTCCATCTACTCGGAAAGACAAAAACTCCGCCAAATTAGATCGAATTGAATCGAGTGAAAATTGACGATTCCGATTGTTGTTCCACTCTGTGAAGATTGCGAAAATGTATTCGATTCCTATGCTCTATTGAGTGGTCACAAACAGATTCTCATTTTTGACCAACTTCCCCGAATTTCTCGACATTTTCACATAAAATTGGTCAGTAAAATTGGCGGAAGTTTGAGAAATCGAATAATTTTTGAAAGTAGAATCCTGTTCACAGATGATTTGGCACACCGGTTTGAACACTATGGTAACACCAGATCGGCAATATTCCTTGTTTTCCGCAAGGTTTTCGCTGCTCTCTGCGAAAACCCCCATTTTTACTTTGAAATTTGAACTGACACGGATTGACTCAATTCAGACGATTTGTTGTTGTTCTTTTCGTTTCTTACGGCTCTTATGAAGAGAAATTCAAATCAAAAGAATTTTTAATTTAATCAAAATGGCGGAAAACTTACACCTCCGCGGCGACATCTCTTTTACTAGCATTTAATTTTTGTCACATAAATACACTGGAAATTTCCACTGGAGTGACATAATTTGCAACAGCTGATATTTCACCAGCTGGTGCTCAAGCTATTGCTTAGTCGATCTATTCACACGCACACACCCTGCAAGTGAGTACATTAAGTGAGTAAGCCTATTGTTTGATAAAACATGAACACCAGCGGTTGTAACACCATCTGCTGTTCGGTACTCCAGTGCAATTTTTGATGAATTTATCTCCCACAAAAGTTTCAAGTGTCTGTTTATCAACTCCACCGCCAGACCAGAGCAAGAAACGATAAGACTGAGCGAGGCGAGTGGTTATAAGTACAGCCCATTAATATCAATAGATTTTAGTTGTAAATTTACTTCCATGTTGAACAACACTGTGATCTGATCAATGAGTTTCATTTTAGCGAGAGAGATTTCACTTCACAAAAGAGCGATGACTAGAATCGACGTAAAACGGAATCTTTTCTACGTACCGATAGAAAGCGATAACAAAGAAATTAAAATCATCGACGAGCAGATGTCCGAAATAATTTCCCAAACGGACGTTCTAGTCTCTTCAAATCAACACTCTGAGATCGACAACCATTTTCACAAAATGGCCCACAACACTCCTCTGATAGGTTCGATTTAAAAAAAAAGAACTGTTGCGTCACGCAGAGCCATCACATTGTCGTTTTGCTGTCAAAAGTTGATAAACATAACCATGATGGTCTCAGTCATAGTGAGTTGTGTTGATATTCCGATCTGACGTTCCGTATTGTGTTCTGTGTGTTTATTTTGTAAATCTTTTTGTAAAAATAATAATTGTTTACGGTGCTCAACTACGGTGTAACTTTCGAGAGACGAACAATTTAAGTAAGAATCCAAAATTGTTAAATTTCATGTAACTCGGAGAGGTTCATAAGTGAAAACATCCATGTGTTTTGCTTGTGTAGTCAGAGAAGTTTGATATTTTTCCCGGTTTGTATTTATATTGAAATCGAACATTTTAATGGTGTTATCGTGGAATCAGACCTGTGCGGAAGACAATTCGTTTCCATTGAACAGTGAAATTATTTACTGAATGTGACTGTCACACACTTGTTGTTTACCATGTTTACCAAAAACAATAGTTGTCCTGATGTGTCTTGGTCCTATTGACGAGTAGTTAATTTGGCGTTGAATGTTCATTTTAGGATTTTACGTCGGTTTATTGGTAATCTGTAATTAGTCTTTGCAAGGACTGGATTCGATACATATCCTGAGATTATTTCCCAGATTGAAAGTCTCGGAATTGGTTCGATTTAACTTCACGCTAACTTTTATTGCATTTTATCGGAAACGAAATCTATCATTTCGGTTATGGGCTTTACATGAATATGAGACTGGTATAGCTTAGATAGCTATAGCCCAATTTTTCGGAGCTTCGAAGTCTTGGGGAATGTTGAATGTCCACGTGCTAAATTGTACATCACTGTCTTGCGTAGATATTTGTTGTTGAGGCTTGTGGAAAAAATGTTTTTCGCCGAAGTTGAGGATAACATCCCACACATCGAAACAACAAACATCGCAGCAAGACGGTGAATGTGAGAAACTGGATTTCCTTTTCTGACCGCAAGTAAACAAACTTAAAAAAAAAAACGTTGAAAATACCTGTAGCGGATAGCTTTGTCTCCAGGTAATCTACAATAGCCAGAGTTGCAGCGCCAATACCAAAAAAACTACTGTGGAATATAATTAAGATTACCTGGAGACAAAGCTATCCGTTACAGGTATTGTCAACGCTTTTTGGTCAGTGTATGACATAGATTACACCACGAAAAAATAAATAAATTACCGGCAATTCCATGAACGATATCATTGTAGTAAAACCAGTTGATTGTTTTGACAGGACTCGAAGCGTTTGCCGATTGAGTTAGACATCTGAAATGTTGCTAACAGATTCGACGAGCAAGTTAAATAATTGCAAGGCGTTTTTTTCAAGGTTCTGAAAGAACCAGGTTAAGACAACTCTGAGTTGTTCACGAATTGAGTTCAGCGGCTGCGAAGCTAGAATAAAGGCAACGTAACAAAAACAAAATTTGCGTGTGGGAAGGGTAGTTATCTCTGATGTTTGCTTGATCAGCGTTCATCTACATTATTGTGTCTACCGTGGATTGAATTTTCTTCGAGAAATATCCTCAGTATTCGATTAAACAATATTAAAAATCCCGTTCATCGCAAGTGATGTCATTTTTCGGAAGAACATCATAATGATTCGACATTCGAATAAACAATCTGATTCTCACGCTAAAACATTTCAAATTTATGACCAACAATATCAACAGTACCATAATGCATCATCAAAATCCATCACATCAATTGCCCATCAAACCAATCTGAAGCGAGTACTAAACCATTTTCCTCGTATCCTCAGGTTCAAGCAAATCAACGAGAAAAATTTAAGATTTTTTTGACGTTGTACCGGTTTACGTGTATGACATAAAATGGATGGAACCAATAAAAATTCCTTTCCAACAGACACTCTATTGAACATTCAAAGGTACAAACAGTAATAATTTTGAAGTTGAAACGGCCTTTTTCGAAGCATTATCTATGAGAGTTTGATAATCGATTAGTGGAATCAGTAGATGAAGTCCGCCTAAACTAACATTGAAACATGGCTTTACACATTCATGCAAGCCCAATAAAATGTGCCGATTGCATTCAGTGTACGTTGTCGATGTATTTTGCTGCTGAAGACCATCTTCGCTGGTGGAACATATTCATTCATGCGGCAAAATATGTAAAAGAGTTGGAAAAGACTTTTAAGTACAGTAGTGCGATCAAAGTAAATGGATTTTCATGTAAACTTTTGCGCACTACTTCGCAAACGTGACGTTTGGAAAATGAAGATCCCACTCCTGTACATAAAATCTTGTTGCTAACATGTGCCTAAACTGGAATTTTACGCTGTGTTAGCACATGTTAGCAAATAGCATTCACAAGAGCAAGATTCCATTCCTAAAATCGGAAGACCAAAGTGCCTCAGAGTACTTTAAGTCCAAAGTCTCTATTTCCTATCAAAATCGATTTCCCCGTCCGTAAAACTTTTTCCATTGAAAGTTAAAAGAGTGTCCAAGTTGAAATGTAAAGTTATCTTTACCACGATAGACGATAATAAGCACGATACCTTGACAATACGACAAACATCAAGATGGAATTTTGCAGCAAAATCTCCTAGGTCGATTTGAGATTGAACACCAATTGTCGAGCCTGTAACACAAGAAAATTAGTTCCATGAAATACTTTTCCAGCTCTTAATTTGAACCCAAAAATCATCCCCCAAATTTTTCTCTCACCATAATTAACGAGTGGTAACATCACTGTGCTCAGATCAACTCCCTTCTCCCAAAGACTCTAAAATGAAATGATTAAATTCAAGCGAAAAACCATTATGTGTTGCAACATCTCACTTTATTTCATTGAATCAAATTCATTTTACAAAAATCTCATTCAATAAATCAATGACTCCGTTCAGTTCATTTGGAATAGCATCCAATCAACGAAATTCAAACTTAACCGCACGAAAATTTCTTACTCGAATTCATGGGCGCCCGACTGCAAACGAAATTCTCCCAGATTTTTTGTTCGTTCCACCAACGAACATCCAATTCGCATGCATACGAAATTAACGCTCGACCCTTTTTTTTCTGATCAGCAGCGGTCCCCAATTTTCTGTAATCAAACGCAAAAAACAAATCCTTTTAATAATTTCAATGCCATGTGAAAAAACACACGGCGACTTCGTCCATTCAACACATTTCGTTGTGAATGAATGTTTGATAACCGAACATGTTGACGTGGAACTTTTCAATGAAACAACACAATAATGAGTTGTGTGTGACTGAATGGTATTTTAAATGAATGATTGACTTTGCTCTCGATTGTTACTTTCTACCGGAGCTGAACACGTGCTTTCTCTTCGCATTTCTTTATCACAAATAAATCCAACATTGATCTCCGTGTACTTGTGGTGAATTCACCAGCCAAAAACAAATGGAGTTATAAGCATCCACAGAGGGTATATAGCGGAAACATTCATGCCACTGTGTATACATAAGAATGTATATATGAACGACGCGCAGTACCTTTTCTGTCATCAATGGCAATACCAAACAACCAACAACTGTATGTGCGCGCATACAGTCCCTGACGTCATTTTGACATTTTGTTATTTCATTCATTTCTCTTTAGTGGTGTGGAACCTCTCCGGGAAAAAATGTGCTTAAGGTTTTCACTTTAAATTCGCTAAATTTTGTTGGAAATCGGTTCATTTTATCATTTTAAATTCAATCCGATTATTTGTAAGTAACAACGCAACAAGAAAGTCATTTAAGTTTTGCTATAATCTGTCCGTAAAGCGTAGTTTCACCGACTTTTTTCCTCACGAATGTTATCGCACACATTTTGTGGTGAATACGCATGGTATTAGCCAAACCGCCATTTTGCGATGATGGAAGTGTCGCCATTTTGTGATGGTCGGGAAATAGACACTTTCTACCCCGAACAGTCACTTTTGTTTTGAAATTTGGTTTTATAACTTATTTCAATCGAAAGATATTTTTTCCGATTAAATTGCCAACAAAGAAAACATTGCCGGAAAGAGAGTCGATTAACTCACGATGACAATTTGTTGTTTCTGTTGTGTGAATGAATGAAAGTAACACGTAAGAAATTTCCGTTCATTTAAATGTTCATCAATGATGGATAAGGCGAAAATGTGTTCGGGAGTTTTGTCAATTGAATTTTCGTCCGAAAGATGGCAATTTAATGAAATGTTAATGAGAGTCGATTAGGAATTTCAATGTCTGGTGTATCGCCATGAGATCTGGAAAAAAATGTTAATTCTTCGCATGTTGATCGTTGAATTGGTTTTTTCGTTATCAATTGATGAGCGGAGAATGTTTTAAAATAAATAAAATTTCGGCTGACCTCCTGTGCGATGGATTTTCTTTTTTGTTACTCGAAAATAAAGATCGAAGTTCGGCACAACGAAACCAAAGTTCTTTAAAATCTCGTGAAGATTATTTTTTAGCTAGCAATGGCAGGTAGGGTGTTGAGGAACTATCATCACATCCGAAATTATTTTAATTTTTTTTAAGGTTTGTCTTTAGATAGTTCGGCTCTGACTGATTCGAACTGAAATCCTAAGTTAAGGTCAGGGGTGTCAATTCACCTTTTTTTTTGTAAATGAGGCGCTGCCGAAATAAAACAATTTTTTTCTCGTCATTCAACTCCAAGGGATAAACGACTCCGGAGACGGAGAATCTGAAAATCTCATTGTCTTCAAACTCAATACAAAATCAGAGAATCATGTCACACCCGTTTCGGAAGTCATTTACCCCTCGCATGCATTACATTGTCCTTCAACGAAAATATCCGACATCGTCATGACTTTCAGATATGTCAGGCGACCATACCGTCTGTACAAAGTCCGAAGTGTAAGCTAAAAAACAATTTTCTCTATTTCCTCCATTTGCAGAGATCCCAATCAATAGATAGTCTCAATAATGCGAATAACCAGAAAGCAGATGAAAAATTTCGTAGCAAAGCAGACCAATCTAGCCAGAAAGTATTCCTATTTGAAGAAGCCACGTTACATCCTTCAGCTGCAACTGACGTTGAAGAAGCATCGAGTCGTTTTGCTGTTCAATCAATTGCGAATATTTGGTGTGAAGAGCAAAGACGACAAGCAACGGCAAAGACAGTGTTCGAAGCGATTCCAAAAGAAGTGCCATGTACGAAACAAATCGAAAACCGGTGATGGGAACAGTTCCCAGGCACCGAAACCAAAATCTAAAGCTCAAATCAATAAAGCAACCGATGGTGGAGAGAAAATTGATGCGCCGAGCGAAGCTGTTGGTTCGTCAGCGACTGCTACTGTAAGCGTTCGATGACTCGTCTGGCATCGCATTTCCATTAATCGGAATAAATTTTATTGTTTCAGCAATCCGAAACAATTGAGGCGAAAAATTCCACAGATAACATGAGAGTGTTCGGCACGCCCGAACGAGATGAGGCCAAATGTGTTCCTGCAACGGCGGAAGAAGTTAACGAACAAATTCGCGAACAATTAAAATTGTTACAGAGCGGCAGAAGATCGTCCATATCTTTACTGCCGAGTAGCGGTAACACGACTCGTGGTAGTTCGGTCATTGGAGCAAAAACACCGAGCTGTACTAGTACGCCATCGTATAGTCGACATGCGTCTTACTCTTCCTTGGAGGGTGATCCAATTAGGTCAACCGATGGACATGCAGCGAAATCAACTACTGCAGCAACATCAGCACAGACCATTTGCAATCAGAAGCCAAAGTTTATCGATTCTTTGATCAGCAAACTGAAAACTCAGGGATTGAATTTACCAACGTCAACCAACGACGAGAATCAGTCACCGAGCACACAATCATCACCAGAAAAATCGGCACCGAATCCACCACCGCAAAAGCCGTTGATCGAATATGAATCCACCATCGATAATGCCATCGATGACAGTCGACTATCCGATCATTCAACGTCGTCTGCGGATGGTTTTCTCGGATTCAAAGAGGACGAAGCGCAATTCGAACGGCCCAACATTCCAGGAATGCTACCGACTCCAGTGGTTCGGAAGTCCAAAGGTGTCAAATCGGCATTCGTCAGCGAAGAATTGGACAATTTTATGAAGGAGAATGCCCTGGACAATAATTCCTATCGAACGGCACCGCTGAAAAAACGACACGATGAAGCAATGATGTACGCTGAGGCTGAACCGCCGAGTTTACTCTGTCCGCAACTGCCGAGTGATGTGGAGAAACCGCGAACGGTTGCCGAAAAACGACAACTGCTCGAACGTAAGGCCGACATTAAGTACCTGATGATTGAGAACGAATCGACGGTGTACAGAGAGTTGCGAAAACGTGCCAAAGCCGGTCCGGTGCCCAACTACACGCTCATCAGGAATATTCAAAAAATGAACATACCATTCACAAGGGACTGTTGGCGCGCAACGTGCTGGTGAGTTTTACTTTCGCATGGGTTGGGTTTGACGGGTGTGGTTGATATGAGACATTCACAGTCGAATCGGCTAGTCATTCGGTTCAGTAATTTTCAATTTTATTTGCTACACAGGCTGAACACACCAAATGGACGTTTCTACTATCAAACCATCCGAGACAATGGTAAAGATGTGAAAGTAATGGGCGGTCGGGGAAACAACATCGTCAAAGAACTCGTTCAACTGAAGCCGATGAACAAGAAAAGATTCGCCCATCAGGGATGCAGTAAGACGTGCAGGCTCATCGGCAACATCAAAATCAACGGTCTTGACGAACTGATTACCGAAACGACCAATCAAAATTCAGAGTCGTCATTTACGGCCAAGAAACTGAATACTCTGTCCGACGGCTATTCGTTCCAAAAGCCAGGCCCATTGTCACTGAAGAAACTGAATCCAATCAAATCGTCTATCGATGTTGAATTGGGACCCCTGGAATTGTACAGTTTGCCAACCATTCAGTTGGAAGTGTGGCCAAAACTGGATCATCCGTTGCCCGAAGCCGTTCATCCTTACCTGAAACTCGCATTGCCGTACGAGAACATCACACCCGAGTGGGCCGAATTTGCTCTATCGACATTAAAGCAAGCCACTCCTCCACCCAGTCGCCGCAAACGCAAACGAACCACAACAGAACCAACCGTCGATGCTAATCGATCGTTTACCTTTAACATTCCGTACATGAACAATCAAAGTCGAATTTTGGTGCGGAAGCGCCGGCAAATGGTGCCCGTCAAACTGGCCAAACTCAATTCCATCAACGACAATGAGAAGGCGGAACTGAGCTTCATGAAAGATGTGGATAAAAGTGATGAAGTTGCTGTGACTGTGGCCGATGTTCTCACCGGTATGATTGATTCGGTTGCGTTGTCATTGTGTGAAGCGTCTATGGTCACAGACGATCCGCAAATCGACTATGGCAAAGTGGATGGACAGGTGGAGAGTGGTGATGGTAAGACAGTCGGAATGAATGCGGTCGATGGGAAGAATAAAAAGAATACACCGGGCGGGAAGGTTGTGTAAGTGGAATGCTTTCTGGGACGATTGGTTGGGCGGAATTTTAATCGGACTTTTTCTTACAGGAAAGAACTGAAGAAGCTGAATGCCAAGATCATTCACGGATTCGACGATTCATGGGTGAAGAAAGGTAAGACGCTACAATGGATGCGACTGGACGACGAAACCTAATTGTTCCTTTCACTTTTCAGAGGAATGCCGAAATGCGTTTTGCCGGCTCGGTTGCATTTGTGATAGCCTTCGTGGCGCCCAAACCTATTCATATCACTGTAAGGAGGTAGATTGCATGTTTCAATGCAAATGTCCGAGCAGTAAAGTTAACACCAGCACTTTCGTGAGTACAATTCCTTCGCACAAACATCCCAATAAACTGCCGCCACCCAAACACCAAATTCTTTTCATTCCACCCGAACAGGAAAGTGCCGTCCACAACAGCGACATAAAACAATATTGCGATCGTATGAACGCATCGTTGGCCAAAGAGGAGAAAGACTTTACCGCAACGGTGGTGGTGTCCGAAGGCAAAACGATCTACGTGCCGACGTGGGACGAAAAGAAGAAACGACTGAAGAAGGTGCCAAAACGGCTTAGCGATTGCGTTCAATTCGAAAGTGATTTTGTACATCGTGATTTGTCCGAAACGCTGTTGACCAAAGAGGAGAATCGGATGCGTGCATCGAAACCGGAAAAGGTGGAACGGGTGGACGACCAGGTGCTGACGTCGAGTAAGAATGACATGGTCAAAAGTATGATCCATGTGAATGTCAACGTTGAACGTCTGGATGCGTTGGACAATTTGGAGCCCTTGTGCATGATTCACGGACTGTACAAATGTTTTTGCAAATTTCGGGCGGTCGACGGACGTCGTTTCGAGTTCAGCAATTCGAAAATCGATGTCATTGAACAGCCGGTCTACACGAAAAAGCGACAGTACACATTCGAGCGAAACAAAGACGAACCGGCCAACAAATACATGGCCGCTGCCGACGAAGACCTGGACTATTCAACAACGTGCCGTCGTGTGCGTGTGGTCGACACCAATCATCAGAAAATCAAAAATCGGGTTCGCTTGGAGACCATACGTCGAAAGATCAAAACTATCGAACGAGACCATCCCGAACGGAAGCGACTGCTTGAGAATCGTATTAAGCGATGCATAGCCATGCCGGAGGTTGGTCAACTGGTGACAGTACCTGATGTCCGCGACGACAGATCGGGAATGTCGAATGCGGAAGTGAATAAATCCAGCCATTCAGTGGAATCGGATGTTATGGAACAGTCAAGTTCGGCGGATGTCCGGGATTCAATCACAAGCGATGCCAATGCGACCAAATACCGTTCCAGGTTCAACAACATTATATGCAAGACAATGCAAGGAATCAGTCAGAAATTGAAGTCAATGACCAGTCTACCCAGTCCGGTCAACAAAGCTTTCTATTACATGCAATGGAAACATTTCCTCTCCCACTTCAATGCCGATCGCATCTACGTCTGGGAAGTGCAGCTGAATACCAAAGAGGTCTTGCTTGTCGTTACCGATAAGAACATCATGCCCATCGTGTCAAATGCAATGTATGTGATCAATATAAAGGCTGTGTCGACGGAACGACTGCCTCTGCTGCCGAAATTGATCAAACTCGGTGTGGAAAATGAAGAAACGGACAAACTGTCGGTCTTACTGTTTGGCATATCGAACTATTGGCGAGTGCTCGGCTGCACACATAGCAAGAATGATTTCATGAACGATCGCGTCATTGCAGTGCCGACACCCGACGCAAATCCAGCCCTTGCATCAAAAATTTCATCCTTGTTCAACGACATGGTTAAATTGACGGCACAGAACCGATCGAAGCCGTCGGCACATCCATCCAACATTTGCATTCGCAAACTGGATACGTCTAACATCGACAAAATCCAGCTACCGATTCCGGTCAACGAAAATCAGCGCTGGTATTTTATGCTGTCCCTGGCCAACGATTTTTCGCACATCTACGTTCCCGCCTGGAAGCAATTCATCAGCCACAAAAAGATTATGTTGGCCATTGACCACGCAAAGAAGACTCAACAGACCGTTCAATGGGGACCGGATAATCTGTCGCCGCAGGTGTATGTGTCGCACAACTCCGATATGAAACTGTTCTTTGGTCCTATGGTGAAAAATGAAACGCTGAGCCTGCAACTGCTCCAACAGCATGAAGGCAAAATGATACAACGCGAAGAGTATCAACGGATGACCGAACAAACGACGAACGTGAACGTAACCGTCGGTACATGGTTGTACATGAAAGACGATCATAAGATGGTCGGTGATTTTACACCGGATAACCCAAAGTTGCGAACGTATCCGCCGCAATCGAAAAACCCCGCAATGAAACCATCGACGTCCACGTCGCTGGGATTTATCCGGTTAAAACCATCAACCGTTACCAGCAAAACCATGAACATCACGCTAATGTCACCCACTTCATCGGAAGGTTTCTCGAATTGTACGACGTCGACGCCGGCAGCATCAAGCTCAAGCAGTGTTCCCAGTTCGGACCTTGTTCGACAGTTATCACTCGGACTGCGTGCCAGACCAGCCAAAGCATTGAATAAATCGAATCCGGAAACGGGCTCAATCAAAGTTGTCGACACAAAACTGTTGATGTCGCCACAGTTCCTTGGAGCGTCATCATCGACCCCGACAACATCTACTGCACCGACTTCGACGATTCAGTCGAAACCCATCACACTGACCCTTACGAACAGCATGCAATCGAACTCCGATTGGAAAGATGTGTCGAAAGGTGTGCCGATACGAGGCCGTCGATTTACAACGTTCGTGTCGAACAACAAACCGACGTTGAAAAGGATGCTGCAGCAGCCCATCGGTGACAAACCATCGCCGGTAGACAAACCTCTGACTTTGAATGTTCAACCGGAAATTAATGCAAAACCAAAATCAATTCCGTCAAGCATTCGAGAGCGGAGATACACAACCATCGTGTCGACTGGTGGCAAGCCATTTTTAGCGAAAAATCAGTTTCAAAGTGTCAGACCGCCGGTGAATGTAAAGAATTTTGAATTGGTTCAAAATCCGGGTAATAAATTGACCCTGACACCGATTCCAGTGAAAGAGTCTTCCGGTCAAGTGCTGCTAAACAGACCGGTCATAATCAAAAAGATAGATCCTGCCCATTCGGTGACACTACATCGAAGCAAGTCCATCGACCTGTTAAATCCGCACAAACATAGACCACTCTCACCGTCCAATAAACAATCAAACATTCTGCCAGTAGCGTCCACATCCGTTGCCGGAAGACAATCATCCGCTCCCATTGTGGTCATTAAGCCATCAAATTTCAATTTAAATTTGCCAGCCAAGGTGTCCTCTGCGTCGATCGCCCTGGATGGAAAATCGTTTGTTTTGAAGAAGAGCAATCATCCGCCGCCCACATTGCGATTGGTGCCATCGAACATAAGAAAATTGGCGAACAGAAATCCGATAAAGGTCGAAACCGAACCGACACAGTTGACTGATTCCGATGATGAATCGACGCCGAAACCACAAGCCACTTCAATGCCATCGGAAACCAGTCAAACCGTCAACGGTTATTTCATCAGTCAAGTCGAGGGTCTGGGTAAAATCATGGCCAAAAGGTTATTCGCTGCCTATTCGCTGAATCTGCCTGGCGGATCGAGAGTGTTCCGTACGTTCAAATTCTGCGTCGACTATCTCAATAAGACGTAAGTGTGTTACCGTTTCGGCGTCATCTCGATTGCTCATTCCAATCCTTTTTTCTTTGACCATGCAGCTACCTGAAGGACAAAATTTTCGCGATGGTGCCCGCAAATCTGATGATCGAATGGAAATTCGTTGTTAATGAAAGCAGTCATGCGGCCTATCAACCGCATGATGACAGTACCTTACGAATGTCAATGGTGAGTGGGAATTGGCTTGTGTGGCACATATGTGTTGCTTTGTGAAGTGATCCATCCGGTGAGCTAATCATACTAATGACCATTCTCCCTCTAGGTTCTAACCGAAACCGAACTGATCGATTTGAACAGTGACTTCCATTCGAATGAACGGTTTCCGCTGGAACTGCGCCATCATTTGTTGGTGTTACGGTTGGCGCACACTTGTATGACAAATTCCGAGGCACGCCACAAATCCGGACTGGATATTGTACGAAAGGTAGGCTGTGCTTTGCATTTCTTTGGAGTTCCTTTTTACCAATTCTTTTTCATCGTCGTTCAGAGTGAGATTGTTATAAACGGACTCAAAGGTGAGAATAAGAAGCTGCACAACAATCTGAGAGCGTTACGGATTGAGAAGCGATTGAACATTCTGAAATTGAATGAATTGAAGAAACGGCATGCTGCGGATGCATCGAATGGAACACCGGTGGTGGAGCAGACAAACGAAATTATTACCATTGATTCGGAAGATGAATGAAGCATTGTGTTGGTCGGGAGTTTTTTTTTGATTTTTTTTTTATTTGTTTTGAACGATATTTGAACTATCATGTTACAGTCACGTTTCACTATTTATTGTTACGCTCCCCCTTTATCAAAAGTTGTTAGAATTAAAAAGCCGATGGAACTTTCGCTGTGAATAAAAAATGAAATTGTTTCCTATTCGACCGAACATTTTTCACCGACTCCAATACGCAAGACCGCGAAAATCCAAGTGGTCAAGTCACGAGCTATCGAAGAGTGTTCCCAATGAAACGGAAGCAAATTGTATCTAAACTTTCTGCTAATCGACAAGGTGAGTTGTGTGAATGTTAAGACCGGGCGCCAATGTTATCTCAACCAGCAATGATACTTAAAGGTAAGCTTGAAACGGAGTCAGGTCATGCCGGCCCGTATTGCGATTGATCTCCTGATTTACTGAACTGTTTGGAAGTAGATCTATTCACTAGCTAGTGTCATATCGGGTTAGCCCGACTTAAAACCTGCAACCAAAGCGGTGCAACGTCTGCTTAGTTTTTTGGTAATTTATTTTCTCCTCATTTCACACTTGCATCGCGTCCCCTTCAGTTATTATCAAAATGTGTAGGAAAATGGTGAGCAACTGATTTCTTGGATGAAAATACAATGCAAGCTTTAGGCTCCAAACGAGGGGTAAATATTCGTAGAGAATCCTTCGAACATCCTCCAAAATTTATTGAAAGAAGGTCCATACAAAATTCTCAAGAGGATCACAAAAAAGAAGAAAATCCTTGAAAAATGTACAAAAAAAATCCTCTGAAAATCCATCCACAATCAGCGCTACAGTCAATAAAAAATCCACTGAAAATCCTCGGAAAACCTTCTCTCATCGAAATTTAAATATATTTTGCCCCTTGGCTCGGAGTGTAAACGTCTTCATTATTCGGTAGCGTTACAAATTGACACATGTGTTCTGATTGCTACCTGTAGCCGTTACCAAATAAATGTCCTGAATATGTCCTTAATGTTGACCAAATTTTAGAATTTGTCCTGCCTTATTTCAGGCGCAATAAACATGTACTAAATTGGGAAACGCTGCATTTTAGTAACTAGATGAAGTTGTGTATTTGTCGTGAATGTGTTTATGCCAAACAAATGTCCTTAATTAGTCCTATTTTTTAGACAATGAAAACTTAGTAGTATGACAGTTTAGTAGTACAAAGTCGAAATACTACTTTTTTGGTAACAACATGTTGTATTTCCCATATTGATTTTAGTCAATTTAATTAGTTAATTAGTTAAGGACTAATTGAGGACATTTCTTTAAGATAATTTTTATTAAATAGCCTCAATATAACTTACACACACACTCCTCGGGGAGTGTGTGTGTAAGTTGTATTGAGGCCATTTACACAGCCCTATTTTTAGAACTCATTGATGTAGTGCTTTTAGTACAAATTTAAATTCTATCGTTAAATGCCTTTCAGCTTAGTAATAGTGTAAGATCCTATTAGGACAAATTGAGGACATTTCATTCTGACTAGAAATTATAATTTTCAAAGCTTTCAAAAATCGTGTTCAAGTTGATTTGAATGAGTCATTCCAGAAGCATGTTACACTTAATATCGAAGTGGATTTTGATATGACAAATTGAGGACATTTAATTAGGCTGAATAAGTATTTGCAGTGTCGTTACCAAAAAAGTAGTACTACTAAACTGTCATACTGCTAAGTTTTCATTGTCTAAAAAATAGTACTTATTAAGGACATTTGTTTGGCATAAACACATTCACGACAAACACACAACTTCAGCTAGTTACTAAAATCCAGCGTTTCCCAATTTAGTACATGTCTACTGCGCCTGAAATAAGGCAAAGGCAGGACGAATTCTAAAGTTTAGTCGGACATTAAGGACATATTCAGGACATTTATTTGGTAATGGCTACAGGTAGCAATCAGAACACATGTGTCAATTTGTAACGCTACCTCATTATTCGTCAAAATCAAATGTTTTAAAGTATGATGACAAATCTTCCACTTCAACAAAGTGAATCCATGTCATTTTGGACAGTTTATCAACCCTATTGACTGTTATGATGAGATAGAAGGATCAGTTAATCAGACCAGTAAGTGGAACCAGTGGATAGACTGTTATAATGAGAGAAGAAAGATCAGTCAATCGGACCAGTTTGTTGAACCAGTTGATAGACTGTTACGATAAGATAGAATGAAATATAATAAAAAGACCACTTATTTTAACTTGTCCTGTTGCCACAAATTTTTATGCAAAAATGCAACGACAAGTCGGTCGTAATTTGCATAAGAAACCTGACCTGACGAGGGTAATTTCAGGTAGGAGGATCGATCAAGCATGTGCGAAACTACATTGACAAAATGTACGAGACCATTCAGAATCTATATGAAGAGCGTTCACTTCACATGCTAAACATTCCACTGTAGCCTATAACATATTTTCATGCGCATTCTAACCGCCTTCTTAGGGTTTAAAAATCTAGTCTCACGCCGCAGAAGGTGTGACCGGTGTGACCAGTGTTTAATTTCTCAAACATTAAATTGACGTCCCATCAGGACCATATTGTTTCAAGTGAACTTTTGTCAGTGTGATATCGTGTTTTGTTCATTGTTTAATTTTGATTTTTTTGTTTTTACGAATTTTGATCATTTTTCTCTTCAATTGGTTTATTGAAATAGTTCAGAAGATGAGAGTGTTAGTTCCACGGGTGAGTTTTTCGCAAATAACCGCATCTTAGACTCAAATTTTGAGTGTTTGCGTATGAAAGTAAAAAGCAACCTCAAACAAAAGTGCTTCCGGGAAGTTCGATTTTTCATGGTTGGTCGACAGAATTTTATAAAAATTTATTTTTGAATGGATCAAAATCGTTGTGACCAAAACACCCAAACTGTACATCTTCCATGGTTATCAACGACTTTGGGGAAACTGTAAAAATTAAAAAAAAATAATTCTTTCTTCAAACAGGGAGAACGTGCTCCAATCACAAGCTCGATGCTGGTGGAATCTCACCACTCGAAGGGAGATTCTGACGATGCTGAAGGAATTCGCGAGCAAAATCCTATTGCCGAATTTTTGGATCAAATAGAAAAGATGCAGCGACAAAATGACCAATTCAACGGCACTGTCGGATCAGCAGATCTCCTCTCCAATTTTGATGGAGACGACAATGACTTGCTACGAAAATTCGTTTCCGAGATGGACGTGACACGTCCCGTAAATGACATTTTAGATTTGATGATTTTAGATTTACAGAAGCAGTTGCATAAGTTCACTGTGATTCAACAGCAGCAGTATCGACAGAAATTGCTGGAAAAAGAGGAGCGGGAAATGCAAATGCAGGCACAGGTGAGCTCAGATCTTTAAACTTTGCAAGTCTTTGTAAGTCTTACAGTTTTAACACAATTCGCTTTCGTAGATAGCGCAAGAAGCAGCAGCCAAAGAAGCAGAACGTATTCGAACGCAGTCAGAAAATGTCGAAACTGAAATTGTTTCATCGGATAATCTACCACCACTTTGTGTCTCGAATCGACCGAATTCCCTTGACAGGTGTGTGAGTCAATGTTCGTCACTGCAATCGATTCGAATTGAAAATGACAAAATGGTTTCAGACTCGAGAGCATGCAGGCACGTTCGCGACAGTGTAATCAGAAACGCACGATTACGCGATCGAATGACAAAGTTGCGGTCGATACCGAGCAGACTCGTCAATCGAAAAAATTGTCGCGACCTCCAGGTCAGACTGATCGAGTAGATAGATCCGAAGGTTCATTACGGAAGAAGAAGCAGGTAAATTTCGACGGAATCAGTTTCCGTTCAGAGTTTTTGTCTTAAGGCCAGGTTATGCGTCCTGACATATGTGCGATATATCGGACCATAACCTGGCCTTAAGGCCAGGTTATGCGTCCTGACATATGTGCGATATATCGGACCATAACCTGGCCTTAAGACTTAAGTCTAATTAACAGCAGCCACTGCAGCTGGTCCAGACATATAACCTCACTGTTTCTTGGGTGTTTATTCGGTTTTACCACTACCACGCCGACCTATGCCTATTTAACTGTTGTAAACGCGTATAATGAACAGAAGTTGTATGAGTGGACCAGCGGTCAGATGCAACAAATTGTGACACTTTGGTTGGAGTTAACTGTATCTTTCGAATAGATTAGATTTCAGTTCTCAGCTTGAAATAACTTTACCATTTTAAACGTTTTTGAAATTTGCATACCTTTCTCCGAGATGTTTGATTCGTTTTTTGAAAATTTGTCGTCTCTCAATTCAGGTACGTGCAAATATACGCGTGAAAAGGGGTAATGTAGCTGCTGAAAAGGATCCCATCGTTCGTGGAAGTAAGTTCTCATTCCGAATAAGTTTTCAGCTGAAATGCAAGTCAATAAAGTCAACAATCCTCATTTCAAAGAATCGACAACGTACTCATGTGCAGAGTGTGACAAAGAATTTAATTTCAAATGGCTACTGATCAGGCATTTAAGGATCCACAGTGGTAAGCTCAATCTCGCGGGAAGAATGTCTGCGATAAAATTTAAAAACTTTAAATCTGGTCTGTAGGTGAGAAGCCATTTAAGTGTGAGGAGTGTGGCAGTTCTTTCAGTCAAAAAATCACTTTGACTGCTCACAAGAGAATTCACACAGGTGAGTAAAAAGACAGAAATTTTGTCCCGTTCTGATAGAGAACCCCTGCGATAAAATTCAAACTTTAAATCTGGTCTGTAGGTGAGAAGCCATTTAAGTGTGGGGAGTGTGGCAGTTCTTTCTGTCATAAATTCACTTTGACTGCTCACAAGAGAATTCATACAGGTGAGTAAAAAGACAAAAATTTTGGACACTTCTGAGAGAACCTCTACAGAAACAATTGAATTTTCAAAATTTGTTTCGTAGGTGCGAAGCCGTTCGAATGTCGGATTTGCAATGTAGCTTTCAGTCAAAAGCCCATTTTATCTCGCCATTTATTGATACACATGAGTAAGTTGCTGATATAAATTTTCACTCAAAACAATTTGCGATCCGAAATCATTCACCGTCAAAATTTCCACTTCAGATGAAAAGCCATTCAGTTGTGACATCTGCAAACAATCATTTCGGCTGAAGGGAGTTTTATCGGATCACATGAACATTCACAGTGGTAAGTTCATAACTCTCCGAAATTGGAGTTCCTGAAATGAATTCGAAATTTCGATTTCAGGTAATCGGCCGCATAAATGCAACGTATGCCAAAAAACGTTTCGGCAAAGACAAGGTTTATCCGAGCATCGAAAAGTCCACGCCGCGCCGAGGAAGAAGAGTAGCCGACCGATACACAATTTCTGAAAGAAGTCCAAAATTTCAGATTTATTCAGCGAGAATATTGAAACGACATTGCGAACGAAGTAATTTTTCGGTGAAGGAGACGGTTTCTGTGAGGATCTTTATTTCTTGATTTTTTTAAAAACTTTGTTTCGTCGTTTGTAATGGTCCACTTGAAGTATACGCAGACTGTGCCTATCAGGTACATTTGCTTTGTTTTCTGAATAAAAATGTGTTTTTACTACGTGATTCCCATCTGTATTCTCAAAACACCTCGAACATCATTCATTGATAAGAGCTAACGGCTCAGACTATGGAACGTCATGTGGTAAAGCCATTGGTTTTATGAGGGGGAGTGGTCATGCAGCACTGCTTCCAGCATGAACACTGAATTGACAAGTGTCAAATTTGGAGGTCTCGTCAGTTATGAGATCTATCGCTAAAGGATGGCTTGTATTGTATGTTTCAACTCATATAATGAAAACAAGTCATTACAAGGAGCAGTACTGTGGTTACGTTACACCCTTGTTAGGAATATCCGGAAGGCAGCGATCTCGAGTTCTGTCAAGAACAAAAACGATAGAAATGTTGAAGTGTTCGCTTTAAAACACAAAATTCACTCTCGACTCTCTACTCCTTCATAGACCAATTAAGAGAAGCTAAAGTTTTTGAAAACGAATGGGCTAATATCCGCCTAGCTAGAGCCAGGCAAAGGATAGCATTTCTATCTGTCAGAAGTTATCCAAACATTTTCTGTCTCTTAACGGGAAGATCATTACCTAACCCAATCTATTCGATTTTCACTCTAAGGATTTCGTATCGGGATGGCTCGTGATTACGTACTAGCCTTCCAACAAAATTATATCGCATTGGTAACGTGTCCTACAGTTCAAGGCTATAGACTGTTGGTGATTTATTAGATACGCGGGAACACACAAAACAGAATTCATCTACTATGAAATTGTCAAATTTGAGAATCCAAGTCCATCTTCTATGAACATGTCAAATTTTGTGTGTGTCACCCGAGTATCTGTATCTGATGCGTGACCTCCCCAAAGCTTATAGCCTTGCTACAGTTCACTCAATCTTCATAACTTGGGTATAGTAGTTGCAGTGCGTTTGCAACGATGTATGCGTATACACACTGAATGACTCGTATGACGTAACCCAAATACGACGAATTTGTGTGCATATGTCTAGCCTACATTAAGGCGACATATCGATCAAACTTGGACTTTCCTCAAAGAGTATTTACATACTTCAAGGCATGGTTTGGGAGTCACGTGAAGAGGGTAGCCTATAGATAGAATTTGTACCTATTATTTATCTTGACCATGAATTCGAACATGTTTGTAGGAGTGAGTGAAACAGAATGAGACAAGGCGAAACAGAAAAACGACAAATAAGTAATAAGGATCAGTTTTACCTGAACCTGTTTTGACCCGAATCAGATTCAATCAATTTTGACCTGATCCGAATTTACCTGAAACCTGAATATCCTGAAACCGCACAGGTTCACCTGTGAATTTGTATGACAATTTCGGGTCATCTGGAACCTGAACCTGACATGACGATGTTCAGATCAGGTTGGTTCTCTGAAAGTTCAGGTAATTTTGATTTCTGATCGCAGGTTACCTATTCCGATCTTTACAAAAAGTCAATTTCGATTGTAGGATCGATCTAGAATGTACGAAACTAAATTGACAAACGGTGTGAGACCATATCCAGCATGTATATATCGATACCTACTTGCGATTACCTCGTAACGTCATCTTTGTTGAGTTTTGTTGATTTTGTAACCGCGTTGAGATACTAATGACGGTAGCTAGCTGTATTTTGTCGATTTTTGTTTTTAAAATAATTTTTATGATATTCCAGATTTTTTGTTTCCACTAAGTTTTTTGTACGCGAGAAATGAGATGAAAATTTCCTTTTTGTAATGATGTAAAAAGTAAAATTGAAAAAACAATGAACTCTGCTCATAATCTCCCACGAATTCAATTATTATTTCCCAGTATGTAAAAATATTAATAATTGAACTAAATCAACGCACTTCAAATAAAAGTTCTGCGAATTACAGCTCCCGAATATAGTACAATTTTGTCCAAATTTTTTATAGTGCCAAAATTTGATTGATACACTATCCCGGTTCAGCCAGTACTCTATTTAGAGTATCACATGCTTGAAGTGCGTTGACTAAATTACAGAACTGTATCGGTGCAATCCGTTTTGATACCATCAACGCAAACTATTACAATTAAACAATAAGTTCCAACACACCCACACCAATGTAAGTTTAATTGAAACCAAATTTGAGATTGATCAATACAAAATCAGCTTTAATTACTATCAGATTTTGGTAAGACTCTGTGAAAAATGTATTTTAATTAAATTAAATTCCACATAAATATTGTCAGCGTTTAATTTCACGTAATTTTCTAGATCAATCTCATTGTAGTCTTCATTCATCTAAGAATTCGTTTTTTTTTTCAACCAAAAATTCATTGCGGTAAGTTGTCTATTGTGTATAAAAATGTGGCCGTGGGGACCTATGTGTTAAATTGCAGGAACAATGCTATCGAAAATCGCTACGAATATAAATCGCCATCGTCAAAATTATCGCGTTGTTAAAAATTGCAAGCAGATTGATTTGGATGCCTCCAATTTAAATGCCAAACTGAAGCAAGATCAACAAAAAGAAATAGGTTATGTACAGAGTCACAGTTCCAGCAAAGTAACATCGGATGTCGGCAATTCGCTTAGCGCTCTCGTTAATGTAGACACATCCGCTGTTAAGAATACCGCACCGATTAGTCATGTTGATACAGACGAAGTGTCGAAGAAGCAGTCGAATCGAGTAAAGTCCAAATTGGATCGAAATCGCAACAGCAACGTTGTAATAGCAGCTGCTAATAATGCCGGAATGGTCGGCTCTGTGACGACAGACGAACTGCCGACGAAGCAGTCGAACCGATTCAAGTCCAAATTGGATCGAGATCGCGCCAGCAACGGTGTCTCAGCGGGTGTTGAGAATGCCGCACCGATCAGTCATGTTGATACAGACGAAGTGTCGAAGAAGCGGTCGAATCGAGTAAAGTCCAAATTGGATCGAAATCGCAACTGCTACGTTGTCTCAGCAGGTGTTGAGAATGCCGCGCCGATCAGTCCTATTGATACAGACGAACTGCCGACGAAGCAGTCGAATCGAGTAAAGTCCAAATTGGATCGAAATCGCGACAGCAACGTTGTCATAGCAGCTGATAATAATGCCGGACTGGTCAGCTCTGTGACGACAGCCGAGCCTCCGAAGAAGCAGTCGAATCGAGTCAAGTCGAAATTACATCGAGATCGCACCAGCAACGTTGTCTCAGCGGCAGTTAAGAATGCCGCACCGATCAGTCCTGTTGATACAGACGAACTGCCGACGAAGCAGTCGAACCGATTCAAGTCCAAATTGGATCGAGATCGCGCCAGCAACGTTGTCTCAGCGGGTGTTCAGAATGCCGCACCGATCAGTCATGTTGATACAGACGAAGTGTCGAAGAAGCAGTCGAATCGAGCAAAGTCCAAATTGGATCGAAATCGCAACAGCAACGTTGTAATAGCAGCTGCTAATAATGCCGGACTGGTCGGCTCTGTGACGACAGCCGAGCCTCCGAAGAAGCAGTCGAATCGAGACAAGTCGAAATTGGATCGAGATCGCACCAGCAACGTTGTCTCAGCGGCAGTTAAGAATGCCGCACCGATCAGTCCTGTTGATACAGACGAACTGCCGACGAAGCAGTCGAACCGATTTAAGTCCAAATCGGATCGAGATCGCGCCAGCAACGGTGTCTCAGCGGGTGTTGAGAATGCCGCACCGATCAGTCATGTTGATACAGACGAAGTGTCGAAGAAGCGGTCGAATCGAGTAAAGTCCAAATTGGATCGAAATCGCAACTGCAACGTTGTCTCAGCAGGTGTTGAGAATGCCACGCCGGTCAGTCCTGTTGATACAGACGAACTGCCGACGAAGCAGTCGAATCGAGTAAAGTCCAAATTGGATCGAAATCGCGACAGCAACGTTGTCATAGCAGCTGATAATAATGCCGGACTGGTCAGCTCTGTGACGACAGCCGAGCCTCCGAAGAAGCAGTCGAATCGAGTCAAGTCGAAATTACATCGAGATCGCACCTGCAACGTTGTCTCAGCGGCAGTTAAGAATGCCGCACCGATCAGTCCTGTTGATACAGACGAACTGCCGACGAAGCAGTCGAACCGATTCAAGTCCAAATTGGATCGAGATCGCGCCAGCAACGGTGTCTCAGCGGGTGTTGAGAATGCCGCACCGATCAGTCATGTTGATACAGACGAAGTGTCGAAGAAGCGGTCGAATCGAGTAAAGTCCAAATTGGATCGAAATCGCAACTGCTACGTTGTCTCAGCAGGTGTTGAGAATGCCGCGCCGATCAGTCCTATTGATACAGACGAACTGCCGACGAAGCAGTCGAATCGAGTAAAGTCCAAATTGGATCGAAATCGCGACAGCAACGTTGTCATAGCAGCTGATAATAATGCCGGACTGGTCAGCTCTGTGACGACAGCCGAGCCTCCGAAGAAGCAGTCGAATCGAGTCAAGTCGAAATTACATCGAGATCGCACCAGCAACGTTGTCTCAGCGGCAGTTAAGAATGCCGCACCGATCAGTCCTGTTGATACAGACGAACTGCCGACGAAGCAGTCGAACCGATTCAAGTCCAAATTGGATCGAGATCGCGCCAGCAACGTTGTCTTAGCGGGTGTTCAGAATGCCGCACCAATCAGTCATGTTGATACAGACGAAGTGTCGAAGAAGCGGTCGAATCGAGTAAAGTCCAAATTGGATCGAAATCGCGACAGCAACGTTGTCTCAGCAGGTGTTGAGAATGCCGCACCGATCAGTCCTGTTGATACAGACGAACTGCCGACGAAGCAGTCGAACCGATTCAAGTCCAAATTGGATCGAGATCGCAAGAGCAGCGTTGTCATAGGAGCTGTTAATAATGCCGGACTGGTCACCTCCGTGACGACAGATGATCCTCCGAAGAAACAGTCGAATCGACTCAAGTGCAAATTGGATCGAGAACGCAACAGGAACATTTCATCGGATGTCGTCAGTTCGAGTAGCGTTCCAGTTAATGTTGTCATAGCGGCTGTTCATAATGCCGAACCGTTCGGCCCTGTGAATGCAGACGAGCCGGAAGATGTATCCCTTGGCGTATCGGTCGGTCCTGAAAAGACGACGGAAATTCAGGCGAGTAAAGCACCGAAGAAAAAGTTCACTCGACATAGAAAGCAAATGAAATCGGCTTGGCCGAGAGAAATCACCAAAAACAACAGAGAGCATGGGAAAGCGTTTAAAGGCTACACAAAAACGGATAAGGGAATGGTTCATGGTGTCGATCGACCAGAAAGACAGCTCGGTCTTCGATGCTCATCGCAATTTTGTTTTACCTCAAAGGAAAGAAACTGTCATGACGTGGATGAAAACAAGCGTGCTGCAAATTTTAATTATTTTTGGGATGACCTCGACTGGGACCAGAAAAAAATTTACATCGCGTCTTTGGTTGACGTGGACAATACTCAGCGTAAAGTTGTTGAGGAATCACGTCGCTCGAATTCGTCAAAATACTTCTTGAAAATTGATAACAGGCGTGTGCAAGTATGTAAAAAATTTTTCCTCTCGTCTTTCGGTCTGAATGAATGGATGGTCAGAGAATGGACAACAAACAACAACAACGGTATGATCCCAGCTAAAGCTACTCTCAATGCACGGCGCAAGGCCAACCGTCTTCCTTCGCAAAAGTCATTGGCTGACAAAGAAAGGAAAGACTTTCTCCTGAAATTCTTCTATGACTTACCGAAAATGCCATCCCATTATTGTCGACAACGTACGGATAAAAGTTACAGCGAGCCCAACTTCCAGACCCTGGCGGAACTCTATCGATACTATCAATTGTTGTGTTCCGAATCTCAAAAAGGAAGTTTGAGCTACGGGTTCTTTTGCGATCTTTTTAAAGACCGAAAGTTAAGTCTATACCAGCCCAAAAAAGATCGATGTGACACTTGCGAAGGCCATGATAAGGGAAATGTTCCCCCCAATGAATACAACGTGCATGTGTCACTGAAAGATCGAGCTCGTCAGGAAAAAGACAAAGACAAAAATCGAGCATTAGCTGGAGAAATTCATGCATTCGTTTGGGACGTGCAAGCTGTAAAGCTGTGTCCAGTCAGTAATGCCAGTGCGCTTTATTTTAAGCAAAAACTGAAGGTCCACAACTTTAGCATCTACGATTTGCGTTCTAAGGATTGCATGAATAACTGGTGGCACGAAGGCGAAGGCCAGATGGATGCATCAATTTTTACTACTTGCGTGAACGACTTTCTGAATGAAAACTGTAATGATGATTTGCCAATTGTTGTGTGGTCAGATGGTTGCGGATACCAAAATAGAAACCAAATTCTGTCCAACTCATTGTTGGATTATGCCGTTCGAAACAATAAAAGTGTTCAGCAAAAATTTCTAGTCAAGGGACACACGCAAATGGAAGTGGATAATGTCCACGCTTTGATTGAGAAAAAATTAAGTGGGCGCCCCATCAACTTGCCAAGCGACTACATAACAGCCACTATTGAAGCTCGGAAAACTGTACCACTGAAAGCCAAACTGTATAACCACCAAGACTTTAGGAACTACGATGACTCCCGCTTATTTCGATACAACAGTATTCGTCCAGGCAAAAACACTGGCGATGATACCGTTCAAGATTTGCGAGTTCTCGACTACAGTCCGGACGGTATAATAAACTTCAAAATAAATTTCGATGATCCATTGCAGCCACTACCTCGCAAACCAAAAGAGCCAACTATAACCTACGACCAATTACAGCCGTTGTATTCAGAAGAAATTAAAATTTCTGCCAAACGGTACAACGATCTGCAGGACTTGAAGATTATTTTGTCTAAAGATTCGCATGAGTTTTACGACCTGCTTAAACATGAAAATTAAAAGATCCTTAATTTTTGTAAATTTTTTATAATTAACTTGGAACAATAAAACGCTTTCCCACTGTTCCCGAGCCTGGTGTAAGTATTTTCTTTTCGTTCATTAGTTTTTGAGTCTTCTGTGATTTCACAGTCTGTAATTCTGTATCAAAACGTTCAAATGTTGTTCAAAATCTACCAAACCCAATCAAAAACGTAAAGATGACGTTACGAGGTAATCGCAAGTAGGTATCGATATACAGCTTCACATGCTGTAGGCTGTAACATATTTGCAAGCGCATTTTAACCGCCTTGTTAGGGTTTAAAACTTAGAGTAATTATACCTAGAGAGGTATTTCGTACGATAAAATGTGGTCCCGACATCAGTTTGTATAAGATTCACATTTCGTACAATTTTACGTAGAGCTTTTCACTAACACATGTAGGCGTTGAAAATTTTGATAGTTGTCAGTTTTGTATTTTCCAAATCGCGTACCACTATTTTGGAATTTTGTTTAAAATCATTCGCAATAATAATAATTATTAATTGAATATGGTGCAAATGTGATTCATTACGGGATGCCAAAGTAAAGACGTCAAGGGCAATGCCTGTTCATTTTTTCGGTAATTTTAAGTGCATAATAAAAATTGCTCGAGTTGCATCTGTTTGTTGATTCGTAATTTTCCTTCAAATGAGACTTAAATCCGATATTGGCTGGAGAAAATTTTCCAATTAACTGAACAAACAATTGCACAACTAATTTGCTGCATAAAACAACACGGGTCAATTTGTATTTTTTTCGTTGTGTTTGTTGATATCAGTTCATAAATATAGTGGTATGAAAAAGGTTCTCATTTTTTTTTAAAGAACTCTTCTAGTAGGCACATTCAAATTTTTTGCGCTAATTTGCCCACCAATTTAGTAGGGAAAAACTCATACTATCAAACATTACGTATTTCATGTCGGGACCACAAATTTTACGTAATTCTGTTCGTCATTTCCTCTCTAGGTATAATTACTCTAAGGTTTAAAAATCTAGTCTCACGCCGCAGAAGGTGTGACCAGTGTTTAATTTCTCAAACATTAAATTGACGTCCCATCAGGACCATTTGTTTCAAGTGAACTTTGTCAGTGTGATATCGTGTTTTGTTCACTGTTTAATTTCGATTTTTTTGTTTTTACGAATTTTGATCATTTTTCTCTTCAATTGGTTTATTGAAATAGTTCAGAAGATGAGAGTGTTAGTTCCACGGGTGAGTTTTCCGCAAATAACCGCATCTTAGACTCAAATTTTGAGTGTTTGCGTATGATAGTAAAAAGCAACTTCAAACAAAAGAGCTTCCGGGAAGTTTGATTTTTCATGGTTGGTCGACAGAATTTTATAAAAATTTATTTTTGAATGGATCAAAATCGTTGTGACCAAAACACCCAAACTGTCCTTCTTCCAGTTATCAATGACTTTAGGGAAACTGTAGATATTTAAAAAAAAAAAATGTCTTTCTTCAAACAGGGACAACGTGCTCCAATCAAAAGCTCGATGTTGGTGGAATTTCACCACTCGAAGATGGATTCTAACGATGCTGAAGGAATTCGCGAGCAAAATCCTATTGCTGAATTTTCGGATCAAATAGAAAAGATGCAGCGACAAAATGACCAATTCAACGGCACTGTCGGATCCGTCGACCTTTTCGCAAATCTCGATAAAGAGGAGAATGACTTGCTACGAAAATTCGTTAACGAGATGGACGTGACACGTCCCGTATGTGACATTTTAGGCTATACCGATCCATTATTAGGCGATCCGAAAAATGCCTCGCTGGACGCTGGGCTTTTTCAAGTTCCTAATACCGTTCGACAGCCGGAAATGGATTTTAACAGAATGACTAGTGATTACTCCAGGGGAAACTCTGAACAAAGCCCTTGGAGTGGTTACGAAAGGGGTTTCGGTACAAAAAAAAATGTGTTGGGACCGAGTAGGGAGCTGCAATTATTGAACAATCAAGCCGAGCAACAACGGCTGATGATTTTAGATTTACAGAAGCAGTTGCATAAGTTTACTGTGATTCAACAGCAACAGTATCGACAGAAATTGCTCGAAAAAGAGAAGCGGGAAATGCAGATGGAAGCACAGGTGAGTTCAGATTTTTATACTCTGCGTCACACTCCAATGTGTGGTTCACTCTTAAGTCTTACAGTTTTAACCGCAGCACTGCTACTAGCACGAACATAGAAAATATTCGGAGGCTGATGAAATAATAGTAGGCACTGCGTTTATGTTAACAGATAGATGACTTGTTTTGACAAACAATCCTAAGCGGTAGCTCGTATCACTAAGGCCTCCAAATTTGACACTTGTTAATTCAGTGTTGCAGTGCTGTGTTTTAACACAATTCGTTTTCGTAGATAGCGCAAGATGTAGCAGCCAAAGAAGCAGAACGCATCCGAATGCAGTCAGAAAATGTCGAAACTGAAATTGTTTCAACGGATAATCTACCGCCACTTTGTGTCTTGAATCGACCAAACTCCCTTGACAGGTGTGTGAGTCAATGTTCGTCACTGCAATCGATTCGAATTGAAAATGACAAATCGATTTCAGACTCGAGAGCATGCAGGCACGTTCGCGACAGTGTCATCAGAAACGCACGATTACGCGGTCGAATGACAAAGTTGTGGTCGATACCGAGCAGACTCGTCAATCGAAAAAATTGTCGCGAACTCCAGGTCAGACTGATCGAGTAGATAGATCCGAAGGTTCATTACGGAAGAAGAAGCAGGTAAATTTCGACGGAATCAATTTCCGTTCAGAGTTTTTGTCTTAAGACTTAAGTCTAATTAACAACAGCCACTGCAGCTGGTCCAGACATATAACCTCACTGTTTCTTGGGTGTTTATTCGGTTTTACCACTACCACGCCGACCTATGCCTATTGAACTGTTGTAAACACGTATAATGAACAGAAGTTGTATGAGTGGACCAGCGGTCAGATGCAACAAATTGTGACACTTTGGTTGGAGTTAACTGTATCTTTCGAATAGATTAGATTTCAGTTCTCAGCTTGAAATAACTTTACCATTTTACACGTTTTTGAAATTTGCATTAGATACCTTTCTCCGAGATGTTTGATTCGTTTTTTGAAAATTTGTCGTCTCTCAATTCAGGTACGTGCAAATATACGCGTGAAAAGGGGTAATGTAGCTGCTGAAAAGGATCCCATCGTTCGTGGAAGTAAGTTCTCATTCCGAATAAGTTTTCAGCTGAAATGCAAGTCAATAAAGTCGAGAATCTTGTCCTCATTTCAAAGAATCGACAACGTACGCATGTCCAGAGTGTGACAGAGAATTTAATTTCAAATGTCATCTGATCGAACATTTAAGGATCCACAGTGGTAAGCTCATTCACCAGAGGAGTCTGTGCGTTAAAATTTAAAAACTTTAAATCTGGTTTGTAGGTGAGAAGCCATTTAAGTGTGGGGAATGTGGCAGTTCTTTCAGTCAAAAAATCAGTTTAACTGTTCACAAGAGAATTCACACAGGTGAGTAAAAATACAGAAATTTTGTCCCGTTCTGATAGAGAACCTCTGCGATAAAATTCAAACTTTAAATCTGGTCTGTAGGTGAGAAGCCATTTAAGTGTGGGGAGTGTGGCAGTTCTTTCTGTCTCAAAGGTAATTTGACTGTTCACCAGAGAATTCATACAGGTGAGTGGTGAAAAGACAGAAATTTTTTCCACGTCTGATAGAGAACCTCTGCAAAGAAATTGAATTTACAAAATTTGTTTCGTAGGTGCGAAGCCGTTCGAATGTCGAATTTGCAACGTAGCTTTCTGTCAAAAATCCAATTTATCTCACCATTTATTGATACACACGAGTAAGTTGCTGACATAAATTTTCACTCAAATCAATTTGCGATCCGAAATCGTTCACCGACAAAATTTCCACTTCAGATGAAAGGCCATTCAGTTGTGACATCTGCAAACAATCATTTCGGCGGAAGGAAGCTTTATCGGATCACATGAACATTCACAGTGGTAAGTTCATAACTCTCCGAAATTGGAGTTCCTGAAATGAATCCGAAATTTCGATTGCAGGTAATCGGCCGCATAAATGCAACGTGTGCCAAAAAACGTTTCGGCAAAGACAAGGTTTATCCAAGCATCGAAAAGTCCACGCCGCGCCGAGGAAGAAGAGTAGCCGACCGATACACAATTTCTGAAAGAAGTCCAAAATTTCAGATTTATTCAGCGAGAATATCGAAACGGGGTTTCAAACGAAGAAGCCGGCTTTTTGAAGATTTTTCTTTCGTCTTGAATTTTTTTAAACTTTGTTTTGTGTTTGTTTTTAATGTTTAACTTGAAGTACCTATTCGCAGACTGTGCCTAGCAGGTACATTTGCTTTGTTAAGAACAAAATTTCTGAATAAAAAAGTGTTTTTACTACGTAATTCCCATCTGTGTTCTCAACACACTTCGAACATAATTCGTTGTATGTTTCAACTCATATAATGAATACAAGTCATCTGTCTCTACAGGGAGCACTGTGCTGTGGTTAACCCTTTTGTTAAAAATGTCTGGAAGGAACGAACTCGAGTCTGCCGATTCTGTCAAGAACGTATCATCGGTGCGTACAAAAACGATAGACATAATGATGATATATATTTAAGGCTCGGTGTCACAATATCCCAGTACCACTCTTTACTCTCGGCTCCTTCATAGACCAAATAAAAGTTAAGGTTCTTAAAAACCAAGGGAAAGAGGCGCATAGCCATAGACTGGCAAAGGGTAGCATTTCTATCTTCCCGAAGTTATACTATCATTTTCTGTCTATTAACAGGAAGAACAGCATTACGAGACTGATTGGATTTGGACGTAGCACAATGTATTTGAACCTGACCTGAACTCAGAATATAGAATTATCACTTTAAAAGTCACAATTAGCCAATTCGTCAGCCAAATTTTCAATTTATTGAAATAAGCTATCTCCGATATTATTGAGTTATAGCTCATTCGATTCGTCGTTCAATTCTAGCGAACAGGAGTGTAATGGGTGTAATGTGTGTACATGTCATTATGATGTCAAGGGGTGGTGAATACACTTTTTTTAGCAATATCTTGAGGAAGGAGGAACCCAAAAAATTAAAACTTTGTTTGATTGTTGGCCTGTCCACGGGCGACAATTTGAGCCCACCCTGACTTCCGCCCTACCACCCATGGCCGGCCATCGGTGAAAGTATGGTCAACTTTCAAAGAGTGCTGTATTTCTGCAACATCATTGTTCTGAGGGGCCAACTACATATTATGGTAGCTGACCTCAGCCACCATCACATATCAATATTTGACCTCAGAAGTTTTGTGTTGCAGGATTTGCGGACCATTTGAAAAAAAGTTGACCTTTACGGCTGGAATAAAAGAGTAAATTTGAATCAACTCCTCGTCCAAAATAGTTTTTTTTTTATTAGTAGAGTGTCTGGGAGACGTTTCTAGTCCACAACTGATCAATTTTGAGGGACTCTTTTTGAAAAAACTCCTTTTTTTACATTTTGCTCATAGTCGGGAAGCCTCTTTGACTGTAGGGATGCAGAGTGAACGTAGTCTATCTTTAAAATGCTTGACTTGTATAGAAAGTCAAGGTCTATGTCATTCATGTCATTGGAGTTTACAGAGCGACAGTCAATTTTGAAGCAAATGGAATCTTTCTAATCTAAAGCGATCAGCGTGCGTGACCTCCTCATGTTTACAGCCTTGTCTTATCTAACATTTGACCTTAACTTCAAGATATCGTGGACAAATTTCGTGCCAAAAATTTGTAAATCTCGTCCAATCGCATATATCTTTCAAAACTAAACGTTACAAATTTGTGTGGCCTGTATTGACAATGTGTATGGGTTATATCAGAAGTCTTCTAAAAATCATCAAAATTGATTTCCGGTTGTGCTCCAATTATGTTGAACGAATGCCAATGAAGCACAATCGGCTAAAAGTCCGTTAAAAAGTTACTAAAAACGCGAAACTCAAACACATACCAACCGCCAGTGGCGCCGAGTATAGGGGGGCGAGGGGGGCGATTGCCCCCATGACAATGCAAAAATTCTTTAAATTCCTAGGGTTTTCAACCATTTTTTATCATTTTGTGCTCTTTGCCCCCCATGAGCCCCCCATGAACGAATTTAAAGTCGGCGCCTCTGCCAACCGCGTGAATCTAGTACATTCGTACAGTTTCATCCAGCAACGTTTGCTGTTTTTTGATAACCTAAAAATATCTGTTTTGACAGTGCACTTTTGTTGTACACTATCGGTCGAGATAAGTCCTCTAAAAACCCTCCAAAAATAGTTCTCATTTTCGGTTAAATTAATTTGTTGTGACAAATAAAATTGTTGAATGCACAAGCGCTTGTCTAGTGGTCAACAGTTTAACCAGCCAGCATTCAAGGTACGTTAGTTGCGTCACATTTTTAATAATTTTGTTTCGTGTGAATCTATGTCACGGCAAAGCAGATGGTTTTTAACTCGTTTTCGATACAATTTTTTTCCGCTTCACACAACGAAATCGATTTTGCAAATAAATTTGCATGGAATGCAACTCAATTGATTTGAATAAATTATCGATTTCGATTAGCCGTTCTATCATTTCGACTGGACGTGTCAATGCAATCCACAGTAACCGTAGTGCGAGCAAAATAGCGAGCTACAAATATGTTGATAAACATTGATATTTTTGGCTTGGTTACTGAACTGAACAGTGCGGTGACATTGATCTTCACTTCACACTGTTTTCAATCTGATTTCTGAGCGAGAAAAACATTTTCGTTCGTCAAAGAGGCACTGCTTGATTTAAAATCCTCCTTCTAAGACTAACTTTCCGCAGAGTAACTTTCTACCCCAATCCCATCAAATGCTTTGACTTCGGCTGCGGGACTACAGGGACCATAGGGACTAGTAAAACACAACATAAATCCATCTCAAAATCAACACTTAATCCGAATGTATTTCAGCATTTAGTTTCGCCGCAGCACCAACACTATCTCGTGCCTTCTGTCGGCGACAAGACCATTCAACAATGCAAAAGCATGCCGTTCCAATAATCCCGGTCACTATCAAAATGCCCATTTGTACGCTCAGGCCAATGTGTGATGAGTAAATGAAACTGGCTGCAGCAGCCACTGACTGTAACAAGAATGGGAGTTGTTAATATCGACCACTCTTATTACGAATTACGAGTCCATTGGCTGATTGATTTACCTGAGTAAACTTGAATAGAGCGAAGGCTGCCGCTGTATTCTTAGCGAACTCTCCGCCAAGCATGGCATAAATTTGGGTATTGAAACATGCGTCACCGAAACCTAGTAGGAACGAACACAGTAGGGCCAGTGATGCTATTGGTGGATTCAGGAAGGCGGTTTCTTTTGTATCACCGAACGGTGCCGAATCCGGTAGATTGAGGAAAATCAGAATGAAACTGACTATATGAACAACGAATCCGGCAATGACAATTGCATCACGGCCGAACTTGTTTGTCTTTGATCCCAACAATCCGAACAAAACTCCTCCGGACACTTCACCAATTCCAATGCATATGCCCGACAGTCCAACCAATTGTTTCGATGATTCGCCCAATGATAATGTGAATCCAATGCTTGGACTGTACACTCCGCTGAAGAATGAAAGTTCTAGTCCTGTGCGAAAATGTTAGGAAAAGTGAGGTGGATTAAGTTTGCACTTGTATAACGAGGAATCACTTCCAGTTTACCTGTGTAAATGAAAGTCAAGCTGAGTAGCAGCATACGAGACGTAAAAAATAGATTTATCGCCTTCTTGAACGCGTCGGTAATTCCATCTTGTTCACCGCCGTCATGGATTTCCTCTTTCCGAATATTCTCTATTGATCTGTGCACCGATGTGCTGCTTTTTCTGAGTGTGGCAAGGAAAATAATTCCGATGACAGCGACACCAATCAGTACACCGAACACTAATTGACGCGTTTCCAAGTCGATGTGAGTTTTCCCTTGGAATTGAAAGTAAACGAACAGGTTGCCCAGGAACATACTGAAATCAGCCAATTTACAATTCGTACAGTCATGGTCGTTATGACTGGGTAGAAATAGGTTTACCTTGCCTGAAGCATAGCCCAAAATACTCCAGAATTTCTGGAAATGGTTGTGCTATCACTGCAGTTCGACAAATATGTACCTTGGCCAGTCCTTCGGAATTGATTTGTCGATGAAAAAAGATTTGTTTTTCGTTGAAACTAAATTTAATTACCAAATCAAAGCAGCACCAACTCCCAACACTCCACTGGCTGCATATAGTAACCAAGTCTGTGGCCACAGGAACGACACCATAAACAAGCTACATGTTCAAATCAAACTTTAGTTTCCTTCCTTACGCCGTGTTTCTTTTAGAGTTTACCAATATGTTATCGAACCGATGAACATAGCGCCTCGGGGACCACATATTGATAACGCTGACGGTGCTAGCCAATTGCAAATTGCAAGCACACCGTAAATAACAGCTAGCGATGTGTAACCATCGCCTTTGAATGTGGGATCGTCGGCGGCAATACTGTCCAATATTGTTTTCTGGGAAAGGGAGAAATTGCGGTGAGAATGACGGTAAAAGTGGCGGAACTAAAGTTGATGGAAGAAAAGTGAATCGAAGTAAGGGACTAGTCTTAAAGGGCATCGGGATTTTTAACATTGCATGTCACACTTGGAAAGACTCCTTCCCCCTCCATGGACGTGATGGAAAGTGAAGCAAAACTCACTGTAACTCTAGCGATGGAGACCTGATTAAAATTTGAATCAGGTCTCCTTCGCGTGTCACTATGCGTGGCTAGAGCGAGTCATTTGTAAGAATAGAAAAAGAATTCCGGGTTGAACAATTCATTTCCGACATAATAATACGACTTAACCAGATCAGTGCTACTGATTATAGAAAGGGTGTTTTTAGTGAACAAACCCATAAATTGCTAAATTCAAAGTCCAAACAATTTTGTTGTTTATTGGTGTCGTTATCTGCATGCAACTGTGCTGTGGTGTGCAATGCAAATACGTATCGAAAACAAAAGTCTTTTTCGAGTTTATAATCTTGAATCAATGTGTTGCGAGTTAACACTCTCATTTCTTTGGCACAATACGAAGTACCGTGGACTTTTAGGACGAAATTGTACAAAGTTTGAAGATGGAAATGGTTTTTAGATCTTTCACTAGACTCGTAAGCAAACATCAAGGGTAATGATGACACCATGAAACCTTTCACAGATGTGAAACAGGTCAACCGTTTCAAAACAAATTCAATGAACGTCTTGGCAGTACTAAAAAATTCAATGCCCTTGGAAGTAGAGGAACAGTCGATCAAGACTTTAACACTAATATGCGTGAAGTGGTTGATAAGTCTTTGGCTCGCTTTGGCTTCTCATAGAACTTGTGGTTTAACTCTTTTTAGCACCGTACGAAGTGCTGGGAGCTTATAGAGCCGCTATGCCGTTTGTGGCATGTGGAGTTCGAAGCAGATGGTAAGGACAAAGCTTTTACCTTTGGTTATAGATGACGAATCTGCGAAAAGGAAAAAATTGTCTGTCTCTCTAAGGGGTCTTAGAGTGAGCACCTGACATGACTAACATGACCTGACCTGTCAGGTATTTGATTATTTAGGAAAAAAATTCCATTTTGTACTGGAAAAAAATTCGAATTCAGGTTAGGTCATTTCTTACAATAAATCAGGTCAGGTTCAGGACATTAAAAAAAAATCAGATCATTTCGTGTTTAGGTCAGGTCAAGTCCTGCCTGCTTCAAGATTTCCAAATTGCACTGTCGTCACTACTTTTAGCTAGTCGATTTCACGATCCTAGAAAACCTCCGGTTTTTTTCAATCGAATTTTTTCTCGTTTCGTAAGAGACTTTCCGTAACCGACGCTTGTTTTGCATTATTTCAACAATTAATGAACCGAACAGATAGTGTGCATAATGAGGCGATATGACTAAAAATACTCTGCATAGATAGATAATAAGCATATCATTGCAAATAGACGGCGCTATTATTATCGTTTCGTTAGTCATACGAATGTAACATTACTCTGTCAAACTTGGTACACACACAAATATTTTCGTTGGGCAAAGAAAAACATTTTTTCATTATAAATACAGAAATCAAGTTTCTGACGTAGTTCACTTAGTGCTACGTGATCCGGTCGAGTGGAGGCAGCGAAACCCGTAAAAATATGTTTCATGTTCACATTATAACAGTTGGTTTGTCGCCGATGGCTTTTCCATTGGTTTATTGTACTAATCATAGTCCCTAGAACACGACATTCTTGTTATGCCACCATTAGATTGTTGATTGACATTTACTGATTTACGCACTAAGACTGAGAGTTTTTTGACTCAATTACAGCTAAACATTCTCAGGTCCGGACTGGTCCTATGGGCATTCAAGCGATGCCCGAAAGGTAAGAGCCTTTCAATTTTTTGTATGTATACGAAGTACGAAGGGCACTTGCAAATTGATTCTTGTCATTCAACGCCCCAAGTACTTTTGAGTAGCCAATTCGGTCCTGATACATTCTCTTTATCTATCGATAATGTTACCTTATATGAGAAATTGCTGCCACAGTTTCACACCATCTATTATAACCAGCACACCGCGAGAAATTTTACATTATCTCAACACTTACTACAGGTCAAATTTCCGTCTCTTCGTCAGTGCTAACAGTCTCAAAACTGTCTTGCAATTGATTTTCTGCTAATCAATGTTATGTCCTCTCCAATCTCTATTTGAATTCACAGTGACGTCCAGATTCCAAACCCGAATCTGAATAACGAAATAGTTTTGTGTGTTATGGTCAAGAGCAACATTCGCGTTGATAAGATAACACGTGAATGAAGTCCTCCAAAATGTTGTTTTACTCAACAAATTGAAGCTCTCGTTACAGTACGTACTAGTGTACACTCATAACACAGACTCTGCTCAAATTTTTATTGTTATGTGAATTGGGTTATCGCTTCGGACAGTGGAAAAAAAAAGTTAGATTGACGGGTAATGCCATCATTATGGAATGATCGAAATAGCGCGACAATGAAGTTATTCAACGACTATAAAATTCCATTGGAGATTTTTTTCTACTCTTGTTATCGCAAGTTTTTATTTCAATTTCATCTGAGTTGTGACTAACTGACCAACGGTTGTCTGCCTTAGAATTTAGTTATTTCTGACCCGTATGGTATCATACATACCGTTCTTCATTGCAATTGCTATTATACCAATGAAACGTTGAAAATAAATCAAACAATTTGACTGTAGACCCTTCCTATCAATAGGAAGTACCATTTAAAGACTTGATACTGTGTAAACAAAGGCATATTAATGAGAATGAGAAAGTATCACGTCTTTACATGTCGTAAGGGAACAATGGACTTGATAATTCTATAAGAAATCTGTTGTCGTTGTGGCGAGTCATTTACAGTTTTTCTTTGTTAGCAGACTGATTCATCAATTCGTTTCTGGTACAAGTTCCAAGTGATTATTTAGTCGTAACACGTAATAGGGTGGACCAGGGAAAGGATATGAACTAAAATAATCCAGGCCCTTTTGTCGATAAAGAAGTTGTAGGCACCCTAGTCCATCCTCATTTATCTATTTTCGCTCGGGGTAACATAATTCTATGTTTTTATGAAGGTTATGAAAGTTTTTGGTCGGTAAATCTAATGGAATGTAAGTCAATTTCAACGAAAAAAAATCTTGTTCCGCTACAGTGATCCTCACTTTAAGCTAGCACTCTATTGAACATGATAGTTGTAAGAATCAAGTAAAATAACTGGAAGCAATTACTTAGTTGTATAGAGACTGTTTATCCAATTCTCAACATAAAATATGATGAAATTCGAACGCAACAAACGCGTCATATGATGCAAATGTGATGTTATAGTGTGCAATGCATTGCATATTTGTTGATGTTGCAGATAGCGTGCTCAACAAAAATCGAGCATTCGGTTAACAAATATTTAATCCTATAACGATTCCCCATTTTCGTCCCTTGCACCGTAGTAATGAATCAATTCACATAAAAATCAATTAATTTGACCGATATCTTACAGAATATTTGTGGATTTCGCATGAAACAATGTCGCATCGCTGGGGATAAAATAATTTCCCATCGTTTGAGATTAAATAATGTTGGGCATGAAATAATGTCCCAACGTTTGAGATGAAATAATGTCCCAACGTTGGACATGAAATAATGTCCCAACGTTTGAGATGAAATAACATCCCAACGTTGCTCATGAAATAATGTCCCAACGTTGGTCATGAAATAATGTCCCAACGTTGGTCATGAAATAATGTCCCAACGTTGGTCATGAAATAATGTCCCAACGTTGGTCATGAAATAATGTTCCAACGTTGGTCATGAAATAATGTCCCAACGTTGGTCATGAAATAATGTCCCAACGTTGGTCATGAAATAATGTCCCAACGTTGCTCATGAAATAACATCCCAACGTTGGGCATGAAATAACATCCCAACGTTGGGCATGAAATAATGTCCCAACGTTGGGCATGAAATAATGTCCCAACGTTGCTCATGAAATAACATCCCAACGTTGGGCATGAAATAACATCCCAACGTTGGGCATGAAATAATGTCCCAACGTTGGGCATGAAATAATGTCCCAACGTTGGGCATGAAAGAATGTCCCAACGTTGGGCATGAAAGAATGTCCCAACGTTGGTCATGAAATAATGTCCCAACGTTTGTCATGAAATAACATACCAACGTTAATCAAATGAAATAATTTCCCATCGTTTGAGATGAAATATTGTCTCAACGTTGGGCTTGAAATAATTTCCCAATATTGGTCATAAAATAATCTCCAATCGTTGGGCATGATATAATTGAGAAAATTCTTGAAAATATTTTCAAGGATTCTGGGAATTTTCGAGAATTTTAGAAATGTCAGCATTTGTAAGAATTTTCAGGAATAGCTAGAATATCCTTCTGATAACTTTTGTCTAAAAAATAAAAACACAAATCCTCCAAACCGATCCACCCTAATTTCTTAAACAACTGTTACTCAACGCCACACAATTCATCACCGTTTAACATTTAAACCGCTGGTTGGTAAAGACATCAAATACAGTGCAATCACTTTCTCAAAATTTATTTACGAAATCCATCAACAATAATAAACACGATCAACTCGAAATCAATAATAACCCGTTTTGTTCGAGCCTTTATTGTCGTATATTTATGTGTGTGTCAAAAAGACCGTTTTTCAAAAATAATAAAAATTTTAAAAAAAATATATTTTTTGGAAGAACTGGTTGGTTGATGTTAATGTCTCTCTTTTTGGGGAAATCAAGAACTTACTTCAATATTGCCCATTGTCTGGAATGCGGTAAATAGAAACATAAATCCAAATCCTAATGCTATAACATTCACAAAATTCCGTTCCATGTTTGACGTTGGTTCGGTCGTTCTTTTTATAGTTAAAAAATTAATTTAAATTTAATTCTAAAAAGGTGGTAATGTCGACTCGAAATTAATTCACTTTCGAATCGATATGCAAAAGCACTTGTTTATATCGTCAAAAATGTTGGTGTGTAAAATACAAATTTTTTTTTTTTCAACCAGCACACTTGTTGATTCAATTAATAAAAACCTCTCGCACAATCCGCAATACACGTTGTAGTGCTAGTATACACGTCTGAATTTCTGTATATTATAACTATCGACTGTGATAGTGGCCGTATCGTTACTCTCGTCAAACTCGTATTTGGTTGATCATTCACATTTGACTGACTTGTCGAAAATATATAGATTCCGATTAAGGTTTCTTTCCTTCTTAAAAAAAAAATTGAAAAATAATTTCCCTCTCAATGCGATTTATGGTGAGAGTTCCACTCAAAAATCAAGTTTGAACTGATCGTAACACTCCCACTAAAAACTCTAATTGCCACTGAGAGGTATTAAAAAGCATTGTTTCGGGGATATAATGTGCTCGTTTGATATGCAGCGCATTATTATCACTAAACGTTATTCATTTTGTTGTTGCGAATAACACTATGATGAACCGAACTCTCTGCACATGTCAATAAGTTATTGTTTGAATTGATTATGAGCTCGGTTTCCAACGACTTTTTCGACTTAATTGCAAAAGAGATTCGTGTGTCGATATTAAGTAAATAAATTATTTGGTTGTTCTCTTTGCGCGTTCGGCGTATTTCGATTAAAATAAATTTATTTTTCTGGTAACATATAGATACCTACTGTTGTACGGCTAGATCCAATCTTTTTGTTGTAGCAACAGCATTATCAGACCATTTGAACGTTACTATTCAATTAACTTTTGACTTTTTCTGGGCAAATTATACTTGGAGAAAATAGATAAGAGCATATAACGCCAATTAATTGCGCTGTTGTAGGTCGATCGTCGATCGGAAGTTTTTGCGAAAGTTGTGGAGTTGTGGGCAAATTGGTTGGTTAAGTATTTTCGATTGATTAAGATATTGTGTGGGTGTAGAAGAGTCGGGATTGGACTATTTTTTAATAATGAGTAAAACGCCTGACTTGTTTAGTGGGCCAGTAGTTGAACAACCCATTCTTCTTCATTGATATATAGTTATTTGTTTACCGAATGAAGAAAATAGGAAATTCCAATAAGATCGAAGTTTTACGGTTAGAGCGAAGTGAGTGCCGCAAATCGCTCGAGTTGGAATTTCCGATATTTCGCAACGTTTCTCGTAAGTGCGAGGTGTGATTCCGTTTCTGTCCACGAAACCAACACATCAATTTGTTAAACCAAATTTCAAAACAAAAGTGACTGTTCGGGGTAGAAAGTGTCCATTTCTCTCCTGTCAGAACAAGAAGGGAGAAAATAGAAATTTTTTCCCTGAACTGTCATCAGACGAATTGTCAAAAAAACATCATTTTCTCATGTCCTTTTGAGAGGAGAAAAAAATTTGTCCTACAGCTAATCTATGCGCCCATCCTATTTCTTGTATTTTTCCCACCATCTCAAAGTATTCGTTAGTGAATTTTCTGAATAAAGCTCAGCAATGCACTTCAACAGAAGAAATTCCTCCATTAGCTTCTTACATCATTGAGCCTAACATAAATAGACTATCAAGCCAGTCCAACAAGTGGATCAATCTAATCATATCCGTTTTTATTGACTTATCTCAGTTTTAATTCTTTGTGAATGTATTTTGATTTTGATGAATCTTGATTTACACTCGAGTGCTGATAAATTGGTTGAAAAATGTGATTTATTGCGAATGTATATTGGGGAATAAAATATGGGCAATATGGACTGTACGGCGTACGCAACGAGTCACTTAATCTTTTTTCTCGAATAACTAGGGTTTTACTAGCTCAAATTATAACCCCACTAAAATTTTGACTTTGTCCAACAAGTAAGGCCACTAACGTGGCACTCCCGTTTCTCAATTTTATCGATCTGTTGTAAGGGGTTGTGGGCAAACAAACCCTTTTTTGGATCAGCCGTAGACATATATCGTAAATATTTGTAATTAATCAATAGAGATAAGCTCATCATCGGACAAATAAATAAGATAATATTTGAAAAATATTTACAAGATTCATTTTCGATTTTCTTACAACTTGATTTGTGACAATTCATCAGATTATACAATCCTAAAAAGATTTTAATTCATTGGAAATTACAATTGACGATTTCATAGTATAGACCGAGGGAGACGTTTGGGGCTGTTTTCAAAGAAAAGCATCGGATATCCTACGGCTGAATCCTAAAAAAATGGTCTTGAAGGTCTTATCGGCTAAGCTGTGGGAGGCCGTTTTCGAAAATAGGCCTTGCAGGTCTTGTCGACTGACTTCTGGGAGACCGTTTTCGAAAATAGGCCTTGTAGGTCTTGTCGACTGACTCCTGGGAGACCGTTTTCGAAAATTGGCCTCGTAGGTCCTGTTGACTAAAATCTGAAAAGCTATTTTCGAAAATTGGCCTCGTATGTTTTGTTGACTGACTACTGTGAGGCCGCTTTCGAAAATAGGCCTTGTAGGTCTTGTCGACTGATTCCTGGGAGACCGTTTTCGAAAATTGGCCTTGTAGGTCATGTTGACTGACATCTGGGAAGCTGTTTTTGAAAAATGGCCTCCGACGCCCTGCCAGCAGACCCCTGGGAGGCCACTTTTGAAAAATGGCCTCCGACGTCCTGCCGGCAGACCCTTGGGAGGCCACTTTAGAAAAATTGCCTCCGACGTCCCGCCGGCAGACCCCTGGGAGGCCACTTTTGAAAAATGGCATCCGACGTCCTGCCGGCAGACCCCTGCGAGGCCACTTTTGAGGCCTGCGGACAAACAAACTCAAAAAATATTTTTTGGACCAGGCCCAGACACATAATAGATAATCGATAATAGAAAATAAATATCTGATAGATAATAGATAGATAGATGGATAGATGGATAGATAGATAGATATATGGATAGATAGATAGATAGATAGATAATAGGATAGTTAATCGTAAGATAGGTAATAGTTAGATAGAGAGATATATAATACATAAACAGGTAGTAGATAGATTGTATTGATAGTATAATGTTGGGCTGCGGACAAACAAACGCATTTTTTTTTTTTGAAGACCCGTTTCTCTATCGAGAAACGGGAATAACAGACAAAATAAATTGAGGTAGTACCTTGAACGTCTAAAGGACGTCTGTATGTTCGGACACTTTTCTGAACCCCTTCCCATGGCCACAGTTTTGCAATACCTACAATACAACATGATGTATCCGCTTTTTCTAAGTCCCTTCCCCCTACAAATTTTTAAAGTTTCAGAACTGGCTTTGGGGTGTATGTACACAACACCAACACCAACACCAACACCAACACTGACAACACTGCAGCCAATGCTACATTGTAGGTTCGATAAGTCTTTTTACAGCATTTTTACAACTTCTTCAGGATTTGGGCTATAAAATTGAAGTAGTGACAAAAGCAGCTGTAACAAGAAACGTATATAGCCAACAATCAAGTCTTGCCTACAGTCAGTGTTGCCAGACTACGTTTCTTACAACTGCTTGGAGAGGCCGTTAAAAGCATGTAAATAATGCGGTAAATGGCTCATTACTTCATTAACGACAGCTTTAAAGCTCTTCTCCCGGGGGCTTAGTGAGTAATAGTATATTACTTCCGAGGTTCCAAGTTGTAAATTTGATAAGTGGGGTGTTACAGCCCGACCCGAAGGGGAGGGCTGTATTCCCCGCTTGTCAAATAACAACTTGGAACCTCGTAAGTACAATGCTTTACGTGATTAGGCAATGTAAATGAAAATGAAACATGCCGTAACACGTAAAATGATTGTTTGTAACGTTTTATTTTGCCTTGTGTGGTGTTTGCAGCTCGAGCTGCAACAAAATGTTCCAAATAAGGACATAATCTATTGTATGCCACTGTGTCCTCCTTCAATAAAAGTTCTTTCCAAAACGAAATTTACTTCTATTTGAGTTACAGTCGAGGTTATAGTGCCGTTTGTTGCTGCAACCCGAATTTTGCTCAATTCATCATTAAATTAATGAGAAATTCTTATTATTATTTAACCGATAAAATTTGACATGATAACAAAGTGATATGATAATAAAACTTTCGAACAAAAAACAACGCGTCGTGTATTATACCTATGTTGCACAATTCGGTGTGTGTACCATTAAATTATATGAAACATGAATAAGATGTATGAGGTTAGATTATGTTTGAATATAAAATGCGCGGCGCATATTATTCTCTCTGTAAGTAACAATTAAGACAGGAATTGCGTGAGATATAAAATTCAAATGTCAACAGGTAGGTAGGTAAGAGATACAGATTCGGATAAAATTGAGTTCATGATGTAAATTTTGTCGTCAATTGTGTTCAACTGAAATATAATTTAAGTATTTATCCAAAATGAAATATGAAAAAATGAAAAATCGTAAAGACGACAAGTAAAATGCGAGAATATTAAAAATGAATTTCGGTTAATTTTATGGGAAAAGAAACTGTTTATGGCGCATGCACCATTCACAATTTTATTTAAATATTAACCCAAAAAAAATTGAAAATCGTTTCATGTGAATTGCACAATCGTTCGTTTTGGTATATAATCAAATTATCGCGACGCGACGATTAAATTGGTAATTTGTGAGTTTTTATTGGTTCCTCTTCGTCTTGCAGCTTTGGCGAAACTTTATTTTGCAAATTTGCTAATTTGATTTGATATTATAAAACACACCTCCTACCAATGCATGAACTTAACAAAAGACATTTCCACTATAAGTTCAATGCGGTTCAACGACATTTTTTTTCGGAAACAAACATTTTGCTAAAATCTCTTTCTCAAATTCGAGGATGTTTAGTGGCGGTGCATAGCGGCGGATACTTGTAAATTTAGTTGATAAAGGATTTTCGAAAAGAAAATCCTCTGCGAATTTCGAAGGATTTTCTGAAGATTTTGTGATTTTAACAGGATTTTCCTTACCGTTTTTGTTCGATTTTAAAGAATTTAGGACTTTTCTTTGTTTTCCATTGATATTTTTTAGTTTTCGCAGTATTTTCGGAGGATTTTCTAGTTTTTTAAAGATTTTTTTTTTTCGGTTGACAGATGATTTTCTAGTTTATCCCCACGTCGGTGCATATGGTCTCGTCGTGAAACCATACCATCTTCAACAAAACAAGCGAACACACGAAATTCCTAGGCCACTTCGTGGAAAATTCATATTGATGTCAAAATGAAAGGTCCCAAAATTAAATAAAAACCTTCTTGGAAGGGCCTGTCTTAAAACGCAAATGGACGGTATGGCTAAGTGCCTACATAATCCGGGTTCGATTCCTGTGTCAGACACTTGCTCGTGGAATTTTTCTTCTCGTGAAGTCCTAAAGTTCACTCAAACTTACAATTTGGTAGTTAGTGTGCTTGGTGGATGTAATGATGGTACACGAATGACTCGTATGACGTAACCAAAATACGATGAATTTGTGTTCATAGGTCTTAGCGTACATTTAGGCGAAATATCAATTGATCACCTAAGTTTCCTCCGAGCATACATCTAGGCGCTAGTGTAAAAGTCCAAAATAATCATAAAAACTCCCACTTCAAATTAGTAGTCGCCTTCGTCAAGTGCAAACGTGCGCTTTAAGGCGTGGCTCGGAAGACACGTTAAGAAAGGCAGAATTCGCCTCCAAACAAATCAAGATTAAAAGTTGTCTAATCCTAAAACCTTTTCAATTACAGATAAATCTACGGTGAACACATAATGACGACAGTAACTGTGAAGCTAAGCGACATTGCCGGTTTGGACGGTCCAAATTGCCGGATCAAAGATCCAAAAGTAGTGGAACACAAACTCAGTCAATTAGCTGGTGGTGGCGTTGACCGGTTGCAAATTGTAGCCGATTTCGATTTTACCATTACAAAGCGTAAACTGGAAAACGGCGAACGAGTGCTGAGCAGTTTCGGTTTACTGGAACAATGTCCGTCGTTGCCGGAAAGTTTTCGCAAACAATCGATTGCACTCAAAGACAAATTCATTCCCATCGAAATCGATCCGCACATGGACAAATCGAAGAAAATCGAAGCGATGGTCGAGTGGTGGACATTGTCGTGTAATTTACTTAAGTATGTAGAACGTAGGACTCGTTCGGGTGAGAGGCTGATCATCGAAATTGTTTCGTATTTTACAGGGGATTTCCGTTGACCCAAGAAGAAATCGAATCAATAGCCCAGCGATACAAGGACGCGACAAGGGATGGAGCAAAAGATTTATTTGACAAACTTTACCAAGCAAACGTTCCGATATTGATCTTTTCCGCCGGTCTTGGCGATTCGGTCAGAGCGATGCTCAAAAATTTCAACATGCTGCTGCCGAATGTAAAGGTATACATCGTGATACATATATCTTACAGGTTCGGACTGACCATGCTGTTGAATTTGGGTAATTTCGGGTCTTTTGGATTTTTCAATGAAAATTTTTAATTGTTTGAGCTCTTTTGCGAATCACTTGTTCGAGCCAGTCCGGCCTGGTCTGGTATACACAGCATACAACGATCTTTAAATACAAAATCATTTGTCTTTTGTTATTCGTTCGTGCAGGTTGTTTCAAATTTCCTGAAGTACAAAGACGGACAATTGGATGGCTTCGATACGCACAATATGATTCACGTTTTTAACAAAAACGAAAGTGCACTTAAGGGCTCTAAAGACTTTGACCTGCTCCATGACCGTAATAATATCATTGTGATGGGCGATTCGCTCGGCGATGCGGGTATGGGTGATGGTTGTGTTAGTGGAAAGGATGCTCATATATTGAAAATTGGTTTCCTCAACGATCACGTGAGTATTGACGATAGAAATAGAGTCGTCTTGCGTCGAGGGCAGCAATGGAACCGAGGTGAATTTCCTTTATCATTTTCAGATCGAAGCCAATCTACCCGCCTACTTGGACGCCTTTGATATTGTGTTGATGGACGATCAAACAATGAACGTTCCCAGAAAGATTGTCGATGCCATAACTGCCTAGCAGTAGCGGACGAGGTTCTATTTTCCTTTTTTTTTATTAAAAAATAATTTGCATTGATTGCGAAGTAAATGAAGATTTGACAGAAGAAAAACAAAATTGTTTTTCCATTTTTATTGGTTGTAGTGGATGACATCCTCCATCACCAAAACAAGTATTGTAAGTTACTTAGTATGACATCATTACATCATTGTAAAGCACTCATTGACGCGTCGCGTCAGGATTATCAGGATTATAATACGTGAATGCCACACAATTTTTTATAAGGAAACGTCATCAAGTTTACAGGCTCAATAGCTCAACACCTAGAGACAATGTGCCAGTTTTGGTGCATTGAGTGTTTTTGAACAAGTTTTGTGCATGATCATACCGAGATGGTCTGACTTAGTTAGGTATTTGGTTGACCCAGCTGTTCGCTTAAGAGCTGGCTACGGCCCTGGTTTTAATTATCTCATCCTTTCGAGCTTTAGCTGTCATTTCGCTCAAAAGCAGCTTCAGGTTGGAGCACAAAATAAAAGTTCGTTTTTAAACATTTTTGATTTATTGGCATAGCATTTAAGAGTTGAACAGGTATCCCCTATACCTAAAATAGATATTCACATCACATGTAGCAACGCACTTCAAGCAAAAGTGCCTTGAGTGACAGCTGACAAATTAGAGTACCATTTTGTATGAAAAATGTTTCCAGATTTTCTTACAGTGCCAAAATTTGTTCGATACACTGTCCCGTTTCAGTACTCTATTCAGTGCTGCATTGAGGGAAACACGAAATTTCTGAATAAGTGGGAATTCGTGTACCGGAAGAATTATTTATTTAGAATAGTTAGCCCTGGAGGCAACACATGGATGGATCTAGGGTGATTCAAAAAGCACTTTGTTCGACTTTTTTGGGTAACCATAGAAATTCTGAAAGGGTAGGGCCAGAAACTAAGATTGACACAAAAAATCGGTCGCTTTTTGGGTTAGCGCAAAATCAAAATGTGAAAAAGGTGCTAAATGTAGACCTGTCAAATTGTCATTTAATTGAATTTTTGTTCTTGAATGGTCTTAATGTATTCACTTGAGTCCAAAGTATGCAACAAGCGGTCGGTTATTGATTTTTGTGTCTGTCAATCTTAGTTTCTGGCCATGGCCTTTCAGAATTCCTATGATTACTGAAAAAGTCGATACAAAAATTTGAACCACCCTAAATTAGGGTCCCTAATGTAGGGTTCCTATTCGTCCTCTTTTTAGAGGACATATCCTCTTTTTTCGTCTCGTTCTTCTTTTTTACAAAAATTCTAAGAACATCACTTTTTTGAAGAAGACGTCCTCTTTGTCCTCTTTTTTTCATGTCTTCTTCTTTTTTAAGTAAATTTGATGCAGCTCATACCTAAAGAAGAAAAATTTTCGTTGGGCGGCATTAACTAATAATCTTCTTTGTCGTATAATATCTGAAAGGTAATACAACGAACTCTTCATCACAAAAAATTTTTTAGCTCGCTCCACTCGCATTCTTTACCATACATTAAATTAAAAGTTAGTCATTTTACAAGGACACTGTAGCATTGTGTGAGATACCAAAGATCACGCAAGGATAAGGTAAAACGAAGTCTGTTTTCAGGTAATATGAAGTGGATGCTATCACTGAGAAGGAATCCAAAAGAATATCAGGAAGATTTCAATGCATATTGCACAAAGCATTTTTGATTTTTTTGTTTTCAGCATGAACTGTGGTGTAAATTACACAATAGTTGCACAAAGTGCATGTACAGTCGCTGTAATTCCGCGTCAGAAATTCACTTTTCGTCCTCTTTTTTGAATGTGAAGGCGTCCTCTTTTTGTCCTCTTTTTTGATTTTGATTTTTTTGATTTCAAAAATGAAAAATCGGAACCCTACCCTAATGGATACGTAAGCAAAAATAATTCTCTCGATGTATGAATTCCAACACACTGGAATTGAGTGGTTCTTCCTGTGATGTAGAAAATTGTATTTTCATGCTTCTGCACCGAAAACCGTTCGTTTTCGGTGCCCTCAGCATGTATAACATTGTACGTAACTCGGCTTCGCCTCGGATCAACTTCACTCAAAAACGTGCCTTTTCGACTTTTCCTTGTGATGTAAATATCTATTACGCGTGTTATGATAGGAAAGAGACAAAACAAAAAAGCAAAAAGATATTTAGCTCCGCCTTCGTATCCATTGAAGAGCAAAAGATCGTTTTCGTGGCTTGGAATGTTTGCAAGTAGTATATCGGCCAATTCCCCTCCTAGAAAAACAATGGTTTCGCATAATTTCATGTGTTGCCATATCAGAAACGGTACATAGCCAATTATAAGAAAAATGAAATTTCGTTTCGAATAGTCTGACTGTGTCAATAGTGGTTTTTTGACAGACGTCCCACATGTCCGATTTGTCCGACTTTTTCAACATTTGTCCGACCTTGTACGATTTGTCCGACTTGTCCGACTTTTTCATAAAAAATTGTCCAACTTTGTCCGACTTCTCTTCAAAAATAAAAATTTATGAAACTTTTTCTTCAAGATAAAATTCGTTAGTAACATTAAATGCTTCTGATGCAAACTCGAAAAAATTCGCTCGCTCCGCTCGCATTTAGTTGTTTACAAATTGTCACATTGTACATGTAACTATAAAATTAAGGCAGTAAATATATTACTGTATTGACTTGTTATGTTGACCACATAGAGGTACCATGGAGGTTTACTCACATATTTACAATTTTGTATAAGTTAACTTACAATCAACAGACAATCGAATTTATAAGTTATTTATATTCCTTCTGACTTGTTACATCTAAGTTATAAGTTGTAGGTAGACAGGGAGGTTGTTGAACCATGATTGAGTAATAAGACTTCAGGAAGTGACATGCATCTGTTAAAATGTCCATAAAGTTCAGACAGAAATCCAAAATAGTCTTTAAAAAGCCTGCGATATAGACCCGAAGCAGGATCTAATGAAGAGTTTTTGCAGCGAAGCAAACTCGCTAGAGGTGTTTTTTATCTTTTAGATGAGCTTCATTCCTGACGCCTCTAAATTCAATTTATAAGTACGATTTATCCAAAGTATATAAACATACTGAAGGTAATGCAAATACACAAAAACTCACGGAACCCTTCTTTCGGGTGAATATAATTTTTATAATGTTGGCCCTAGGCTGCATCTTTATACTCAACACAAAAACTCCAAACATCACGCAAGCAACATAACGCGTCTTATATTCACCCGAAACTTAGGTTCCGTAAAATGTGTGATCCGCTGAGCATTTGCATTACCTTCAGTATGTTTATATGTATACTTTGCGATTTATCGACGAGAAATTGTCCGATTTTGTACTTTATTGAAAAAATACAGGTACTTTTCCTTAGAAAATGTCCGATTTAGTCCGACTTTTTAGCGAAAATATGTCCGATTTTGTCCGACTTTTTCAAGAAAAATGTCCGACTTGTTTTATGTTGGACACCCCGAAAATCAGTGGGACGTCTGTTTTTTGATACTTTAGAACAAAGAAACGTCGTCAGCCTATTGAAAATGTAGCTAAATCAACGCAATTTCATTTTTCTTATAATTCGTTATAATTGGACATGTCTTATTTCTGTATATAGAAATACTCATTCATATTCTTCAAATGGCAGTCTGTTACTAGCGCCTTGCGTTTTGCACATTAATAGCATTAGTAGCGTGAACAGTTAAAGATAATGTTACAGTGAGAGGTGTCCGTGTGTCGTTTTAGCATTCATCACTCCGTCCTTCGTCGTATGTGAGATAAGTTAGGTTTGCTGCTCCAAGTGAGGCTTCATAGTTATTGTTATTTTCAAACTTTCTTTCAACTCGTCACGTTGTTGTAACGTTTCCGTTTTCCTTTGTCGTCGATTCCAGCACGGTCGAAGCGCAACGAAATACAATATTTCACTGACACTAAGAAACGATGCACCCATAAATAAACTCAAAATGCCCGCACAGCCAGCGTAAAAAGTGAGCGGTCCATAAATTTCCGATCGCCTCATGAACAAGTACTGATGATCATCGAAAAAGATTGCAATTTTAACCAGTCTTCCATCTGCTGAGCTGATATTTTCATTGTGTGTAATCATTGTGGCATCGTAAGTAAACGAATTACAAGCTGGCAGGCATTCGGCGGATCCATGGACGAAACTTTGGTCAACCGACGACCAACAATCACGATGCGATTCCCAGTTACACAGTTCTGTCTCGTTCCATCGTGGCATCCAAAAAAATGCGCATCTACAGTCCGAAATCAATCGGCGCACAAACTTTTCGTAGTAACAATTCTTTTGCGAATATTTGCGGAAAAATGTTAGGTTCGTCTCCATTGGGTCGTTGATGTTGACGCATTTCCGTTCCTCTTTCGACAGTGCATTTATCAAATTTTGATCGGTTGTGATTTTATTCGGTCGTAAATTTACGCGTGATATATGGTCCAACGGTACGGATATTTCCTTGGACGCATCCTGATCTTCGGCCGGATGAATGAATAGAAGAAGATCTCTCGGATAGAGGTTACAGCTGGGATCGTTGTCTGTTTGAAATATTCGTAGGTCGAAAATGATGTCCGGATTGTCGTGGAAATTCGTGAACTTCTTATGCGGCCACGTCGAGTTAGACTTTTCGATTAAATTTTTCTTAAATTTTGGAAAATCATCGGCCAGCTCTTTTTCATGATAAACCTCCTCTGAACTCAAATGGTTGAATGTGTAACACGTTCCGTAAAATGTTAGGACCTTGGTGAAGAGGTCAGGACAATAAATATCTCTTCGCGACAATTTACACTCACGCATTCCTATTCCGGGAGATATTTGTTTTAAGTATGGCCAAATGTCCCGGTCAATCGTTTCATTATTCCGTTTTATGTATTCGCGTATCGTTGTGCCATTGCGGCAAAATAAGCTTGCCGAATACATTTGCTGAATCACCTTCCGGCTCAACGAATTCGTGTAGTTCGAATCCAAAATCTGTTGATTTATGCCGGAATAGTTGAGAACTCCAGTGTCCACCGTAAACGGATTACAAATGGTTACAGTTGGAAACGGGATCTCGGATATTGGCGTGTAATTGTCATCGAAAGTGATGGTGGTCGGTGTTATTTTCAGATACATTTTGTTTATGCACGAAATGCATATCACTGCCGCAATGGCAAAGGAAAGTATCCACCAAATTCGTTCGGACCAATGCACATTTTTCCTTCCCAGATATTTTACGCCATGGATGGTGCTGTTTTCGCAATACCGGGCAAATTCATGCCATACCTCACTGAGAAGACCGATCTTATTGTCGTCCTGTTTTATATTGGAATTGTCGCCCATTTCTAAGTTTTCAATTTGATTTGGTTTAGCATTCACTTTTTGCGGAAATTGTTTACCATATCCGGTCACTCCGTCACAAAAAGACTTCATTTTCCAACTTTTTTTTAACTTTCACAAATGGTATGAGTCGAACGGATAATAGTAAGCATATGATGCTAGTGCATCCTTTGAATGCTCTGTGAGAACTGAATATAATTGTATTCGAACATTATAAATACCTTCATTGGATATACATACAGTCGGTGCAATGATACTGTAACTACTTAACATACCCTGTTTCAAGGACGAGACGAAGTAGGGTGGCAATATATCAAACAGCAAAGAAGCTTGCGTTTAATATGTTAAAACGGAAACGGATATGAGGGGTTCAACCATTAAACATTTCTACATTATGGAGACACTTCGCGGAACTGTCAACTTCTGGGATACTTGGTATATCAAGTACAAGAAAATTTACCGTGGAAGACATGCAAATCTTTTTGAATTCAAGTTTTTTGGAGGAGATTTAGACCCACTCCCATCTGTCACGAAAATTCAACGAGGCGACACGAGTATCGGAGAAGAAACGGTGAATTCAAATTCTTAGGGAAGTCCGAACTCACCGTTATCTAAGAAAGTTGTTTTTTTGATCGCAGTTTACCTTTACCTCTTTCTTTAACATTACTGTTAAATGGTCATTTGTTTACCAAGTATAAAAAATAGTAAATTTCAATAAGAGCCTTGCTCTGGCCTCAATTCGCTTGAGCTGGCATTTTCAATTTCTTCCCGAGATGAACACATCATTTTTCATCCGTTCACCGTTCGTGATGTGAATAACCACAGCACTGCTACTAGCATGAACACTGAATTGACAAGTGTCAAATTTGGAGGCTTTAGTGATACGAGCTACCGCTTACAATGAAAGCAAGTCATCTATCTGTACAACAGAAACACAGTGCCCACTGTGATTTCATCAGCCTCCGAATATTTTCTATGTTCATGCTAGAAGCAGGGCTGTGTAATAACCGATTTTATCCACGGAACAAACACATCAATTTGTTTTACCATTTTCAAAATCAAAACAAATTGACAGTTACAAAGACAAAAAAAAGTCTTATTCACCCCATGGAGGGGATAAAACAAAAATTTTCTCACCAGCACTATCATCTGAGAGAGCACCAAGAAAACACCATCTTCTTATCGCACTTGAGTTGTTAAAAAATGTTTTTCCCGATGTACGGCCGAAAAAGTAGTTTTTCATATGTGCGGAGTGACCTTATTTTTTCTCCTGAATAGATCATAAGAAAATTGCGTCTTATTGACGATCGGTCGAATGACATTTCTAGTGAGAAAAGTGCAGCACTTTCTTTCCTGTCAGGAGAACTTGAACTGTAACTAAGCTTTCCAAAAATGGTATGGTTAATTGATGTTTTTGTTTCGTGGAGAAAAACGGTAAATCTCACCTCACACACATGGAAAACGGTGTCTTCACCTCGCCACAAACATCGTTCTTGTTGAAATTATCTAGTTTCTCCACTCTGTAAACAAATAACTATTCTTATATTAGCTGTTGACAGTCGACACTTCCTAAAGAAATGGTAGGTTTCTGAAAAAATGTTGAGTTTCAGAAGAATTGGTGTGTTCCTGAAGAAATTGTGAGTTCCCAAGAAATTATGAGTTCCTGACTACGCGTCATTTCTTGAGGAAAACTCCGTTTCTTCAGAAAGTCGCTGCCATGTCGTCGTCCGTCAACAGCTACGATCAGTTTCCGCTCATTGAAGCAAGGCTGTAAACTTTGGGCCCCAAAGTTTACAGCCTTGCATTGAACAAGAAATGACGATTTAAAGACGATGTACTTGTACATGCATAAAAAGATGAATTTTTGAATCACCAGTTTTTACTACGACCAACCGATGATGGGACCGACCAACTTTTACGGGAAAATCTTAGTGGCCGCCGTATTTTATTAGTAGTACTTTTGATATCGTTCCTTTGCGCGTGGTCTTACATATTGAAAGATGGAACATGCAACAACAGCATATAATACAAAAAATGAGATGTTCAACTGGTGGAACTTCGTGGGGTTATTTTTTGTAAAGTAAGCATATTCAGTAATCCAAATGGGAAATCTACAAAACGACAACATTATATGACCTGTTCATATAATTTATGGTTTGAAAGAGCGTTTAAAGAAATGACAAAATTAATGTAACGATTTTTGCATCCGTTCTCAATGTCGAAGGAGTGATTAAAATTTTGTTAATTTCGCAACGCAACAATTTGAAAGTTTACTTATGTATAACAAAGAAATGTTTTAAGATAAATAATGTGCAACTCCACAGCAGTGCTCCTATTTTCTACGTTCAAGCTAGAAGCAGTGCTGTGGCAGCTCCCAAGTACATTAGAACTTCTTTTATTAGGAAAAAATAGCTTCGACCCAACAAATTTGAAGTTTAACTAACGCACTCCAAGCAAAAGTGATCATCGACAGCTACCAAATAGAGCACTGTTTTATATGAAATTTTACCTATACACTGTCCAGTTTCAGCACTCTATTAAGTGTACCATGCTTGAAGTGGGTTGGTTTAACGAAAAAACCAACAAACATAAAAATGAACCTTATTCCTTAGAAGTGGCCACATAGCTGTCCACAGAATTTTCTTTCGATCAACAGATTTTTCAACGATTCATCATCACTTCCACAATTGAATTTAATGGTAAAAAAAGATTCATAATTTCTCCAACAACAAAAAACGCAGACAATATCATAGCACTACCTCGTAGCATTAACACTCGTATGTCAGACGTCGAAAAGTCCCTAAATTGTGACACATGTATGTGCGTACTCGAAAGTTTGTTTTGGGTCCCATTGGAAAAGTGGCGTATTTTGTGTCCCTGCAAAACTGGTTTGTTGACGACCTTCATGCGCCATAATTGAAGCGTCAAAACATAATTGAAGCTAACTGCAATATGAAAGTCCTACGGAGAAAAATGACAAACGCCAAAAAAGAAATCTTCAAATTACGAGACAAAACAGGAACGATCCAAATGGATCGAAATGCGATATTAAACATTGCAACAGAATTTTATGAGAATTTGTTTTCTTCAGCAAGACAGAGCCCAACGGAAGAAACCAATAATAAGAAACGTGGGATCGGAGGATATGCCCGACATAACTGTTGATGAAGTCAAAGCTGCAGTAGCCGAGATGAAAAACAAAAAGTCTCCCGGAGAAGATGGTGTTCCAGTGGAAGCCATTAAACTAGGTGGAGACTCATTATTAAAGGCAATCACGGCTTTGTTTAATCAATGTCTCCAATGGGAAGAAGTACCAGAAGCCTGGGAAAATGCGGTAATTACATTGCTGCATAAAAAAGGAGACATAACAAAGCTGGAAAATTACCGACCGATAAGCCTATTTTCAACACTCTACAAGTTGTTTATGAAAATCATTACGAAGAGGAACACTAACAAGTTCGACTTCTACCAACCTGTTGAACAAGCTGCTTTCAGATCTGGTTTCAGCACAAACGACCATTTGCAGGTGATGAGAACGCTTATTGAGAAGTGTCGTGAATACAACATCGACATAGTCTTGCTATTCATAGACTTCGAAAAAGCTTTCGATTCAGTGGAAACATGGTCGATATTGGACGCATTAGACGAATGTAGAGTAGACTCAAGGTACTCCAACACAATTCGATATGTGTACAAAAATGCTACTTCATGTATAAAACTTCATAAGAGCACGGAGAAATTCAGAATTGGCCGAGGTGTAAGGCAGGGTGACACCATTTCACCGAAATTATTCACGGCGATTCTGCAGAGTATTTTTAGAAAGTTAAACTGGAGTAAAATGGGAATAAAGATAAATGGAGAGTACCTGAGCAATCTCCGCTTCGCTGATGACATTGTACCGATAGCAGCGAATCTAGGTCAGGCTCAGCTTATGCTACAACAGTTAAGTGAAGAGGCGAGCAAAGTTGGCCTCAAGATGAACTTATCGAAAACAAAAGTCATGACCAACATCGGGGACGATAGAGAAATCAAAATTGGTGACACTGTCATTGAACGAGTCGACAGCTATGTATATCTAGGACATAAACTGAAGTTAGGTCTGGACAACCAAACTGCAGAAATTAGACGTAGGATTGGTCTTGCATGGGCAGCGTTCGGAAAACTCAGACTAATTTTCAAAAGCAAAATGAATAATAGTCTGAAACGCAAAGTTTTCGACACTTGTGTCCTTCCAGTGCTCACTTATGGAGCGGAAACGTTAACTTTAACAAAAGCATCCGAAGATAAATTGAGAGTGACACAAAGAGCCATGGAACGGAGTATGCTCGGAATAACACTCAGAGACAGAATGACGAATCAATGGATTCGACAACAAACCAGGGTCGTTGATGTCATGGAAAGAATAGCATCTCTGAAATGGAGCTGGGCGGGACATATTGCAAGAAGGACAGACGAACGTTGGACCAAAAAGATCATGAACTGGCGACCATATAAAAGACGAGCTATAGGTAGACCACCAGAGAGATGGACAAACGGAATTAAGAATATTGCAGGTACAAACTGGCAGCAAATGGCAATGGATCGTACGAAATGGAAAGAAGTTGGAGAGGCCTACATCCAGCAGTGGATAGAAACAGGCTGAAAAAGAAGAAGAAGAAGAATGCGCCATTCCATTCTGGTCATATGTCATTTTCGCAATAATCACGCATTTGTACAGAGTTAATTTGAGCTGAATCGAAGGACTGGATCGACTGCAGAGTAGGTGGTTTTATTTCCTCTCTCCTGGACTTTTAAGATTATCGAGGTAAATGATTCCATGGTTCCTAAAATTCCATGATCTACAATTTTTCCAGAGTAAAACTCAAGGATTTTAAGCGATTTATCAAGTTTATGATGGGTTCCCATGGTGGAGCACATTGTTTAATACGGCAACTGTCATGTACACGGAGGCAAAACGGACGACTCTGGCGCCACCGTAAATCAGAAATCAAAGTTCTAATTTTCACGCTGTAATGTATCCGGTTACAGACGGGAATAATAAGACGTGTGATTGGTAAGAGCACTCGTTTAATACTGATGTGAAATAATGCATTGAACAGAGTTGTTAGATATCCTACAATACTCCCTCCTTAACAAAAAAAAATTAATCCAAAAGAAAACTTTCCATACTAAAAAAAACTCAAAAAAATTGTAGCAAAAATCAAAAGGAAAATTTTGAAATTAATTATTGGATTGCAAAACTTTAATTAATTTAATCCGACTGATCTTCAGTGCCCTTCGTATTGATTGACTCCTTCTTGATCGCTGTCTCAACACATGCTTCGAATGTAGCTGTCGGATCCATTTCGAAAACTTTGCTGCGTACTGGGCCTTCCAGTAGACCAACCACGAATTTGTCGCGAAGCACCATCTTGTAACAATCTTCGAATTTACAGTACCGGATACTCTGCTTCAACCTTGTGGCGAATTCTACGACTGTCTCGTCTTGCTTCTGCTTTACATCAAAAAATGTCCGCCGATCATGAAAAATGGATCTGGTCGGTGTGAAACGATTTTTCATAATGCCACAAATTTCCTTGTATGTTTTCGCCTGCGGCTTGTCCGGAAAACACAAATCTGTTAATGTGTCAAATACATCCAATGACAACGTCGATAACAACATTGCTCGCTTCCGGTTATCATCCGTGACTTCGTATGCCAAAAAATGTTGATCCAACTGTGCTGCATACGTTTCCCAATTCTTGTCTGAATCGAACTTTTGCGGTAATGGGGTGAATGTTCCATTGTTCGGCATGTTGAATGCTTACGCTCGCAAACGAATGACCTTGTCGTGTCTTCCAATAATTTTTCTTTTCTCAAACTTATTTCGACCAAATGCTTGTACTCCGTGTACAACGAATGGTGATGTGTACACCTTGTACGTCGATTTACTGACAACGGCTGCAAAAAAAAATTCGTCCGCCGTGGATCTGGAAATGTCTTCCTTTCTTTCAGCCGCCAGTTATCGATGAAAAAAATCGAACGCCGTGTTCGACAACTGATGACACGATGCTTCTTTGTTATGTTATCGTTGTTCTGTTTCATACAACACAACCAAACAATAACTCAATGGATGTTCGCTCACTTCCACGAATTCTACACCGTATTGTCTTTGCTTTTTTTTAGACAGAAAAAAAAATCACAAAAAAAACACTTTGTACGCCGTGTACCACTGTTTGACCGATTACTTATAGCCGAATTTCACCTTAATGTTCGCCGTGAACTGTTTTTAATAAAATTCGCTATGTCGGTTCGTTATAATAACCAACTGCGCCACTGTAATGTATCCGGTTACAGACGGGAATAATAAGACGTGTGATTGGTAAGAGCACTCGTTTAATACTGATGTGAAATAATGCATTGAACAGAGTTGTTAGATATCCTACACACGCCGTAAGTGCGGTCGAAATTCAAAATGGAAAGAACGTAGGTCTTTCTAACGTAGCGTCATTTTCATACAATGAAGCGTTGTAATGTATTTTCCGGTTCACTTTTCATCGAATCGTTCACTTAAAATTCAAATTTGAGGCACACTTACGGCGCGGCGTGAGTTATGAATTTTCTATGTTCATATCACTATGACACTGCCCACAAGGCCAGTTAAATGTAACTGAGCGAAAATCTCTCTCCGTCAACAGTCTATAGAGTGTATAAGGAGAGCAAACACCAGCTAAATTTAACTTGTCTCTGTGGCAAAAGAGTAAGCCCAGTTTAAATTAAATTTTTTGGTGATTCTATCATTTTGACGTGTGACCTGGAGACCATTATGTTATAAACTAGTCAGAAATCGTTCTCCTTAAACAATTATGCTTGATTTCCACCTACAACAAAACCACTCCGTTTAGCTAAGCCACGCCTTTTTAGACCCGTACGAAGTACTGGGGTCTTATAGGTTTACGCATACGTTTGTAACACGTCGAATTGGACTCCCTGAGTAAGGGGAAACCTATTGTGGTTGTCCAGAGATGCCAAATCAGCAAGAAAAAAAAATGTCCGTCTGTCCGTCCGTCCGTCTGTCTGTCTGCACGATAACTTGAGTAAAACGCATCTGATTTTGAAAATTCTTTTTTCCCCGTTTGGTAATGTCAAAAGACAGGCTAAGTTCGAAGATGAGTGATTTTGGATCGACCCCTCCTGAGCTGGGGCCCAATAAGTGCTTTACGGTTTTTCGAAGATATCTCCGGACATTTAAACGCTATACTCGTAAATGATACATCGAATGAAAGATATTTACAATACCGATCGACAAAAAAAAGTTTATGGAAATCGCCTGACCGACTTGTGAATTAGACCCCTTGGTGTGAAACAGGCACAGGGCGGCAAGCAGTTTTTGCTTGTAGGTCGGCCAAATTTGAACATATTTCGTTCGTTTTAGCTTTATTAGATAGGTATTGACCGTACCAATCAGGGAAAAAATGAAATTATGTTCTCCGGAGCGTGAGCTAGGTCTCTTGGAGTGAGCTCTTATCTGGCTACTCGGCCGTACAGTGAACGTGGAGTATTTTGTCAATATCTCGAGTAAATTTTGACCGAATTTCATGAATTTTTTTTTGTTTGAAAGGTATTAACAAATGTAAAGCGTCGGTACTATTTCCGGTCTCCTAACAAAATGGCTGCCGGCGGCCATATTGGATTTTATTAAAAGTGATATAAAGTGGGAAAAATGATGCTTAGAGAGTTTCTGTTAACATGGAAATAATGTGTTAAGTGTGAGTGGTTTCAGGGATTCCATATATGGACATCTATATATACCTATATACAGCTATATTGAGCTATATACAGGCATATAGAGCTATATAATAGCATATTCCTCTGTGAAATGTTTATTTACAGTGAAATATAGGTAAATATAGCGGTATATAGCTGTTAAAATAGGAATTTATGAAATTTGACTTCGTACGGGGCTGTCTATATTTCCTCCGGCAATTTAATTGTATATGATAACAAGGCAAAGAGTGGATAATGTAAGTGATTTAAAAGGAAGAATAGTTTTTCAGCAGAGAAGAAAATGAAGTAAGAGAAATGAAGAGTTTCACATTAAAGGCTTTTGATACGAATAGGTGTTTCGTACGGGTCGGCGTTAGCTATGTTTTCTATTGTTTAATAGGAAACGAAGAGAAAACGGAGTTCTCTCTCGTCACTAGATGCTCGTTTTTTCATAGAGAAATAACGCCCTCCATGGTGCAGCTCATGTGTTGATATTTTCGAAACCGCGAAATGATTTTTTCATGCTTCGGGGCCGAGAATGAGGGCAATTTTTCGAATTTTCTCGGGTTTGCGGCCTTCTCACTTCGTTCGGCCTACAATCCGCGAAATTGCCTAAAATCAATCGTCCAAAACAGGTACACAAATAACCATTATCGAAGAGTTAGTGCCGCATACGGCGGAGCATATAAAAAATAAAAAACGGGGTCGAGGGGTTTATTTCCACCTGGTTTTTCTGTCTGGTCAATTTTCCTGTGTTGACCTGACCAGACTTTATGTGAAACCTCAGGTATTTTGAGTTCATGTTCATGTTAAGGTAAACCTAACCTGTTCCGGATATAGGTGTTTATAAACGACAACTCTCCAAATATCGATTTTACCGATATATTTGCCATACTAAAATCCAAAATGGCGTCTGGAGCCCATTTTGTTAGGTAGCTGCAAACAATACCGCCGCCTCACGGTTTTCGGAACATTTCAATTAAATGTACTCGAAATTGGGGTAAAAAATCCTATCACTCGATCGAGAGCCCTACTAAAAACTGACCTATGGTTTAAACGATGAAAATGCTATCGTTCTTGTCAATTGCGATTCAAAGATCTGTCTGAACAAATTTATTTGCCAAACACATGTTTCTATCTTCAAGCTAAAAAGAGGTTTCCCTATAAGACAAGTAGGAGGTGTGCTAAATTTTTAGACCCGTACGAAGTACTGGGGTCTTATAGGTTTACGCATACGTTTGTAACACGTCGAATTGGACTCCCTGAGTAAGGGGAAACCTATTGTGGTTGTCCAGAGATGCCAAATCAGCAAGAAAAAAATGTCCGTCTGTCCGTCTGTCCGTCCGTCCGTCCGTCTGTCTGTCTGCACGATAACTTGAGTAAAACGCATCCGATTTTGAAAATTCTTTTTTTCCCCGTTTGGTAATGTCAAAAGACAGGCTAAGTTCGAAGATGAGTGATTTTGGATCGACCCCTCCTGAGCTGGGGCCCAATAAGTGCTTTACGGTTTTTCGAAGATATCTCCGGACATTTAAACGCTATACTCGTAAATGATACATCAAATGAAAGATATTTACAATACCGATCGACAAAAAAAAAGTTTATGGAAATCGGATGACCGACTTGTGAGTTAGACCCCTTGGTGTGAAACAGGCACAGGGCGGCAAGCAGTTTTTGCTTGTAGGTCGGCCAAATTTGAACATATTTCGTTCGTTTTAGCTTTATTAGATAGGTATTGACCGTACCAATCAGGGAAAAAAAAGTTTATGAAATTATGTTCTCCGGAGCGTGAGCTAGGTCTCTTGGAGTGAGCTCTTATCTGGCTACTCGGCCGTACAGTGAACGTGGAGTATTTTGTCAATATCTCGAGTAAATTTTGACCGAATTTCATGATATTTTTTTTGTTTGAAAGGTATTAACGAATGTAAAGCGTCGGTACTATTTTCGGTTTCCTAACAAAATGGCTGCCGGCGGCCATATTGGATTTTATTAAAAGTGATATAAAGTGGGAAAAATGATGCTTAGAGAGTTTCTGTTAACATGGAAATAATGTGTTAAGTGTGAGGGGTTTCAGGGATTCCATATAGGGACATATATATATACCTATATACAGCTATATTGAGCTATATAATAGCATATTCCTCTGTGACATGTTTATTTACAGTGAAATATAGGTAAATATAGCGGTATATAGCTGTTTAAATAGGAATTTATGAAATTTGACTTCGTACGGGGCTGTCTATATTGCCTCCGACAATTTAATTGTATATGATAACAAGGCAAAGAGTGGATAATGTAAGTGATTTTAAAGGGAGAATAGTTTTTCAGCAGAGAAGAAAATGAAGTAAGAGAAATGAAGATTTTCACATTAAAGGCTTTTGATACGAATTGGTGTTTCGTACGGGTCGGCGTTAGCTATGTTTTAGCTGGAAATTAAAAAAAAATACTTTCGTCATAAAAGATCGTTAGGAAATGCATCCCGTCTATCTCTCCGTCTACATTTTTGACGGCAGGCAGAGGGTTAATAATAATCCCCACTCTGGACACGAGTAATATTTGGCGGAATGTCTAAATTGACAATTTGTCAGTGTAATAAATTCGTTGCGTAGTCTTCCACGACAATCGCTCGTTTCTGTGTGTTCTTCCAGTCGATAAAAATGTCCCGAAAAATATTTCTAAATCGGACCCGAGCTAAAATTAATTCCGATTCTTTGGAGGAAGAGGTAAAATGTCAAAGAAATTTCGTCAATCCAGCAATTCGTATGGGAACCTTCTCTGTTAAAGGTACAACAAAAGTTTATTGTGCAAGATGACGAAGTCTTCATAAATCGACTGACAGAATTGAATGCTTTATGGAGCGATCTACTTGAGCAGAAGAAGTCTATTTCTAAATTGAGAGAGCAGCTGCAATGCTCAGTAGGAAATCAATTAGGACTCGACGCAACGTTGGATGCAATAGAACAACAACTTCAGCAAGAGGTGAGCTTTGAGCGATGAATTGTCATCACTGACACTCATCAGTTGCATTCCTTGTTTTAAGTTTGACAAAGTATACGCGACCCTCAAGCCAAAGTTTTCGAAAAATGTCGAAATTGGACTGGCTGCAGCAGACAATACAACGGCAGTTAGCGGTTCACCGCACAAACGTGCACGGCAATGTGATGATGAAAGAAGCGATGAAGAAATTCTAAAAGTTTCGTCGGATAATGAACAGAAGCACGAACTACCAGTAGGATTACCACGAGCATCTGAACATGCGATGCAATTGCACAGTTCACCACCAAAGAAGCAGGTAACAGAATAGCTGTACAGAAGTAGGAGGTGACCGTGTCATTCACCGACCAACCGAGTAAATTTCTATCCTCAAAATTTACTCATCCGTTTCGTGTTTACAGGTTCGGCTCGATCGGAAGGGAAAGAATAGCGCTAGTGAATCGAATGGTTCCGAGTATGGACAGAGCTTATGCTCGCAAATCTGTTCAGAGTCGTAATTTCGGGATATTTTCAGATCCGATGTTCACATCATTGAAGTGAATCAGCCAAACAATTCCAAGGAATCGACTGCCAAAGTTGCACTGGAATGTCAGCTGGCGGAAGAAACGTTTCCACAGCTAGCCAATTTTATGAAGCAATCGGGTGATACGTTGGAAAGGAGGAAGCGCCAGGTATGTACGACCCTGTCTCGATATGAGTTATGGCAAACCATTTAAATGGGTGGCGTGAACAGGAAAATTAAAAGGGATGAAAATGCATTTCGTAATCTACTTGCAACGCGTCGCACATTTTTCAATTTCGTTTCTCATTCTCTATTCCAGCCACTTTTCATGCGGAAAAGAAGAGATACCTTTCTTAAGAACACTCAGGATGGTCGTAGCGGTAAGTTCTCCTTCCAAAGATTTTTTTTTTTTTTTTGCTAAACCAGCAAGTCAATAAAGTCCACTGTTGTACTCAATTCAAAGAATCGGCAACGCACTCCTGTGCAGAGTGTAGCAAAACATTCCTTCTAAAGAGTAACCTGTCCCGACATTTGGTAACGCACACTGGTAAGTATACGACGAAGAAGTTTCGCTGATGACTCCCTTTTTGCACGAAACACAATTTCTGCAATAAAATCAAAATTTTGAATTTGGTATGTAGGTGAAAAGCCATACAAGTGTGAAGAATGTGGTGCTGCTTTTACTCGAAATACCAGTTTAACGAGGCATCAAAGGGTCCATTCTGGTGAGAACGAACAAAGCTCACGCTGTGGCGCTCTAAAATCCCAAAAATTTGTTTTGTAGCTCCGACGCGATACGAATGTCAAACCATTCATACCAAAAACCGAAAAATTTATTTAGAAGGTGCGAGGCCGTTCGAATCTCACAGAATTTCAGATGAGAATCCGTTTACGTGTGACGTCTGCAGTCGATCATTTCGGCAGAAGTTTAATTTATTGGAGCACATGTACATTCACAGCGGTTGGTTTATCGACTCCGAAAATGGAGAATGCTAAATAAATCTAAAAATTTAATTGCAGGTCAAAAGCCGTATGAGTGCAAAGTGTGTAATAATACCTTTCGTCAACGGTCCGCGTTACACACGCACCGCAAAGTCCACAGTGACGTAAGGGAGTAGCAAATATCCGTATTTTTAAACGATTCCAAAATTTCGAACAAATCATCGAGCGACTAAGAGCATCATTGGAACGACGTGTACCTGATGCTTTCTATTTAATTTTTTTGTTTTTGTTTATTAGTCTTGTAAGATCGTCGTCAACTTAGTTAATTAAATTTTGAATAAATGTTCGATGTTTTTCTCTGTGCCCTGTACGTTAGAATCCTAGTGTGCTATCACAGCACTGGTTCTAGCATGAACAAAGAAAAGTATTCGGAGGCTGATGAAATCACATTTTGTTTCTCCAGATAGAAGACTTGTATTCCACGGTGTGCCTTAACCAACTTTAAATGGAAGTGTCGCACCACATCGGATTTTTTTTGCTAATTCAATAGGGGGAGGTAGACTGGTTACAAAAATAGCAATAATAAGAAAAACGGCTGGGAGAATTTTTTTTGCGACCACTTTGAAGTCATTTTTCCATACATTTTCATGTATTTTATGAAAATGACAAAAATGTTTTTTTCGCCAAAATACGCATTCACAATTTTTATCATTAAAAAACATTATTTTTAGCAAAAAATTCTTCTACTGTATGCATCTAAACATTGAGATTTCGTTTATACAGCTATTTGGATATATCAAATTCTGCTGGACATGAAAAATAAATTGGGTGTATAAACGAAATCTCAGTGTTTAGAGGCATACTGTAGAAGAATTTTTTGCTAAAAATAATGTTTTTTAATGATAAAAATTGTGAATGCGTATTTTGGCGAAAAAAACATTTTTGTCATTTTCATAAAATACATGAAAATGTATGGAAAAATGACTTCAAAGTGGTCACAAAAAAAATTCTCCCAGCCGTTTTTCTTATTATTGCTATTTTTGTAACCAGACTACCTCCCCCTATTGAATTAGCAAAAAAAAATCCGATGTGGTGCGACACTTCCATTCAAAGTTGGTTAAGGCACAGGGTGTTCGTCGTGTGAGTTAAATACAATACAATAATCCTAAACAGTAGCTCCTATCACTAAAGCCTCCAAATTTGACACTTGTCAATTCAGTGTTCATGCTAGGAGCAGTGCTGTGGTGCGATTTTTGGCAAGATGGAACAATGAAAGAAATTGAACTGGATTTCAATGTAAATTGAAGACCGCTCTGGCTTTAATCAACCGCAAATCCAGATTCAATAATGTATGTTGTGAGAGCTAATAGAGGGTTCCATTTCGGATATAGTTCACTTTTATGCCGTGGGACATCTTACAAAAAATGAGTTACGTGTTCACTTTCGGTATTTTTTATATGACGATGCCGTGGGACAAACTTGAACCATCTCCGAAATGGAACACTCTATACTTGATTTCTGATTTAGTCTCAAACCAAAGCCACCTTTTATTAAAGCAACTTTTATCGCCCAAAAACCACTTACAGTGGAAGTGTGACGCAAGTCCCCTTATCCACTTATAAAACATCTGATATCGATGGAGGTAATGCTTTCAGATTCGACTCGAGACGCAAGAAGAAATGTGTCACAAATAGCAGCTTGTAAATGAGTGAAAACACTCATCGATGTGCGACAAATTTTTCCTGACAACCATACAAATGCTACTTCTGGACAACAGCCTTTGCGCCTGCAGCACCAGCATTTTTATGTGTGCCAAAATAAGGATTTTTAACCGGGAGGGAAATGTCTATAAGGGCCTCTTTTTTCGGCTGCTAGGAATTTTGCGCCGCGCCATTCACAATAATTGACAAAATGACCCATTTCGTATAAGGAAAATGTCACTTTGTGGGTTATTGTGAATCACACGGCGCGAAATTCCTCAACACCCTTTTTTCTGTGAGAAGGGCCCTTTTACCCGTAGCGAAAAAAAATCGGCGTGAAAGTCGAGTTTGACGTTTTAACTGAAATTAGACTTTACGGTTCATCTTCATGAAGATTTTCCTTAATTTCTGAAAAAAAACTCTTAAATTATTAAAGAAAACTTTGAAGAAACTCAGAGGGGTTCAAGAAAATTTCTTAAAAGCAAGCCTCGGGGAGAAGCTAAGAATAATCATGTCCGGAGCGATAGCGGAGGACTTGACGCAGTCTAACTTCCAAAAAAAGAACGAAGAAATTTTTTTGAGACGCGGCAACTATATATAGGCGAGAATTTAAGTTTCTTTCCTTTGGCCTGTATCACCACAAATCCTATTCTATCTTATTCGCGCTTCAAATACGAGCAAAACGAGCTATCACTCGACTATGTAGCTTTAAAATTGCCGGAGATACACCGTTTTGAAGTTGGTCATTTTGATAGAAAATGCACCAAATTAACGTTTTCCAAACAATCAAAATCTTTCAACTTACTCTGTATGTTTCTATCTGTCTATCTGTCTATCTATCGACGGTCGATCTCGGAAACTAGTCAGCCAATCTCCATGAAATTTTGCAGGAACCTCAGGGTGGGCATAAAAATGAAAATGTGATACGCCACTACCCCAGGAAAAACCAGAATTTTGTTTTATTGGCCTCGAAGTGGTTTCTGAGTGTGGTTTTCGAGGGTCGGGAACGCGTTTTCAGCTGTAGCTCAGCTGTATTGAAACCTGCAGGGGCGTGTGACCCATCAAGTGAAAGGTATTCGCCACACGAATCGAACAAAAAAATAATTAGAAAAATTGGTGCAGATTTGGTTGAGCTAGAGTGGTCAGAGTGACCAAATTTTGAGCTACTCGAGCGTAGGATGAAAGGACTAATATTTTTTGGCTTATGAGAGATAGAGATTTACTTTCTTCGGCAAAGTCTCAGAGTTTTACGAGTAGAACACATTGGCATATGTGAAAAATGTCGAAAGTTGGAAATGGGTGGGTCAATTATGTTTTTAGAGGTATTTCTTGAATGGTGGCAGATAGAGAGTTACTTTCTTCGGCAAAGTCTCAGAGTTTTACGAGTAGAAAAGAAGGGCATTTGCGAAAAATGTCGAAAGTTGGAAATGGGTGGGTCAATTGGGGTTTTGGAGATATTTCTTGAATTGGCAGATAGAGAATTACTTTCTTCGTCAAATTTTCGAATTCCGTCAAATTTTCGATTTTCGTTAAATTTCGTCAAATTTTCGAATTTCGTCAAATTTTTTAATTTTCGTCAAATTTTCGAATTTCGTCAAATTTCGTCAAATTTTCGAATTTCGTCAAATTTCGTCAAATTTTCGAATTTCGTCAAATTTTCGATTTTCGTCAAATTTTCGATTTTCTTCAAATTTTCAAATTTCGTCAAATTTTCGAATTTCGTCAAATTTTCAAATTTCGTCAAATTTTCGAATTTCGTCAAATTTTCAAATTTCGTCAAATTTTCGATTTACGTCAAATTTTCGATTTTCGTTAAATTTTAAAATTTCGTCAAATTTTCGAATTTCGTCAAATTTTCAGGTAATAGTCAACATAGCGGTCACTACACAGCTTACATTACAATTCGGAATCAATGACACCTTCTCAATGATACAAACTTAACGACAAAACGTTTGGCTAAAAATGTATATGCTCTCTTCTATGAAAGCGTTTCTACACGTTAAGTTATATAGAATTTAGGTTTTCATATTATTTGCATTTGTAATGTGTGCAACATTTACAACGATTTTAATAAAAATTTGGAATATGACTTCAAATGTTACTCTTACAATGTTCATAAACATATTTCAAGGTTTCATATGAAGTAATGAATAAATTTATAGATGAAACGATATTTATTGATATCTTTTATTTTTGCGTAATTAGTATAAACATTTTTATGCTCAAAATAGCGGCAGAATAAAATCATTTGCATACATAGTCCATAACTTAAAAAATTAACAGTGTCACATCTTCACAAGAAGACGTAATATTGCACCAACTTTTTTACTTCAAAGTAAAATATGGTTTCATTGAGCGGCGTCTTACAACTAATATTGGTATCCTATGGATATAGATCGTAAGTGCGCTAGGTTAGAATGGTCCGGAGCACTGAGTATGAGTATACTAGATGCGGCACTGCACATTACGCATTTTATGCAAAGATTACTGTGTAGAGGTAGACTTTACTATTGCGAATTTTGACAACATGCACATACTTGAAACATTTCAAATCAAAGATGTGCAAAATTAGCGTAACAAAAAGACTTTTGAAATTTTTGCATATCCTAAAGTGTATAAAAAGAGACAAAATGTGGAGCCTTGATTATCAACACTATTTTTGTTCACAATTATGGACCATTTCATCATTGGTACGTATTAGCGTGTTACTAAAACAACTTTATGCAACTCAGCATCACAATGTTATCAGCTGAGTTCTTTCGAAGTTTGACACTAAGTCAATGTGCCGTTCTGAAATAATTTAGCCGCCGCCGATCCCTTACCAGTCGGCGCACCGCCGCCGACTATTTTAAAACCGGCACACACCTCTAATTTTCGTCAACTTCCGACTTAACTTCTAAAACGACTGATATCCCGGCAAAAACTCTGTCAGAGCAAAGTTGGACGCAGTCTACAGTCTATATGTGTGATAACTTCTAAAACAAGTGATATCGCTAGAGGTGACGCTGTCAGCGTCGTTACGCAAAATTGAATTTCACAGCCAATTAATTGAAATTAGCTGATCTAGTTTTCCAAACCATTCGCCAATTTTTTTTTTCAGAAAAAATTTTAACCAACAGAATTTTGACTGAAAAATTTTCAACAAAAAATTCTGCGTCGCAAAGTGGCAGATGCTCACGGACAAGTCTAAGAGAACATTTAATCTGGCACATGCGACGCAGAATTTTTTGTTGAAAATTTTTCAGTCAAAATTCTGTTGGTTAAAATTTTTTCTGAAAAAAAAAAATTGGCGAATGGTTTGGAAAACTAGATCAGCTAATTTCAATTAATTGGCTGTGAAATTCAATTTTGCGTAACGACGCTGACAGCGTCACCTCTAGCGATATCACTTGTTTTAGAAGTTATCACACATATAGACTGTAGACTGCGTCCAACTTTGCTCTGAAAGAGTTTTTGCCGGGATTGATATTTGAGACTAAAATTGAACTGAAAATGCAGAAGAAATTAAAGAAACACCCAAGAAGTTAAAGAAACTTTAGGAAATTGATAACCGTAATTTCTTGAAAAAAGGACTAGTTCATTTTAGATCATGTAATGTACCTTCATCTTGAGTTGTCATTATCAAAAAATTTAAGGATCTACTATTTGCGTTTCTAACGGGGAAGTGCAACCGAGCCAAGATCTCTATCCATAAAAGTAAGAAACATTCATAGTCGAAGAGTGCTCGGTGTTTGTTCAGACGAAAATTAAACTGGAAACAACGATACAATTTAGGTCAGTATGCAGCGTTAATTTTAGATGAAGGAATATCTCTGCAATATCATTTTTACGAGCTGATGTTTTTTTTTACTCATGATCAGAATGTAGCGTTTTACAAGGCGTTTTTTTATTTGAGGGCCTGGGGGTATGTTCCATCTAGAATTGAACCCTGATTACAAAACAAAAGACTTAAAAAATACAAAGTTCAAACTGTCAGTGCACACACCTAAAAGAGTAAACATAATTACTTTTTCATGCTTCGGGGCCGAAAATAAGGGCAATTTTTCGAATTTTCTCGGGTTTCCGGCCCTCTGCATGAAAACTTACATGTGCACCTGTTTGGGACGGTTGATTTAAGGCACTTTCGCTTGTAAGCCTCACTTCGTTCGGCCTACAATCCGCGAAATTGCCTAAAATCAATCGTCCAAAACAGGTACACAAATAACCATTAGGCACTTACATGAAAATCGAGTTTTCGATACAGAGAAGCATTTTCGGATTTTTCTTCCTCCTACGCGTGTAAATGCGAAATTACGAAGCATGATCACTACTCCTTGAGACTGAATATTTGGAATACTTTACAGTTTTCGTTTTTTGAGGCTCACAGATGTGACATCATAAATAAATATTTTATCGCTAGTTTTTTAGAGTATATGTTAAGAGTTGTCCAACGCATACAACACCGTTGAGAAGTTTTTACTGTAACTGGTGTTATTCAATCAAGAAAATGTCCTTTTTCGTAAATTTGCGGAAATGGTTTCCAATTAGTCATATTGTATCCACAATCCATAGACAAGTGTTCCTGGACATCCCACAACGATGTAAGTGGAATTCTAGATACAACATACTCATGATCTAACCATTCGTGTTTTTAACGCTAGCGCATCACAATCGGAAACGGTTAGACCGTTCCGCAAAGAATGATTTTTTTGTGAAACATTCTGATCAGTGGGATCCAAAGGTTCATTGAGAATCTTCTCTTAGTCGAACATTGAGCAAAAATACGAAAACTTGGTTCAGCTCTGTATTGAGCAATAATTTTTGATTTCGGCCTTCTTCATTAAATCGAGTACACGTTTAGTGAACTTATGGTAAACAACTTAAATTTAGTTAGATTAAAGTTTTGTTTTCAATGATCTTTTTTTTTTTAATATCGGTGCCTTCGAGTCGGTGGGATTTATAAAAAAACCGGGGGGATTTGAGGGGGACTACGGGGGATTTTTCCCACGAGCTGATATGTTACTTTGGGCCCTGTGTGTGAGTGTGATATTGAAATTCAATTGACAAAAGGATTGAGTCCCATAATAAAGACTTGTGGAAGTTGAGTTCTATAAGAAAGATTTTCATTTGATTGTCTACTCTTTTGCCATCCAGTCGACAAACAGCTTATGGGCTGATGAAGAGGTAAAATAGACATTACAAACAATTTTAAGCTGTAGCTGTTATTACTAAAGCCTACAAATTTGACATTTGTCAATTCAGTGTTCATGCCAGGAGCGTGCTTTGGTCTTAGCCATAACATTTCGGCAAAATTAATCTTCCAATTTAAAAATTCAATTTTTCGCGCAAAAAAGCAATCGATTTAATCGACACATTATACCAATAAAATATATGCAGCCGATACAGCCGAGCCGCAAACTATGATTAATTATTATGGTACTGTAGTTACATCGGGTACATCACTTTGACATTATGCGTCGAACAATACTACATTGTCTAACATTTGTTTATAATCACCAAACGAAAACATTTCTGTCGTAATGAGGGTGGTGTAGCTGCCCTAGATTGTTAGGGTCGAAATTAAATTAAATTTTGACCAAAATGTCGTGTGTCTTATTTAAGTACTACGTTGCCATCGTTGTTACGATTTTTGTCCGTTTTCCCATTGAAATCGGATGCTGTTCGATGACCACAAGTGCCATGATCGATCTAATGCACCAAAACCCGAACTATGAATCAGACCCTTGCTACATAAAATGGAAAGCTGCTCAGGATGCAGATCTGGCTCAGTTGTGGGCACGACAAGACGATTTACAAAAGAGGGCGCACGATTACAATCGAAGGCGAATGGAGAATGAGGCAATAGAACGAGCAAATAGGCAAGACAGCTATTCTCAAACATTTAACGTGGCTCAAACCAAAAGGTCAGTATGCAGCTTCCCTTGCTGTTGAGAGAGTATTATGTTGTGGTACCGTTTAGGAAGGAATCATCCATTTGGAAAATACTGGGAGGTTTAATTGGTGGGATAGTGGGATTGTGTTGTTGTATAGCTTGTGTTACAGCCGTGTGTGACAGTGATGATGCAACGACGACTACAACCACCAATGTCACTCAAAGTGGTAAAATGAATAAACGAAAATTCGGAGAATTTACTTATACTCATCGGTTTCAGCACCGCTTCAAGCGCAATTAACGACAGTTGTATCGAGCGATCCATTGGGACCTATGTACAACGCCAATTTTAGTAATCTCACTGAATCGTCTTCGCAGGAAGACACTCATGCCAATGTACCACTTATGATGCCAAAGAGACAAAATTCGCTTCCAAGTTACGAGGATGCCGTAAAAATGCCAACAGCTCCGCCGATAGAATAAGTTACACAAAATGCAACAAAAGACACTCAGACCTCAAACGCTTATTTTTCAAAGACATTCACATTTAAAGTCGCTTTTTTCGGCAATATTATATTGAACTACTGTTAAAGTCGGTCGTTTTTTTAAAGAAGAAAGTTGGGAGGATGAAGCAGGAAGAAAGATGAAATGGATGAAAAGCGATAAAAGCGTAGAATAATAGAAAGCGTAGAAAAATAATAATTGACGAATCAATATGCTCGCCATGTGAGTTGACCTGTAACCACACTATCTGATTGTCTAAGCCTCACACTATCTCCCTATCCAGAGCACTATTGTTGTCAATTATTTTACAGTTACTAGTGATTGTAGAGTACTTTATGGTCAGAGGTAAGGTAAGTACTATAATCACAGTCCAAGGCCTGATGTAAAGAGTTTGCTATGGAAGGTGATATCACAGCAGACACAACTAACCGGGCGTTGATGTGACAAAAATCGTATAAAATCCATATATGGCAACATACTCTGACTGAACCAATATGACAAGTACCTACAATCTAAATACAGTTCTTGCTCGAAGAATGACCGAAAATAAGTCCAATCCAATGTTTGCTCACATTTCCGTCGACTTTTTTTTTTGCTCGGGATATCCATATATGGATATAAGTGCGATGTCAGCACTATGATCTAATCTAATCTAATCTAATTTATTTAATTGGCTTTGATAATTATTTTTTTTTGAAATCTATTCAATTTTTGCTGTATATTGTAAATACTTCACACAGCACACAAGCATATAGATAAGTTAAGTCGTCATTCGCCGTGTATGTGTCATGTTTAGTAGAGGTATTTGTGCTTTCGCTGAAACAAAGATTAACTTCGAATGAGTCTAACTTGCATTATAAAGTATGCTTCAGTGCTTTAAAGGGGTAATTTTATAGTGTAACCAGTGCAACTAAGGAAAGTAGACGAAGAGACACTTGTGTGCTAATTTTCAGTTTTGAATAAAAGTAAAAACGCGGTATTGTCAAAGGAAAAATATTGTAAAAGATACGCACCAACACAATCAAACATCTCGCATCAAAATGTTGTTACTATTGTTGTTGTTGGCTGTACCTCTTGTTTTTTATGCTCTCAACAAATGGAGCAAAAACAAAAGAAATTACTTCGAACAACGCAACGTTAAGTATTTCAGTCCGTCGTCGTTGTTTGGAGTATTTTTTAATAAATTTGCGCCGGCTGATTTCGTTCAGTTGCTCTACCAAGGATTCCCAGATGAACCGTGAGTAAATTGTTATATCATTCGAATTGTAGGTTTTAATAGTGTGCTCTGTCTGTCCACTCAGTATTTACGGAATATCTTCATTTAATGCACCCCAATATCTCATTCGAGAGCCCGAGCTGATTAAACGAATCGGAGTGAAGGATTTCGATTATTTTGAGGATCACAATTCGTTCGCCAGTGATAAGCACGATCGGCTGTGGGGTAACAATTTGGTAACTTGTTTGAAGGAAATTAGTGATATCGAACTGCTGATGACTTTAATTTCCCTGTTACAGTTCTTTACTAAAGGGGCAAAATGGCGTAACAATCGGGCCATGGTCAGTCCAGCCTTTACTGGCAGTAAAATGAGACAGATGTTCGAACTGGTGGCTGATTCCACGGAGCATGTTGTAGAATACTTCTTGAAGAGAGTTGAAAATGGCGAAAAAATCGATGTAGAAATGAAGGATTTCTTCTCGCGTACACTACTTGATTCGATTGCCAGTTGCGCATTCGGATTGAAAGTGGATTCGTTCGCGAAACCGGAAAATGAATTTTTTCTTAACAGCAAAATTGCCGTTAATTTGTCCACTGCAAAGCAATTTTTCAAAATTGTGCTCATGAGTAATCTACCGTCGGTGGCTAGTGCGTTTGGCATTTCGCTAATGGATAAAGAAGTAGAAAGTTCCTTTCAAAACACTGTTCTGGATACAATGAAAATTCGGAAAGAGAAAAATATCGTCCGACCGGACATGATAAATATGATGATGGAGTTGCGTAAAGGCACATTGAATGAGCCATCAGATGAAGTCAAAGACACTGAAGGCTTTGCCGCAGTACAAGAGATCGAAGTCGAAAAAACGACCGTCAATCGCACATTAAACGACGACGAGATCACCGCTCAGTGTTTTATCTTTCTAGCGGGTGGATTTGAAGCTACATCAAATGTCTTGATGTTCGCATCGTATGAACTAATGACGAATCCAGATCTACAACAGAGATTGTATGAAGAAATTGTCGAAATGAATCAGCAGCTCGGTGGTAAGCGTATCAATTATGATGAACTTCAAAAAATGAAATATTTGGATCAGGTCGTATCCGAGACACTACGAAAGTGGCCACCAGCGAGTTCCGTCGACCGGGTTTGTGGTAGAGATTATGTGCTTCGTGTGAACGATAGCTTGTCCGTAAATATCGAAAAGGGTTCAATTTGCCTCTTACCGATCTACGGAATTCATTATGATCCGAAATACTTCCCCGAACCGGAAAAATTCGATCCGGAGAGATTTAGCAATGAAAATAAACGGAACATTGTGTCTGGCAGCTTCATACCGTTTGGTACCGGTCCGCGCAACTGTATCGGTATGTACGACTTAATGTAATCAACCAATTCAAATTATCGAACTAGAATTTCGCGTGTTTCCACTTGCAGGCTCTCGCTTCGCTCTGATGGAAGTCAAAGCAGTTTTGTATTATTTACTGCTAAAGTTCTCATTCGAACCGAATGAAAAAACGGAAATTCCACTGCAACTGAAAAAAGTGTTGACAGCAATGATGCCCGAAAATGGTTTACATTTGGAGCTGAAGCCACGTAAAAATTGAACAAAGAATTGCGGTGCATGCATGCAGCTGTATTGAATAAAATGGACGGCAATTGCTATTCATGAAAGATTTTCTGATAAATCGTATCAATAAGTGTTTGATTGAAAGTCAATAAAAATAACTCGTAACGTTATGACATAATCGACGAACGTCTCGTCTCGGCTTTTATCAAAGTCATCACTTGACATTACGACACTTAGTATAATATAACATCACTACCACTACTATAATCATGGCCCTACGTTAGTGAAGGGCCGTGACGCAAGTCCGTTCACACTGAAAAATTTGACAAAAAAATTTTTCCGCAGGACTGAGGAACATATATACACGAACTTTTTGACTTTTCCCCCTTTGCTCCTACTACCCCCAAAGTATTTTATTCGAAATTCATTTTCATACATTTTGAAATTGATGAATTTTACCAACCTTTGTCACTCTGTCACTTTGTCACTCTGAATTTACAGGCGGATTTGGCTGAAATTTTCAGGGTATGTTAAGGACGTAATTCTAAGAAACTAATTTGAAGGAATTTTTATAAAAGCTTATAATTTCGTAGTTATGAGCGTGTTAAGCTATTGAGCTATGGAACCTATAACTCGGAAAATATGGCAGATAGACAGTTCGTTTAAAAGACAAATTTATAGTTTCAGATTTCAGTCGACACGTGTTTCATGGTTTTCCTAAAAAGTCGCTTATTTTGGAGATATGGGCGTTTTAAGTGCGAGCTATGTCAGCCATAACTCGGAAAATACAGCAGATGGAAACTTCGTGTAAAAGACAAAGTTATAGAGTTTTAGATTCTAGTCGATGCATGTTTCATGGTTTCCCTAAAAAGTAGCTTATTTTGGAGATATGGGCGTTTTAAGTGCGAGCTATGTCAGCCATAACTCGGAAAATACAGCAGATGGAAACTTCGTGTAAAAGACAAAGTTATAGAGTTTTAGATTCTAGTCGATGCTTGTTTCATGGTTTCCCTAAAAAGTCGCTTATTTTGGAGATATGGGCGTTTTAAGTGCGAGCTATGTCAGCCATAACTCGGAAAATACAGCAGATGGAAACTTCGTGTAAAACACAAAGTTATAGAGTTTTAGATTCTAGTCGATGCGTGCTTCATGGTTTCCCTAAAAAGTCGCTTATTTTGGAGATATGGGCGTTTTAAGTGCGAGCTATGTCAGCCATAACTCGGAAAATACAGCAGATGGAAACTTCGTGTAAAAGGCAAAGTTATAGAGTTTTAGATTCTAGTCGATGCGTGCTTCATGGCTTCCCTAAAAAGTCGCTTATTTTGGAGATATGGGCGTTTTAAGTGCGAGCTATGTCAGCCATAACTCGGAAAATACTGCAGATAGAAAGTTCGTTTAAAAGACAAATTGATAGAGTTTTACATTCTAGTCGACATGGTGTCATGGTTTTCTTAAAAAGTCGCTTATTTGGGAGCTATGAGCGTTTTAAGTGCCTCAAATTTTCGATTTTGGTCGAATTTTCGATATTCGTGAATTTTTCGATTTTAGACTTTTCGACTTTCATCAGATTTGTGAATTCCGTAAAATTTTCGATTTTCGTGAAAGTTATACAGTTTTCTAAGAAGAGTATTTTCGTTCAAACTGCATAGTATAATTGTATATTATCTTCGACCCAATTCTAAAAAATCACAACTTACAAAGGAGCTGATATCGCCCAAAACCACTTGCAGTGGAGGTGTGACGCAAGTCCTGTTATCCACTTACAAAAGAACTGATATCGGTGTAGGTGACGCTTACAGATTCTACACGCAAAAAGATATGCGTCATAAATGGCAGCTGATGAGCAAAGTACGCGAAAGTTTTATCAACAAAAATCTTACCAGAAAAATTTTAGGAAGAAAATTATAATAAAAAAGTTTGCGTCACAAGTGGCAGATGTTGAGGAAGGAAAATTTTTATAATTGTGAAATATATTCCTTTAATGAATGGAATTCAAACGGAAGAAAGCCGAATCATCTGCCACTTTTTGACGCAAACTTTTTTATTATAATTTTCTTCCTAAAATTTTTCTGGTAAGATTTTTGTTGATTAAACTTTCGCGTACTTTGCTCATCAGCTGCCATTTGTGGCGCATATCTTTTTGCGTGTAGAATCTGTAAGCGTCATCTACACCGATATCAGTTCTTTTGTAAGTGGATAACAGGACTTGCGTCACACCTCCACTGCAAGTGGTTTTGGGCGATCGTACATACCACATAAATCATATAGCAAATGCTGACGCATTCTATAAATGACTCCTTGTCCCAATCCCTTATTCCATGTCCTCATCTCTTATTCCATGTCCCAATCTCTTTCTCCTTGCCCCAATCCCATTCTCCTTGTCCCAATGCCTCCCAAGTAAAAAGAAAAATCGAATTGAGATGTCTCAAATCCTCACGTATTTTATTATGGGAGTGAGATATCTGATTTCGACAGATATAGACATGTTTGACACATTTTTAGCGCAGAGAGCTCGTAAGACATCGTGATACCTTGAGATGTTTGTGAGATATTTAGGATGTTGTGATACTTTTGTGAGATATTGAGGACGCTGTGCGACTTATATGAAACTTTTGTGAGAAATTGAGGACTATTTTAGACATCTAGGCTTTCGTGAAACCATGAGGACATTGTGAAATATTGAGACATTGTGAAACATTGAAGACTTCGTGAGACATTGAGGGTATTGTGAGATTTTTGTGAGTTATTGAGGACTTTGTTAGACATAAGTCTCTAACTCAGATTTCCTGTATGCATCTAATGTTTTATTCTCATTAAGACTTCACCCTCACCGAGACTTCATTCCCCCATTTATCACTTTCACTGAGTTTTTTGCGTTCGATGATCTTCATATTTTATGCAGAGATGGCAGCACTCTTCATAATTTGCCAATCTGAACTTAGAAATTTGTATTTTTTTTATTTGAAAGTTATACCTTATTCTGATGATTTTTCCGGTCACCCATCTAAGTACAAACCGCGCCGATTGATGCTTAACCTGGATGTTCGACCGCCAACTGGTTAACGCGTGTTGCTCAATCCTCAAAATTTAAATTTTTCTAACATCTCTCCAATCCTCAGCCAATATTTGAGACTTTGAGATAGCTCAAACCGTTCTCAATTGAGATTTTATTTTTACTCGGGCTTTCTCCGTGTTCCGATCCCTTTCTCCATCCTTAAGATTTCTTGCAAGTGGACGACGCGGGCGTGTCGTTCACCGTTAAGCGACACTGCCTTCTTTGCGTGAAGCCAATTGAACTGATACTAACGATATGATAGAAAAATAAGTATCATGTTTGCAAGAGCATTTTATCAAGTAATACACAGGCTTTCCCGTTAAGTCTATATTCACAGTTGTCCGTTTGTCTCTTCGTTTACGTGACATTTCTACTGTTTCAATGACTTTTGCATAGTTTGAATTCAAACTGTCAACGGAGGCACAACGGCTGGAAAACGGACGACAGTGATGTCACCTTAAATTCGTTTAGTAAGATTCAGTGATAAAAATTCTAATTGAATTTTTTGCGCGTAAAAGCTATCGACATTACACGAATGTCTCCAGAACAGACACACGCACTAGTCGGCGCTGACATACCCGTGCACTGATCATACATTGATCGTGTCGATGGTATTGATCATTAATTTATGATGTTATTTTGACATTAATGTAAGTGTGCACATAAAATCGACTTGAATGTTTACATTTAAAACACAGAAACAGGGTCTACACGTCTAGCTGTGCTGATCTAGCCTAAAAACATTTTATATTTTTAAGGAAAATGACATTACACAACAATGACATCAAGTATTACATTGCAATTGTTACCATTCTGTTTCGACTTCCGATTGAAATCGAGTGCTGCTCCCTGACCACAGATTACATCGTCAACCTTATATATGACAAGGAAAATTATCTTCAGGATCCATGCTACATTGAATGGAAAGCTACTCAGGATGCAAAACTGGCCGGCCCACAGAAACCGACAGTTGAAAGAGCACTGATTGAATTTGACCGATGGCGGATACAGGAAGCAATTGATGGTCAATTGAATCTACAGAAAAGTTATTCTTCATCGTCGCTTACCTTACCCGCGCTTGTAATGTAGGTAGAGCCTATTTAGTTATTAAGTTATTGGTATCGACAAAAACGAATTGTGTTAAATTACAGAAAGGAATCAGCTTTTCCAATATCACTTGTCTTGACTATTATCGTGGTAATAATTTGTTGTTGTGTAATGTGTTTTGTTATACGTAACGAAGACGATTCGACAACAGACACAGCGATCGAAATTACCCAAAGAGACGTTGTAATGTCAAGTGGTGAGACGAACTGACAAATGAATTTCTGGTTGTTTTTATTATATGCCACCACTCTCGGTTTCAGAATCTCTGAATGTGCTGCAACCAACGTCAGGGGTAGCTAACGATTCATTGATACACGGAGGCGTGCCTGCCATAGCTATTGGTAATAGCAACTTCAATAATGTTGCTACTTCGTCGTCGCTGCAACATTCTCGTGTCAATCTACCACCTATGGCAGCAAGACAAAATTCACTTCCAAGTTACGACGAAGCTGTAAAAATGGCTTCACCTCCTCCTGCACAATAACTTACACAAAATGCAACAAAATACATTCGGACCTCAAACGCTTATTTTAAAAATTAATTTTGTTAGTCACATTTATTTTGCAACAAAGACGCATTGGAGTCACAATTTTCAGTTTTTTTTTAATTGTCTTTGGAAATCCCTTCGTTGGACACGTTTATCAAGCGAAGAAGACAATGTTAATTCTGAAATGTCGAAGCAAAAAGATGACCTAAATGACAGTGATGAATGTACACATTTGTATTGTAGCTCTGCATCGAGTCTACAAGGCCTGTTGAATTATCTGTATTTGTTATATAGGCGTTCATTGATAGGTCGTTCCTGTCTGGTCATGGTAGGATTGCTCAGGCAATCAATGAAAACTTTCCAGTGACTTGCACACGGAAACATTAGCTGCGTTCCTAAAAAGGGTTAGCGAAGCGCTGCCGAAAGACAACCAAGTGCAGAAAATTTGCATATGTTCCGATAGCGAATCTATGAGTAAGGCGCTTGTATCGCCTGTTGTGATCAATAAGCCAACAGCATAAGGAATGCCTAAACGAGATGGGTCGGAGTAATCAGATTGTACTTTTGTGGGTACCTGGACATTCTGGTGTTTAAGGTAATCAAAACGTTTATAAAATGACCGGCAATCTACAAATACCAATCCCTCAACAACTATGCGTGTGAGCGCTGAAGGATTAGGTGAAGGTTAAGCACACCGAGCGATGGAGAGACTATGAAAGAGGAAAACGCATAAAATTCCAGACCCTTTCCCCATGTCCCGATCACTTTCTCCGTGTCTCTTCGCCCTCATCCCATTCGCTCTCTTCTCGTCCCAATCACTTTGTTCATATCCCAATCCCTTTATCCTAGTCCTTCTCTTCCAATCTCTTTTTTTATGTTTAAGATTTCTTGCAAGTGTCACGGTCACATATTTCCGTTAAGTGTAAAACCGGCTTGCCCCTTAAGAGTCATATCGCCAAGACTTCAGGTGATTGGGGAACAAGCCGACTCCAATTTTAATGAGTGATAGCTCGTTGGATTCGTCTTTCAATTCTAGGAAACACGTATCTTTAACTTTTTCTAAAAAAAAATTGTTTTCTGTGAAAAGTGTTCAAAAGTGATCACATGTCAGAGGGTACCGAAAACAGTTTTTCGGCAATAACTCAAGAAAAAATTATTTTAAATTGTTGTAATGTTGTACGATTGTCGGCCTTGGAAAGACCTACAGATAGAGTATACGCACCGCTTGGTGCTAGTTGATCCACGAGAGCTATGACTTAAAATATAGTGAATGTTCGGAGAGTACTGCTTCTCTGCAGCTTCGTTGTTCCACGGAACTAAGTATGGGGTGTTGTAGCTGGCCTCACCCACTATCGTTCCACACATAAATGAGCCCAGTACTTTTGTGCTGCAAGCCTACAGAAGTGTTGGAAAAAAAGTTGGTGCCAAAATGCAGATTTTTTTCTTCTTTCCGGGGGCTCTACAGCTGGAACAGCATCTGGAACGGTACTATGGCAGTCATTCTTTATCGTCTACTATTCTTTTACCTTATCAATAGAAAAACGCTTCGATATGTCACGAATATATCAGATCCAATGTTAGTAATATCAAGAGAAAAATTATAAAAATTTTCTCGGAGGATTTTAGTCGAATAAAGTGTTAGCGTATAGCAAATGACCTCAGGACTCCGGAACAGTAATCAGTTTTTCAATCGAACCAATATTTGCTACGTGACAGGAGTTTGGCAAACCGTTTGCTCCCACTTGATCGTATCGTTTTTCCAAACATCTGTCGCGTAGCAAATATTGGTCCGATTGAAAAACTGATTACTGTTCCGGAGTCCTGAGGTCATTTGCTATACGCTAACACTTTATTCGACTAAAATCCTCCGAGAAAATTTTTATAATTTTTCTCTTGATATTACTAACATTGGATCTGATATATTCGTGACATATCGAAGCGTTTTTCTATTGATAAGGTAAAAGAATAGTAGACGATAAAGAATGACTGCCATAGTACCGTTCCAGATGCTGTTCCAGCTGTAGAGCCCCCGGAAAGAAGAAAAAAATCTGCATTTTGGCACCAACTTTTTTTCCAACACTTCTGTAGGCTTGCAGCACAAAAGTACTGGGCTCATTTATGTGTGGAACGATAGTGGGTGAGGCCAGCTACAACACCCCATACTTAGTTCCGTGGAACAACGAAGCTGCAGAGAAGCAGTACTCTCCGAACATTCACTATATTTTAAGTCATAGCTCTCGTGGATCAACTAGCACCAAGCGGTGCGTATACTCTATCTGTAGGTCTTTCCAAGGCCGACAATCGTACAACATTACAACAATTTAAAATAATTTTTTCTTGAGTTATTGCCGAAAAACTGTTTTCGGTACCCTCTGACATGTGATCACTTTTGAACACTTTTCACAGAAAACAAATTTTTTTTAGAAAAAGTTAAAGATACGTGTTTCCTAGAATTGAAAGACGAATCCAACGAGCTATCACTCATTAAAATCGGAGTCGGCTTGTTCCCAAAGTTAAAAAAATCACCTGAAGTCTTGGCGATATGACTCTTAAATTCGTTTAGTTAGATTCAGTGATCAAATTTCAAATTGAATTTATGCGCGCAAAAGCTATCGACATCAGACCAATGTCTACAGAACCGACAGATGCACTGATCATATTGATCGTGTCGATGGTATTGATCATTTATGGTATCATTTTGACATTAATGTAAGTGTGCATATAAAATCGACTTGAATGTTTACGTTTAAAACACAGAAACAGGGTCTGCACGTCTAGCTGTGCTAGATAGTTTGGACTAAAAACATTTTCCATTTTTAAGGATGTCATTACACAACAACGGCATCAATTACTACATTGCCATAGTTACCATTCTGTTTCATCTACCGATTGAAATCGAGTGCTGCTCCTTGACCACAGATTACATCGTCAACCTCATATATGACAAGGAAAATTTTCTGCAGGATCCATGCTATATTCAATGGAAAGCTACTCAGGATGCAAAACTGGCCGGCCCACAGAAACCCACTGTCGAAAAAGCACTGATTGAATTTGACAGATTGCGAGTACAGGAGGCAATCGATGATCGTTTGAACCGACAGAAAATGTATTCTTCATCGTCGTTTACCTTACCCGCTCTTGCAATGTAGGTAGAAACTATTTTGTTATTCGTATCGACAAAAACGAATTGTGGTAAATTACAGAAAGGAATCGGCAGTGCCAATATCACTAGTCTTTACTCTTGTCGTGGTACTAATTTGTTGTTGTACAATTTGCGTTGTTATATGTAACGAAGACGATGCAACAGACACAGCGACCGAAAGTCCCCAAAGAGACGTCTTATCAAGAGGTAAGGCGAACTGAGAAAATAATTCTGGTAATTTTTTTTGTATGTCCCTCACCATTCTTGATTACAGAATCTCTAAATGTTCTTGTGCAAATGACGTCGGAAGCAGCTAACGATCCATTGATACATGAAGCCATGTCTACCATAGCTATTGCTCATAGCAACTTCAATAATGGCATTATTTCGTCGTCGCGGCAATATTCTCGTGTTAATGTACCACCTATGGCAGGAAGACAAAATTCGCTTCCAAGCTACGATGAAGCTGTAAAAATGGCTTCAGCTCCTCCAACCGAATAATTTACACAGAATGCAACAGAAAACACACGGACCTCAAACGCTTATTTTTTGAATATTTATTTTGTTAGTCACTTTTTTTTCGCAACAAAGACGCCATGTAGTCACAATTAATAGTTTTTTGTTAAAAAATTATCATTTGTTCCAAATAAGGAAGGCACACCGAGTGATTTTAGGCTTCCAAATTTTGTAAACAATCGCTATGATATTGCCTTGCTGTAAACACGAATTTTCGCTGACCGAACAAACACGATTTCATCACAGAGATCGGTTTTCAGAGGCTATGTCTCTATCGATAAAATTTGAAAGTAATTTGACAATTCGTATGGTTAGGACAGACCTATTGAATCAGGGATATTGTTATTAGGTGCCTCGCTGCTGAGCGTATACGAACACTTCTCTGTCGAGTCAGGTTTGATTCGTTCAGTTGTTAGATTGAATTTGACTTCGTTCCATAGAAACTGCCTCTAGCATTACCACTCGAACGTCAGACGTCAAAAATCCTCCAAATGTTTCACACATTACGTGTTTTATCTAGTCTGATACGTCTACAGATAGTTTCCATGTTAATCCTAGAAGCAGTGCTATGCTAATCCACATTCCACAAGTACCAACACCTCAATCGCTATGCGTCAAGGATTGGATGAAGGTTAAGCACCCCGAGCGATGGAAGAACTGCGAAGGAGGAAAGCACACAAGATTCTTCCTTTTCCAACCAAAGGTAAATTTTCTGATCGGCCTGGATCATAAGATTTCTAGAGTGATAGGAGCGATAGTCGGGTACTGCGGCTGGAACAGTTTGACCTTAGGATTATGGGACTCTCTAATACTTCTGAGTGTACCTGCAGGTTGGAGAATGAAACGGGCGTCTTAAGATCCGGTTCGCCCGATCGTCCCAAACTGATATATCTAAAACAAGAGTCCATCGACAAGAGCAAACACTACTTTGAAGTGACTTGCTGTATCAACTGAAAATACGTTGAAAAGCGGCAGATATTAATCGTTTCATGTATTTGTTGCTCAATAAAGCAATTAAGAAGCAATGTACAGTAAATAAGCGCACGGAATCTGAGTAAATTTCTTGGTTTGTGTAAAAAGTAACTTAATCTATTGGACGGGCCATTTTTACAGCATCCTCATAGCTCGGAAGCGAATCCTGTCTTCTTGGCGTAAGTGGTAGATCGGAACGAGAATCCTGTTGCAAGGGCGATGCAGCGAGATTACTAAAATTGTTATTGGCATTCGGGGTGAATGTAGATTGGCTTCCCATATGGTTGCTAGATACCACCGAGGTTATCTGAACTTGTGGTGATGCTGAAACCGAATCGGGTTAGAAAATTGACCGAATTGATTTTTAACCTTTAATTCTTCAATTTACCAGTAAAAGGGACAGTAACCGCTCTGTTTATCGGTGGAACATTGTTATTACTCTGTAAAGCGGCAACACAAGCCACACAACAACAAATTCCAACTATGGCACCAACACAGATTCCTAACAGTTTCCACACTCCTGATTCCTTCCGAGGGACAGTTGTCGAAGTATAACTTCTCTGCCGATTCTCTCGTTCTATTCTCTCATTTTCTCTTCGTCGTTCATTGTATTCATGCATACTCCTTTCTAACTGGTCTCTTTGTTTCCATAGTCCAGCCAATTTTGCATCTTGTTCAGCTTGCCACTGAATATAGCAAGGGTCCTGTTTATAATTTTCGTTGTAACTCATGAGGCTGATGATGTCATTTGTGCTCAAAGAACAACATTTGATTTCAATGGTAAAATAAAGTAGAATCGTGGCAATGGAAATATACAACAGTAAGGCACACGACATTTTTTTTTGTACGGTTGAACACTAATGCAGATAAACCACTATCATTCTGTACGTCGCCTAGTTTTTTGGTTTTAATATGTCCAGAATAAAGATGTAAACAAGTACGTCGATTCTCATTATAAGTTATCTGAAATGTCAAAGTGATACCACATCCACATATGTACTACTGAAGCCACTGAAGCACCGCACAATACCACTGTAAACGCGTATAATATTCTTCCCACTACATTTTAACGGCTGAGTGTTTATTTTTAGTGGCGCATGAGTGACTTCAACGATACAGCACACCCATATCGATACTTTTTTCGTGCGCTAAATTGAATATCTCGAACAATAGATGAAGAATGAAAACCAGTTAAATTTAAGTATTCTGTGGGTCAGCTGTCCAAAAGTGTATGTAATTTCTATCGTAATCACGGCAGAGTATAATTAACTGTACTGGACGGTAACACAATCAAAATTTGAATCGGTCTACGCCTGGGTGGCAAAATATGCCACAAACCCACATGTCGTTGTGAATCAGAAGTGCGTGACGATGGCACACACGGTCTCAGTTGTATGCTCAACATCTCAAAGTATCAAAGTATCCACTCCGAATTGTACAGCATCATGCACCTAGCCCTTTCTTCTATCAATGTACCATACCATCCACATTAGTACCACCGGGCATTTTCAGAAACGACGGCAAGCCACCGGACGGATTGACTTTAATACCTTCAAAAAGCAAACCTTTATTATGGGACGCTACTTGTCTGGACACTTTGGCCAATTCATACATTATCAAGACATCGAAACGTGCATGTGCCGTAGCCGAGCATGGTAGCCAACTGAAACACAAGAAATACTCCGAACTGAAATCATTAAATTACATCTTCGTCCCGGTCGCATTTAAAACGCTCGGACCATGGGCAAAGAGGCAAAAGATTTCATCGGCACTATTGGCTCCAAGCTAAACGAACTGACAGGATCAAATGTCGCGAGTAATTTTCTCAACCAACGAATTTCACTGGCCATCCAACGCTACAATGCATCGCGTGTAATGGAAACGCTGCCACCCGCAGCTCGGTTGGATGACGTTTTTGAAGTGAGTGTCAACGCAAAACTATATATTTTTGATTATAACTTCGTATCCGCGTCCGTCTGGAAACGATAAATGTTTGTGCTGGTGTAATCTACTGCGAGAAAACGCAATAATTCACGAAAATTGACACAAATTCTGAGTTTTCTAATCTACATCACCACAAACAAGGTTTATCATTGCTACTCAAGGGGATGTACAGGACTCAAGTAGATAATAAATAAAAAGTTACCTGAGGGGAAAATCTTATTTACTCAAATGTGGCATCAACAAACATTTTATTTCAGAAGTTGAGATCGAATGAAGTACTAGATTCGATACTATTATACATGATTATGCTTGTCGTATGGTTAAAACCTTCGCTCACCTTAAATTGGCGTATACAATTTTGCCAAATTTTCATTATCACAGATCGGAACTTGCTCCTCGATATACGTTCCAGTGACGTGCAATTCAATATCAATATCCAACTCTCTGAACTGAGCTATTGCGTCTAAGAGTGGAACGCTTTTATCGTTTTCAACTAACTGAAGCTCCCACAAAGTAAACGGACTGAGGATGGGATAATTATTTCGCAATTTATCGGTGACGTCATTGCGAGACTCTTGAGTTCGATCTTCGGCGAAACGCGAAATTAGAAATGTTGGCTTGCTGTCTATTTGATAGAAATTGGTGTTGCATCGAAATGATGAACGGCCGGTGTGATTCAAGTTCAACTGGAATGAGCTTAGTACCTTCTTCAACCGATCGTTAACTGTTTGTTCGGACGATCGGAACACTACGTCGATTGTATTGAATTTAAACGCGTTGAATCGACTTGTCCTTACATCGGCTAGCAATGTGACCTTCCTCCCTGTGAATAATTGCCGTATCTCGTTTCGAACATCTGCATTCCTCCATATATAGAGGGCGTTTTGTGGATCGGTTAAGTAAGTATGGTTGAGGTTCAACATAATTCCGGAGTTGTTCCAATCGATGTTCTTAATGTCCTGACTTAATGTGTTTAGATGTGAGGTCGTCATTGACACAATGGCATTCAAATCGGCATAAGCCGACGGTGATGCAGGTAGACGATAATTTTCTAAATAACTAGCAGCGAAAGGGAAGTAAATGAAACGGAACCATTCGATGGCCTGATGGTATTGGTCGAGGAAAGAATTTTGGTGTACGTTGTACAGCAGTTGGTTCAGATTAGTTTGCGACTCTGCATCATTTACGTCCTTAATTGGTGAGACCAAACGATATGCTAATTCAATTCTGGAGGCCACGGTTTTGGTGAATTGTTCCAGATTCACAAAGAGTGTGGTATCGGACAATGCTCTCATGTCATCCAATTTTAAGTATAAAATGAATCGGAGATGCGTTAGTGATCGTTCGTCGTCTTTGTTTGCATGTTTTAGCATCACACGTTCGACTCGATGCAGTAAACGTTCGTACAGTGACGTTACATCAATAGAACTTTCGAGCTCAAAGTAAATTTTCTCCAATTCCACCGCCTCCATCAACAGTCCATTTAACGAATTTTCGTAATTTATTCTGTTATCGATGTCCATGGCTTTATATGTCTCCTGGACGATGGCCGCTTGGGACGCATCGTCATTTTTCATATTTTTAAGCAAAAATCGCTTAAACCGAAGAATCGCAGAGGAAAAATCGATTTCATTGGGTTCGCTTGGATCTGATGAGAATGTTGTTAGGTACAACGGTTCACATCTCGAACTACTGGTGTGATTAAGGATAGTAACTTGGCTTGAGAAGGAGTGATGCAGGGGAACAAAAATGAAAATAGCTTTTTGCAGCTTAGCGTCAATGCGAATGTTGAGGGCTAGACTTTCGCAAGTTCTGCCATCCTTGCCCTGCTTCCCAATGTTTCCATCATATGCTACGAGCCTGGGTGTCGATTGCGATTTGTTGTTGCCAATATGATAGAAACGCAACTCGCCTCTTCGACCGCCGAGTCCTCCTGTTAAGGAAAATGATAGGTGTGAAGACAAAGAATTTTTTTTAAAATCAATTTTTGAAGAACTAACGGCTGATTGACATACTGAAGAGCGAACCCTTAACTGAAAGCTTCATCCCTTACCTACTCCCCCGATTCCAGTCGATCCGCAACATTTTTTCGGATGCAATTCAACGGTGAAATTAATATTTCGATTATGCACAAAGACCGCATAGAGAGATGTGTGATCGTCAACGTCACTAATTTCTGCGTCGTATCCTCTATCACTAAAATACTTTTTGTAATAACTCAATATATCGCCGCTACTAAACCAACCACTTTCGCCGCTGCCATCATCGACATTTAACAAAACATAAACGTCATCACTTCCGGAACCATTTTGACCAGCAGCACCGTTTCCACCGTTTGATCTAACCGTTAAATAGTCGCCGTTGATTATTTCCCCTGTCAGTCCGAAAAAATTACCGCCCGCCGTTCCATCATTGCCGGCATAGCCTGCCGATCCGTTGACTGCTGATTCCTGCTGACTCGCACCATCCGTGCCACTTAAGTCGAATGTCACGGGCATCGTTATATTCCATAGATTGGCGAAGATTTGAATTTCTTCGATTCCATTCAACTCCAAATTAGCATCGACATGAAATGTGTCCGTAAGGTAGACGTAAATTTTCGTTATATTTCGGTCGGCTAGCAGAAGCTTAATATGCGAACTGTGAATGGTACGACCTTCTATCACCATTACGTCATCATTGGACAACGGTTCGGCGGTAATGACTCTTTGCAAAGGTCCATATAACACAATACACCACACAAGCGAAACAAAATTAATTTTATTGCGAAGCATCTCGCTGGTATAACGTGCACAATTCGAGAATTTATTTTCAACTAATCTCTGTTGTTTGTTGTGCAAGCGATTAGAGCTACTCGAATGAGATTATACGTTGATTGCATCCAAAGATTCTGTGTGGCCTTCGAAACTGTTAATTGTGGGTTCATTGGGTCAAATTTTAAAAATGGAGCCGCTGATAAAGTGGGTTAAAATTAGCGATCGACATACTTGGCAGTCTTTCTAATCGAAGAGTTTCGACACACGAGTATTGAGTCAAGATTAAACAAAACAGTTTCGGAGGGAAGGTGTTACACATTTTGTCTGCTGCCAGTTGACACATACACGGAGCCGAAAACCAATTTTGATTCAACCATTTATTTATCCTTCAACCTCAGTTTAATACCACCAGTGGGCTTCAAAACAATTACCGGCTTTAGACCTAATTTAAAACCCGGCTCAACTTCAATTTCGAAATTCATCAGAACTTTCGATACAAGACTTTTCATCTCAAGCATGGCGTATTTTTGTCCAATACAGTTCCTCTGTCCAGCACTAAACGACATAAAACTGAATGGGCTCAATGTCGACATATTATCCAATTCAAAGCGTTCTGGTATGAACGAAAGAGGATCCTTCCAGATCGATGAATTTTGTCCCATCAGCAGCGGAGCTATCACGACATCTGCTCCATTGGGTAACAATTTCCCATCTGAAACGGGTAATTTGTGAATGGATATTTGAGGGAAGTGTGGTCGGTTCGAAGATCACTTACTCACAACAGTATCCTTTTTGAGTTTCCTTCCAATGAAAGGTACTGGTGGGAGAATCCGTAATGATTCCTTGATTACTAGCTCCATGTACCGCAGCTCGTTAAGATCTTTCAGAGTATGCGGTCGTTGCTTATCATCTCCAAAAACTTGACACAATTCCTCAAACAATTTTCTCTGAATTTCTGCATTTCTGGCAATATTGTACAGGGTAAAAGAGATGGCGCTGCTAACGGTATCATGACCAGCAAACATGAATGTATCGACTTCCTCTCGAATATCGAGATTGCTGAGCGGTTTGCCATCGATCGAAGACTTAAGTAAAATATCAATGAGGCTGCTTTTGACGTTCGTGCCACTGTTGTTGATATTTTTGATAATCTCATCACGTCGTGCAATTATTACACTGTCAGTGAATCCATGCAATGTTTTCAGCAGTTTCTTTTGCTTTGCTTGGAAACCGGTGATTTTAAACACGAAATCATTTCGCAATGGTAAAATGAGGTGGCGCCTTGTGATCAGCTTGGTTATCCTATTGTAAGGAAAAAAAGGATTTAGATGCTGTCAGGGATGTTAGGCATGTTAGTGCTCCCAATATCATACACCCAATTTGATCGTACATTGATAGAGAGACTGAGCGATCAAGAAATTTCGAGATATTTGCACAATCTCTCTAATAGACCGATGCAAAGAGAGCTATTTTCGTAAGGATGAATGGGTGTTTGCCGATGTACGGTAAAAATAATATGAGTGGTATCTCATCGATATAATATAGTGTAGATAAGTAATGTCAAAGCAACTTTATGCGGAAAGACCACATCACATGGATGTATGTGTAACGTAACTTACGTTTTGAGAAAGCGTGCGAAATAATTTCATACAAATATTTGAAAATCATTGAAACTCTGCATTTCTCAATTTCCTTTTTCTCTTCGTTTTGTGTAGTGATTCGTATTTTTTGCGAAATTTCCGAAATTTCGTTGTTCGTGTCTCATTATCTACAGTATATTATATCGATGGTGTATTTCATTCTTTCCCATTGTGTCCATTGTGTTCACTGAAAGTTTAAACAATACCGTATAGCGACAAAAATTAAATATACAGCGGAACTGAGCGAATCCTCTCTTTGCATCGATCTATTTGACATGACTGTTTGTACATATATATGAACATTTTTGTTTTAGTTTTCCCTTTTTATTTAGAATCTTACTCTTCTACAGCTTTTACATAGTCCGAATTCAAATTTGATTGAGCTTTGATTTTCGTACCCATTGCAGATTCTAAAAAAAAGAGAAAAGAAATGAAGTTCCGGATTTCACAAAGAATCAACAATAGTATTTTGCGTGTCTGTCATGGTCAACGGGTTTCAGACTTTTTCGCCAAGCCAGATAAGCACAACGTTTTTCATGGAAGTAGTGGCTGAAAACCCCAGAAAAAATGTATGCAAAATCCCTGTTTTCTGCACCGGCACATAAAAAAAAGTGTTTCTAACTGTCATAACAAAGGTCGAGAGTGTTTTTCAGCCGAAAATATTTTTAAATTCTCATTTCTTGTATGAATGCCTAAATGATTTATTGAATATCCATGCTATGTTAACAATAGATAACATTTTTGCCCACCAACGCAGCAGCGTCAGTAACTGGAACACCACATTTGATGTGTAATTTGTACTTCTCAGTAACGAGATTTTTATCTCTGTTGCAAATTGCTAATGATGATGTTGATGTTTAGAAACTAACTCTAGCTTTGTTCTCTAGTCAAGTTTGACAGTATAACAAGAGAAAAATTTGAATTAGGTCTCTTTCGCGTCCCTTATAACCAAGGTAAATATAGTTCGATGCCAATGACATATTTTTTTTAAATGGTTGACTACGGTTTACTTGTATTTCACAAAAATATTATCGCTATCTCACAACAGATGGCCGACTTTCTATTCCATTTTTTGCTTTCAACGAAGAGATGAGATGGCGTTTGTATCGAACTTTCGTGCCACCGCACATCTGATTCGGTTATATATGGCAGTACCTCCTCACTATATTTACCTTGCTTATAACCCCGTCTCTTATAACATTAGAGGTCGTCGGCCAATAAAGATGGTTCAAACAATAACAATAATTTCCAACAATAATGTCCTGTCAGAAACATTCTCCACAAGCACACGTTGGAAGATGTCATTTTTGAATTGTTCAATAACGCATTAAAAAGTTAATAAAACTTTTCCGGCTCACTGCTGCTGGCTTCCTACAAGTTAGATTTACTAATTGCATAATTTCTAACTGCTATAACATCATTTGGCATGTTATCGATTGCAACTACAAAACTATGCGACGATCATTGGCTAACACCGTTCTACAGTAAAAAGTATGTGAAAACTAATGAGGTGGTAGATTTCGTATGAATCTGTTGAGAATACTTAAGTAGAGGTGGATAGAAGGAAGAGACCCAATGATTACAACGGTGGTATGCTGTATGCTGACCGCAAGGCCCATCTCAATGGAACAAAATGACAAATGAAAATGAAAAATCATCTCTTGAATGTGTGTGTGTCGTTTTCGTGTACAGTTATCTACGTAACTTGAATTTGACATAATTCAAGTTACCTTATTTATGCGCGAAGGTTTTGAAAGTTGCAGTAAATGTTTGACGTTTGCTTAATAAAATCATTTGAATTGGATGATTTGCAGTCAAAATTGGTGCATTGAATTATGTTATAGTATTTTCGACGCATTTTAAGACATCAAAACAATAGATTTAATTAAATATTTCACACATAAAATGTCACTGGAGCAAGTACGATTGTCATGTTTAAAAAAAAAGGAAAAAAAAGACATTTTTGTCGATGGTGTGTGTGAGATGATTTTTCATTGAATTTCGCCTCATAAATACTCTAGGTACCTCTATGGCGTGCCGCCTTTCACATTTTTTTGGGGTTATGGTATTTGTCATAGAATCTTCAATCATCAGCACAGCGACTGGCGACCAAAAAGCTCACCAGGCGATGTATATGCAAAAAAAAAATCGAAAGTCCCCAAAAACTGAAACTTTCTTGTATGACCTTGTCGAGCCTGATCATTACAATAGGAAATAATGTACAGAATTCATCGCACCCTACTTTCAATGATAAGTAAAAGAATGTTACGGTAACATTGTTACCATACGATTAATAATAATAATAATAATCAATGATAAGTAGTTAAGTGCCCACTCCACTCAACAAAAAGTGCTCCGTGAGAGAGCAAGCTCTCAAATAAACAAAGCAAAAATTGAAAAAATTCAATTTTGTCTCTCACACGGAGTACTTTTTTGGAAACTAAGCATTAAGCATTAAAATGTTTTAACTTTACTGAATTGGATTTTTCAAGGACAATGTAAAAAGATGTTATTTACGACATCGAGTGCAATAGTATGTTGTGTTACAAGTATTGTAATGTTGATTTTTTCAGCACTAGACTCAAGTTTTCCTCTCACACGGAGTACTTTTTTGGAAACTAAGCATTAAGCATTAAAATGTTTTAACTTTACTGAATTGGATTTTTCAAGGACAATGTAAAAAGATGTTATTTGCGACATCGAGTGCAATAGTATGTTGTGTTACAAGTATTGTAATGTTGATTTTTTCAGCACTAGACTCAAGTTTTCCTTGAAGGAAAATTGGGTCGTGTGCTGAAAAAATCTCATTACAATACGTGTAACACATCATGCTTTGTGCCAACCGAGAATTGAAATAGACAAGAGCACAAAAAATCATAGTTTTCATTGTAAACAATCACTCTTCAAATTTGATCGATCACATTGCTTTGCATTTTCTCAAACGAATGCTGTAACAACTCATCCAAATTCCATATCCACACTGCTTTAAGTGTTGTAATATCACATCAAACGGGTGCTGAAATAAGTCACTTTACAACACTAAAATGAGTGCTGAAAAGAGTCGTATTTCAATTCCCGGTAGCACAAAGTACTTTATTATGCTCTAGATGTGTAATTATGACACGATGCCTCGAGGTCATAGGTAACCAATTGTACACTGTTTTGTACAAAGCCGGTTTTTGTAGCACATTTCGGTACAAGTGCGGGAAAGTATGTCAAATAATTTGGCGTTGCCCTAGATTGTGGCACTAGCGAAAACTGAACAGAAAACAGAGAGATGCTAATATGACGACTGGGTCGTTTCGACGGAAATCATTCGACATATCCCATCTATCCGTCGAAACGACCCAGTCGTCATATTAGCATCTCTCTGACAGAAAAATCTCACTTATCGACAATGCTGATATATATAACATCACAATCTGTGAAATTGAAGTACAGTTATCAATCGCATTGATTGTTTTTCCAGTGCAATCAATAATCACCGTACTATTTGTTTCTTCTTCTGCGATTACTTCTTATCTTACCACAAATATTATCCAGCGCATACAGTACGACAAACGGAAAAATGTCAATCGATTGTCGATTTTTCAATTTCTCCACGAAAATATCCCCATTACAATCGAATGTGTCGACAAACGATTGTAAAATACCGAAATGAAATGCGGGCGTAATGATTTTTCTCCGCGAAAACCACTTCTGACCAGTCGATGTAATTAGTCCCTCGCCGATCCAGTCTTTCGTGTATTCATATTCTTCGGACTTTTCCATCGTTTTACCGTCCACTAAAAACGATTCAATGTCTTCGGGAGTCGACATAACAATGATGATCTTCGGTCCGAGTAGTATGCGAATGAAGTGACCGTATTTCTCGATCATTTCTTCGCCCATCGTTACCAAATCACTAGGAGTCTTTCCGATAAACTTTAGCGCGTTTCCGACAAACGGAAGTATCGGTGGTCCCGGAATATGTTTCACCGACTCAACTATTTTCATGTACTTTCTGTAGTAGTAGATGATAGCAACGAGTATCGCTGTGGCTAAATAATAATAATCCATTTCGGCGACAACAATTCTCGGTTGTGCTATGATGTAATGCGTTTAAAGGTACAGCGAACACTGATTAGCCGAATTTTTAATTCGCTTTTTTTGATAATTTCTTCTTTTTTTTTTTATCAAGGTCACGTCCAATCACTAGTTGATAAATGTCTAGTTCCGTACCGTTTCTGTCGAATTTGGGTTTTAAATCGAATACCAGTTTCGCTTAACCCGTTTTTTTTTCTTCATATTTCTATGTAAATAGAGAACTTTAGCAAATCAGATAATAACGACAAGACCAATAATTTCTAACACAATAACAAAAACGATATTGACACGGAAAAATTTTATCATTGTGAATAGGTTTGTTCCAAGTAACTGTAAACACGAACTTTGACAACCCGAACAACGACAATTTCATCCATAGCAACGTCGCTTACGTGATATTTCATACAAATCGAGCAACGTCGCCTACGCGATTTACACAGAGATTTATTGAGGTTATGGTTCTATGGATGAAATTTGCCAATTCATATGATTCATATGGCCTTGAAACAAACCTCATAGGCGAGATGGATAAATATGTTCACAATTCATGGTGTGTTATTTGGTGGTAGAATTCAAATTTCTTTTAAAGGTACTTTAACAGATATTAAATTGAAACAGAAGATTATAATTTTTCGGGCTGATATTTTCTAAATTATATAAATTTTTTCTTGTCGTTATTGCGTGATTCGCTAAAGTTCTCTAATACCACGTGTTACAGACACATCATCGTCGCGAATTTTTCATTCATCTTTTCCATCTTTCTGATAATATGCATAATTTACTCGGTGATGGTTTCGTGCGGTATGCGCTGTGTATTCGTTATCACGTCACGAAATCGTATCTACGAGATAGTACGATAACCGGTTGATGTAGGTGTCAACTTACCTTGAACACTTACTTATATGAACGATAGAGATTCTGTGATATGAATGATTCACGGACTAATTTAATGCTAAAAAATTCAGATTTTTTTCTTAAATCTTAGAGTGGTGGAGACAGAATGTTTATTGAAATATCAATTCAATTCTAAAATGAAAAAAAAGCTTTCATATGCCGCCGCCGAACACGTTTTTTTATGTTCCGCACATTATACAATTAATAATTCAGATTCAGATTCACACGTTTTTTAAGATTAAGAGATACATCAATTCAGGCTGGAATAACGTTATTTACATCAACCAGGGCTTATACCGTATCAGTTTGCATATTTCTTAATGATAGTTGACAGAAAGTGAAAGGAAACAACAAGAAGAATCTTTTCACAACGCAGGCGAGAAAATAGTAATAATAGTGTTGTAAAAAATGTTTGTGTGTCGGGAAAGCGAAAAAAGTCGGAAATTGCATTTTCTCGCGGTTGAACAATACACCAGAAATGCAATTTCAAACTTTTCCTTCCTCGTTTAACAAATAACTATTCCATATTTGCTGTGTAATTTATCTTTTTTTCTCCTCTCAATAAAGAAGAAAATAAGAAAATTGACTTTTGTTGACGATTTGTCGAATTGATAGTGAGAAAATTGCAGCAATTTCCCTACCGTGTGGAGAAAATGGAATTTTTCTCACTTGAACTGTCACTATTAATGTTTAGGGGCACATAGCACATTACAAAATTATGCAAAAAAATAATGGCCACTCAGGGCACTCCTAAATATAAAATTCACTTCACCTTCACACTGAAAGTCCGTTGCAAATTCAAACTGATACGCACAACAACCAAATAATCAAAGGCAACGTTGAATTTGGTCAACTCGCTTTTTGGTGAAGGCCTGTGAAGTTAAAATAATTTTTTGTCCCCCCAATACGCCTCCTGAAATGGGGGATAGAACATAGGTCGTGTGAGGTGTCATATCAGAAAGGAAACATGTACTTTCGGGGCAAATAGTCTTCTATGGGGGGGCACCTACGATGAGATATGGGCAGTTGAGGTTAGAGACTGCGGAACGAATGGAGCCAGATGTTGATCGGTGGAAATAGTTTTATTAAATGAACAAAGAATTTTCACAAGAGTTTACTAAGTTGTTTCACGATTCAATTACATCGATCATGTTACTTTGATTCTCCAACAGTTGAAAGTAGGGGTAAACATTTGATAATTTCGGCAAACTTTTAACGGTTTCTGTGCATTTGAAACATATCGAAAACACCAAGAAACGATTTCCTTCAGCTCTACAGTACTACCAATTGTCATCAAAAAGCTTGCCTCAACAAAATTGTTTATCGTCTTCCCACACGAAATTAAATTTCTAAAAATTTCGTACATCAAACGAAATCAATTCTTATCTTTCATTATTCTATATCACATTTAAACTCTAAATTGTAGTTTCATTTGCCAGTCGGTATATTATACTTAACGGAACGTTTCAAAGTCTATTTCTAGTGAATTAGTTTGTAAAAAAAACTTTACGGAGCACAGAAAAACTTCCTTAAATCATCAACAGCTTGTTAAAAGAGTCACCATTCACAATGTGTTAGTGTTAGTTAGGGTTAGTGGAATCCCAGTTAATTTTGATGTGTCAATTGTCTGCAATAAATTCGGAAATTATTTTCTAATTCGATCAAATGGTAATGGTCCAGCCCCAAAATGAAAACCTTACCCAATAATTACTGAACTCTACTTTCGGATAAAAGCAACGCACTCAGAGTGCGTTGATAAAATTAATGGAACACTGAATACCAAAAATTAGCGTAGAAGGCCAATCTATACAGAGAATTTATCAGTTCGTCAGTATTTTTGACCTAAGATTTTGCAACAGATTGATCGGAATCGGAAATCTTTTACTTCATTTGTTTTTCCATACTTCATGCCACGTTTCTATGTCTTGCTCTTTTCTTTCAGAAACAAACTTTGATTAGTCTCTCCCCACGTCATCAAATCCGAAACATCCGAAATGTTTATGTTAAAGAATTTCTTCTGTTTATTGAAGCTAGAAACTGGAGGTTAGTTGGATACAACACTCGTAAAGTGAACCCACAAAGAAATGCAATTTTATCTTTACTCTTCAGGTCTGATAATTGGTACGATCCACTTACTCATCTATACTGCTTTCTTCGTATTTTGTGCTACATATCTAACCATCTACGATTGCAGCGATTTCGAAAGATTTCTGACGCTTCCCGAAAATAGAATCTGTCAATTTAACCGAGGCAAGCTCAGCAAGAATTTATTTAGCTAGTGATTGTTTACCCTAAGTTTTGATTTCCTTGCAGATTTCGTTGTATTAACTTGGCTGGTTTTGCTTACTGCGATTGTACTTGCCTATTTCTGTTACCGTAATTGCATCAAAGGGATCAGAGAGGTAAGGAGCGAACATTTTAGGCGCTGCCATACTTTGACTTAATTTTTTTTTAATTTCAGAAAGATTTCATGCTTCTCGGACCGTTTGTTTCCTACCTAGCAGTTATAACGATTCTTTCATTGTGCCATCTTTACAATTTTACTATTGGAGGTGTTCTGATAGCATTGATTCAATGCAGCATAACCGGATACATGTACATCGTCGTTAATTCGCACTATGTTCAGTTGAGAGATGGACCTGCAAGTAAACTTGTTGGTATGGACGACGATGTGTAAGCAACACATGGTCCAATAGCAATATTTAGGTGTAAGCCATAACTGTTCGTAATGTAAAGATAGAAAATATAGTTTTGATGAAACAATCCGTATAATTTGACCCAGTTCCTTTTGCGTTGAGAACGAAGACAGTAAATCGGTGGTATGTACCAGATGTCCTAAACTTTTCAAATACTTGTTGAAATGGTAAAAAAAAACTGCGACGCTTCATTCTCTTTTATACATTTCATTTTTCTAATGACATAAATATTGAATGACGAACGTAATCGATGATGTCAACAAAAAATTCTAATCTTTAGCTTCAGCCGGTTACACATTATTTTAAATTGTTTGCATTCTATTATCGACGATGGCGAACTATTAAGATGTTAAGTCTTTTTGATAAAACATTTGCAAGATACTAGGGCTGTCAACCACCTTTTTGAGCATCGTATTTGGACATGGGCAATAATTTCGGGAGGAAGCTTTAACCAAAATTTATAAGACCACTGCAGGTCTTCTATGTTATTGGAAATACTGGTTCCGAATGGGATTTTTTTCATTCTCACAATTCTCTTCAACGAGCTATCACACGGTACTTCAGCTTCAAAATTGGCCGAAAAATTGATGTTTGTATGAAAATAAGATAAGATATTACGAATTTTCAGATAATGCAAATCGTCTACGTTTGTTAGTTACTTAGTTAGTTCCTATGGGAAATGGGAAAGTGGATCCAGCAACTCCTAAACGTTTCTATAGATTTTTTTTGAAATTTCGGTTATAGGCTAATAATGGCCCAAAAATAAGAATGGAATTTTCAAAAGTTGGAAAAAATCCATATCTTGGGAGCTAGAACTCTCCAAAGTCTCCACACAAATGCCATATAAAAGCCAATTTGTATGTGTGTGTGTTTTGCATATTTTGGATGTGTTTCTTGTTGGAAATTGTGTGGATTATTAAATATTAACTTCCACCAGGTCGGTTTCCAAATTTTGGGATGACATGAGTGAGATGTTCCAAGGTTGGTTCCTAAATTTTTTGATGACAGATGATTCCTCTGGCACTACCTAACTTCCATCGGATTTTTTTATGGATTTTGGATATATTCGACATGAGTGAGATGTTCCAAGGTTGGTTCCTAAATTTTGGGATGACAGATGATTCCTCTGACTACCTAACTTCCATCGGATTTTTTGATGGATTTGGGTTATATTCAACATGAGTGAGATGTTCCAAGGTTGGTTCCTAAATTTTGGGATGACAGATGATTCCTCTGCCACTTCGTAACTTCCATCGGATTTTTTAATGGATTTGGGTTAGTTTCGACATTAATGAGGTGTTCCAAGGTTGGTTCCTAAATTTTGGGATGACCGATGATTCCTCTGGCACTATCTAACTTCCATCGGATTTTTTGATGGATTTGGGTTATATTCGACATGAGTGAGATGTTCCAAGGTTGGTTCCTAAATTTTGGGATGACAGATTATTTCTCTGACACTACCTAACTTGCACCGGATTTTTCAATGGATTTGGGTTATTTTCGATATAAGTGAGGTGTTCCAGGATTGATTTCTAGATTTTGGGATTCAGACTGATTTCTCTAGAATTTTTTAACTTCCATAAGGTTTTTTGATGTTGTCGAAAAGACTTACTTACAAAAGTGGTGCTATCAGTCCAAAAAAAACCCATGAAGGGTACAAAATAACTGATATCGCTGAAGGTGACGCATTGTGCGTCGTACGCAAAAGTTTTATCTACAAAAAATTGACCCAAAAATTTGTGAAAGAAATTTGCGTCACAAGTGGCAGATGTTGAGGAACCTATTGTTAGGAAAATGGTTAAAAAATGTACTGAAAGAATTCAAACGGAAGAAAACCGAATCATGTGTGTCGTATAACGCGAAACTAAGGTCACCATGGGAATCACAAAATCTAGGAATAACCATGAGAGCACATTCCCCATGTGGAAAATTCCATTTTGAGGTATAAAAAGTTGCTGCATATAATGTTCCTGAGTCCCTAATTTCTTTGTACATTTTTGTAGTATTGGACTTGCGACACGCTCGCTTACTATCGTGCGAGTATGAACAAAGCTCAGAGACAAATCAACTCAAGTATGAGCAGCACGAGGACATGAGACGACGCACTAATTTATCCTTAAAACTACAAAAGAGACATCTTTGTAGCTGAGTCAGGTTCAGGGGCTATTTAGTTGAATTAATTCGCTGAAATTCTCCAAATTCGTAAAAATTCGCCAAATTCGTAAAAATTCGCCAAATTCGTAAAAATTCTCCAAATTCACCGAAATTCGCCGAATTCATCAAAATTCACAAAAATTTGCCAAATTCACCGAAATTCGCCAAAATTCTCCAAAAATTTTCCCGACTTCCTAGCTTACCAAGGAGTACTTTTATATTCAATTCGACTGTATATTTGTCCTCACAAAGAAACTAAAGAAAAAACTAAAGTGAGATATTGTTCTGAGCTTTAATTTGAAGAAAATATTATTCACACACACTAATTTCCATTAATGGAACGACTTCTATTCAGTTAAAATACTAGAAAAGTAGAAAAATAGCTCTACTCGAATATTTTCAGAATAAAATCGAAAAAACTTGTACATGATTGTCTGCCGAATTTCTGATTTCACCATCGATCGAACTTCTAAAATAACAACCAAAATTTAGAAAGTCACAGTAAAGGAGAAAATGGATATATTGAACTAAGCAATAATAGTTGGAAGTGTCGAAACTTTGCAAGGTGTCAATTTTTTTTTGTTGCATTCAATGGCACTACCTAACTTCCATCGGATTTTTTGATGGATTTGGGTTATTTTGGGATGGGAGATGATTCCTCTAGCACTTCCTAACTTCAATCGGATTTTTCAATGGTTTTGGGTGATCTTCGACATGAGTGAGGTGTTCCAAGATTTGTAGATTTTGGGATTTAGACTAATTTCTCTAGAATTTTTTAATTTCATAAGGTCTTTTGATGTTGTCGAAATGACATACTTACAAAAGTAGTGATATCAGTCAAAAAAAAAACCTTTAAAGAGTAAATGTGACGCAAGTCCTTTAGCTTACTTATAAAACCACTGATATCGCTGAGGGTGACGCATTGTGCGCCGTACGCAAAAGTTTTATCAACAAACAATTGACTCAAAAAATTTGTGAAAGAAAATTTTACAATAAGAAGTTTGCGTCACGAGTGGCAGATGTTGAGGAACGTACCTATTGTTAGGAAAATGGTTGAAAAATGTAAATGGAAACTATCTATGGAAACTCATAATCAGCAGTTTTATGTTATATATTGTATTATGCTTCCAAATGGTACTGAAAGAATATAAACGAAAGAAAACCGAATCATCTGCCACTTGTGACGCAAATTTCCTGTTGTAAAATTTTCCTTCACAAATTTTTTGAGTAAATTTTTTGTTGATAAAACTTTTGCGTACGACGCTCAATGCGTCACCCTAAGCGATATCAGTTATTTTGTAAGTAAGATAAAGGACTTGCGTCACATTTACCCATTAAGGGTTTTTAGACTGATTACGACTTTATCATCTCAGGAGTCAATTCGCCAATTTCTAAGACAATTGGAAAGCCAGCTCGCTCTGATATTATTGAGTTATAGCTCATTCGATTCGTTGATCAATTCTAGCTAACACGAATATCCCATTAAAAAAAAAATAAAATTCACTTTGGGTGTAATGTGTCTGTCATGTGATGTCATACATTTTTAGCAATAACCTGAGGAAGGAGCAACCCGAAAAACAAACCCGAGAATTTTGAATTTGATTGATATAGGCCTTTTTTGTCTCAGTAGAGTACGTTTCTGTACTTAAAAGTACTTTTTCCTAACTAGTGTTGAAATATCGCGACTTCGTCTCTCATTTCCCACGTCGTTTAGGAAAAACGTTGTTCCTAACTTATGCTAAGAGGCATTTTTAGCGAATTTGACTCCAGTACACACCTCCGCTTCGAGCTGGAAATGTCTCATTCGCTAAAAAAGCATTTTAGCATGCTTTAGAAAAATAACTGATCTAAAGACCTCTGTCTTGTAGAGTTTCGTGAGGCTTTATCGTTTATCCGACATCATTTTGAGATATCGGAGATGTTTGTGAGGTTTTTATTGGACTTTTTTTTTTAGATTTTGGGGATGCTCGTGAGGTTTTTAAGAGAAATTTTTTGAGAAGAATATTGAAAATAATCGTCAACCTAAGATAGATAACTAATTTGATTTTCCGAAAATATTATTGATAAGATTATGAAAAAATATAATCCAACAATTTTTTAATTACAAAGAAAATTCGTCAAAATTCGTCAAAATTCGTCAAAATTCGCCGAAATTCACCAAATTCGCCAATTTGCCGAAATTCTCCAAATTCGTAAAAATTCGCCAAAAATTCAACTAAATAGCCCCTGGTCAGGTTACTTCTTGAAGTTTTATACTGAATACTACAACAGCACATATTCAACTACAGAGAATGTGCTTTTTACTCACAGGCAGATATGATAACAGGTGGCTCTGCGCCACACAAACTTATAATGAAGGCGAACGATGGTAATCTGTTTACAAAACTATTCTTGGAAAATTTAAGTTGATACGCAACTCCGTTCATTGTTGTTTTCCTTCGGACAATAACATCAACGAGCATGTAATAAATTACAGACCGTAATCAGGTAGGGATTTATATTATCAGCACATGATAGTAACTGAAATGATGAACAATAAATTGGAAGAATTTAAAAGAAATCCGATTGAAGAATTTCGAAATGACGGTTTTTCCGTTCGTGGTCATTTTGCGCTTTTATTTATTATGAAAATTATCGAAAAAATCTGTCTGGGGAATTTGATTTGCATAGAAAATCCTTTACCGAAAGCTTGCAATCTAATAGCTTTATACAGTCTTGTCGATTACGAACTTTCAGCCGTTGAAAGTTCAATTCACTAACGACTTTATAAATGATTGCGAACGGGCGGCAGGTCAACTGAATTAAATTCCAAATCCAGCTAGATTTTCAATCACACATTTTTGGAACATTAATTTTATTGCTCACAACAACATGGTTAGCTTAGTATATATCGTGCGGTGTTGCGATTTTTTTATCGACCAGACTGAGTACTTTGTGTAATGTGCGGACTCTGAAGAAAGTCTGATTTATGCCTAGCGATATGTCGTTATCATTTTATGGCCAATATAAAAAGATATAGAACCTGTAACAGTAAACGTGATATCCCAATCGAACGAATCCACCAAATGTGCCATTTCAATTGATTCACAGCTCTCCGTGGCTGGTGATTGTACAGTGTGTTAACTATCGATTGGCTGCGCTCATATTTTTGCCACATAGTTTGTTATCAGTTGCAGGAAAAAAAATTTTAACGAACCAAACCTAAGGGAAAGTGAGACTCGTGAGCACTTCATCTCTGTCAGATCGATGTACAGAAACGGTAAGTTGAAAAAAGATTGCTGAGAAAATGGCATTTTCGGAAAGGCTGTAAACTTTGGGGCTGAAAGTTTACAACCTTGAAGTGAACGTATCGGAGTTACTATTGACTTACTCGAACTAAAAGGTTAGTGGTACGAAATTACGAATAGATCCTGCAGTTGCAGATGTTCTATATCTGCTTGACGTGTGTCTGTACTTTATTGTTTCACAAACTATGATTCTAAGAAAATTCTATTCAAATCAAAGTACTCTGTACTCGCTGTACTCTTTTTCACACGAAATTTGCGGGTTGCGTTAATGTATATAAACCACTGAAGGTAATGCAAATCCACAAAAACACAAGAAACACTGGTTTCGTGTGAATTCGAGTGCAACGCAATGACTCTATTGACTATAGCACCTGTGATTTCGATAGCATTCTCGCAGTGTTGAAATGCTCTTTGAACAATTGAATGCTATTCACCACATCCCATTGTTAGCGCTACACCAAGCGAAATACGACGCTGAACTCAAATTCACCCGAAACTTGGTTTCCGTATTTTTTGTGATCCGTTGAAGATTCGCATTACCTTCAGTGGTTAATATACTTTGGGGTTTGGTGTAATCTTGCGGACTTGTTTTACCTTCAGCAGTTCAAATACCTCCTTTTTGGTGAAGATTCAGAAAGTGCGTAAGTTACACGTCGTGATTCCCCGTTACATAAAGTTTGGTTGTATCAGTGTATTTACGTACATTCCGACCTGTTCCATCGGATAGAATGGTGTTTGGTGTAGATTCTGGTTCCCAGAAAAGCAGTCGATATGGTTTCCAGTTTTCAAGATAAGTTTATTTTTCGTAGTACTGTGACTGATTCATGAAATGTTCTAATACCACTTGAGTCAATATATTACTATGTCTACAGTAAAATAAGGCCATCCGGTCGACTCGGGCAATATAATGAAAAATAAAAAGATTTGTTACTCTTGGCTCGGATAAATAATAGACGTTTCCATTGTAAGTCTTGATTTCCACTTACAAAAAAAGCATTCAGTTTTCTCTCCGTTTACACTTTAAACAATAGATAACGTTAGATTTTTAAACGCTGAATGCAAAGACGCTAACACTTATCCAACGTTAAATGCGAATGTATGACCGTGGAACTGTCAACTAAAAAATAATTAAATTTTGACTCGATATTAATCAAACAGAATGCCAGAGTGTTGCACAGGATCTCAGAACTACGGTGAAGTAATATAGTTTTATCACATAAGCGTGTTCAAATGTCAAAATTACTTGACTAGAAGAATAATTCAAAAATTACACTTCAGGTCTATGTTATTGTCTCGTTTTCGCTTATGTAATAAAATAGAGTGCACACTTGTCACTATCAGTCTCGGCAAGCCTCGAATCCTTCGTGACAAGTGTGTAATATATATCAAATCAGATTTGCCGAGAAAAAATTTGTTTCTACATAAATATTGATCCAGCCAGACCTGAGATCCCGTGCTACACACTGGCATTCTGTTTCTGTTTGATCAAAATCCATCGAGTCAAAATATAATTATTTTTTAGTTGACAGTTCCACTGTCATTCATTTGCATTTAACGGAGCGTTAGCGTTACCGTCTTTGCATTTGGCGTCGAAAAATCTGACATTACCTAATAGAAAAGAGGTGTGGTTTACGTAAACGGAGGCAAAACGGAGTGGCTTTTTTGTAAGTGGAAATTAAGCTTAACAAGAACAACCGTAGGTAGTTGTAAATACGGATATTGACAATAATATCATAAATGTGATTAATGGTTCAGATAAGCAAGCCCATCTATAATCTACTATAATCACGACTGCGATGTTCTGCGAAACGTTTCAATGAGGTTGTTTATAACTATCGTCGCACGAGCAAATTTACTTTTTGTTCAACAAAGTGGCAAAGACTTTTAACGCTGTGCTCTGTGCTCGTCCTGTAACTGTTGAATAAAGTTACGAAACCGTCGAAGAAATCCAACAAAATACTTCTGGGCAATGGGTGAAAAAAAAAAATCTTTTTGATTTTCAAGTATTAGCACTGTGAATCAAGGGACACCAATTCAGCTCACGGCTTGAGATTTTACACATACAAAAAAACAATGGCTCTGGGACAATCTGAAACGGGGCCTGACAAGGACACTTCATCAGTCACCGAAAATTCGACTATTTCTGTGGAAGAGTCCGGAACGGAACTCGGAGACGATTTCCAAACTACATCCAAAAATACTGAAGATTCAAAGGTTGGCTACCGGTAGCGTAAGAGTTAAATTTGATAATTTTACTTACAATTCCACTGAACAACAGAGTGACGACGTTGAAAATGGAGCCGCGGCTACTACACCGAAACGAGACAGCTGGGGAAATGGGTTAGAATTTCTCATGTCTTGCATTGCACTTTCGGTAGGGCTCGGAAACGTTTGGAGATTTCCTTTCATAGCACTGGAAAATGGCGGTAATTAGTTTACAGTGTGAATGGTGGGACAATATAATGAAATGTTTCATCACGTAGGGGGAGCTTTCGTCATTCCTTACATCATTGTTCTATTTCTGGTCGGAAGACCCATATATTACCTCGAAATGGTAGTCGGTCAGTTTTCGAGTCGCAGCAGCATTAACGTCTTTGACCTGTGTCCGCTCACTAGAGGTATATACGATTTGGTCGACGCTTTGCATTTGATTAATGATTTCAAGGATCACGACAATAGGAATCGGCTACGGTCAGATGCTAGCAACGATGTTCGTGACATCGTATTATGCATCAACCGTTGCCATAATAATACGATTCTTCGTTTCGTCCTTTTATCCAACATTACCGTGGAGCCATTGTCGAGAGGAATGGGGCGAAAGCTGTTACGATTCGGCGGCACGTCTAGATCCAGATTCTGACCATCAGTTGCCAGTTAATGGTACCACATCGGCGGAATTTTTTTTCATGTAAGTTTTAACGGATTTCATGTTCAACGTGAACCTGATATGTTTTGGAGCTGGCTTTCTTACTTTAGGTTCAGGCCTAAAAATTTCAGTTTATACTGAAACTGACCCTAAGCTACCAGACCTGAATTTAATGTGGGGTTAAGGTTACCTCAGGTTTAATCTGACCTGACGGAAATCAAGTTTTCTGATATCAGGTGCAGGTCAAGCCTGTCATGTTCCCGTTCCGAGCATTAGTTTGAAAATAACCGACGACGATGGCTTCGTTTCGATTTCAGTGAAGACGTTTTAAAGGAAAAAGAAACCATTTTTGACGGAGTCGGCACGCCTGATCTACAGCTGGCACTTTACTTGCTATTGACATGGACCATAATAACGTTAATCTTGATCAGAGGCGTCAAGAGTAGTGGCAAGGCAGCCTATTTCTTAGGTATTTGAGACGGCCCATCATTTTGACCGTTTGTTTGTTACATCTGCCTTGCATCCTGTTTCAGCTCTTTTCCCGTACCTCATCATGACAATTTTGTTTTTCCGTTCGGTCACTCTACCAGGAGCTGGCAACGGTATCCTATTTTTATTTAAACCCGAATGGCATCTACTCTACTCACCATCGGTAACATAAAAACGTTCTTTTGAATGCAAACCATTTCGCAAAACCGTTACGATTACATCAACAGGTCTGGTACGCAGCTATAACACAGGTGTTTTTCTCGCTGAGCATTTGCTATGGTGTTATAACCATGTTTGCCTCGTACAACAATTTCTCGCACAATATTTTGAGAGATGCGACGATTATCACTATGCTGGACACGTTTACCTCTCTGTTTTCGGGTATCATCATTTTCGGGATATTGGGCAATTTGGCGCACGAAAGTGGCACAACGGACATCACTGCTGTGGTGCAGGGTGGATCAGGATTGGCCTTTGTTTCGTATCCGAATGCCATATCGAAATTTGATGTTGTGCCGCAACTGTTTGCAGTGCTTTTCTTCTTTATGTTGTTTGTGCTCGGAATCGGAAGTAATGTTGGACTGGCCACTTGCCTGTTTACCGTGCTCAAAGACAGATTTCCACACTTGAAACGGTGGCAAATTGTTATACCGTTGACAATAACCGAATTTTTTATCGGCATAATGTATACGACACCGGTAAGTGTGGCATCGTTTTTTATAAGGCAGGAGAGTTTAGCGATACGAAACGCCATATTCCATAAATTTCCAGGGTGGTCAGCACTTGCTAAATTTCATCGATTTCTTCGGTGTGTCGTTCCCCGTGTTTGTTTTGGGAATTGCTCAATTGATAACATTCTGTTGGGTCTACGGTGTCGATCGATTGTGTTTCGATATTCAGTTTATGTTAGGCATTAAAACTGGTTGGTATTGGCGCATATGCTGGTCGATCGTAACGCCAGCTTTAATGATAGCGATTTTCGTCTATTTTGTGGTTGAATTGGCCCAATCACCGGATCCGATCACTTATAAGGATAGACCGTATCCGAACGCAGTTTACAGTAATTATGTTTGACTTTTTCCATAGCACTGCTCCCAGCATTAACATAGAAAATATGTGGATGTTGATGGTATCAGAATTGGCTTTGCATTTCTTTTGTTAAGACAGGAGCCTTCTTGGTGTGAGTTAAAACACACAAGGCATACAATGGTACACGCACACATACAAGTATCAAAACCTTTGACGTCTACTATAAGAGTGTTAATGCTAGAAGCAGTGCTATGGTTTCTTCTTTCAAATAAATTTATCGAAATTAATGCTCCCGGGGTAATCTTTCGACAGTCATTGGCTGGATTATATTCGTGGTCGGAGTATCACAAATACCTGGATGGGCTATTTACGCTGTTTACAAGCAGAAAGGGTCCACGTTATTAGAGGTTTGTGTAATTGACACAAAAGAGTGTCGCCAGACTGAGTGAATGAGAATTTCAATTCTATTTCGAAGAAAATACGAAATGCTGCTAAGCCTCTGTCCACTTGGGGACCAATTGATCCAGAACTCAATAAAAAGTATCACAAAGAGCTGCCCGTCGAACAGGAAGGACTAAGTATTTGGGAAAAAATTAAGAACAATGTGACCGGTGCGATGAACGTAAAAGTGGAGACCTCAACTTAATGCAATTAGGAGATTAATTTGTTTTTAGAAATTAGTTAAGATTGACCCCTTACAGTGAAAGTTAAGTAAACCACTGAAGGTACACTGGTGAAAATAAAATTCTCAAAGGTTCGAAATACGTAGTCTCACGTCTCAAAAGACAATAGAATTGAGACCATGAGACTACGTATTTCGAACCTTTGAGAATTTTATTTTCACCAGGGTGCAAGCTGCAAAAAAAAAATCAACACAGAACCCAAGTTTCGGGTGAATTCGAGTGCAGCGCAAATTCACTGTAGCTGCGATTTCAATAGAATTTATGACGTCTTGACATCCATGCTGTCATCATCATACATTCCATCAATTCATCGAAATCGTCTGCGCTACACCAGACGAAAGACGACGCTGCACTTAAATTCACCCGAAACTTGGGTTCCGCATTTCTTGTGAATTCTTGTTGTGTAGAAGATTGGCATTACCTTAAGTGATTTATATACACCTCGGTGTTTTTTTACGTTGATCAGGTTTTTGTAGCTATTAATGTACGAACCTTCCACTTCCTTGATGCTACTTCCGTTCAACTGAATCCCGACTGTGCCTTATTGGAAATTGACTGGAAAGATACGTTGGCAAAATTGAAAAATGGTTATTTATGGAACAAGAATCGTATTGAGGTATATTATCGCACTAGATGTCAAATTTCCAATCAGAGGCGAAGCCGAGGTGGTCAAAACGTCGTGTGCGATAATATACGATTCGTGTTGCATTCAAAATTTTATGCAATGAAGAAAATCGTGACTTCTGTAACACGTGGCATTTATCGCACTAGTGCGATAAAACACCTTGCAAATCCTTTATCGATAAAATACGTTCATACGATATTGATCACAGGCGGCGTAGGTTACAAATATCATCACTGAATTACATAAAATCAATTTTGCCAATGCTAAAGTGACAGCCCAATAAAGTAGGAATTTGGCATTGGCGAATATTTTTGCATACGTCATTGTGTGTAGGCGCAGTAATATGGCGAATTTATTTGTAAAAGATTTTGAAGCTGAAACTCAACGATCAACGATGTCATTTGAACAAAGATAAGCATCGTAATTCTAGTGAAAGAATGACTTATTAAATATCTTCAACGTAGAAACAAACGTCACTGTAAGAAAATAACAAAAGCACGCCGGTTTGATTGAACAGGTGTAGCGATAAGCAAAGTGTATATAAATAGATGACAAAGAACCATAATAATTGTAAATTTTTACGATCAGTTTTCAGGTCAGTAATAGCACAGTTATCTACGCAGAGAGAACCATAAAAAAGTATTGAATTTTTGACGTAATGTGATATTACAATGTTCACAAGTCGCTAATTTCTATTTCTACTGGACTTTTTTTGGGTAGCAACTTCACATTGATCCATTCCCATGGAATGTCACAGCAGTGAAGTTTTTTCAAGAAAAAATAATTCAGTGACAGCAGTTTTTTTATGAAGAAAAGTACTAAATTGTATTAGATTTTACACTTACTTTCTAAACTCCATTCTCCTCCTCATCAAAACAAAATTGCACGTACACGTACTGCGCTTTATGTGATTAATCGATTTAAATGCGTATCTGTACATTGTTGTAACACTGTTTAGAAACAAAAGCTCAAGTGTTACAGACTTTAGCATAATTCTAATATCACATTTCTAGTACATTTCGCCTGACATTTCGTTTTTGTGAACCAACTTCACTGCTATGACATTTTACAGATATTTTACCTGAAGGAAGTTGTTTCATCAGAAAATAGAGTAACTAAGAGTAAGAATTATAGTCACTTATATAATCAATCAATTTTTCACTTTTATTCTCCCTGTGTGCATAACTGAGCTGACCTATCACATATAATACCAATGCCCAGTACAAAAATATTTTTTTATGAGTCACAGAGGCAATAAATACTTCCCATTTAAGTGATAAACGACTAATCTTCGAATATATATGGAACACGATTGTGTCTGTTAATATCTTTCTTTCAAGGTTCTCGATTGATTTTTTTTAGATTAACAGAAACCAATAACTGTAAGAATCGATGGAAATTTTATTTTAATTAAATTTTATTTTTATTCATTGAAAGATTTTATAGTTTAAACCTGTCGCCTCTGAGGCATATCTGTTATCGACAACGAAATGTAGCTCAAGATGTAGTATCAAAAGTTGGAGAATTTGTTTATTGTTTTAATTCCTTCGGTGTTGATATACTTCGGTTAAGATACCCTTTAAGTTCGTAAAAATGTGTATATTTTTTAAACAATGACACATGTCTATAACTTTAGATTCGAAGTACACACAGTCAACGATTAACAGACTGTTACAGATAAACGGCAGCTCACGTTCCAACTCTGCGAATCAGACTGCGTTAGAAGCGTTGAAAATGAAGTTGTTATGCGTGAAAACGGCATCTCAATCTTCTTTCAGTCTTTAATGTAACCAAGGTTGTATAAATGACCTTGAATTTAACTAACGAACCTAACTGAATTTTTCGGTTATCATTAATAATGTTAAAAATGACTAGAACGGAAGTAAAGCAACTGGACATTTCTCCACTCAATGGACGTGATGATTTCTCTAAAGGAAATATAAAAGTTGTACTCACGTGTGGTATACTTGAATCGAGTATGGTGTGCCATGCCGATGATCTACACACACTTTCCACAAGTGTCTCGAGATAACACCATACAAATGACGTTTTCCATCCGACATGTTGTAATAATTCTGTAATCTTAATGATGTCATTATGGTTTGTATAACCGTTCAAAGTGCATCAAAAAAGAAGTGTGCAATTTGGGCTACGTGGATAACTGCCACACAACATACCGAGAAAGTTTGAATTTTTCTTTGTTGGTTAAGCAAAACTCTTCTATATCCTAGATTCAACAAATTAGTCGATCTGAAAAAGGGCAAAAGACCCGACAAAAAATGTGTTCCTTTTCCTTTTTATATAAAATTGTGTATTGACTGAATCTAACCTGACCAAGCTGACCTTGAACTAGTTGAGATGCATTGGCTTCACCCAGGGACTATTTTTGAGAAAATTTAGAGAATTTTGAGAAATTTTAATAAATTTTGAGAAATTTGAGAAATTTTCGAGAATTTTGAGAATTTTGAGAATTTTTTGAGAAATTTGAGAATTTTTTGAGAAAATCATTACATCATTACAATCATAAGTTTATAAGTTAATAGGTCGAAAGGTATTGATGGTGTACATGATTCACCAATTAACTAATTAAACTTTTGGAAGCAACCTGCACTGATATTATTAATCTCAAAAAATTGGAAGAACCAACAAAAACAACAAATTTGCATAATACTTCTTAATCCGACCTCAAAAACACAGCTCTTTAAAAGATCCAGGACATACCATAGAAAATGATGGTTCTGACTCTGTCGTATCCTGTAGCATTTCAGAATTAAAAGCTACTGCAGGGACGGAATTTTGAAAATCGTCACATTTTCTGTTTCTGTGTTTTACTTGAGTTTGTAGTTTCCTTATTTAAAAATACACTCAAAAATTCACAAAAGACAAGTAAGACACAAAACAGAAAATGTGACGGTTTTCAAGTTCATCAAGTTTATTCCTAAAGTTAAAAGAATTACAACGAGGAAAATATTATCCCTCGTTGACCCTTCCTAACTCTTGTAAGCCCAACAACTTCAAGATTTTGATGTGCTTTACATGCTGTTGTGGGTTGTCTTTAAAATCTTCGGGATTATTGATGGCCTGTAGGTTGGCTTCTATAGTTTAATTGCTCTACATGATCTACCATATCCAAATCTCTTTAACTTTCGATTTTCATACTTTTATAAGCTTATAAACTAATAACTGTCACTTTGGTTCACTTATCCTTCGTTCGACGTCATCTGAGTGAGACTTAATTCAGGTCACAGCAATCTTCAAAATTACGTAACGATGCAATGAATTTTTTCCTATTTTCACGATGCTTTGAAAATGGCTAAGTGAATTTGATGCGAATCTTTATGATAATACTGGTCTCCAGAATGCTCGTGTTATTGGTAATAATAGTACCCAGGACTGTCATCTTGATGACAATTTTCAAGGTTTCGCAGAGTCTGTGCCAATACAATGAACAGCGCCAGTTTGTCGGATCAACTCTCTTCATCACTAAACCCCTTCCAAAACATTCTCGCTTTGTTCCAAGGAAAAGAAAATGTCCTAATCTTCAAGAAAGCACCTGAATTCATTGAAGGAATTTCCTTCAAATTTGGATTAATGCTGTACATTTTCTTTTCATTTTTAGCCCCGTACGAAGTACTGGGGGCTTATAAGATTAATATGCCGTTTGTAACACGTCGAATTGGAAGCAGACAGTAAGGGCAAAGCATTTGGTTATGTTCATAGATGACGAATCCGCAATAAAAAAAATGTCCGTCCGTCCGTCCGTCCGTCCGTCCGTGACCCCTCTAGCTTGAGTAAATCACAACCTTTTTTCAAAATTCTTTTTTTCCCCGATTGGTATCGACAAAAGTAAGGTCAAGTTCGAAAATGGGCATGGTAGGGTCGGCCCTTCCAGAGCTTGGGCCCTATAGGTGTTTTTCAGTCTTTCGACGATATCTACCGAAATACGCACGCCATAGCTGCTTGTGATATATCAAATGAAAGGTATTGACGAGTAGAACAAAGTTGCTGAACATTGTTTTTGGGTAAGATGCAACGTGGGCATGTTGGGAGGGCTCAAAGGTCGTTACTCGGCCCTAAGTGTTTTTTGCACATAAATCGAGTAAATCTCATCCGATTTTGCTAGATTTAGTTTTTTATGGAAGGTAATTGAATACCGCAAAAAACGTGGCGAAAAAAGTTTCAAATTTTGGCCCTTGGACTAAGGCCGCTACTCGGCCCTAAGTGTTTTTTGCACATAAATCGAGTAAATCTCATCCGATTTTGCTAGATTTAGTTTTTTATGGAAGGTAATTGAATACCGAAAACAACGTGGCGAAAAAAGTTTCAAATTTGCTCCCTTGGACTAAGGCCGCTGCTCGGCCCTAAGTGTTTTTTGCACATAAATCGAGTAAATCTCATCCGATTTTGCCAGTTTTTGTTTCATTTGATAGATAATTGAATGCCGAATAGAATTATGGCAAAATAGTTTCAAATTTGCTCCCTTGGACTAGGGCCGCTACTCGGCCCTAAGTGTTTTTTGCACATAAATCGAGTAAATCTCATCCGATTTTGCCAGTTTTTGTTTCATTTGATAGATAATTGAATGCCGAATAGAATTATGGCAAAAAAAGTTTCAAATTTGGGCCCTTGGACTAAGGCCACTACTCGGCCCTCAGTGTTTTTTGCACATAAATCGAGTAAATCTCATCCGATTTTGCTAGTTTTTGTTTCGTTTGAGAGATAATTGAATACCGAAAACAACGTGGCGAAAAAAGTTTCAAATTTGGTCCCTTGGACTAAGGCCGCTACTCGGCCCTAAGTGTTTTTTGCACATAAATCGAGTAAATATCATCCGATTTTGCTAGTTTTTGTTTCATTTGAGATATAATTGAATACCGAACGGAATAAAGGCAAAAAATTTTGGGTTTCTAAAATAATGTCGTAAATTGTTGGTTTTATTTGAGAGGTACTTCGTACGGGCTTTCGTAATTGCGCTATGCGCAATTTAAAAAATGAATACTTTCAGTAAATTTGACCATGCCCAACTTGACTTGCATTTTGGTAACAGACGCATTAGAGGGTTGTAGACGTATTAGGGTTCCGGGCGTATTACGGCTACGGACGTATTATGGTTACGGACGAAATAGGATTACGGGTCGTACGGGGCTAAGTCGCAGCAAACGCTCCGACTGTTCTGATGCCTTGTTTTACTTTGGGACAAAATAAACTCGAAAATAAAATTCGATAAATAAAATACAACATACGTATCCAATCAGTTGTCTTTTCAGAACTTTTGAAAAATTTGAAAAATCTGAGAAATTTTTGAGAATTTTGAGAAAATTTTGAGAATTTTGAGAAATTTAAGAAATTTGAGAATTTTTTGAGAAATTTGAGAATTTTAAGAATTTTTTGAGAATTCGATTTCTCAAAATAGTCCCTGCTTCACACTATAATACGCACTATAAGTAATACTTCACGTTGACAACAGAGGGCGAAAATCAATACAGTGTTAAAAGAGCGTAAAAACAGGGGAAAAGCCAGTCAATTTAACTGATCTCGATTGGTGAAACGTCAAAATTTCAGAAATTTAATTTCTACGCTCTTTTAACAATAGACTGTTATGATCAGAGCGAGAGAATCGAAGACTAGTTAATTATAACTTGCCTTGGGGTACTTGTCAACATGTTACGTTGAGAGCGAGAGGACCGAAGACCAGTCTATTATAAGTTGTCTTAGGGTACTTGTCAAAATATTTCTTTCTCTTTCATCATAACACTATAAATAGAGCGATTTCTGACCAGTTAATTTTAACTAGCCTAAGTGGCTCACATCAAAACGAGAGGAACTATGGACAAATTTAAACTGGGCTTCAAAAGATTGTTAAAGAATTTTCTATGTTGTATTATACTCCACTCGCTGCGTATGTTCGCTGATCGCGATATGGCCTTCGAGACCAGTTAGGCTTAACTGATCCGAAATATCACTCTGTTAACAGTGTACCGAGCACCGTATTCAAAAAACATGTAACGATACGTTCATAAAATCTGTCCGTACGGGAATCTAACATCGCGGCGTCTGCTACGTTGTCAACTGATAATAAGTCATCCAAGCTCTAAATGATTGAACTTCACTCATCATTCCCTTTGTCATATCTTTTTTTCACGAAATAATTGGATTCGCGTAAATTGTGTGAACTTAACAATTGCCAACAATTTGCAACAAAATAAAATAATTTCGCAGACAAAAAGTGTATGCAACTTGCGTGTGCTCTCTGTATATACGTAATATGCTGGTAATAATAGAAAATTAATTTCTTTTATTCGCCTAACAAGTGAGTTTTACCTTGCATGCTACCGATATCGTTTAGTGCTACAGTATATAAATAAGCTAAACTTCAGATAAATGTGATCAATAGACAAGAGCGGTTTTTGACTATCGGAAAATGAATCGATTTTCCCTGGTTGGCTGTTTCATATTTCACATTTTATTGACGGTCGACGCATCGAGCGACCTAGAAGTGAAAACACCATTTGGAATTTTAAAAGGAGACGACCGTGGCTGGTTCACTGCATTCGAAGGGATACCCTATGCAGAGCCACCGATCAATGAGAGGCGATTCGAGCCTCCTGTGCCATTTCAATCGAACGTAAGATATGGATCTCTGGAAAATTGATCTCCAGAAAGGTGATTACTGTCCCAATTACATGTTACAGTGGCAAGGCGTTCGTGATGCAACCGAACCGGGAAATCCATGCTTACAGTGGAGTCATTTTCTTTTAGACCAAGACGACAAATTCCTTGGAGACGAAGATTGCTTGTTCCTGAACGTTTACAGACTGAACAATATCACAAACAATCAGATGGTTCCAGTGATTTTTCACATCCATGGCGGAGCATTCGTTTTTGGGCATGGCGACGACTGGGGCCCAAAGTTCATTACGACTCGTCAGATGATCTTAGTCAACATCAATTATCGTCTCGGTCCATTAGGATTCCTATCTTCCAGTGATGCCTTAATACCGGGAAACATGGGCATGAAGGACCAAGCAACGGCTATGAAATGGGTTAAAGACAATATTGCAGCGTTCGGTGGCGATCCCAATCGTATCACAATAACCGGTTTCTCGGCAGGTGGGGCGAGCGTTAATCTACACTATATGAGTGACTGGTCGAAAGACTTATTCCAAAACGGAATATCTCACAGTGGCAGTGCGTTGGATTGCTGGGTAATGCAGCACAATACCGAGGAGAAATTTCAGACTGTTGCGGCAATTGTTGGTTGCTCGAATTCGGATCGGGCGAAAATCGTTGATTGTCTGAAGAAAAAGCCTGCCAAAGACATTGTGCATACGGTCAAGGATCTGCAACCATTTTTGTACAATCCATATGATCCGTTTGGTGTTGTCCCCGAACCGATGAAGCAAAATGGGATTCCGTTTATCAGTGACCATCCATCGAACTACATGAAGGCTGGTAAATTACAGAAAAAGCCCTGGCTAATAACGGAAACGAAAGACGAAGGCCTGTATCCGGTGGCTGAATTCTTGCGACGCCCCGAGTATCTACCGTTCATCGATAAAAATTGGAACTTAGTTGGGCCGAACTTGTTACATTACAATCGAACGGTTCCTCTTGACAAGATGAACGATGTGTCCGACATGATTCGGAAGCACTACATTGGCAATGATCCGATTAACGAGAAATCATACAAACGCTTTTGTGACGTAATGCCGACTAATATCTCGAATCTCCACGTCCCATCACCGTCCAACTTTCTTTTCAGATATCTAGCGACAGACTATTCCATATCGGCGCTGACAAAACTGTTCGCATGGTGGGAAAACACATCCCCGTTTACATGTATTACTATACGTTTAAGAACAGCTACGCATTGGCCGAAATATTTTCCGGAAAAGTTTCCGATCTTTTAGGTGTGTCTCACGGTGACGACGTTTTGCTTGTATACTCCGCCGAGCCGGCTCTTCATGATTTACCTGAAGGCGAACGACTGATGCAGACGTACCTTTTAGACATGTATGAGAGCTACACGGCAACAGGGTAAGTTTCGTGATCTTTAAGTTCGTCATCTCTATTGATGCGATCGATTCATTTTTCAAGTGAGCCGACCTTCAAAGGAGTTCCGATGATGCGAGCTACAGACGAAAACGTTCTCGTATACACGCAGATTGACGGGCCGAATGAAGTAACAGTTAAAAAGGACGATAACTTTGGAGATCATAAATTTTGGGATATGATCGACTTTGATGAACCTTGAACTATGACAAAGATTCGGCTTTAATTGAATTGGTTTTCCGTGTAGGTTAATATAGGAGTTACATTGTAAGAACCAGGTAGTAAAATCAGGCATATTATTCAAATAAACCACTCAAAAGGTTTCCATTTTTTATTTTTTTGTTCTTAACTGATGTTGAACGAGTTCGAAAAAGGTTCTTCGACCTACTTACATAGATAGTGAACTCACTTTTAATTGAACCAAAATTGTCGAACAGACCAGATGAAGTTCGACTGAACCAAAATGCATTGAAAAATCCCCAACTGATCGGATGAAGGTCAACTGAGCCAAAATGCATTGAAAAATCACGAAATGACCAGATGCAGTTCAATTGAACCAAAATACATCGAAAAGTGTCGAACTGACCAGATGAAGTTCAACTGAACCAAAATACATTGAAACATCACGAACTGAATAAGTTGCAGTTCGAGTTAACTAACTGTCTTTTACTTCTTTAGCCGACCTGTGCGGTTTTTCTTGTTGATACATAAGAGAACGTCGATCAGAGCTCATCTCAGATTAGTCGTTTCCAAAAGATATTCATCAGTGCCGCGCTGATTCCCGAAGGGCCTTTTGATTTTTGTATGGATAAAATGCGACGAAGGGTCTTTCGAAAAATTTCTTCATATAACGCCCGAAGGGCTTTTTTGAGCCAGTCCGGCACTGATGTTCGTTAAATTTCACTTCATCTTGTTAGGTGCCTTTTTCGTGTATCAATATAAGGTGTGCACATTTTCGTATCGCATCGGTTTACTAAATTTGTTCAGGTGTTCCATTTACTGTATCCATAAGCTTAACACAGAAAATTACCGCATTTTAACATATTTGGTAATTCTTAGACAGTTGTATAAGAAGGTAACATCCAGTGAGTTGGAAGTTTTTTTTTTTCAATTATCGAAATTATTTTTAAAATATGAAGTGCACTTCGTTGGTTTTAATATTCTTTATTGCCAGAAATACAGTAAATGGTCAGGTAAAAACATATTTGTTATAAAGGCCAATGCCAATGTAAACCACCAAAAATTTAGTCCTCTTGACGAAACAGTCAGTACTGGCAATGCCACTCTGGCATGTGTGGCAATTGCGTATGTTGGAGTCAAGTAGCTATCTGCCGCGATCTACACTAATTAAACTGTTCCACTTTGTTGATGTTGATAGATTGCGCGAATATTTTTCTAGTCATCCCAGCAAAAGTTAGTGATGTCACAGAAGACCGACTTCGACTTGCCGACAGCGTCAATCAGTGACAGTACGAAGAAATATTGCTCAAATCCACACTGTATTGATATGGAAGGACCCATGACGTTTTCGCGAATATCGCCTCCGTCTAACCGCGTTTCGTCATTCGTGAACAGTCCCTGATACAAAATAAATATTAGTAAAAACCTCGCATAAGGGAAATGTGACGCAAGTCCCTGTGCTGTGCATACTTTCAAAACAACTGATATAATTTTAAGTGACGGATTCAGCGCCTGAATACAAACATTTCTTAAAGAAAATTGTACAAAAAAAATGTTTCCCAAAGTTCTGCCCGAAGCCGTGGAACACATACCTAGGAAGGTATCGGGTCGTCAAGAATTTGAGACTAAATAGATCATTGTCAATGTCGTTTGAGCTGTCAAATAAGTTGTCATTTTCACAAAGCTAACCTCAAATCGAACAAAAAAAGTATTGGATGGTGAGATGCCACACAAATTTTCATACATTTCAAGGGGCGGCTCTGTGAACGAAACATCTTTTGAGGTTAGCTTTGTGAAATTGACAACTCATTTGACACTTTTTGAGAGAAGAAACCGCTATTCGACACTGATCTATTCCCTGATATATCTAATTTTTTTAAAACACACTTTTTCCGTAAAAGTGCTTCATGAAAGGTCACTATCGATATTCAAAACGGTCAATGCCTTATCTTCAGGGTTCACCAACTGTTCGATCAGCTAATGGATTCAACCCTGTCAAAGATGCTGCAGTTCTACAGAAAGCCATGAAAGGTTTCGGCACAGACGAAACGTCTATTATCGAACTCTTTGGTAGAAGAAGCAACGAGCAACGTTTAGAAATTGAAAAGTCTTTTAAAACTGCGTATGGCAAGGACTTGGTCGACGAATTGAAATCAGAGTTGAGTGGAAAGTTCGAAGATACTATTGTGGCATTAGTGACACCATCCCTTCAGTTTTATGCAAATGAATTACACGATGCCGTTGCTGGTATGGGAACGGACGAAGAAGCAATTATTGGTATGATTAATGGGATGGGATATTGCTGGGTAGTGGGTAGTCATCCAATGAAAATTTATCTCTTTTGGTTAGAAATTCTTGTTGCTCTGTCTAATAGCGACGTCAGAACCGTTTCTCAACTGTATCAACAAACGTATGGCAATTCATTAGAGTCTGACTTGAAGGGAGACACAAGTGGACAGTTTCAAAGGCTATGCGTCTCTTTAGTTCAGGGTAATCGTAACGAAAATCCGGTAAGTTTGGTCACAACATTGGGGCAGCTTTTTTTTGACCAAATTTAGAGTTTTTGTATTAGCAAGTGGATAATAGTACTGCTGTAACCGATGCGATTGCGTTGTTTGAAGCTGGTGCCGGTCAACCGGGTTCTGATCCGGACCTTTTCAATTCCATTTTGGTTACTCGTTCCTTCCCACAACTTACCCAAATATTCAAGGAATACGAAAAAATTTCCGAACATAATATCGAGAGCGCAATCAATGAAAAATTCAGCGGATGGACAAAAGCTGGATATTCGGCTATCAGTTAGTTGAACATTGTAAAATTTCACTCTTTCCCATTTAATGTGACTCGGATTGTTTCATGCAGTTGAATGGTCCAAATCGAAAGTGAATTTCTTTGTGGACCGTCTGCAGAATGCACTGACCGGTTACTTTCCAAATCACAAGACTTTGATTCGAATTATTGTCAGTCGATCTGAAGTTGATTTAGGCGACATTGAAAGAGGGTTCTTCAACAAAACCGGAAAGAGTTTGGAGTCGTCGATCAAGGTATGTGTGATCACGATCAGTCGCTGGTAAAATTAATGAGGCATGAACATCGTCATCATCCCAAACGTGTAACAAAATTTTTCATTCGAATTCCAACAGGATGCTACATCCGGCGATTACAGAGACATATTGCTCTTGGTGGCTTCAAATTGAGCTTTTTACAATCGAATTTCAATCGAATTACGACACAAGTGTGGCGTTTAAATTGAGCTCAGTTTTGTGAGAAAATAAATAAAACTTTTGAAGTAAAATCAATTCTTTTTATTAGGATTTTTCGACTAGACTCAGGGCAAAAAAACACGAACAATTGTGCGTTGATGGGATCGACAATTATCCGGCGTTTTATATCGTTTAGCCTATGGTGAACATCGATATCCGATCGGATTACTATGGAAAACGCAACTCAGAATTTTCAGCTTATTCGTTTTCTCAACAACAAATTCAAAAATTACCATGTTTCGCGAAGTTTGCACATAAAATTGTGGTATGCGATCGCACTGCCAGTGGTCAAAATTTTGATCTTTGATAAAGTTGCAGTGAATCTCCTGGAATAAAAAGTAGCGCAAAAACCGAATGAGCAAGCGACTCAAACGTTAAATCCATTCGACAACTGACTGTGCTCTATTTAGGTTGGTCCTTGTGATGAATTTTCTATTTTTTTAAGCGTCTTCTCATCCAAAGCACCTAGCAGGGTAATAGAAAAAAATAAAGTAGTACTTTAATCGAAGTATGCGAATATTTCCATACCTTTTTTTCATAATGTCATTGCAAAATTACCATTAAGGCTGCTAATGGTATTATTGGTATCAAAAAAATACTCTATTTGACGTGTAAAAACCTCTATTATCCTGTTAGGTGCTTTGTCTCATCACATCCAAATGCTTTTGCATTGTCGCAAATGATCTTTCTCAGCATTAAAGTCTGCCTTAACCGACTCTGTAAAAATATATTTTTTTGTCGACTTCGGCAGTGAAGCAAAACAATGTGCCATCAAGCATGAGTTTCGCGATAAATCACGGCAGAGTAAAATAAGCTTTACTCTGTCATGGATAAATGCGTCATCTATGCAGAGAAACTGGAATTTGTGCTTTACAATAAACCTACATTCATAGCAAGCAATTGAGTTTCTGTTCATTTTGTGAAGTCAAAGAAAGGAGGTTTTCCACCTACTACGAAGTAGGAGGAAAGCAACATTTTCAAGACCAATGTTCGCTCGGTTTAGGACAATTTCGAGCTGAACATGTAAAATTTTAATTTAGTTTATTTCATTTCCATCGTTCCAGCCTGTTTGAAGACCAAAAACAAGTTGAAAACACTGAAAAATATGGGTCTCCTGGAGCGACAGTTTACTTCGACTAACTTTATGGCTTGCAACAGAATTTATCTGAGGTTTATTATATGTGGAACGAAAGAGGGTACGGCCAGCTACAAAACCCTATAGTCAGTTCCGCGGATAAATTCTGTTGCAAGCCAGTGGGGCTGTCCAAACATTGACCATATTTTGAGTCGTAAGTCCAGAACGGGTGGCGGCCCATACCGATGATTATACTCTTTATGAAGGTCTGTCAAAGGCCTATATTCCTACAAATTTTCAACTTTTAGAAACATGTCTATCTTGAGCTATCACAAAAAAAACTGTTTTCACCACCCCTTGACATGCTATCACTTTTCACGTGTTCACCCCGAAAATGGGAAACTAACCGAAAAAGCAAAAGATCCCTGTTTCTTAGAAGTGAAAGACGATTCAAACGAGCTATAGCTTGCCTGGATCGCCGAACCATTGTATTGATTTTCACCAAAATTGGTTCAAGTTTTGGCGATATCACTCTTAACTAAATTTCAGCCTCTGGAAAATGTTACACTTGCAACGGCCAATAATCCACCTGTTTCGAATGAAATCCAAAACACCATTGAAGACTTACGTCGCTTTGATCATAATCACAAAATGGATCAGCCGATACAGGTGTTAGCCGTATAACTATGTCGAAGACCGTCCCTACATTTACAAGTGAACAATACAACAAAATAAACGAATGGATTGTAGCAGAACCACATTGTAGCAGACAATGTCCAACAAGTCGCACTATTGATTTGGTCAAGAATAATTTTGAAATTACGATAACACAAACGCAAATGAGAAGACTGCAATCCGTTCCTGTTGTTGATCAGAACAGAGTTTCTACAAATGACAAATATAGAAGACGATTGAGAGAATTTCCAAAGTCTTCCGAATTTTTTAAGTCAACTGAAAGTTTCTGCGCGATTCAATCGATTTGAAAACAACCTTTTCAAGTAAGAAATGCTACAACAACCAGAAACCCTTATTGCTGCACTTATACGAATACTCATGCTGTTCGCTTTGTTCTACCATGGCCTCACAAATCTATGAGCAGTGGTTTCAGTCTTTTGTTCTTATGAAAGGATGAACAAGGAGTGTCAGAGGATAAAGGCAGATGAGAAAAACGTCTTCGTTGAAAAAACCTCGTCAAACTAATTTAGATTCTAATATACACATACAATCTTGAAGAGATTGGAGAAAGAACAGACATTTCGTTTCATTTGTCGTTTTTATTATAAATCTTCAGACTTTACGTCAAAAATATGCAATATCGATGAACCTTTTCGTTTTCAATCAGTGCCACGACAGTGTTGGGTCGTTGTTCTTTGTTTGCAGCTTCAATATATGGCCGTAAATTTTCAGCGCCGGTCCAATTTTAATGTCAAACCCTTTGACGATGTCACCTCGTTTTCTGCAATTGGAAAAGTAAATTAAAGTTAGAGCCGACACTCTCAACTGCATAAGGCACAAAATGGTTATTACAGTAGATAGAGCGATGGTCCATCGATCTCGTGATCTTTGAAGACGTGCGCGTGTCTCGGAAAAATATTCTTAAAATATTTGAAAACTTGTTCAATTGACCAATCGGACGCATCTATACTGCTCACATCGTCATCAGTGCCGCTCGGATGCCGTTGTGGCATTCGATTTTGCGCCGGTCGTTGAACGCGTGCAGTTTGAACCAAATCATTGGATTCGTCCTCATCCGATGACGATGTTTCGATCACTTCGTCTGCATTGAATCCGAGAAAACCGCCGCCAGACGATTTGTTATCCGCACCGGTTGGTTTCACACGCCGTTGAGCGAATGCTCGCGGCTTTTCCGTCACAGTTCGGCTCGGTGTTGACACTCGTTTCGGGTGTTTGCCGCAAATGCCGCAGCAGAATCGATTCTCTTTGATGATTTTGATTTTGTCCTCGGAGCCGTGACATTTTGCGTGAAAGTGTGCGAAGCAGTTATAGCATTTCAGAATGGGTTTCTGGGGAGAAGAGCCTTTATTGCAAACGGTGCATGATTGACAGCTGTTACATTCCCAGGACTGTTCTTCATTTTTCCCAAAGTTTTCGCAAATCGATTGCAGACAATTGAGATGAACTGGAATATTCGAAGTTTATTAAGTCAAACCGTCGACGTACTCGCGTGACTGCAATTGAACTTACTATGAGTCGAACAGCCGGCCTTACAGTTAACTAAGTTCTCCGGCTTATCATACTTTTTACAATTAAAGCAGCTGTATTGTGCGACGGGACTGTCTTTGCCAACTGCAACTCTTTTCATAGACAAACACGAATCCGTTTGTCGTCGCTTTGTTACAGCATCAGACGGATCGAACGGAACTTTTGCTTTCTGAAATGATTTTCAATGTAAAAATCCCGAACCATTCGAAGGAAATATTCGAAAATTGATCTCGTTACCTTCACTCGTCCACCCACACGCATCGCGACTGGTGGTGAATCTTCTTTTCGGAATGATTTTTTCGGTGTCAGTGGCGATTTGCGTTGATTTCGTTTTCGTTCCGTTGGTAGCGATTGCATTCTGAAACAAACGAAAAGAAATTTCAGCGGAACATCAACAGGAAGTGCATGGACGTGAGGAGAACTCTTTGAATATGCAGAAGCGTCAGTGTCGGTGAAGATTCATTTGTGACATAACACAGACAAGACGAATGCCATAGAATAAACTGCAGAACGGGTCATTCATATGAAAATGTCACGTTAGGTCTGGCGTTTTGTAATATGATTTTAACGTATACAGATCATAGCGAACCTATAGGCGTTCCTTCACTTCCTGGAAATGTCTAGATTAAGCGATTGAAAGATGTTACTCGACGTCCGGTGTCACGATCAAACAGTTGAAAACCGAAAATGTTTGGGTTAGATTTTCGATTAAAAGAGCGTCGGAGGCGTCTCTGCTTTATCCAGTTACTTCTATTTATAAGACAATTGCAAAACAATACGAACCAATCAGAACCAAGGTCCCGTATACAAAAAGAAACGTTAGTTTGGCCGCTGATTCGGTCGATGGAATTTGGCAAATGGAATCGAAGATGCTCACCTATTACTCCTTTTGTTGAATGTTCAGCGAACACTGTCTACGCAATTGATAAAATTAAAATGTTCAGAACACTTTATTACGGCTACAAACAAGCTGGAGGAATCGAATTGAACCACCAGCAAATTGAAAATGAAAATGGTGAATATGCTATTGTTTTTGTGGTGAAAGCAGTGATGACATCGAGTGTCAAAGTGTTCCATGACAAACAACGCCGAAATGACATTTTGAGCCGGTGACGCTAGTGTTCAATTTGCGCCAAAATAAACGATTTTTTTTAAATTTGAATGTTAAAATGAATAACTGTATGGCAGGAGGAAGGTTTGTTTCTCTCGTTAGGGGCTCGTTCAGGAACGAAAAATTCTTCACTCAGTGTGTTTACTTTTGCATAACTTTTTATTTCAGGATTCAAGAAACGTTACAAGGTGCTTCTGCTGAACTGTCTTACGTCCTTGATCAATAGGTGCATCTGTGAATCGCGTTATGACGACGTTTTGAAACACGCGAAGGTAATTGTGTTGTCTAAGGGGGGTGACACGACTGAAATGGGCAATTACAGACCGATTTCACTGCTCTCAGTGTTGTCAAAGCTGGTTGAGAGAATTCGTTATGAGCAATTGTATGCCAAACTTGACTCCGAGGGTTTTTTTAACATGAAGCAGTTTGGGTTCTTGAAGAAATCAAACACTCTAGCGTGCTGTTTGGATTTGTGTACGAGGTTGAGACGAAATTTAAATGAAAGACTACAAGTCGGCTGTCTTTTTGTTGACTTTAAAAAAGCGTTTGATTCGGTAAAACCATTCCATTCTTCTGAATAAACTACAATGCATGGGTCTAAGTGGTAAGTCATATGATCTCATAAAGAATTACTTGACTGGCAGAAGGCAGTTCGTTAGTGTGGCAGGCACTGAAAGCACACCAAAAGAGGTGATTTGTGGAGTCCCCCAAGGCTCTGCATTATCATCTCTTTTGTTCATTGTGTTTCTGTACGACTTGTTTAAGTTGAATTTTAAAGGAACTCTTTACCTGTACGCCGACGATACGACTTTCAAATATGCAACGCGATCACCTAACGACCTTCGGTCGATGATGCAGAGTGATCTTTGTTTACTGAATTATTGGTCATCTCAGAATTGCTTGTTTGTCAATGCATCGAAGTCTAATTACGTCTTGTTCAATCGTAACCTCGTGGAATCTTCAGAGGATTTTGAGCTGATCTGCGATGGTGAACCTCTTTCGCGGAAGAGAGTTGTGAAGTACCTAGGGCTCTACATTAATGAAAGCTTCACGTGGAATGACCACTTGACCAAAGTCATTAGGAAAATCTCACCAATCGTCGGTGTTTTCAGGCGTCTGAGGTTTCTGATACCAAGGCGAGCTCTGTTCAATTTATATTTTTCGTTCGTGCATTCGCACTTAAATTACTTGAATCCGATTTGGAATACGGCACCAGTTGGTGCATTGAATGATATGTTGCTGCTCCAGAAAAGAGCACTGCGTAATATGCACGGTTTGAATTCCAGAGATTCTGTCAAAGACTAGTTCAATGGATCGATTCTACCGATCCATCATTTCAATGCCCTTCAGACAGCGACGCTAGTTTTTTCTCTGAAGAACGACCTGATGAAGCATGATGTTGAGTTGAGAACGAATGGTGACATTCACGACCACTCGACAAGAGGAAGAGATCTCCTTCATCCTTCGTTTTCCCGAACCGGCTTTGGACGGCAGGCAATAGAAGTCCGTGGTTTTTGTTTCTTTAACAGTTTACCATCGGCATTACGTGACTCAAATAGCGTAACAGCGTTCAAGCGCGATCTGAAAAGTCATCTATTCGATATTTTCCGATCATCTCTTGACTATGTCTTCAGTTGGTGAAAGTACAGCTCCGTCGTTTCTTGCGCTTAGACGTTATTCTGCTTTGGCTAGATTTTTTTTCCCTGTTTTCTATTTAAACGAATTTCAATTTAATTTTAATTTTGATTAGATTCATTTGATTTAGATATTTTTTTTTCTTTTTTGTTTAACTAATTTCTTAGTTTTTTCGATTTATTGATTTAATTTTTGTTTGTTTTTAGCCCCGTACGAAGTACGAAGGGGCTTATAGGATTACGATGCCGTGTGTAATTGATGGAATTCGAAGCAGACGGTAAGGGCAAAGTGTTTGCCTATGTTCATAGATGACGAATCTGCAATAAAAATTTTGTCTGTCCGTCTGTCTGTCCGTCACGTCGATATCTTGAGTAAATCAAATCAGATTTCAAAAAAATAAATTTTCCCTGAAAGATAGTCGAAATAGTGAGGCTAAGTTCGAAGATGGGCATATTCGGGTCGGCCCTTCGTGAGTTAGGACCACCTAAGTGATTTAAGGTGTTTTGGTGATATTTATGGCAAAATAAACGATGGAAATGTAGATGACACGGCAAATGATAGGTATTGTCAATACCATTCCAGGAAAAAAAAGTTTTTTAAAATCGGGTGAGTGGACCGTGAGTTAGGGCCTTAGAAGTGAAATGCTACTAGGGCCCTATGTGTATTTCACATATAACTCGAGTAAATTTCATCCGTTTTCGTAATTTTTGTTTCATTTGGAAGGTAATCAAAGGCCGAATAGAATGTTCTTGAAAAAAAATTAAATTTGGGTCCCTGGACTAAGGCCACTACTAGGGCCCTATGTGTATTTTACATATAACTCGAGCAAATTTCATCCGTTTTTCGTAATTTTTGTTTCATTTGGAAGGTAATCAAAGGCCGAATAGAATGTAGTTGAAAAAATTTTTAAATTTGGGTCCTCGGACTGAGGCCGACACTAGGCACTTCAAAAAAATAAAATTTTTAGGGCGATTTGAAATTTTTGTTTCATTTGAAAGGAACGTCGTACGGGGCTTCGTAATTGCGCTATGCGCAATTTATAAGATGTACACATTACATAATAATTTTACTTTAACTACATTAACCGGCGCAATAGGCTTACGGTCAAAGTAGGGTGATAGACGCACTAGGGTCACGTACGCAATAGATATACGGGTTTGTACGGGGCTCAGTCGCAGCAAACGCTCCGACTGTTCTGATGGCTCGTTTTCGTTTTATTTTTCTATGTAATTGATTGATTTATAATGGATTTAATTTTAGTTGATTGAGAGTAGCATTTAAATGATTTAAAAGTAAACATGTACAGGCTCTGAGCCTTCAATGTTTTTTGAATGGAGAATAATAATAATAATAAAAAAAAGACGATTTTTAATTGAGCAGACTTAATACTGCTGAACTTTTAGTTTAATATTTCTACATAAAGAAATTTAACATTTGGATTATTGGAACTTGAATTTTTTTTTATAATGAAAGCAACTTGTGAAGATGTGGAGGTGTACCGAACGATAAAATCCAATTTCGCCGTAACTCTACATGGCATGTACTCCTACTTTACATTTCATTGATTGCTTTATGGGCTGGCCCGAATTGGTAAACCGACGTATTTTTGAATTAAAGAACATAATTAAGTGACGGAGACAATATTTCCCTACGAAAGTGCAAGGGGAGTACACGCAGATACAGATACGCGGGTGACACACCACACTTGATGCATGGTGAATTGCATACAAAAATTTTATCTAATAAAATGGCGGTCTGCGTGACCATCCCGTTTACAGCCTTGCGAAAGTGTCGCTCACTACAAAATAAATCGTCAATTTCACACAATCCGACGATCAAAGGCGAGCTGAAGTTGCAGCTGCAATCCTTTGGTATTTTGTCCCAAATCTAGATTAAATATCATGAAAATATTCACCAATCAGGTCAATAATCGCAGGCCGATTTTGAGTTTCTGTGTTCATGCCACCATGCCAGTTTGATCATCACTTAAAAGTCGGAATGTTTTCTGCCATTTCCAAATCTTCTGCGAAAAGATTAGTCCCAGGAACTAAGTTTAAGTCGCCTCCATATAACTACAAAATTTTCACCTAATGCACACGGGCGGGTGACAAATAACTTGAACCATAGTTTCCGAGAATAAAGATTCGCTCTACACAATGTCCCAGCCACAATATATAAACCATGGGCGAAATGGAAATTTTTGCTTAAGAGGGTAGACTAGGTGTGAAGTAGGCCATATATTGAAAAATTGGTTTTAAAATTAATGTAGACCATTTAATGAAAATCTGTTCCAGCAATTAGATGAGCAATATGTTTATCTATCTCTAAAAAATGAAAAACGATTTACAATAAGCATCAGTTGGAAGAAAACCGATTTCCAAAATATGAACGTCGCTTAAAGTTAGGCTATGCAATATTTTTTTGGAAATCGGTTTTCTTCCAACTGATGCTTATTGTAAATCGTTTTTCATTTTTTAGAGATAGATAAACATATTGCTCATCTAATTGCTGGAACAGATTTTCATTAAATGGTCTACATTAATTTTAAAACCAATTTTTCAATATATAGCCTACTTCACACCTAGTCTGCCCTCTTAATTTAATGTTTGGGAATAACATTTCCGTCCAGTTTACAGTTTGCACTTAAAAATGTACATCATCACAAACCATCGTAAATTCAAATTTTACTTCTTATATGACATTTGCTTCTTTAATGACATTTGGGTAACATTTCACGACCAAAATACATCGTGAGAAATCTAACCTCACAGTTATACCTGTCATCGTTAACTGAACGAAACTCGGTGAAAGAAATTTCGTGCCTGAACGAGCTCCTAGGGTAGATAGAATTATTGCAGCTGGGCGTGCGTGCAGTTATACGATACGACATATTTCAAAATTCAATAATTTTTGATTTTGTTCATATTATTTTATGAATAATTTCGTGCAAGCTTGCACATCAATCAATAAAAGTATAAACCAGGTATGGTCATCCTGCAGACGAACTCATTTTTCATTTAAATTTAACCAAATCTATCGGGTTCAACAAATGGCCTAAAGTAACCTCACTTAGCGTAGCGCTTCCTTAAACATTAAATGAGAATGGGACTATTTACCGCAGGCCCAAATGACGTAATGTGCGGAAATCAAAAATCAAACCAGCAAGGAAATGGAAGGAAGTACATGGAGAGAAAAACCAAATTCGACATGTTTTCGAATTTGGGAGTTGTTGTGGTTTGTACAATGAATGTACAAATCAGGTATGGGCCGATCCTTCAAAATCGATCGGTTTAGCTTGAATGCATTGGCCTACGAATTAATTACACAATAATTTCATTTAACAATTTAGATTTTTATTTCAAGAATGAAAGACTGAAATAAAAATTTTAGATTTTCATTAAACCACAGCACTGCTACTGAATAGGTTTCGTCCATCGTACGGTAAAAACGAATTTTGACAGGCCGAAAACAATCGACCGTCATCCACAGAAGCAAACATAACCGCAACTTAAACAAATTTCTTCGTTAAAACTTCAAAGTGAGGTTGTGTTGAGTTCTCTGTGGATGACGATTGACATTTTGAACGGCCTTGGAAGAAACATATAGGTTTGTTCCAAGTAACTGTAAACACGAACTTTGACAACCCGAACAACGACAATTTCATCCATAGCAACGTCGCTTACGTGATATGTCATACAAATACAGCAACGTCGCCTACGCGATTTACACACAAATATTATTGAGATTAAGGTTATGTGGATGAATTCATACAGCCTTGGAACTAACCTATTGACAAGTGTCAAATTTGGAGGCTTTAGTGATAAGAGCTACCGCTTAGGATTGTTTGTATTGTATGTCCATGATGTTCATACAACGAAAACAAGCAATCTATCTTTACCACGGCAGAGTAAAATAAACCAGGCAGGAGCGGTTCATTTTCGAAACGTCAAATAAGGGACCTAATACACTGTACGAAAATAAACTCAAATGAACACTGACATAAATTGAAAAACTTTATTCGCAAAAAATATAGTGCTACTAGATTATTCAGGTCCCTTGTCAAATGTCCACTCCTGCCTGGTTAACTTTACTCTGCCGTGATCTTTACAAAAGAAATGCAGTGAATATTGTGATTTCGTTAGCTTCCGAATGTTTTCTATGTTCATTCTAGAAGCATTTTGTGTGGAATCATGTAGAAGCAATGATAATTTGGCCACTGGGACGTAGCTTCGACAGATAGAGGTAACATCTCGGCCATTTCTATAGAAACATTATGGGAATATGTTTTACCCATGCAAAAAAACAAGTACCAGTGTTGTGCAAGAACAAATGAAGTATAAAAATTTCAAATGCTCATCTGCTACATGTGAGGTGTCTGGTTTGATGTAGAAATACCGAAATATCTATACCAAACCTCCGAACGACCAAACGTTCGTGCCATTAAGCAGACCAGCAGACACATTGATAAATTAATAGCGAAGGGATTCTTGATATTTCTATATTAGAACCAGACAGTGTTTAGCAGTGTGATCATTTTAAGTTTTTATACTTGTTTTGTTCTTGCACAACACTAATACTTGTTCCTTTCCTTGGGTAAGACCAGCATTGTGGTTGCTTCACCACCATACAGCCGCATGTCTAGTGATGAACAAAATAACATAAAAGTTTAATTTCAGTTGATTTACGATTCGCTAGATATTCACATGCAAAAAGGTATGACCTATCATCTCGCAGATCGAAACACTCTTTCTTCCGTGTCAGAATTTGCTGCCACCGGGATTGAATCCTGGGTTTCTTGGTGAAAGGCCAGCACGTTAGAACTGAGCCAACCCTTCCTTTATTGATTAGTGATCTGTTTAACATGCAAATTTTGTCTTTATCTTCCATCTTCGCACCGATAGATTGTAGATTTCTTAAATAATTTAGGCTTATTCCTTCGTATTCGGTGAAAATGATTTTTGACAAGCCGAAACGAACAAGAGCATCATTATCCACAGAGCCAAAACCTCAACGCTTTTGGAACAGACCTATCGATGTCACGCAGATGCAGATACACGGGTTACACACCACATTTCATACAAAAAATTCACCACGCCATACAAATTCAATTTTGTTGATTTGTTTGTATGTTAAAGGTGTGTTTCCGCGTATCTAATAAAATCGCGATGTGACGCAGATGCAGATACGCGGGCTACACACCACATTTCATACAAAAAATTCATCACGCCATACAAATTCAATTTTGTTGAATTTGTTTGTATGTTAAAGGTGTGTTTCCGCGTATCTAATAAAATTGCGATGTGACGCAGATGCAGATACGCGGGTTACACACCACATTTCATACAAAAAATTCACCACGCCATACAAATTCAATTTTGTTGAATTTGTTTGTATGTTAAAGGTGTGTTTCAGCGTATCTAATAAAATTGCGATGTGACGCAGATGCAGATACGCGGGCTACACACCACATTTCATACAAAAAATTCACCACGCCATACAAATTCAATTTTGTTGAATTTGTTTGTATGTTAAAGGTGTGTTTCAGCGTATCTAATAAAATTGCGATGTGACGCAGATGCAGATACGCGGGTTACACACCACATTTCATACAAAAAACTCACCACGCCATACAAATTCAATTTTGTTGAATTTGTTTGTATGTTAAAGGTGTGTTTCAGCGTATCTAATAAAATTGCGATGTGACGCAGATGCAGATACGCGGGCTACACACCACATTTCATACAAAAAATTCATCACGCCATACAAATTCAATTTTGGTGAATTTGTTTGTTTGTTAAAGGTGTGTTTCCACGTATCTAATAAAATTGCGATGTGACGCAGATGCAGATACGCGGGCTACACACCACATTTCATACAAAAAATTCACCACGCCATACAAATTCAATTTTGTTGAATTTGTTTGTATGTTAAAGGTGTGTTTCCGCGTATCTAATAAAATTGCGATGTGACGCAGATGCAGATACGCGGGCTACACACCACATTTCATACAAAAAATTCACCGCGCCATACAAATTCGATTTTGTTGAATTTGTTTGTATGTTAAAGGTGTGTTTCCGCGTATCTAATAAAATTGCGATGTGACGCAGATGCAGATACGCGGGTTACACACCACATCTCATACAAAAAATTCACCACGCCATACAAATTCAATTTTGTTGAATTTGTTTGTATGTTAAAGGTGTGTTTCAGCGTATCTAATAAAATTGCGATGTGACGCAGATGCAGATACGCGGGTTACACACCACATCTCATACAAAAAAATCACCACGCCATACAAATTCAATTTTGTTGAATTTGTTTGTATGTTAAAGGTGTGTTTCCGCGTATCTAATAAAATTGCGATGTGACCCAGATGCAGATACGCGGGTTACACACCACATTTCATACAAAAAATTCACCACGCCATACAAATTCAATTTTGGTGAATTTGTTTTTATGTTAAAGGTGTGTTTCCGCGTATCTAATAAAATTGCGATGTGCGTGACCTCCTCAAAGAATACAGCCTTGTCGAATTTCAGGTGACTTTCAAGGTTGTCTGTTTCCATAATTTTCAGCGTTAACAGTTCACGGCGAACTACATCCACTTAGATACGCCTTTATGTTCGAATGCGTTGCACAACGACGTCCATGCTTCTTTTGTTTATTGAAAACGTCTGAACAGTATTGATTTGACTTAACTATACGCGTGAAATCCAAATCATACTAATCTTTATTCTTGGTTACTTGACTCCTCAATTGCCTTTAATCTACAGAGAGATAATCTATCATATACGAACACCGTTTTTCACTTTTAGTGCTAAAAATCTAGCCATTTATTGAAATAATTTATAGATAAATAATATTAACAAAAGAAAGGGCACACTTGACAATTGGCCCAGTTTCACTGTTATTAAATCAAGTTCCTAAAGTAATTCAGAACAGAGTTTTCTTATTTAACATTTTGTCGCGATCGACTCTAGAATCCAATAGCTTGTTTTCCAAATTGCTGTTTTTTTTTTCTTTTTTTTGAGTATGTGGTAACAATTTCCTAGGTGTTACAAGAGCTTTTTTTCACTTTTTTTTGTAGGAACCGGTTACAGACTAAAAAGAACCTTGTTACGGTTCTCAGGTAACCGGTTCTGGTACCGGTTCTGCATTCCCTAAATCCAACGCACTCTTGGAGTGCGTTGGTAAATCTTGTCCAATTTATTTCTTATCTCCTTTTCGCGCGACTTCTGGTGTCTTCGTTGAAATGATTTGTGGATGACACCTACGATAATGTAGACTTAAAAAGCCGCTTTTGCGATAAGTCTTGTTGCACACGTTGCACTGATGAACCATGTTACCTGAAATCAAAATCTCAATTTATTTTCGGATCTAAATTTTTTGAGTAAGGAGATCGACTCAAAGCATGTAAACACTGAAGGTAATGCAATCTTAATTCGCCTGAAAGTAGCGATCCGTGCGTAACTGCGCATTGCATTATCTTCAGTGTTTATATACTTTGGATTCGACCAACCGCTGTGAATTCACGCAATAAGTTACTGAATTTTGGGTGAACCAAGTGATGAACAAATGAATTAAAAATAAATTTCAACGCACTCTGACGCTGCATTTGTGTTTGAGACTTAAAATTTTGAATTTTCATCGGACTTAAATCGTAATTAATGGCAAAACATTCTTTGAATTTTAATAAAAACTTACTTTCAACAGCCCTTGCACTTGTAGCGTTTCGAGCGTTTCTCTTCGAGCGTCTAGGCAACGAATTGCCTTTCTTGACGGGAAGATCACCTCGCACCTGAAATGAGAAACGAAAAATTAAACAAAAGGTTTAAGTAGCGGAACCTAAGAACGGACGAAAGTCAATTAGGGGCGCCGACTTCTAAGGACAAGTGAGGCTTGGGCACCACTACGGCATTGGTCGAAGTTTTATTGATACTGGGCACTAGCACTTTTCGACGACAAGCTACAGAAAAATGACTATGAAAAGAATCAAAAACTAATAGAACAAGACGAGCGTCACAGTTCTTCTTCTAGCATGAACTGAACATCCGCCTGAAGTAGTTGCAAAATTCGTACGCGGAAAATGTCTTTTTGCAATAACTTTGGCAACTGCATCAAAAGGCTAAGAGCCGTCTGAAGTAGTTGCGAAAGTAATCACAAATTTTGTAGAGAGAAAATATTTTTCGCAACTACTTCAAAAGGCTACACTTCACTCCAAGTAAGTTGCTGTAAGCAACTGACGTTGTGAATGGATTTGTATGACAGGCGATGCTAGAGACAAATTTTTAGAGAGAAACAATTACCTTTTTACACTTCAGTCTAAGTGATCGTCTGGAATTGATGGGATGTTTGACCTCTTTCTTCTTTCTTTGCTTCATCACTTGTTGTGCCAAACGATGTTTCTGTTCAATTTTGGCAACCGGTTGCGGCAGGTCGTACTGCTGTGCATTTTGCGTAATATTATTTTGCTGTGCTTGCAGAAGATCAGACCTGAAATTAGTTTTAAATTGAGAATCGTGAAAATATTGTAATTTCAAATTTTATGCTTACTCGCAATTGTTCCATTCAGCTTCGTTATATTTTCTTTTTCGATGCGGCAGGATCTGCGAAGACAATAACGTATGACTAATCTTATCTTTTATTTTATCATAAGAATATTGGACTGAGAAGAAAATGAGTCATGCATACCTGTTCTTTACTCGATTTCAATTCGTCTTCATTCACCACCAATTCATTATTCTGTTCAACAACGTCGATATCCATGCCAGCAAACGGTCTCCAGATATTATTTTGCTGTAAATAAAATGCCTTTTTTACTAATCTATGTCTGTGTTTGACTCTCATCACTAGAAAATCTCTTCAGATTCAATAAAATTGTGAAAAAAATTCATTCTGAACTGGGCGTCGTAAATACCTGGTTTTCTGTGACTGCTAAATCTAACTGATCAAAATTAATGTTTTTATATCGACGAATCTGGTTATATTGTCCAACATCAAGCGCATCTGTGTACGGTCTCCAGAGATTAGTTGTTGTCTCATTGCTTTGGCTTGGTGTCTGCAGCGACCTACGCAAAAATATTTTTAGAGACATTTTCTTTTTTGATATGAACAACTCGGAAGACACTTGGAAACTGACGATAATTTTGGATTTTTTGTTTAGAGCGTCGAAATATTATGTCAAAGGTGCGGTATCGGCGTCTGTCAAAGGTGTGGTATCAGCGTCTGTCAATGTTTTGTCATTTTCAAGATGGAAGTGAATAATCATCTGATTTTTCCATTGCAGTGCTGCCATTTTATTTAAAATGAAATCAGGTAAACATTTACATCGATAATTCAAATAAATATTTTTTGACATTTTGCATAGAGATGAGTGGGCCGCCCGCAAAAGCGGGCTGCCCGCAGCCCATGCCTCATGCCCATGGGCATGGGCGTAATGGGCTTCAGAGATCGTGGGCATAGGCCAGGGTGTGGGCATTTTTATAAAATTTGGGCGCCCAAACTACGATTTGTTATCGTCATCCCATCAATTCATAAGAAATATTTTTCGATAATTAGTGTAATATCGGAATTTTTTTGGATCCTGAAATTAAATTTTGTTTGAAACGGTCGTCATTAACATGGGAGTCACTAGAAGAATGTCTTTATACAAACTTATTACACATACAAGACACATTTAACACTAACTAAATCAGCGATTCTTGTAGACAAAGTTTGTGGGCTGGGCTAGTGCCCATGGGCATTTTACTTGTGGGCATTGGTCTGGGCATTGGGCATAGATTTCAAATGACGGGCATAGTGGGCATGTGGGCACAAAAATTTGCTATGCCCACTCATCTCTAATTCTGCATCCTTCCTGCTTGAAGGAAAATTACACATTAGTCGATTGGGTGTGGAAATTGAAGGGCATCGCGGCCCTTAGAGACAGCCATCTTTATTTTGCAAAATAATTTCTAGCGCACATACGAGTAGCTTTAGCGAGAATTCACGCCGTAAGTGTGCCTAAAATTTGAATTTTAAGTGAATGATTCGATGAAAAAGTAGTTACTGATGTGTGGCAAACAATTCACGCCGTAAGTGCGGCTTAAATTCAAACATCTATAATATAATCTATAATATAAAACACAAACACGGTGCACCTCATCTCACCTTGGGTCACCTCGCTGCACCTTGGGTCACCTCGCTGCACCTTGGGTCACCTCGGTGCACCTTGGGTCACCTCGGTGCACCTTGGGTCATCTCGGTGCACCTTGGGTCATCTCGGTGCACCTTGGGTCATCTCGGTGCACCTTGGGTCATCTCGGTGCACCACGGTTCACCTGGGTGCACCACACTTCACATCTGTGCAACACGCGGCACGTTGGTCCGTTACTTATGGTCAGGAGGCCAAGTCTCTGATGGTCTTATCAAAAAACGAACGCCGAGGGGTCGATGAACCAGTTCTCTAAAGGCGTTTTTAAAAAGCGGCTTTCAAAGAATCATGTTTGATGGTTCTTTTCAAAAGCGATCGCCAAAGAATCAGGAAAGCGGTCCTACGGAGTGTCTGTCAAAGCCAATAAGAAGTTTTAAATTGATAACAGAATTAATTAATCTAAGTATGGCACTATGACATTTTCAAGTATGGCACTGTAAGTTCGGCACGGTTTCTTATTGTATTTTACGACTTTACCACGGTCGCGGTCGACAGAACCTATTGGCATTGCTACTGCGGTATTCACAATTCCTGACTGTACCTGGGAATTTCAAACTCTCGGGAAATCATTTTTTTAGTAGGAGATATAACACCTGTTATGCCCGTTAAATAAATAAAATTATAATTAGTGTAATCAGTACATCCCGGCCGAAGGCCGGGTATCAGTGCTAGTAATCATATAAACGCAAAAATAAATCCATAACACAGACTTTAAAATCACTATTCCAACGATACCAACCCAATAAAAAACGAAATGTCACTCATTTGTTTGTTGATTTGTCCAATTTTTCAAAAATCATAAAATTGAATTCTGCTGGTACGTTAATTGTCTGCATTTTTCATCCAAAAAAAGGAAATTTTCGAAAGATGCCAGCAAATGAATGTGAAAAAAACAATTTGGATAGAATATGCTCAGTGAGCGAAAAATGTAAATAAAATGGATATTGACGTAATTATTCCCAAAATCATTTGATGAATTAAACCAAATTAAATGTAAACAATGGATCACGTCAACAAAAAAATTTGCAATTTTTTTTTATGCATTGGCAATCATGAAATTTTCCTGAACGTTCTGGTCAAAACCAAGGTAAATATAGTGAGGACCTCCTCACTATATTTACCTTGGTCAAAACAAACGAGGCATTCAAAACATGTTTTGGTCCTATTTTTCATGACGAAATTTTCGAAACTGTCAAATGAAGTTAGAACTTTTTCTATTCAAAATCGCGATTGCTGCATCTGTCAATGAAAACTAGTAAATAGCCTCAATACAAACAACACACACTCTACAGATAATAGCGGCAGGGTCGAAATTTTGCTTGATTTTTGCAAGTGTTTCCAGGTGGTTCCCGTGGTCCAATCGAAAAGTGATGTATGGAAGGTGCCCTTTATTTTTGATAATGAATAAGTCGTCCATACATTATTTTGTCCAAAAACTTCAAATTTAGTCGATATAATTTTGGGTCATTTTGACTCTGCCGCTATTATCCGTAGAGTGTGTGTTGTTCGTATTGAGGCTATTTAAAAACTAGGACCAAAACACGTTTTCAATGCCTCGTTTGTTTTGAGCATAATGTTTGGTCCCCTTGTAAAGCTTAAGCATAGGACTAAACAACTAATTAAAATTTGGGAAAAACACCGTACACTGGAAGTATTTCCATAAGTTCACCGGATGCAATGCAAAATACGTTTTCAAAATTGTGCATTTGGGATACCATCTAACAACTTTGTTAGACGGAGCATTTTACCCTCCACCAATTTCATGATTTCGAAACTTCCGCCACTTCGGCTCGGAGATATCACCCTTCAAAATAGTATTTTTCTTCCTGGAGTACTAAAGCTACTAAAGTCACATTCCGAACAAAACAACATACACAAATTTAATGTCGTTGTTTACATTTGTTGACCGTACAGCATTGTTCGTTCAGCGCGTAGCAATACCAATTAATGCATACGCGCGTAGCATTATCATTTAATGCATTCGTTATAACAAGAAAATCATATTTAAAATTAGTGTATGTTATTGCAGTTCATACAATAAATTGTTGGATAAATTGTTGGCTTCGCGTCGCTCCATCACTGGAAGTTTTCACCACCTGGGTCTAAAACACACCTTTTTGATCCTTGGTATGTAACATACTATTTTAGGCTTTTTAGGGCTACAATTGCGGATGTTCCAGGGTGATAAAAATTTGGCTGCTAAGAAGTTCGCGTTGCGTCATTCACAATAATTGACAAAATGACACATTTTGTATAAGGAAAATGTCACCATGACGGTTATTGTGAATGACACGGCGCGAAATTCCTCAACACCAATAATTTTACTAAACTTAAAATTGCACACTTCACCGATCCCGATGTTAGTCAGTGGTCGTATTCACTAGTTCTCAGAAACGGCGCATAAATTCTTTGGCTATAACGATGATAGTCAGCTATCACGGGCAAAAGTAGCGCATTTCACGCCATGGCATAAAAAATGTATAAAATTTTATGAAAAACCAATTTATATGAATCGTTATTCATATATGTATGGAATGACATTAAAAAACAATCAAACAGAAAACTTTAAAACTCCCAGGAGTGTGAAGTTTGCGGCCAGAGCGAAGCGAGGGCCGTAATTCGCACGAGTCGTGATATTTTATTCATGATTACTGGATTAATGGTAAGTACTTTCTTTTTGTACATAAAAGTAAGATAAGAACATCTATCGTACTTTTTTATATTGTACCAAAGTGAAAGAGTCCTCTAATCGTTCTACATTCGCATCATTTACTTCTGATTAGCTGTAGCAATAAGACTATGAAACAGAATAATAGACAACTCGTAGTGGGAATTTTGCGGCCAGAGCGGAGTGAGGGCCGTAATTCACACAAGTCCTTGTATTTAATTTATGATTTATGGTTGATTAAAAATCTTGCCGCAAATTTACAAGAAAATTGAGAACACAAAAAATACATTTCTAAAAAATTTGAACTCAAGCGAGGGTTTTCATATCAGTAATTTGTGATGTTTCGGAAGTTTAACAACGGAAACACGCCCCTCCTCAACAAAAAATAAGTTTTTCCGAAATGCACCCAAAAACAAAGAACGCACATCGATTCTGGGACCTTTTGGGAGCTCAGAACAAGGTATGGCCTCTGACTATAAGATAAAAATTAACTTCGATTTAAAATATGTCCACTCACGGAACTTTTGTGACAAAACGGTTTCAGATGGGTGTATGAAATTTCATGAAATGAAAAATTTTGTGTGGGAAAGGAGCTGGTCCGATTTTACTGAATGTTGTTCTGAGCTTTCCATAGGTCCCAGAATCGATGTGCGTTCTTAGTTTTTGGGTGCATTCCGAAAAACTTTTTTTTTTGTTGAGGAGAGGCGTGGAAAATACAATGAAATTGATTAAAAATAGTGATAAGAATAAAATTGCCAGTCAAGGGACCTGACCCGCCCAAACGGTGGGGCCTAGTTTTCATTGTAAACAATCACTCTTCAAATTTGATCGATCACATTGCTTTGCATTTTCTCAAACGAATGCTGTAACAACTCATACAAATTCCATTTCAACACTGCTTTGAGTGTTGTAATATCACATCAAACGGGTGCTGAAATAAGTCACTTACAACACTAAAATGAGTGCTGAAAAGAGTCGTATTTCAATTCTCGGTGGCACAAAACTTGGGTCTAGTGCTGAAAAAATCAACATTACAATACTTGTAACACAACATACTATTACATGCTGAGGGCTTTGAAAGAAGTGCTTGAAACATTAAAAGTACGATTTTCGACGCATGTAGCATGCAAAATACTATACGTCCACTTAAAAGAACAATTGCCGGTTCCATTGGTGGGTTTGTAGATTTATAAACGAAGACCGACACAAAATCTGTCCATTTTACTGTGGGTAACCAAAGCTCTCGATCAAAAACACATTTTGTTTAAAACCACTATACCATGTGAAGTGTGGTGCAGCTACAGTGCAGACTTTCATTTCGAGTAAAAACAAGTTTTGCATTTTTCTTTCATTTCCTAAAATTTTACCGCTTTAGCGATACTCTTCACCGTCCAACTAGACTGGCAAGACGATAAACGACTCATAAAGACTCGACTATAATGCATAAATGTACATGTCATTCGATGCAAAATCATATTGAAGGAATTAGTCTGTTATGAACATTCGGTTTAAACGATCGATGTGTTCGATAAAATCGACTGGAAATTTTGTTTATTTCGAATAAAATTTGTGCATTCGACGCGTACACGACTCAATAAAGTCGTTAAAAATTCATTTCGAATAAGTGTTTGCAAGTGTTTAGACCTCTGCGCTGTGAGCTGGGATTTAGTCATTATTCGCTGATAAACAGTCTATCAAAATGGTAAGTTGTAAACATCCACATTCGGTAAGCCTCAATATCAAACGGTGTCATCTCCAATTTCAATGGAAAGTCAAACCGTTTTTGGGTGTTGGGTTTTACCAATATAATAATTGGTCAGATTGGTTTGGTCAACTGGAGGCCAGCATTTACAACTGGTTTTATGCCCTAAATGCGAAAGTCTGTGAAAACGCTTACCATCGCATCGTTTACAAAACGTGTGTAGTGACAGCGAACATTATGCATGTCAGGTCAGCTCTTTCACATTATTTGCAAGATTATTTGTAGGAGCATTTAAACGGTATGGACTTAAGGTCTCCGTTTAGAAAATGCGCATGCGCATAGATAGAACTATCTCTCTGCGCATCCGCATTATTAAAACGGCGTGCTAAACGGAGTGACTGCGATTCCAGCTTTACTCCGAACATTGTGTCTATACTACAGTGTCCTATTTGAAGAATATGTTTGTTCTGACAATTTTCCTTGGCGTTTGTTTCAGTCAGCTGACATCTTACCTTTTTTTCAACAGAAATTTGTACCTCTGTCCAGAAAGCCAATCTACTCATATTGTCTTTTTGTCTTTGCTAGGTCATCTATGTGAAATCAGCTGTAAATCAAAAATTATTCTAATTAGTCTAATCCTGTCAGATGAAGTGAGGTTTTAAAGAGTGGTCTAATCAGACCCGTACTGCCTGCCTATCTGTTTGAATGAATATATGAATAAATAAGGTTCAATATAGGAACTTTTAGTATAGAAAAAGTCGATTTACGCATCAGGATTTGCCCAATTAGTTCATATGACCAGTCCGATTTTGGGTCTAAGAAGTAGTGCCCTTTTTCGGGAATCGAACTTCAATTCTCGAAAATCGGCACTGCTATTAAGGTGGCATTGCGTTTATGATTCAATGATTTTAGGTCTTACGAATTTGGCCACCAGAGCCCTGAATCCTTAAACACATTTTTCCTTCGCAAATGTACTGTACAAATTAACGAGGTCAGCTAAAATGTGCACAATAATTAGTTAATGAATGCTACAGCATTGCAACACGAACACCTTTCTCACACAGACGTGCACTTTTCATATATTAAATGTGGAAAAATGTAAATCAACAAAACCCATCAACATTTTTGTCATTTTCATAAAAATCAAATTCATACCGTTGATCAATAAACAATAAACACATCAGCTTATTTAGAATAATATCGAAAGAATTTCAACGTAAAATTTGCATATACGACAAATCCACAACCGAACAATATACAGACTCAAACTTGCCCGTGAATGCGATGTTTAATGAAAGAAAACCTAATTTATAACTGGACCGGGTCTTTATACCTTGAGACTACGTGGTATGCGTAGCAGAGATCACTGGTTTTTCCGATAAAAACTTAATGAATCTCGACGACCGTTTCAGTAAGAAACGGACAATCGAAAGTAACGCATCGCTTTTTGGTTCATTGCATTGCATTTTTACTTTGTGTGATTCGGAGGAAGTGCTATGGATTACATATCGGTACGGTATGCGTTTGATATTGTAAAATGAATAAAATTGTGAAAAATGTGATTTACCTCTGCACAAATTTTTTTTGGCTTGTTGCTAACTTGTTATTAATGATGTCCAGTTGAACTTACTGTAATATGTCCATACTCGTTTCTATCACTTTGCCATTACATCAGTTTTTGCATTATTTCTACCTGCAAACGATCAGTTGCATCGTTGTAAATTATATTAAAAACAAGAGAAACGATTAGAAGAGTCGATAGTAATTTGCATAGCATGCAGATGTGAAAGCAGAAAAAATCAGCTTTATGTAAAACTTATAAAAAATGTACGACCATGACACAGGCTACATTTTTTGAGACTTCATCCCTATTGTATTCACCCGTAATTCAGTGACACAAGGAATGGACTAATCTAATCAGTGAAGAGACTTGTAGCAAAGAAAGTTGATGACAAACTAATGTGGGTACCAACAAATAATCTGAGAGTGATTGACTAGGTTTCACTCTATTATAGGGTAACATGCACTGCTTACAATTTAAAAAGAGAGCGTAGTGAGTACCGACGACTGTCAATTTTTTTATAGTTTTGAGTTGGCTATTTGCATCGAAGGGTGCGACGCGTAGCGGTAAATAATTGTACATGTCAAAGTGTCATATTCACACTTCAAGCAAAAGTGATCATAGGCGACAGCTGCCAAATAGAGTACTATTTGGTATGAAATGGTTTTTTACAGTAGTGTGACAAACTGTCAAGTTTCAATACCCTGTTTAGAGTATCACTCATGCTTGAAGTGCGTTGGTACCACTAAAACTGCCATGTTTCACATAGAAATTAACGTCGCCTGGATATTTTGAAAATCGCCAATAAAAACTTGGAACTTGGAAACAGCAGTTCTTTTGTTACACTTTCAAGTCGTTGGCAGTTTCAATTAAAATTTTATTCATTGATTGATTAGTCCGACAGAATCTGCTGTTTTATATTGATGTGTTTTACGTCTTATAGACAGAGAAATACAAATGCTCAATACCGTTAGCCTTAAAATTTTCTAAAAATCCTGTACTAAAACGAATTTGCGGTCAAGACGGTTTTTGTAGACTTCACAGCACTATCTCCTTCTGGTAAAATTTACAAGAAAATCTGACGACGAAAATTTTGTACAAAGTACCAAGTGTTCCAGGGCTGGAATGGCTTGAAAAAGCCTTTCGTGTGTTCTATGAAGAAATTTTGTAAAAGCATCATGGTCCATCATTCATACAAAAAAGACCTATGTATAAATCAATAAATTATCTAAATTCGCCGTGCCAATTAACAGTTTTTTAGAACAGATGGTAAATAAAAAATTGCTGCATATATGAGTTCGAAAACTTTTGGATATTTCTCGCTCCAGATTCTAAATCCGCACAAAAAAAATCTAGGACGTCTGGATTAGGAGCTAGATCCAGTTCTAAGTTAAATAAGAATTCCATCGGTGTCAGAGATTTCGGGACTTATAATCAGGGGAAAAAATACCTATAGGTTTTCGAACTCGTAACTACACAGAGAGAAATCCTGGATTAGATTTAAATCTTTTTCGGATTACATATAGGACCAAATTTATTTTTGGATTGAAATCTAATTTTTCGAAAGATTACTTGCATTTAATCTTTCGAAAATAATCTTTCGATGGATTAGATCGAAATCTTGCAAGAGATTTAAATTTTTTTTATTTTGAAATTAAAAATTTTTTTTCAACTTATATTTGAATATCGAATCAGATTTACTTGTTTTATTTATTCTGAAATTGGGAATTTTATTTGTTTAGTTGAAATTAAATGTTTTTTTTACTTACTTTGATCAGGATTTGAACTCTTTCACCTCGGTACCTCCGTATCTCCAGTCCTGTACTTTACCACTGAGCTATTGGGTTCTTAATCTTAGCAAGATTTAATTTCGAACCGTTGTTACGGAGATTTTAATCTTTCAAAGATTAAAAAATAATCTTCTGAACGAAACCTTTGTACCGACTGAGGTAACCATCATAGTAAACGAGTTCAAATCCTAATCGAAGGCAACATTTTTTTTCTTCATTTTTTTAATTATTATATTTCATAAATCTGGATAAGCAACGATAAGGAAGTTGAGCCTGACAAAAGTATTGAAAAGTAGGAAAATATTATAATAAAACGATATTTTGCGCCCCATATTTAATTGTACAATCGATTAAGAAGTATAACAGACCAATTTGCATGGAAGAATTTATTTAATTTTGCAACGATTTTCAACTCAAATTAATATTCCTAAAGAAAAGCAAAAAAAGGTCTCAAACATTTCTGTGCTGTGGTTTTTAGTTTTACTTTGAATCGCTAACATATGACAAAAAATTACACATCTACCATCTACTAGATTCTAATCATAAACTCTAGGTACCATAACAACGTTCTTTGAAAAAAAAAAAAAAATCCGTGGCAAAATTGTCTATAGTTAACTTCACTTCTCACTGCTACTATCAATTTTAGCCATTTTAATCCGAAACGTAATCTATCGAAAGATTTAATTTTTGTAATCTTTGAAAAAAGATTGAAAGGAAATCTTTAGAAAAATTTAAAATGTTCGTAATCTTTCCAAAGATTAAACATTTAATCTGACTTTTTTCTCTGTGTGGTACGTACGTGGTGTCGAGTAGCATATATGCTTTGAATGTGCGGGTGCATCAAATAATTTTCTATATGGTTCGGAGGGCTTGGATGGTTCGGACCCGTCCGTATTTTTATAGAATTAGAAAAAAAAATATTTTAGGACCTGACCTTCAGACTTTCATTCAAATAAATTAGTTGGAGTAAATAAGCAAAATATGACTATGTCTCCCTCGCTCTAACCGAATTTCTTTGAATCGATGTCGTTTTTCAATGTTGCAAACCATTTGGACACCTTCTGAGCTGAGGTTGTCATTATGCCCAAAAAGCTTGTCAGAAAACGATAGTAAACCGAGAACCCACCTTAATAAGCCCATACTTCGAAACCTAAACTAGGTGACATGTTGTGCACCTAAGACGAAACATTTTTCTCTTACCGCATTTTGGCTTTGAGTGCAAGAAGTACGCTTTAGACATTTTACGTCCTTAGCACACTCATCAGCACACTCATCAGCTTATTGAATTTTGGATATAAAGCTATTTTGACTTCTCTGATTGTTCAAAGATCCTAGAATTATAATTTCAGATGTTTCAACAGGAGATCATACAGAGTTCCATAAAGTCACATCGGACTCAGTCCCAAGTTTTAAATAACCTAAACTTTTACACCATAATGTACTGTACACAACAACAGATATACTGACCTGAAATCGACTGTCGTCGTCGCCTAATGAATAAATTAATTTTAATTTAATTTAAATTCATTTGACCATTCCAATTGCTAAAATATGGACTGAATGCATTCGGCACATCAATGTTTCTTGATTAAAAATAATATTGAAATTGAATCCGCTTGTTACTTATGTATAGTGTACGGATGGTTACATATCCATCCACATCGACATCATTATGACACAATAAAGATGTTGTAATCGAACAGGGACGAACTGGCTACCTGAGGGCGTATTAATTAGTTTATGGACGCAAAATCTTACTCTAAAGGAATTTTAATTGATAAAACCAAGAAACGAAATCGACTTTGCCCGATTTCGGTCATATGACCAGTTCGGCCCTGTAATTGAATACCATTCGAGTAGACATAAAACATGTCCATTTGTCACGCATTTTATTGATATTCTTCTCGTAGCCGTTCGCAATGACCAATAAACACAAAAATTTAATTTTCGAATCGAAATTTCGTTCAATTTACAGATGCCCGTATCATTATGCTATCCGTACGAGGAGAGCAAAAAGCACATTCCAACATTTCGATCAAGAGCCGCCCAGCAATTGGTGACATGGTACGAACAAGTACGAGATCGCACCAAGTACAATGAATTGTTATGGGGTGACGAGGTAGATATAAATCAGTTATTTGCGCCGCACAGAATTGACTACAATCTGTAGTGCTCATTGATGAATTTCAGCTGGAATTCACAATTGTGTCGATGGATTCGACAAAGAAACAGGTTAAGCTGAGCCTAAGCGCTCATAGCATCTTGGATCGCATTCGTCGTCGACATGCCGAAGAGAAGTAACATTCCAAAATCAAAAATTTGTTATCTTTACGACCTCATTAGTTTTGGAATTTTTAGTATTTCCGATGATGACGAAGGTGTGTCTTGGTTTCCCGAGTATACCAAATACTTGATTGAAGGTGAGACATTTTATAGAGTTTTATATGTTCGATGATGATCGGATCAATGTCATTAACTTGATTTGATCGGTATTGTGAGTCTCGTTCACGTGTGCTTTTGTTGTTTATTTGTTTGTTTATTGTTGAGTGGTTCAAGGTGATATTCGTCTTTGTTGATTTAATTGATCGAGAAACAGTCAGCCTGTTTGAAACAGGACTCACCAGGTGTCCACTTCACTGTGATTTTAACATGCGATAGCTCGTTGGAAAGGTCTAGATGAATTACGATTTCTTTTCAAAAGCAGCCACGAATTGTCCAATGGACACTATGTATAGTAAGGTATCGACTCTAGAAGTCTCAATCAATTTCAAACAAAAAAATTGCATCTGTCTTGTTTGGTGTCATTGGAAAGCTGAGACCAGTAGCGATAAGGAAAACCCATTTGATGTTTTTCCCTTGTGTTTTGGATGTAACGGAACCGCTAGAAGTTCACCGAAATAGTCAAATTTTCACCCATTTCGGTGTAGATGAATTTTAAAACCAATAAGAGCCTATTTGCATCGATAGTACTTGCAATTCCCTTTTTAATGACTCCCCCACAAAACCTTTCACGTTTCCTTTACCCGGAAAAATTTCCCAAAGAAAGTGCAGCTTTGCGGTATTAGTTTACCTACCACTAACCACATCAAGGAGAATTTTTGAAAGTGATTTTGGCTTCTGATAGGAAGTTTTTCTAAAGAATCTATCTAAAGTCTTACTTACGGCAAGCCATCACTCACCACACATTCGAATCTGTTACTTCTTTTGATCCGATCACTTTTCAACAGATTGTCGGAAAATCTTTTACCTCATTTGTTTTGACATATCATCAGCCATATAAGGCTGACATGGGCGACACTTCATCGCTTATTTTTGTCGCTATTGTCGTTAACTGCCGCTGTCTTTGTGATGTCTTTCCAAACTCGCAAGAAAATTACCAAAATGAAATCAAAATTGACTTTCCCACTAAACAGGAATCCCCGCTCAGCCATACGATGCAACCCTTGAAGGATTGCTTAAAGTGGAATCGTTGATGAAATTGCGGAAATCAGCAGTCCAACCCTATTTGAGTGATAAAAACGATAAATTGGTCACTTTGACGTCATATCCTAGGTTGGGTGTAGGCGAATATAGTCGGCCGTACATTCGACCCAATCATGATGAACGAGAAGGTGACTCCATTTCGGATAGAATCCTATATCCGACCAGTCGGTTCAAGTGAGTGCTACCAGGACTACGCATTACGAAAATTCCATTTATCCCTTCTGTGACCAATGTAGCCATGGCAGTATGAACTTCACCGAACGGAGACGTTACTTCAGTCGCCTGAATGTACCCATCTATCAGGATAATGACCGAAGCCCAACGTGGTCTGATTCGATTCTAAAATTTATCGAAAGTAAAACTCCACCAACGACCGACAATTGTGTAGTGTTGGATCACAATGTGTTCGGTAATGGATGTGCTTGCTTACAAGTCACTTTCCAAAACGGTGACTTCCAAGAAGCGCTCTATTTGCACGATCATTTGGCACCAATAGCCCCATTGATGCTGGCTTTGAGTGCGGCCGGTCCGATCTTTAAAGGATATCTGTTGGAAACGGATTGTCGGTGGTATATTGCTAGTTACACATTCGACGATCGCACTCCGGACGAGCGAAAAGTGAAGGTAAAATTGCGGTGCGTGACTATGGGATGAGCCCAATTTTCTGAAATTGTTTTTTCATTCGGATAGGAGGATCAACCATCATTTATTCCGCAACGACCGCGATACGGATCGATTCCCAGATACATGTCGAATGTGCCGGAACGCTATAATGATATAAACGTCCCTTACAACGACAAGGCATATCAAACGTTTTCCGATAGTGGTAACAGAAATGGCACGATGACCATCGACAGACTGAGCTAATTCGACTTCGTTTCAGGATTCGATAAATCTGTCGGACAATTCTACTCTCACATTCTTTCGTATGAGCCATTCTACATACCGAGAATTCTAATGGAATCCGATGCTCCACGGGAAACGTACGACGAAGCGGAAGTGAGTGCACTGTTTCCCCCGTTTAGAATTTGCAATTTATTTCTAATCGTCTCGTTAAATTTAGTCGATATTGGGCAGTACATGGCTATCAGTTCGAGTTAAATTTCCACCGGTCAACAGTACGATGGGCTGGCGAGTCGAATTCCGAACTATGGAAATTCAATTGAGCGATTTTGAAAATGCCGCCTTTGCAGTTTTCATGAATTTATTGGTGCGAACGATGGTAGAAATGAAACTGAACTTTTTGGTGCCGATATCGAAGGTAATAGTTTTGAGCGACAGATTTTTCATTTAATTTGAAACAAAGTTCGTCCATAATACCTGCTCGATCAGTCTAGTGTTTGACATATTGCTATATTGCATATCACGAACAGTCTTTGGCCGATATTTTACCATGATCAAATCGACAATTATGCTGCGATTGTACTCCGATGTTTATATGCACCACTGACTAAACAACGGAAAACGCAACGTAATTGTCGCTTTCAGCAATGCAAAAGTTACAGTGTAGTTTCGACCTTAGTGATCGTAGAATCGGCTTTAGAGCAGCAGCACTGACCAAAGTAAAGATTTAAAAATTCTACCTGTATGAGGTAACTTTATCTCCAGGTAATCTATTTGCCACAGCTGTCCAAAAAATACGGCTGTGGCTCACAATTTAGTTCACCTGCAGACGAGTCTTTACCTGATCCAGGTGAAAATTTCAAAACATAGCATCAATTTTACGTTGCTGCGATTGAAAATTATGCTGAGTTTTCTATCCTAATCCGATTAACAGCATATTATAAACAACAAAACAACGGATCGCGCAGCATAATTGTCGATCTCAGCATCGCGAAATTGCTTGTGCTAGTTTCATATTCCCTAGACTGACAAAGCAGCTTATACTGAAATTAAAACACTTGCAAATCTTTAGCGGATGACAACGAATACGAAACCAACACACTTCAAGCAAAAGTGAACATAGTCGTTAGCTGCCAAATAGAACAATATATTTTATGAAGTGCGTTAACGGTACCGAAGTTTCGGGTGATTTTTAGTGCAGCTGCAGCGTCACATTTCGCTTGGTGTAGCGCTAACGATGTATTCAGAACTGAGTGAATGTGATGATTATGATAGCATGAATGTTGAAAGAGTATATCAATATTTTCTATGTTCATGCTAGGAGCAGCACTGTGCAAGTGGACGTGTTCTTTTTGAACCTTAGACCTTAACGTATCAAAATAGTTTGGAAAAACGGTATGATCAAGCAAACGGTTATTCAAACTCCTGTCGCATAGGTTTCTTCCTAGGCCCTTCAAAATGTCAATCGTCATCCACAGAGACTTTGAAGTTTTCACAAACAAATTTGTTTAAGTTACGGTTACGTTTGCTTCTGTGGATGACGGTCGGTTGTTTTCGGCCTGTCAAAATTCGTTTTTACCGTACGATGGAAGAAACCTATAGCAAATATTGGTCCAATAGAAAACTAATTACTGTTCCGGACTCATGAGGTCATGTGCTATACGCTAACACTTTATTTGGCTAAATACCTTCGAGAAAAATTTTATAATTTTTCTCTTGATATTACTGGATCTGTTGTAACGACATTATATTAGCGACATAGCGGAGCGTTTTTCTATTGATAAGGTAAAAGAATAGCAGAGCCTCAAGAAAGAAGGAAAAAGTCTACATTTTCGCACACACTTTTTTCCAAGACTTCCGTAGGCTTGCAGCACAAAAGCACTGGTTTCATTTATATGTGGAACGATAGTGGGTGAGGCCAGCTACAACACTCCATACTCAGTTCAGTGGAACATCGAAGATGCAGGGAAGGCGGACTCTCCGAACATTCACTATATTGTTAGTCATAACTCTCGTGGATGTACTCGCGCAATCCAGTGCGTATACTCTACCTGTAGGTCTTTCCAAGGCCGACATTCGTACAACATTACATCAATTTAAAATAATTTTTCCTTGAGTTATTGCCGAAAACCTGTTATCGGTACCCTCTGACTTTTGAACGCTTTTCAAAGAAAATATTTTCTTTCGAAAAAGTGAAAGATACGTTTTTCCTATAGAATCCAACGAGCTATCACTAATTAAAATGGGAGACCGATTGTTCCCAAAGTTAAAAAATCTCCTCAAGTTTTGGCGATATCACTCTTAAGTGGAGGCAACGCATTTCAAGCAAAAGTCATTATAGTAGACAGCTGTCAAAAAGAATACTATTTTGTATGAAATGGTTTTTTTACAGTGTTGTACAGTTGTACCACGGCCATACTCTGCGCGGTTTGAGTAACAATTTATTTATTGTCACTAAAATTGCCGAAAAACAAATTGTCGGATGTGAGAGATCCACAAAAGCTGTATGTGAGAGATATAGCACAAAAAACAAAACAAAGAGTTTTAACAAATGACGAAAAAGTGTATATAATGCTCGTACAATTGAAGTGATTGCTCACTTCAGTTTGTGTCGTGCTGATATGCACATAGTCATCGCAAGACAAATTACTTTCTGGTATCATCTTTTAATGGTATCGATTTCATTTAATGTTTTGCACGAAGACAATGGGGCAAAACATTAAAACCGATCGTTTCACCTTAATGTTTTGCACCATTGTAAACGGTAAAACGTTTCGTCACGAATCGTAAACGGTAACACGTTTCGTTCGCCCTTTGTTGAATAAAAGAAATTTTTTCAACAATTTTGGTCAAGTCAAAGCAATACAACACTTTGTCAATGTTGAATCTTTTACATGTTTTGTTTGATGCATCTCCTGGACTCAAATAGAGGACTGAACCGATCAAAGTTGGCTATTCTTTTTCATACAATGGCTATCAAAAAATTTACAAAAATAGTCGACAGGTGTGTTTTTGGCCTTCTAATTGAGAGATGTCAAAGTCAGCTTCGGTGCTTGACAGTGCTTTGCCTGGACTGTTTTTTAAACAACATTTTTCACTTCATTTGTTTTACCATAAATTTTACCGTGTAAGTACAATACCAACCCAGAGAACCCATTGTCATTATTGTCGAGAACAGATGACTAGCTTCTTTTACAACAATAAGCACAGGTTGTGAAATTCAAAGCGACAATTCTAAGAACAGAATTGGATCATGTCTATTCCATGGCCCGAGTTTCTTTCGAATTATTTCAACACTTCTTTAAGTCCCGATCGTAGAGATAAATATCTCTAAACTATTGACAGACGCCAAGCTTGCCAACAATATAACTAACAAAATCATCAACTTCTTTCGATCTAAATCATTTTGTTGCACAAGACCACATTGAACCTTAGCCAGACCCATTGCTTATTATACATTCTATTGTTCTCCTTTAGATTGACGAAAATATGACACGATCCCAAATCAAAGATGCTGCCCGTCAGCAAAAGTTCTGGTTCCGGAAAAATATCTTCTCCCAATGTAAGTAACTCCCCTGATTTCTCTGACGGTTTCCTTGATTGTTATTTTTTCAAATAAAAATTGCAGCTCAAACCGACGATGAGAACTCGAACGGCAATCCGGCTGACACGAGCGACGAGTACGCATCTCTATCGCTTGATCAAATATTCAACGGAGAGGTAAAATTTGACCGTCAGAAATGTTGAACAAAATCAAATAATTTTGGGTATTTACGACGATTCTAGGCGAACGGTTTTGTTGGTCTCATTCCACTAATTCATCGCTATCTCGACGGTAAAGATGTGAGTGCGGAAACCAGGTCGCAATTAAACAAATATCTGGATTTAGTTCGAGATAAAGCCAACGGAACCAGACTCACATCGGCCCAGCTGATTCGCGAATTTGTTTTGAATCATCCGAGCTATCAGAATGATTCGTACGTTAGTGAAGAGATCAATTACGATCTCATCAATCACTTTTTTTGATTAATTTTTGCTTTGCGTTAATTTTTTCGTTATTTTTTCTTTTCTTGCAATGCATATGGTTAGGTAGATTTTACTCACCACCACTAATATGTAATCGGGTTAGATTTGTTTAGATTTTCTAATTGAATAAAAATATATCCAGAAAAAAAATCCAGTCTTGTGGAGTCACACTGCCCTGAATACTGATCACAGCACTGCTACTAGCACGAACATAGAAAATATTCGGAGGCTGATGAAATCACAGTAGGCACTGCGTTTCTGTTATACAGATAGATGACTTGTTTTCGTTGTGTGAGTTGTTTTATACAATCAATCCTAATCCATCCTCGTATCACTAAAGCCTCCAAATTTGACACAAAAAAAAATCTTTTTCTAGAGCAGACACAATGAAGCGAGAACGGATCAAATGTGGTAACTATCCTCTTCACCAAGAAAATTCAGAGAGATTCTTTTGAAATCGGAAATCGGACACATTTTCCAATGGACGTTTTTTATGTGTGTCTAAAGGTACTCGACCCTACAAGCCAAAACCCCCTTCGAAAAAATTCCTCGACGCTTTCGCGGCTATTGGGAGGCGATAGAAAACCGGAAACATGCACCTTTCTTATGGCAATTTCTCCAGATACACGAAATGTACAAGGTCATAAGGGTTGTCATTAGAAAGGTAATTGCATGTACTTCCAGGGCAAACAGGTTCTTATTGGGTTTAAAATTCATCCACACTGAGATATGTGCAGTTGAAGTTTTCAACCGAAAAAAGACTGAAAACTTACACTTTTCTTACAGAAATTTCTCAAGGTACACGAAACGTTCATGGTCGTGTGGGTGTCATTAGAAAGGTAATTGCATGTATTCGACTCAATAGTACATGTGATTACCTTTCTAATGACACCCCACACGACTCTGTACGGCTCGTGTAACTGGAAAATTTTTTGAAAGAATTTGCGCAAATTTTCGGTTTTTGATGACCTCTTACCAGCCACACAAGCTTCGAAGAATTTTTTTGAAAGTGGTTTTGGCTTCTGAGCATATATAAAGAATTCCAACAGAAAATGCGTCCGATTTCGGTCTTCTGTTTTTCAGAAGAATCTCTCTCAATTACTTTTCTAATAACACCCCGCCCGACATTTTACGTTTCGTATATCTGGAGAAATTTCCATTAGAAAAGTGCAGGTTCTTCGATCCCCTATCACTAGCCACACAATCTTCGACGGATTTTTTAAAAGTGATTTTCAAAAGAATCCCTCTCCGGACAAGAACGTTCCCAGCACACCCAAGCCAGGTATTTTCATATCATCGAACAAGAAACTATCATTCGGTTACGGTATATTGTACTATGCACTGGGCTAGTTGCGAGAATTGAGCTTGCAAAATGTTACATTGTAAACAGTAACCATGCAATCTATTACTCCCGTATGTAAAGTGAGTAACTGGAATCTTAAGTAGAGTTTTCTAATCTTCAGAGTGCGGCAACGACTTGTTTGCTGTGTTAGATATTTAGTTTAGGAAAGCCTAAGATTCATTTAGCAACAGATTCACTTATTGACGGGCGGCTTCAAAAACGCAGAGATGAGTAATTGAATAAAAGTCGCATTTATCTGAGCTGGTCATTCTCTTAATAGTCCTATATAGGTAGGTTGGTACTGGAGGGACTTAAGCTTTCACACTTCAGAGTTCCGCCTAGACAGAGTATTATATTGGAGTGCATCCAGTGGCACTGTTAAACGACTTCTAACGTCTGTTGGTGTGATCTCTTCTGATGTGAAAGTACGATTTAACATTTAGCAGACAAATAAAGAAGGTTTCTCCAAAGCACCTAGTAGAGTAATAGGTGTTTTTACACGTCAAATAGAGCAGTATTTTGATACCAATAATACCATTAGCAGCCACCATTAAAGCTACTAATGGTATTATTGGTATCAAAATACTACTCTATTTAACGTGTAAAAACCTCCATTACCCTGCTAGGTGCTTTGGTTTGTCACAATCGGTCGCTTTGGCACCTGTCAGTTAATTCGTACTATAAATCAGTGTCAAATAACGGTTTTTCGCTCAAAATAGTGTCAAATGAGTTGTCAATTTCACAAAGCTAACCTCAAACAATGACAGCTACATATAAATTTTTCTAACATTGTGGTTAGCTTTGTGAAAATGACAGCTCATTTGACATCTCAAACGACATTGACAATGATCTATTGAATGAATTTAATAGGAGGCTTTCAACTATGAGTTGTTATCTAATATGAAGAAATAGTCCTGGCCACAACACTGCTCCTAGCATGAACACTAAATTAACAAGTATCAAATTTAGAGTCTTTACTGATAAGAGCTATCGCTTAGTACTGTTACTGTTCCGTACTTCAACTCATACAACGAGAACAAGTCATCTATCTTTATCAAAGAAACGCAGTGCCCAGTAGGCACTGCTTACTGTGATTGTTTCAGCCTCCAAATATTTTCTATGTTTATGCTAGAGTCAGTGCTGTGGTCCTGACAGAAAAGCGTTTGAACGATCACTGATCTCTGAAATCGATGGGGTCCCTTAAAGTCTTGATCGTTTGAACTCTCTATGGCTATGAAAACAGAAGTCTTCGAAGTTTGAGAAACGTGAGTGTCCGTCATTCGAACTTTTGAAACTTCCGTTTTTCACTATGGCTCCAGTGAATTGCTATTGGATCAGAAAATTTCGTTCGCTTGAATCTTAAAGCCTAGGTGTTGTCATGCAATGTCTCTGTACATAAAAACTGCGCTGTGACCTTTCCATCGGTTTTTTAATAAATTGGCCATAATAATGCACCGTACAAAAATCTTAAAATTAGGTCACGGCTCACAACAAATTTAACTTGAATGTTAGCTCATAAATGATACGTTCGTCTGGTAGAGTCTTACACTAATCTACAGTCCAACAAAAAGAAAAATATTCGTCATGTCTGCTTCTACGATACTCTAAGACTTACTAATAGCAATGTTCACCGTTTCGCCCACGGTCTCAATTCGCTCCGTGCGGCGGCTTCATCGGCTAACATAATTAAATTGACAAATTTATCCTTGAATTCAGCGGACCGTGGCGTGTAACGTACATACGATTTATACGTTGGATTGTTCTCAATAAAGTCAACTGCGTCGGCCAGTAAATCTAATACACTCTTCGGTTGGTTTTGTTCGATATTCATCTGCACCGGTACATCCTGTCCGCTCGTTGTTGGTTTGTTTGATTTGACAATCGGCAGCTGGTCGCTACTGCAATGCGAAGTGGAACGTTTTCGTTTACGCGGTGTTAACGGCGGAGACGGTAATGCCACCAATGGATCGTGCAACATCCCTGGCAGAATCGAATGGTATGTTTTGACTTGATGTGACCACAATGTCATTGCGATCGGATCGTTTTTGTAGAATAATTTGTCTGTCGATTGTTCCATCATCGTTTGATCAATCAACATTTCTTCAAGCATATATTCGACTTCATCTGCTGATCCGTTTTCTGCGAACGATTTGACATCTTTTACTGGCGAGGCACATTTTCTTCTACAGTTGCAACGGATAGTGATACCTGTTGGAATGGGAAAAAAAATGTTTTGAAAATTAATCAGTGGCACAGCCTCATCAAATCGACCGGATGGAATTGAAAAACATTTCAAAAACCGCGAAATTCGGTTCACAATTGAGTTCAAAATCTGTCGTCATGACATCTCTCTCTCTCTCTCTCTCTCTCTCTCTCTCTCTCTATCTTTCGTTTCAATGATCCCACATCCAACACAACGACCGCATTTTATTCTGTAAAAAGTCCAACATTTCGTAATATAATACCCACCAGCTTCAATATTGTGCACAAATAGATGGGAACACATTCTGATTGATTTATATTCGAGTTAATTGATCCGTTCGTAATGACAGGTTCTTCCGCAATGACTGATAGACGCAGACTAACATTTTGATATGGCCCATTGTCCTCGTTTTAGTTTCAAGCCGCAGAGGTGCATTTGTCGTGAAATTTGGCTCCTATCAATTACAGTATATGCTCATGTAAGTGTTTAATCTTTCTTACAGAACGAAGCTGGAAACAGCGTCATTTACGCACACATTTAAATATAGACCGACGCATTGTCGGTGGTAAATAAATGTCGAGTTAGTGAACGGTTTAATTGCAATATAATTTTGTGCAAACTAAAACGGTCGATTCACTTATTGTGCAAGGTAAATCTCTTCTATTTAGCGCTGCATAAAATCCGTTTTAGCGATGCAAGTGAACAATAAATTACGTGAACTTCGTCATCCCGTTTTATCATAACAACTGCACCGAGGCTGATGAAATAACAGTAGGCTCAAAGCACCCAGCAGGGTAATGTTGCTCCTGTAAAGATAGATGACTTGTTGAATAGCACTTCTCCTTGCATTGATGTTCGTATGTCAGACGTCAGAAAGTCTCCAAATTTTGATATATGTTTCCATGATCCACGATTCTTGTGAAAAACAGCCTTCCAAAATCGGATTCACTTTCCAGTGGACTTTCCATCATATTGCCCATCCCTAGAAGTCAAAGCCACATTTACTCTGTGTTTGTGTAGCTAGTGGTAGGTGATCAAAAACCGAAAGTATGCTCCACGTACATGAAACGTAAGAGTTTGGGTGGGATAAGTCAAAGCACAGTGCGTAAGATAAGTCATTAGACCTTCGAGGGTCCTCTTGGGTTAAAAATTCATCTACACTGAGAGCAGTTAAAAATGGATCAAGATTTGAGTATTTCGGTGAACTTCTAGCGCTTCCTCTGCATCCAGAACGCGACGAAAACATCAAATAAGGATTCTGGGTGAAAAGATAAAATCAAAAATAACATGCGAAACAGTCTAAGGTAGGCAAAAATGTCAGTTCAGCATCTTTGCCTCTCAATGTGTGAGGCTCACGTCGTAAGTAATAGGAGTTGTAGCTAATGGTTGGTGTTGTATATCTACAGTTTTTACAAAAGAATTCGTAGATCTTATTGATCCGATAACGATTAAATTAAAAATCTGTAACTCCTGTATTTTCATCTGTGGAAAAAACCTCATACTTTTCTTCGTGCATACAGTTTCCCGCAGCTCGCGATACAAAATACCGTTACCGTTAGCCTTATTTTTTAACTTGAAATGATCAATGAATTAGCGTGCAGAAAATAGCTATTTTGTTCCCTCAAATGAGGTTTCTTTGTTGTGCAGAATCTTGTAAAATGCATTTTCTCGGTCGATTGGTGTGGCAAGCAAATTTTATCACGTCACTCCAACTGTTGCCAAAATTAATTTTTTAGAGGTAGAGCTGAAGGTTCTTTTGTAAAAAGTGTTATTGTCACGAGAAAAATATTTTTGGGGTGATTAGGACACCTGAGTTGTTGATTTTGCTGATGAAGAAGGTCCAATAAATAGCGATAAAATGAGGCTCTCAAATTTTACCTCGGGAAACAGTATAAGCCTTGTTATTAAGAAGCAGCGTGTCTAAAACTTGTTTTGCCCCAGACTCGATTTTTTTATAGAGTTAAATTGATAGAAATTGGTCGAAACAATATTTTTACTGTCGGTTGACGGCAGCCGATTTAGCCTTTTTTGAAAGTATTTATGGCTACACCGAGAATCTGCACAGACCCTGAACATGGTGACTAGACTATTCATTTACACAATTCGGGAGTTGAAGTTATTCAGTGATGAGGAATACGTGAGGACTGAATAGACTCGATATCATGCAAGGAAATACATTTTGGAAGCACACAATCCCACTTTATTTTTAACGAAAAAACTCTTTTCCTCGACAAACCACGTTAAAGCTTAGATTTGGAATTCTTGTACATCTCACGCATTTCCCTTCTCAACAGTTTTCCAGTTGGATTCCGCGGAATTTCATCAATGAATCGAACGCCTCCGCGAAGCCATTTCACTTTGCTTGCGTTATCAGCTACAAATTGGACAATTTCTTCTTCGGTTATATTGGCTCCACCTTGTTTCACAACATAGGCAAATGGAAGTTCACCAGCTTTCTCGTCTGGTATCCCTATAACGCCACAATCTTTCACCTTGGGATTTGATAGGAGAAGCGCCTCGATTTCGGCAGGTGGCACCTGATTAGCATTGTACTTGATGAGCTCCTTCAAACGGTCGACAATATAAAATTGCTTGTCCTCGTCGTAATAGGCAATATCTCCCGAATGAAGCCAACCATTTTCATCGATTGTACTTTTTGTAGCAGCCGTGTCGTTAACGTAGCCCTTCATGATTCTGTCACCCTTAAAACACAGCTCTCCCCTTTCATTCGGTCCCAATGATTTACCATTTTCGTCGATGACCTTGAAACGACGATTCAAAGTTTTGTTTATTGAATGGAGTGGAATTACGGGCAGCTGCATTAATGTGTGCGCGACTTGATTTACCTTACAATAAATTCCCGGGACTGGCTCCCCGACCGATCCAGGCTTTATGGTATACGTTGCGCTCAGAGTTCCCAACGACGTCTCAGACATACCATATGCTTGCCGAATTAGTAGATCCACATCATACTTCTTAGAAAATCTTTCACGAACTTGATCTTCGATTTCTCTGCTTAGTGCAGCCGCACCACAAGTTATGCCTGCGAAATTATTGCACTTGGTACAGGCCAACTTTCATACAAAGATCTACAAATTTTCACTTACTCCGTAATGAGGACAAATCATACTGATCAACAAGTGGACTCTTTGCCAGAAAGACCATAATTGGTGGAACAACCACAATAGTCGAAATTTTGTAGTCCTGAACGCAACGCAAAAATGTCTCTTCCTCGAACTTTGGTAGAAAAACAAATGTTGCGTCGCGCGAACATGCATTCAGAACCATTGAAAAGAAGCCCATTGAATGGAACCATGGAGCGACACTGAAGGAAAATCAAAGAAAGTTTTGGAATGACATGATCATTGCATTGAAAGGGGTGTTAATGAACAGCAATTGTCCATTTCAGGCTTGTCAAAGGGAATAAAGAACAAAATCGTAATTACCTCCATACAATCATGGTGCCTCCTTGCAGCATTTTCGATAGAGTGAATATATCACGCATACCTTGAACGACGCTCATAATGTTGCCTTGTGTGATGAGAACGCCTTTGGGTACCCCTATTTCATCAATAGAAACGCAATTTTATAAAAAAAAGAAATGATAAACAAAACAAAAGTTTGGTGTTACCGGTAGTTCCAGAGCTGGAAGCGATATAGGCCACATGATCTCTACGAATCCTTCGTGAAGCGTAATCCTGTACGTTAAACGCCTTGTCCTCGTATTTGTTAATGAAGTCATCCCACAGGATTGTTCGATCGTCAAACTTCTTTTTACCGAACACAATCACTTTTTCCACAAACGTAAGGGTTTTGCAGACTGTGATTGCAAGCTTGGCTGTAACCGGTGATGTGAAAACGAACTTTGGTTTTGATAGCATAAGTGAGTGCTTCAGTTCGCCTAAAAAATTGTTTTTGAAATTATTTTTGTTAGGGAGCGTTCATATATTACGTAAGCATCGCTACGGCGGGTTTAGGTCCCAAGGCATCCCTAGAACAATGGACTATTTTTGGTAAAAATTTCCCATATTTTCTTTCCAAACACATGTTTTGACAAAATCTTGGAAAAACGTTTTCCTAAAACAACATTGTCTAGAACAAATAGGAGACCCACTCACCCAAGTGCTTAAGTAATATATGGACGCTGCCCTGTTGCTATTTTTTATTTGCAAATTTGATTTCACAATCAAAGTCGATAAGACTTGTACTTGAAATAAATATAGACCAAAACTTGTTGTAGTCAGGTGGTTCAGTGCATTTTTAAAAATCAAAAAGAATTAAGACGATGGGGCACTCGCAATGATTTACTTTCTAGTAGACTGCAGTTGACTTAATATCACAGCTATTTCAACCGTATCTAAGTTTTCTTCAGCTGTTTCATACAAACAAACTTCTTGCACATGAGACAACAGTTTTATGACAAAGACAAACTCAGAATTGTGTTTGTTTCGACAATATTGAAGTGTATAGTATATCCGAGCCGAATGCGAGGTACATAACTACACTTGCCGAAAAACAGTTACCGAAGATTGTTGTTTCCGAATTAATGAGTTAGCATGCAGCAGCAGCATCCAATGCATTTCTGATTAATTGCCTGCCCCATGCGACTATCACAAAAGAATTCATATAAAATAAACCGCAAACATTCTTCATTTAATGAATCATTTTCGAATGAGCAAACTGTCACGAAATGGTCAACTTTCGCACGGGGCAGGCAATAAAAATATTTTTTTGCCTTCGAATCCAATTATTGTTTACATTACAACAAAGCGACCCGACTACACAATAAATCAGATGATCAGCCAGTTTCGACTTACGTTCAGTGTAGGTCACACTACATGGCGCTACAGTGACGCCTAGATAAATGGCTCCAAAAACAACAGCCGGATACTCGAACCGATTCTCCGACACAATGGCAATCACATCATTCTGCTTAGCCCCAGCTCCGTGGAGTACTCTTGCCATCAAACTGGTCCGATCAAGCATATCTTTGTAGGTCCAAATTTCGTTGGTTATGCCATTTATCTTTTGAATTTTTGATTAGAAAACAATTAGACTTTCGACGAGAGTTCGATGTTCAAAAAAATCGATTATTTACAAAGCATGGTTTGTCTTCTCCCAGTCCTAAGTCCTCCAAGACCATCGCACCAAACGATGGACAATTTTCGTCCACTCTTGTTGTTACTTCGGGATCACCGCCGTAGATCACATTAGGATCGGTTTCTGTAGACATGTTTGTTTGAAGCGATGAACCAAAAATTCAACACCTTTTCGATGTGGTTGCTGGCAGAGAACTAAATGTAGTTAAATATTAGATAAGCCTTTATCTACACCGTTTTTTAAGATTGTTAATTTTCCCATCATAAATTAGATTAAAAATTTACTTCAGATTTGAAGATAGAAAAAACAAAATTTGGATGAATAATGCGGAGTGTTGTAACTGTCTTCCGTATTACTGTTGTTAGAGACGCTACTTTAAAATGAATGGGGTCAATAAGGTCAAGTGAACTACAAAGAATGGTGACATAAATAGTTCAAAAACGGCCAGGGTAAAAAGTTCGAAATCGATTGTCTCATGGTATCAACAGGAAATAGGTATCGTTCATAAATGAATAATTAAATACATACCGGGCAGGTGTCACATTAGCAAATTATAAGAAAAATGAAAAACTTCTATTAACAGACTATTGAAAACTGAGCTAAATGAACGAAATTTCATATTTCCTATAAGTCGCTAATGTGACACGTCCCGTTTCTGTATTTAACTCTTCCAACTTCGATTTATTACAACTCTCCTAAAACATAAGAATGAATATAAGATGCATTATATGATTGTCAGTAACTTATATGTATGGTCATTCCGTAAAACACTCAAGAACCTTGACTTACTATTTCACTCGACTAATTAATCAATTAGTCACTTCATGTGCGTAGCCCTCTCGTACATGAACAGTGTTGATATTTATCACAGTAGAATATTTTATTACTGTTGTGACCCCGCTACAAAAAATTGTTATGCCAGTCCACAATACAAAAACACTCCACACATTTCTAGAAAATGAAATGTTATTAAAACGGAAAGTCTGGGGCAAATCAGTCGTCGATAAGACAATGGTTTGAGACTCACATTATCACGCTACTCGATACGATCATATTTGTTCTACTACTTCTTTTTTAGCGAAATGGGGGGTTCTTACAAGAGTCGATTTAGGGACCATATAAAAAGTATGTCACGCGGTGCGTGCAGGAATTTCGATCGTGAATTTTCAGGAATTTCGAGAATTTTCTAGCATCAATTTCACGAAAATATGCCCTGGTGTCACGTGTACGAAAGAGATGCAAGATACTGTTTAAAATGTTATAGAAATAGATGGTCTATCTCACCACTCGTGACATATTTTATGGATGATCCAGAATTTTTCTCAGTATGCACTTGCGTCACTCGTTCTGCTCGTCCACCAGTTTAACGTAATATCGTGGGATAACGCGACACTATAAAATTCTAAATTCTCAAACATTAAACTAAGCACTTGACCCGGAACATTAAATGTGTAGATACAGTTTTGCTATCACATTCATTGAAGAAACATTACATTTTTAGTTCAACGAGAACCGCGAAGTGAGCTTAGTGATTAAGGAAATGATTCAATTAATTTTGGTGTTAATTACGTTCGTCACAAATTATTCGTGCTATGCTGCAACGACTAAGGTGATCGAAAACGTGTACATAGACCATTTGGTCCAACGATATCTAACGGAGGAGAAACTTACATGGACTCAAATGTTCGCAAATTACAGTAGCGATCAGAATACAAGAAACATAAATTTTATTCGAAACAAAATTCGCACTTTCGACACTGACATCGTTGATGATCCATACTTGTACTATACGATGAGTGCTGATTACATGTCGCAATTCATTGATTACATGGACTTTTACAATTTGCAAACTTACGTCGAAGGACATCTGAATAAAGACCGAGAACATTATCGAACATTCGAGGACACGTACTATGTATACAAACATACACGTCTGGATCAACTGTTTGACGAAATTCTGGAGGTATAGCTTGGAACCGTAATTGATGTTCACAGTGAAATTTAGACATGAACTTTCTTCTGCTGATTTTCAGCTGGTTTACTCATACAAACAAACACGTCTTTAGACGTGTGAAATAGCTATACGCACGCATACGTGTATGTGGTAGAACTGTATAGAGACGTATGAGCAGAGTACACGACCCCCTGAAAAACAGCTGAAGCAAATTGTTGTCTAAATTTCACTAACGTTCACTGTAATGTACAGCGAAGTTGGAAGTTAATTGAAAGTGTTGTAGTCATTCGGACGGCAGATAGAATTGAATTTTGTTTTAAACGAATTATAGAGTTATAACTCGACCTGCAGCGCATGGTCCACTGAAATGGAATCCAGCAGCCATAAAATTTTCACGCTCTTCGAAATACTATCCGCCAATTTACTCACTTCGTACATGAATAGCCAACGGTTCAACATGATTAAAGTTGTTGATAAGGGATTCGGTAAGCTGTGTGTGTTTAACAACAATGCAACCGGAAAATCATTTTAACTTAATTCTACAGATCAAGAACACGACTCGGAAATATTCAGAACGAAATTTACCGAAATGTACAATAGGATAACTAAAGCTGCTCTGGAGAGTTTGGAGAGAGCGAGTAGAATCGCTTGGATGTGTGATAGTGATGCGGACCAAGCTGATGTAGGTGGGTAAGACCAAAAGGTTGTACACTTTGGGGAGGTCTGGATAAGCGGTAAACACAGCTTTTCCAAACAAAGAAATTCACCAAAATCGAATCAGAGTGGAGTGGTGAATTTTTCGTATGTAACGTGATGTGTCTTAAAGGCTTGCGGGTCTTCATAAAATTGATTCTTGAAATTCTCACCTTGCCTGTAATTCTTGACTGAAACCCGAAAAAAACGGAAAATCTCTGAAAATTCTAGAATTGTACAACTGGTAGCAGCGGAGAATGAGGTCTTTCTCTCCATTCTTCCTCATTTAACCCCAGGAATTCAAGAAATCCCTGAAATACGAACATTTGTTGTCCCTTCCACCATTATTCGCAGTTGTAGCTACTCAGGAAGATGAGGTAATAACCGTAATAACACACTTCTTTTGTCAAGTCTATTCTCGTCAATGACTTCTACATTCACTACTGCCCGACCAAAACTCCAGAACACATACCTGGGAAGTTATCGAGCTGGGAAGATTTTCAGTTTCGATTCACTGATATTTCGAAGTTTTGGGAACAAACTTGTTCCGGAAAAGTGATTTCTCCCTAATGTCAAAAAAATATCCCATTTCCGAAGTTCCCCTCCTTCCCTTTAGCCTAGACCGTGCTTGAAGACTCCTGCATTAAAGAGTTCACAATCTCTTGTGTATAATGCTGCTATTATTAAAAAAAAGTCTCCTCTCTCACCACACCACTCATCTTCCATCGATACAGCTCAGTAAGAATATTTCAAACCGGAGTGCTTAAATCACTCAAACACGTCATGACGTCATAGTATTAGTGAAAAATAAGAGATTTTACCGTACAGGCGACTCACTGGAAATAACAAACTTTCTCCGCGGCTACATCGACAACGAAATCAATTTAAACAACGAAAAATCATGTTGGGGAACATGTTCGGACTATAAATTTGCCAGGAATTACGGTTGCTACAATGGCACGTTTTGTGACGAACAACGAAAAGTTGGCGAAGCGGACCCAGTGTGTCGTGGCACGATTGTAGATTGTTTGTTCATTGAAGACAAAATGGAAGTTTGTCCATCGGTAAGTGTTGATGGCCATGACTCCATTTCAATTTTCCATAAATTCCATTTCCGCTAGATGGTTAGCAGAAATCGTCGCTACGAATACATTAACTATGGATGCACACCACACGACCGAATGAACCAAAGCCGATGTTTGACTAATGGAAGATACTTCGGACAAAGTGGAAATTGTGTAGCAAAGCCGAGAACTTTGCAGACTTTTCGAAATGAATGGTTTATGTCGTGTAATTACTGCTTTTGCTATTGCGACGAGCAGGGCATAGATTCGGATCGATATTTCAGCCTTCGGGAAGTTGTTTCAGATGTTAGGGATAATATGTAAAGCGATGAGTTGGAGTGTATAGAGCTGTTTGCATTGAATCTTACCGTTGTTCCCATCTTAGGATCATTTCCGGCATTGCCATTATTAAACGGAACGGAATTTTCTCGTTTACCATCAGACAGTCAAAACTCGTTTCCCGAGGACGAGTGCAACAGCAAAATCCGGGAGTAAACGTTATTTTCTCAGACTTTAGACGGTCAGATGCTGGCATCGTCGAAGGAGTGGACTATCACACATTGTCCTGGCAGAATCGTTCGGTCAATTTAGACACCATCATACTACCTCGCGGATGTGTGGTAACTGAGTTTTACCGTAGATTGTCGGAATGAAGAGTGGATGTTAATGTAAATTGTACCCAGGTAACTGGAGTACGTTTCGTCGTCGAACGAGAACACATTGGCTTGCAAATTAGATCGACAAAGTTCGATTTCATCAGCGGAACACTTTTCGATGCAAACGAATGGGTTGGCAAAGATGTCTGGGACCGGAAGAATATTCATATCGATCGTCCAGAACCGAATCGGTACCATGATGTTTATGGCGCTTATCTGTCTGAACCGGACTTTCGGCCGAACTTGTTCGTTACCATTTTTTGCTTCGTTTCTCCTCACATTTTTCAACTTTTATTCTTTTAAAGATTCGTCAAATTCCGACCTTCGGATCCGGACAAGGATGCTGGCCAATCGACAGTGCCTTTTATCGACTCACAATGGATTCGACCCAAAATTTTAACGCCATTGTCCGGTATCGGCATTTATTACAAAGGAAAGCCCGGAATGGGTGGATTCATAGCACCAGCTATCGTTGTGTACGATAAGACACCACATATTGGAAATAAATTGTCTCCATAACCATGCGTTTATTGAGCAAAGAAGTGGTTTTTTTTAAAGGCGATGAAGACAGTCAATGGCTCAGTTCACCACAACACAGTGCTGCTCTTTCTAAACCATTGTCTAGCGATTCAAATGTTGTTTTCGGTCAGCCATTTTCAAAATATTTTGTTGAAAAGACTTCTCGTTATCAAATGCTTATTCGAATCCATCCGTGGAGCGAGGAACTGCCAATATCTTTCAATTTTACTGATGGAAATATTTGGAAAAGCGTCACTAGTGTTTACGATATTCCATATGACTCGTCTCGTTAAAAAAGATGGGATGTCCTTTTGGTAGGTGGAAGATTATGCTAAGTTTAAAAGTCAGAAGTTGACTGACCAAGGATTTTTTAAGGGCTGTTTATATGACTTCACTGGTGCAATTTATTTTAAGCGAACACTTTTTCGTTGTGTTTACACTATAGTCCTGGACCCCCCTTAACGGAAGAATATTTCAAAGTGATGTGGCAATGTGGACATATTAGGTTCTTGAACTTCGCACGCTCTATGTAATACGAAGAAATATGAGCTTTACCAAAGAGAGTTAGCCACTGAAGGTAATGCAAATCAGCAAAAACAAAATGAACTCAAGTTTCGGGGGATTTCGAGTGCTGCCAACAGCCAACGCACTTCCATCATCAGCAATACCAAAGCAGCTCTCTAGCAACGACATAAGGTTTACAAAATTTGGAGACAGTGTCCGCTTGCAAATTTCATTACACTTCTAACATAACGTAATTTGCAATGTGCTGTCCTAATTTTGTTAGAAAACTGCTTTAGTGGTACTCTAACAGTGTGTGTTATACAAATTTTGGGAGTGTAAAAAATTTGCAAAAATGTCCATACTCAATTTGGCGGCTGTCGCTACTATCAAGTGCTTGTAGTGCGCTGGTAGAGCGCAAGCTCACTCAATTGAAGCACCTGCGATATGAATACAGTGTAAAAGGAGATACGTTTGAAAATAGTCATTTACATAACCAGAACAATGACCGAAAGTACTTTTCCGTGTTACGAATTGAGTTTTTCATGCTTGCTGTCACCTTTAGCAGAAGGGCAGAAAGCAGAAGAAATGTCAAGTAAACTGTTGCCACTTGAGTTGAATACTTTCGGCTCCCTTAACAAGCATGCAAATTTGTATACGCATCTGTTGTGGACGGTAGGTTTAAGATGTCATTAGGCGAAAACTGCTACTTTCGCACCGCATTTCCGTCCCGCGTATGTGGTATCTTTTGTCGACGTATATTTTTGGCAATTTCGCAAGTTGTAATTCACTCGAAAAACGTAACTCGGAGAATGAGTTTTTATTAGTGAGTGTGCACGCAAACCTAGCCTTCGGCATACTCCGCATAGTCGCCGAAAAAAATCACGTTCTACTTCATACTTAAATAACTATTTTAACATTCATGCTCTCATATGCATCACTTTCCTAGCAAGCCAAACAGATTACACTAAAGTTTCGGTACCATGATTATCGATGACTTACTGAAGAAACGATGCGTTCCTGATGAAACGACGATTAGTCGAGATTTCTTCAGGAACTCGTCGTTTCTTCGGGAAGTCGTCGATACCTATTTCGTCAAAACATCAGTGCAATGCCTAACAGCGGTAGCTCACATCACTAAAGCCTCCAAATTTGACACTTATAAATTGAGTGTTCATGCTAGAAGCAGTGCTGTGGCTAAACCAAACACAATAAAACGTTCTGTCAACGCACTGTCGGTGCTATGGCTATGTACTTATATTCAACCTAGCCTTGGGTTCCGTATTTTTTATGATCTGCTGAAGATCTGCATTACCTTCAGTGGTTTATTTACTTTGAGAATTAGACGAGGACAGTAGTGCACCTTAACAATCTTAAGGAAATTCGACGCAGTGTAGTAAGTGTAGTAGAAAATGTTTATTCATTATTTACGAAAATTTAAATACATAACTATCGTAGGCCCGCTCCTGACATCCCATTTGTTCTCTTCTTTATTACATCCATAAAACATCGAAATCCTCTGAAAGCCCACACATCAGCAACATCATTATTTTCATTTCCGTCCGCACACTTTTCGATTGTTGATCGTTCGATCACAGTGTTCTTCAGATAGGGAATATCCGTGACTTGTTCCATAATCCGGTCGACATCAAAGCCACTTTTATCGTCAAAGAAATGCAAAGTGGTTAGCACACAATGGACGTAGTCACGAATTCTACGGATCGATGATTCGTCGGATAGATTCCAAAATTCACTGACTGTTAGCACCAGAGGCGGTAGATTCGATTTTCGTAGACATTTGTCGTGTGTTTGGATCATTTGTAATTTGGTCGGAGGTTGCCATACATCGTTGGCTGTAATCTGTTGGAAAATTAGCAATGTGTATAACAAGTGAATCGACGAAAATTGCGAAAATTCTGTTATATGCGAAAAGTGTTTGCTTACCATCGACGTCGCTAGTAGCAGTCCAATTAAATATTTCATTTTTCGAGTAATGACTAGTAATTAACGAGATCAAACCAAACTTAAATCAGAAAGTTATCTGAATAATATCACTGGCGAAAAAGCTTTTTATATTAAAACGCGAAAGATTCAATGTTTGTTGTTTGTTTATCGAAGACGGTTGATCAGAGGTTGAACATTGTGATGATTCCAAATGTAAAATAATGCTAACAAATGCACGTATGCAAAGAAAACGCTGACCGCGCTGACCATTGACATTTTTGTAAATTAAAATTGCCGACCGACGCATGTATTTCATAAAAGATGAATGGCATATGAGAGACAATTATGGAAGAGTTGACTTGGTAGAAGTTTAGGTTTAGGTGATAGCGGTGATACAATTGTTTTCTTTTAAATAAATTTAACGAGAACGAAGCGACGACGAGGCCTTATGTTAAGACCTTTTTCAACGCACTGCAAGCAAAAGTGGTACTCCAAATAGGGTACTGAAACTTGACAGTGCTCCATACAAAATTTTACACTGTAAAAATAGTGAGGACCAAATTTCAAACAAAAAGTACTCTATTTGGCAGCTGTCAGTAATAGTGCGTTGCCTTTTTTCGTAAATTTGTTTGAGAAAATTTATGAAAAAAAATTTTCGGGTGGGCGTGGGAAACCTTTTGAAACGTGGTGAAATCACTTTTCTGACCACTTTTGTTCCCAAAATTCCGAAAGATCAGGGATTGGTGGCTCAAATTCTTCCCACCTCTTTAAATTCCTAAGTATTTGTTGTACAGCTTTGGTCTGACAATTATACAGTTCATTGAGGAGAACAATCTTGCCAGATGGATTGGGTTTCTAGCTCATCATCCTGAGAAGCTACAACTGGAAATATGGTTCGAAGTGTCAAAAAATGTTATTTATTCAGGGATTTCTCGGATTTCTTATAGGGTATGTATTCCTGAGGTCCAAAGACGAAGGATGGCGATAAATCTCACTTGTGTAAGTCTAGGAGTTTGGGAGTTATATCGTTTTTTTTCTGGTTCTCTTCTAGACTTTCGGGATTATTGAGGTGGTAACCCATTGGTTCCTACAATTATTTCACTCCACATGGTCTACCATCATCGAAGTTCTAGAACTTAAGGATTATTTTTTACATATTTTTTGGGTTCCCTTCTGGACTGTTGGGATTATTTAAGTGGTAGTTTGTTGATTCCGACATAGAAGTTGACTCAAATGAGCGACAAATATAGGGTTTTACATAACGTGAAAAATTTGATCAAATTTAGGGATGGGAGACGTTCAAAATTATCGATAATATCGATCGGAAGAAATTATCGGTTATTGATTAATCAAATCATTATCGATAATTTGATAATTATCAAAATATCGATTTTCGATAAGTATCAAAATATCGATTTTTTGATATTAATCGGAAAATTAATGATGATTTAACAACATGTCGAAATATATCGGGTTTTTTTAAGAAAATATCGATGTATCTACATATCGATATTTTAATAATATATCAAAATACCAATTATTATCGATTATCGATATTTTTTTGATTAATTTCCGATAAAAAAATTATCGATTATCAAAATCATTATCGCCCATCCCTAATCAAATTCTTATTTTTCAGATAAAGACACAAACCCTATCTTAACTTGTCACATACAGCTATTCATCTGTTATTGATAACGACGACAAAAATAATGACAAGCTGTAGGTAATATGGTCTTTTATATGGTAAAATACATGTTAAAAAAAATGAAGTACAAGATTTGCAATCAACAGTTTAAAGACACATTGATCGATGGAAGTAATAGACCCGATACTGATAATATGCTTGCCATCTGTAACAGGTTAATAAGAGAAATGTGACGCAGGGTTCATAGTAGCGATACAAAAGCCATTCACCTTATCACTAAGCTACAAACAGCTTCCCACAATGGCAATAATAGTGACGCTATTCTCTGCGCACATTATTTATTATATTAATATCAATCTTCATTCACTCGTGCTCGTTTATCTCATAGTTTTTTCGTTCGTCTTCTTTTTGTTTTTCATTTAAATATTTGTTTATTTGTTAACATTACCATGTGACACTCTTGTCACTCTTACTCTCAGCGCTAACTCTATTAACAACTAATAATTTCTGATTTTGCCAACGAATAATGATTACGATCACCGTGTATTTAGAACAACAACATCTGCTTTATATGCCAGACATTTTTCTCATTATTCAATTTCGCGTTTGTTATCCGAGCAAGTGAATCTATAATTTTCCGATGATCTGGCATGAGTAAAAGAATTTGTTTTTTGTTCATTTAGTTTAAATTCGAATTTATGGCTTAGAGCACGAGAAATAATCTACGAAGTGCCGAGAGTATTATGGAACGTTCCTTTTAAGGAAAATTCGTTTTTTTTCTTTCTTTCATCAAAGTGATGGTTCAAAGAGATATAACTACGGAAGGTATTCCTATGCAAGTGGTCACATTGAATGGATCAACTGACAAGTCTCAAACGCGTAAATATGGTGAGTTGTTATACCAGTTGTATGTTTCTCCTTCGACATTTTGCATAATGAGTTTGTTTATTGTATACTGTGCATACAATGCTAAGTGATCATCAAAATATAAGTGGAAAATCATCATATCGTGCAAAGAACTTAAATAACTGATAGAAGAACTGATATCGACCAAAAAGTTGGAGATCAGCACCTACAGACATTTTTGAAGATTGTGAGTGATAATTCGGTATACGCAGTCTGTTTTGACTATATCTATGTTGTGTGCATTTGTAAGTAAAAAGAGTTTTAAATTTTAAAAATGTGAGCAACCTGGACAGCCAATACAGACTGCGAATACCGATTTATCTCTCCTAATATCAAAAATCTCTCAAGTTGTTGATCTCCCATTTTTTGTTCGATATCCTCCTTCTATCATCTTTTCAAGTTCTTTGATATCTCGCGTATGCAAGTGGTAGGGCCTCACAGTGATTTTAATTGAATGGTATAAACTGCGCAACTGCGAAATCGCTCGTTTATTCACTAAGTCTAAGTTATGACTTTGCTTGCTTTCTTACCAGTTAATGAAAATGTTAAAATGTTGTGTTGTTGTGTTAATGAAATATTGATCAATAAACAGAGGTTACAATTACAAAATTCATCATTTCCCTTACTCCAATTGACTCAAAATGTTTACAAAAATCTGCCGACTAAGTACCTGTGTTCTCGGTGATAACTTCTTTTGTTCGTTAAATTTGAAGATTATGATGAATAGCACTAAGCTATTCTTGACGGTCCGTACAATTTTAAGTTAGTGACCGATAATGACACTGATAAACCAACACTGCGGCGTAGTTATAATTGTGTGTTGTATTATTGTGTATAACAGCCGCTAATATATGTGTCGATTGTGTCGGCTGAATATTTAAAGTGGAAATGATAGTAGGGGGTTACCGCAACGGATGGAAAACTGAATTTAAAAGAGTCTATAAACACTAAATGTAGAGTCAAAAACACACGGACATTTGTGTTTTGAAGGGATCAACCATTAGGCTGCATTTTCCATTGCTTAGACTTTGGTGAATATCGGATTACAATGGAAAACGATTGTCGATCCCATTAAAGCAGAATTGCTAGTGTGTTTTCGGCCTAATGCAAACCTTCAGCGGACCACAGAAAATATGGGAATACACAAGTTTCGGGTGAATGTGAGTGCCAGCACCATATTTTGTTTGGTGTAGCGCTGACAATTTCTACACAATTGATGGAACTTGGTGGAAAAGATAGCATGAATGTTGGAAAATTATCTTAGCACTGCAAAAATTCTATGGAAATCGCAGGCAATGAAAGTCCAGAACAGGTATGGTCGATCGGCGAATTCGTCTTAAACGCACTCACATTTTATGTCAAAATAATATGAAAATGAGTGCGTTTAAGTACGAAAATCAAATTTTTATGTCCTCCGGGCGGACAATAGACGATACCTGTTTTACACTTTCATTGATCGCAGGTGCGATGATAAAGTGAACTTGTGCTGCACTTGAATTCACTGGAACCTTTAGTGTATTTTTGAGGGTTTGCATTGCCTTCAGTGGTTTATATACTTTGTACTTTGTACTCGACGTATTTATCAGAATTTTTCATATAAATTAAGTCTCGAATGTTGGAATAATCAAGGCTGTAAACTTAAGATAGGTCACGCAGATACGCGGGTTACACACGACATTTCTTGCTAATAATTCACCACGCCATACAAATTCGATTTCGGTGAATTTGTTTGTATGGATAAGGTGTGTTCCCGCGTATGTAATAAAATAGCGATCCCCTAAAGTTTACGGCCTTGTGTAGACTATAAGCATGTCACCCGTATTGTGATACGCATGTGACACACCAATTTTTATTCTAAGACTTCACCACGCCATACAAATTCGATTTTGTTGAATTTGCTTTGTACGGAAATGGTGTTACGAATCTGATGAAATGGCGATCCGTGTGATCTCTTAAAGTTTACAGTGTCGGTCATTATCTGCGTGATATGACCAAAGCTTACAGGGTATTTTAGTATAATGCCGCTCCGACGTTCCACACAAAATAAGAACGGGCAAATGACCGTTAAAAATCGCTTTCGGGCGCTTGGTATTTTACTGCGTTGATTACAGTAAATATTTGAAAAGATCGATTTCCTGAATGCATCTAATTATTTCAGTGCTCCGTGTCCAGCCCCTTACTACACTCAACTTTGTATGTGAATTGTCCAGAGATAATTTCAGTTTTTATTTCGCAATTTTACTGATTGTTGTTCGTATTAGTTGAAAATCAGTTGTTCCATTAAATTCGAGTGTGTAAAAGGTGAACGAAAATGTCATCTTCCGATGAAGCGAATCCTTTGTTAGGTAAACTGCCCCACGTACCTAAAATGGTATTTCCAATTTTGTCATGTGTAATCAAACAAAATATTCACTGCAGGATCGACGCGACCAACAAACTATTCGAACAATGTTAACGAGAATAGAAATCAATTTTCCTTTCGATATTGGCTGAGCGTTCTGTACAATGTGTCCGTGCATATTGCTCTGAGCGCACTGACCGCCTTCGTCACATACATATGCTTCTACAAAGGAACCGTTCTATTCTCGTGGCATCCAACTCTTATGCTGATCGGAGTTAGTGCAAAATTGGAATTTCATTTGATTAACCGCAATAAATTCTTATTCAACTTTCATTTAGTTCTTGGTACTGATGACCGAAGCGATGCTTACGTTCAATCTCATCAATTTACCCACTCGTGAACTCGGCTACCGATCGCGAGTCCTTGTCCATTGGATATTACAGGCTGTGTCCACCTGCGCAATAACAGCATCGTTTATTATCATAATGCTCAATAAGAATCGGCTCGGCAAAAATCACTTCACTTCAAATCATGGAATAGTTGGATTGACAACAATTATTTTGACGGGATTATCTGTCGTGCTTGGTGTCTTATCGAAATTCAGCTATCAATTCAGACATTATCTGCGACCACTTAATATGAAAATGATTCATTCGGCATTGGCTGTGTGCTGTTACACATTAGCAATGACAACAATATCGCTCGGTCTGTTGTCTCCGTGGTTTCTGGAGAACGTTTCGTATCGGTGGATATACAGTCTCATTGCCGTCGTTGTGTATATCGCTCAGTATACACTGCTGAAACCATTGTTCACGCTCGGTAAAAAAGTTTGGTTGAAAATAAGAAGTGAAATGAGAAGTTAAATGAAATCTATGAGAAGTTGACTGGTTTGAATGTTGAAAATGGACAATAGAAATAAAAATCAGTGTAACTATACCAATCCACTATGTGTGTCTCAGAATGCAATAGAATTTGCACCTTACTATAGCTACACATAGAGTCGCGAAAGAGACCTAAATCAAAGCAGCTCTCTGGAGAGCTGCCTTGCCTATAAAATGATTCTATTGTTCTCTCGTCAATTTTAACAGTAGAACAAAAGAAAAATTTGAATTAGATCTCTATAGTTATTCCAGGTCACAGCGACACGAAGAAGACCTAATTCAAATTTTTCTTTTGTTCTACTGAAACATGACAGAAGAGCGAAGGAAAAGTTTGAAATGCATCTCCTTCGCGTAGCTAAAGTAAAGTTACTTAAACTGATTGAATTAGGTCTCCTTCGCGACGATATGAACTGAAGCAACTCCCTACACATATAGCGTCGCGAATGAGACCTAATTCAAAATTTTCCTTTGATCTTTGAAAAGAAAAATTTCGCGTCAGTATGAGCTGGAGTAACTACAGCTACAAATAGCGAAGAGAAATCACCTAATTCAAATTTCACACATGACAGAAGAACAAAAGAAAAACAAATGAATGACGTCACGTATATGTGTAGCTACAAGCTACACTTATTGTAGCTAGTTAAAGTTGTTATTCTTGCGGCTGATTCGAATAATCTCTATAACCAGAAGTAAACAAAAGAATATAAATTAGAGCAGACGTGACTATAAATTCAAGTTATCTACTAGCGGGCATACGTGCCGTAATTGCTGCTTATCTGTAGCTAACAAAATGACTGATGGCATAAGACTGGAGGAGGTCTTACAGTAAAATTACGTCTATGACGTTACAGCGATTTTATTTCTAATAAAGAGGAGTGCACCAGCGAAACAAGCTCTAGAAACAATTTTAAACTTTTGGATTGTCGCTGATGACAGCATTTAACAGGACTCGGTCACTTGAGCATGAAACATTACTCCGTTGGTCCCGATCACCATTGGATTTCGATGCACCCACTTCTACTTTAACTAATAAAGGTGATGGAATCGGGGTGGTTGTTTCAAAGCAATGCCCTCCTTCAAAGAAATTTTGAAACTTGAGAGGGTATTGGTTCAAACACAATTCCATTCCAATCCTTTACCTATCGTTCGATCAATGCGAGAAAAAAACGTTTCCTGCGCATCCGTGACCCATTTTTGTCGAGTAATGGTGAAGGATCTGGTGATGATTGGGACTAACACTAACGAAGTGTTACCGCCTATCTGACCCACTATATATGCCACCATCAGCGAAACATACTTAAGTGTTGCCTAGTGATTTAAAACACGAACCAGAAGAAGAAAGAGTGATTTATGACCGTCACCAAGGGACAGGCAAACACAGAAATACCACTACACTCAAGTGAAAATCCTTTGCTAAGAAAATCCCCAAAAAATTCCTTTAAATTTTCCCTCGGATATCAGAGAAAATTCATGAAAATCCTTAAGACCGAAGACACACAACCAATTTTACGTTGATGAGATCGACAATTATGTGTTTTCCATTGTAATCGGATATTCACCACAGACTACAAGGAAAATCCCAGCATTAATTGTCGATATCATCAACTCAAAATTGGTCGTTTGCCTTCGGCTTATATTCGTTGAAAAGTGCTTGAAAATCCTTTCAAATTGGCAAAGAAAATGAGAGGAAAATCCTTTGAAAATTCGTAAGTGACTGGTTCAAAACCTCACCAAATCAGCCTAGTTGTTATAGTGTAGAATGCATGCAATCGAGCATTGATCGCGTGGTGTAGAGTAATGGACAAGGCCTTTTTGATTTTTATTTATTTGTGCTCAGAGAGCTCGTCCGAGTGTTCATTTCATTCATATAGCTCTCATTAACACTACTTCATGAATGAATACATTTCGCGTATTAATTAACTTGTATCAATGGCTATGAGTGAATGTGAGTGAATGTAATGGCTATGTGAATGTTTTGTGATTTTGCCACGTTAAATGTACCATTCATGCAAAGCAAAATGCATTGACGGTATACAATAAACAGCTGAGCGAATTTTTGTTGGTTGCGACTTTCTATTATGTCTTTGCTTTCTGTTGTTTATTTACAAAAATGAGTTCTGACGGTGGACATTGAGTGCGATGAAATGATGGCGAAAGGTCACGGTGATGCGGACTTAACGTGGAAAACAATGCTGTACAATTCAGCCATCCATTTGGCCATTTTCGTTTTTACCGTCTTCATCACAATTTTGAGTTTTCGCTATGGAATCACTCTGTTCAGCTACCACCCACCTCTAATGGTTGGCGTAAGTTTTACGATTTATTTTTCGCGAGATCTGATGCGATGAATTCTTTGATCATATTTTCCACACAGTTTTTCGTCTGTATGACCGAGGCGATCTTATGCTTTTCGAACGAAAACATTCTAACCAGATACCTGAACCACAAGGAACGGATGACTTTCCATTGGATCTTACAAATCGTTGGCAGTTGTCTGCTAACCGTTGCATTTACCGTCATAGTCATTTCGAAAAACACGAAAGGCAAACCGCATTTCGCTACCTGGCATGGAATCTTCGGTCTGATAGCCACAATTGGACTCGTATTGGCAATGTGCGGCGGTGTCGTTGCGAAATACAGTTTTGCCATTCGAAAAATCATTCGGCCAGTCACCGTTAAAGTGATCCATTCCATATTTGGTTGCGTTGTGTACGCGCTGATGATATTCACCGTGTTGCTGGGCGTGTATTCGAACTGGTTCAAACGGCATTCGTCGGTGACCGGAGCTATTGTGGCAAATGTGATAATTTTCTTCATTGTTCAGTACGTGCTGGTGCAGCCGATCCAATTGATTTACGGCCGAATTAAGAACATTTATTTGAGATCAAATTTGTATGCTGAACCGCAATGATGATGACGATGATGTTGTTTTGTGATATAAAAGAGAAATTACGGGAAAATTTTAGTTTTTTGAATACATCTAAATTGAGTAACTGAAACTGGGTGGTTCAAGTGTATGCTCTACCTGATCACACTCAGACTCGGGTGAAACGCAAGAGGATTTTTTGAAAAATAATTCATGAGCAAAGTTTATAAAGCACCGAAGGTAATGCAGGTCTGCAAAAGCAAACGAAAACCAAGTTTCGGATGAAGCGCAAGTTCATTGTAGCACTTGCCATTATAGCAGAATTTTATAACATTCATGCTATTCATATTCAGCAAATTCCATCAATTCTTTTGAAATCGTTGGAGCTACACGAAATGTGCAGCTGTACTCAGGGCGCAGGTTCGCATCGAACAGCCACAAATTTCGAGACATTGTATTTCGTCTCATTAGCACTCCAATTTGAAATACGGAAAGGATTTTCAGAGCCATACCAGGAAGGAAATAATCCGTAATCAAGAACCGCAAAAAGGTCCTAATTGGAAACAAGGGACTGTAGAACAAAGCATTGCTGGAATATCAGATATTAGTGATCGGATTCCAGTTTCAATTTTACAGATTTTTTACACTTTGACATGCAGCAACGAGGACCTTATCGTTTCGGTTTGGGATTCTGGCGCCCCAGTCAATACTTCCCTACTCATTCAAAATATTACCAGTGGTAGCTGATCACTGGCATCTGATATACTTGATATCGCAATTTTTCATAGAAACGTTTACGAGTCATCAACTGCATCAATCTCTCCCGAAAACATTGCCTACTGTATTCTAACAAGTGATTGGTCTTTCGATCTATTGCCTAAAGCAATCTAATCGCCAGGCCTAAAGTGTATGAAAGCAAGCAATGACAGTACCCCAATAGTTTCAGGCTAATTTGAGTGTAGCGCTTACGATTTTTTATAGAATTCCTTTTAGTGTTGAAACATTTAAGATAGATTATTTAGACCAAAACCACAGGAGCAATTACTCGTTGATGGGATCGCTAATCTGCGTTTTCTAATGTTTAGCCTGTGGTGAATATCTGATTACAATGGAAAATGCAGCACAATTGTCGGTCCCATCAACGCAAATTGCTCGTCTGTTAAAATCGGTATTTTGCTACATTGAAGTGATGAAATGGGGGACCTTAATCTCAAAGTAAATAAACGGATAAGGAAGGTGAAAATCCGCAAAAACCTACGGAACCCGAGTTGCGGGTGAATTCGAGTGCAACGTAATGTTCCTTTTATTCAGCTTTGCACCTTCGAATTTAATAGACTGTTAAGGTGAGATAGAAGGAAATATAATTTGGACCAGTTATTTTAACTTGTCTTGGGAGATATGTCAAAAATTTAAATGAACATATGCAATGACAAGTACCCCAAGGCAACTTACTTAAATTAACTGGTCTTGGGAATTCTCGCTCCTACCATAACAGTCTATAGTCAGCGAGAAACCCGAATATCAGTTAATTATAACTTACCTTGGGGTACATTCAAAATTTTGACATGTCCCCCAAGGCAAGTTAAAATAACTGGTCCAAATTATATTTCCTTCTCACTCATCATAACACTCTATAGAAACACTTTTCCAACATTCGAGCTGTCGAACTCACCCGAAAGTAGACTTCCGTAAATTATGTGATCCATTCGACTCCAACAACTTGATTATAGAGCTGCGAGTGAAATTAGACAACCAATTTATATCGCAACTATATTTCTATCTTCACCGGTACCTGCAGAATGAGAAGAACGAGAAGCCACTGCAATCAGAGAAGTAAACTCTGGATATGTCACGCAGATACTACAGACAGATACGCGGGTTCCACTATATGTTGGAAATTCATCCTTAAAGTTTACAGTCATGGTAGTCAAGTGTTCCACGGCACGTTGAATTTCTCATAAGTCCACGGTTTGAAACCTATGCCAAATTAATGTAACCGATACGAAAAACACTTGTTCTACGACAAGAAGGAGAAGAGGGGTAGCCCTAGTTTATATCTCAGCAGTGTCACATCGTAGAAAATCCAAACTGGTTGCAAAATGAAGGTGTTGGAGCCAAATGACGAATGGAATTGAAAAATAAAATTTTCGTTGGTTGGTTGAGAGTGCCTGACAGGCTGCTAAAAATTTGACCAATCTGGCATGCCCAACCAACTGAAATTTTATTTTTCAATTCCATTCGTCACTTGGCTCCAACACCTTCATTTTGCAACCAGTTTGGATTTTTTAAGATATATCACTGGTGAGACATACTCTACAGCCACCCTCGTTCTAGTGCTTATAGCGCTAGATAACAATAGTAGCAGAAAAAATGTTTTTCGTATCGGTTGACGTAACAATTTGGCATAGGTCTGAAACCGTGGACTTATGAGGGACTCAAAGTGCCGTGGAGGACTGGTGTATGACTGAAATGGAGTATAAGTAATGTGGTAACGGCTGGAGACGAATAATAAGTGCAATGAGCAAGACGTGTTTCCATCAGAAATTGTTAACTGTATTTAACTGTCGAATTACAATGTGTATCCAACAACGTCAACAATGGCAATTTACATTGATGCCATAAACGGCTCCACATTACAATTTGGTTTTAAACTAAAAATTCCCTCAATTAAAATTCGAACGAAACTTAGTGGTAAAAACAAAAAAAAAAATCTTTTTCCTATTCATTTTACACCTAACATTGAACGGGGGGGGAAATTCATTTCAAAATCATGGCACAAATTGGCTGCATAAATTTAACAAATTAAAATTCTAAAAATATTTCCATCAAATCAGTTGGCATTGCACACAATTCAGTCAAAAAATGATCAATGCAATCATCCGCTCGGACTGCCCGCGTCGACGTCCATCGTATCGCTGATGCTAGGAATTGCTACCGATTGCTTTGCCGGCCACTTATTAAACTCATCGTTCGCCTTGTCATCCGTTTCATTGAAACCGCTATCGGTTTTGCACAACACATTACCGTCCGGGATCGGTTTCACGTCCTCATCGACATCATCGTCCAAGCAGGAAAACGAATGCGACAAATTCTTCCGGCTCGAGTAGCGATGCCGACGACGACTCGGCGTACGCATGTAAGTCAGTTGCTTTTCGTCGTCCGTCATGCTGAACATCGTCAGATCCATGTCCATGGCAATGTTATTCTCTTTCGTATCGTTCAAAATGCTCACCGAATGGGACGATGTGGTTAGGTAGTTGGACAGGCTACACTCCGGTGTGCTGTTGTAAACCGACTTCATGCTTTCGCAGCTCCAATCGTTTCTGCTGGGCGTTTGAATTTTGATCGGTGTCACTATGTTGATGGGTGAAAGGGGACAGAACGGTTTGTCACTCTCGGGCATCTCGGATGTTACACCATGTTCGTCGACGCATTTACTCCTCTGGTCAAAGGGTGAAATTTTTTGCGTTTAAATTGTGTCCTCGCATAGAAGGCAAACATAAATCCATACTAACCAATTCCGGACTACATGGCGGTGGACTGAGACATTCCAGATCCAGGTCGATGTGATCATCGTACACGGAACTGGAGCTGGAGCTGCTCGATTGATTAAATAGTTTACGTCTCAATAATGCATCGCGCGCATCATGATCGATCGTTGTATCACAGTCTTTGGCAGGACTTTGTTGTTGATTCATTGTCTGAGTAAAATATGGCTTTAGGAGATCTTCGATATCTTTGGGTAAGTTCGGTGGTAGCGATAGTTCAGTCTGGCATATTCCGTCGCGTACAGTCTTCGGCTCGTCGGACAGAATAATTTTTTGATTTCGCAATGGACAGTCCACTGGACTGGGAACTGGAAAATATTTTTTTTTATTGGAGGTCGTTACGAATAGTGAAGTGGTGAAGCATCACCGTCTGCCAGTAGGTTCAAACTAGACCACTAGTGTGAAGGGTCTACACTCACCAATTATTTGATCCCGAAAGAACGAGCTTAATGTCACTTGAATCTTAGCTTCGGTTTCTGGATCAGTCGTAGATGCAAATTGTGTTTCGTGTGCTTCAAAGCTAGCCGGATTCAACGAAGAAATTTCGTCTATGGTCCATTCGAAATGTGTTGACGACATCTGAGGCGTATTTGGACGATGGAACAACGATGGACTGAAATTGCGCACAATTGTTCAGTGCAATCATATGTCAGACATTGTTGACAGTTGATGGGATTTTTCCACTATCGGCTTTGCTAATTAACGCCAGGTGAAGGTGTTTACTATAGCAATGTTTGTATACAGTATTCACCTGGTCTTAGCGCCAAAAATTCTACAAATTCCTTTCCCACAATCCCACTGTCCCATTCAACACTTTCTGTGACAATCGAAATGAATAATTCAATTTTTACCTGCATATCAACGGCAAATGTAATCGTTCTGTCAGACCCACTTCAAATGGATTTACCACTTTCGGATGCACCACTTTCGATAACCGTGACGGCGGTGTATTGAATACGTTCTTAAAAAACTTATTGCCATGAAAACTGTTTGGCGTCGATTTGCCAATTGTTGCCGGATTATATGTACAGTTCGGCGGCGTTGGAGTCTTTTGTCCGTTGACTAATCGGAATGGCGATGATACGTGAATTTGTTTTGCAGTGTCAACTGAATCGGTTTCCATGTCTCAGATGGAATGTAGATCATTCAATGTACGGTTCTGACCGAACGAAAAGTAAATAAAAATAAAATTGAGATCTGAACTTCCCGACCGTACGGATTTCCGAATTTTTACGCTAAACTAAAAATCTAAAGTGACCCAGAGTAACCCAACGTTCTGACTGGTGAGAGTGGGGAATAAAATTTTGAAATGTTGAACGTTGGAATACGTTCAGTTTTGTATCGATTCGACTGACGTCGACAACATTTTAGCTCGAATTTTAAAACTTAAGTATGCTTTCCACACAATAAAAATTACTCCGTGTGAGTGCCGTGAGAAAGCGAGCAGTCAAGTAAACAAAGCAAAAAGTTGAAAAATAGTGGTAGAATAAAGCGAAAACGTTTTGGAACATTTGAATTTACAATTATTTTTATTGGAACATTTTAATGCTGACAATATCGAAATGGCTTAACGTTCAATATTGAACATAAAAATTTTTTTCTTCCGAAATTTTTACATTAAAACCGGACAAAGTTCTATATAGTCCGTGGTGCATTGGCTTTTCATGATCAATATGATTATCTGGACGATCTCTGCGAAATTCAAGACTGTTTTGGGTGATGACTGAAGAATCTTTTTAATGCTCAAGTTTAATTTTAATCACTCTAGCTCAGTTTTTATCACTCCTTTTGAGCCATTAATGGTAAATAATAATTCTGTTCTGACCAAATTTTGAACCCATGACAATAAAGCCAATTGCTCATGAAGCAACAACTCTAACCATCACGTAATTTTCCTTACATAGGGCGCGAGAATCATATTCGTATTTTTCATGGGCGCTCGATTTCGCGTGCGAATAGCCAGTACTCGTAGGTTTAGCTATTCGCACGTGCATGCGAATATTTAAATCCAATGTGAAATGGCTATTCGAATGTATTCTACAGTGTGGAATGGCTATTCGCACACGCGCGTGCGAATAGTCAATTACAACAAGGAATGGCTATTCGCACGCGCGTGCGAATAGCATCAGCCGTTGGAGTAAATTTCTAAATAGCCTCGATACTTCTCTACTTCTCGGGTAGTGTGTGTTTGCTTGTGTTAAGTCTATTTCCGGGCCGTCTATTTCAAGGCCGTTTGAAATGCCATCCACGTCAAGAAATGCCATCCATGCTAAAAGTACCGTATCTTGAAGATGATCTATTCATTTCTAAGAGTAATTATACATAGAGAACAAAATTACGTAAAATATCCCAACATGAAATACGAAATGTTTATTGGTAGGTGTTTGCCCTTAGAATTACGAGGGCAAGGCAAATTGAACTATCAAAAGCATCAATGCATACATGTATTGGTGTAAAATTATATGAAAAGTGTATTGTGTATCTTATACAAACTGATGTTGGGACCACATTTCGTCCTACAAATTTCCTCGCTAGGTATACTCTTAGATTCATTTAGAACTAATCTGTATTTGTAGATGTTTTTTTTTTTAAAGAGCGTTGATTTCTGGATAGTTTTTAACACACAAATGTCAGAGAGATGCTAATATGACGGCTGGGACGCCGTTTCGACGGATAGAGGGAATTTGTCCATCATTTCTGAAAAAATTTGAACCGTATGCGACCAGCTGTCAAATTGAAAAAGACATAACCACAGATTTTTTTTAATACTTCCAGCATCACCAATTTTAATGAAATAAATTGCTAACATGATCCTTGTGGGATCAGAATGAACGTAAGTCCATTTATTTATAAATCAGATTCAGTATTCGTACACAATTTCCGAATTGAAAAAAGCAATTTTGGAGACCAATTTTTGAACGCGTATATCTCAGATAATACGAAAGTACCTTGCAAATAAAACCCTTTACGTTAATTTTGAAACCGATGCAAACGTATTTCCATATTCTGCTTCTCGAATCATTGTAGTCAAAAATTAATTATTTTGTAAACAACCGACCAATTTTGGAAAAAGTCAGCCATTTTTGACATTTCATTCGTTATATGAAAAAGGCTGACAAATTCCCTCTATCCGTCGAAACGGCGTCCCAGCCGTAATCTTAGCATCTCTCTGACAAATGTACTTAAAACAGATGCGGCTAAGTCTATACTCGAGTGGTGAAGTTTTGGTGCAGCACGAAGAAATTACGTGGGTTCATCGGATGGGATATCATTAATGGGCTAATTGTCGTTATTTACATCATTCATCAATCACAAAAATAATTCCGCAACATGAATTTTTACGCACTTTTTTGTTTAAATAATAGACAAAATTCAACGCTACCCAACATCGATTTGCGCCAAAAGTGTGGTGAAATCGATGACATTTCTTATGACATACCATAGTTATTGAGTTTTCGGCTATACAGACAGTTACGAATGTATTTTCTTGAACTCGAGGTATCAGCTCGTCATCAGCTGTTGAATGCAATGAAAGTATATACAAGGTATGGTCTAATGTCAAAATTTCAACGAAAATCATTGAGAGGAGAGTTTGCTTATATGAAATCGCTATTTCCTCCGGCTTGTATGGAGAGACCATGACTGGTTTGTAATTTCATTGGTTGAATGAGCGTAAAGTTCATTGTATCAGCGGTGTTTCTATCCATCTTATGATATGGTCGTCCTTCTCATAACATGATGTTTGCTAGATATATTGGTGGTTGATCCCGTTCGAAATTCGTTCCTAAAATTTAGTTCAATCTCATCAAAAGAGGAAAAATTTAAATTTTTAAGTTGAAGAAAATCAGCCTTCGGCGCTTTTTAATACGTTATGGAATAAGTAACAGAATAACAGTTTATAGGGTGATGGTCGTCTCTGCGAACTTTAGACCAATCTATTATACATAAAACGTAAATAACTATTTTGACATCGATTGCAAAGTACTTTATTAGGCTCTAGATGCGTAAGTAACACGTCTTCTCACCACTACGAAATAGAGCTGCTTTCCAGATTTGAAAATATCGGCTCATATCAAGTGAGCTCTTGCCTGGTATGGCTTACCGGCAAAGGTATTGTTGGGAGAACTAGTCCATTCGACTATTGCTTTAACTAGTTTCGCTGCTAGTACATAGATGGCGCTGTCTCGCTAGATTTGTCGCTCAGCCTACCAATGGTATTGTTAAAGATAATTACCTATTGAGCGATCTCAAAGTAGAACGTTAGGCAACGAAAACTGATTAGGTCATTATTGTTATAGTTCGGGAGTCGATAAAGATGAAAATCAACGCACTGCTCCTAGCATGAACACTACTTTGACAAACGTCGAATTTGGAGGCTTTTGTGATAAGAGCTACCGCTTAAGATTGATTGTATTGTGTGTTTGAACTCACACAACTAAAACAAGTCACCTATCTTCACGAAAGAAACGCAGTGCCTACTGTGACTTCATCAGCCTCCAAATATTTCTTATGTTCATGCTAGGAGCAGTGCGTTGTGAAAATCCATTTTTTCTCGGTAGATTGTTGAGGCAAGTAAATATTCGGTTTCGTATCTTATGCATGAGTGGAGTGAGGGAATAAGTAGGGAGTGATCGGGGTGTTTCCCACCCAGTAAAAGATTAGTTTCACATTATATTTTTCATACGTTTTATTCTAAATTTCTTGTTTTTTTGTTTACATTATTGGAATGAGCACAAAATACACACACGTTAAGACAAAAAGGCACAGTAATTTGGGTGGAATAGTTTGAAGAATTTTTTTTTGTTTTTCAAATTTTGATTTCTTTTTTTTCACATTTAACTACTTTGTTTTGAGTGTGTCGTTTTCTTTGCGTTTTAACAAAAACTGTTTTTCTTTGCACGGATTTTCTTTTTTGTTTTCTCTTTTCTCAGTTTAAAATACAATTTTCCTTTTATACTCGTTTTTAATTTCAGTCTCAAAAATAAGTTTAACCAAACGAAAAAGAATTAATTCTATTGGTCAACAAAACAAACAAAAAATATTTATTTAAAATAAATTTAAGTTTAAAAAAGGTGAAGAATAATCGAACTGTAGATGCATTAGAATTCAGACTGTAAGTGCACGCCAAAAAATGTAAAGTTTTTAACGCGGACGTTATAACAAATTAATGTTGGCAACGCTGCGTTAAAAATGTCTTTCTGCTTTTTGAAAGTAGGCGGCACTCTTTCGACATGAAGTGAACAAGCAAAACAATTTGAGATAAAGCGACGAAAATTTGAGCTGTGAATTTTCAAGCAATTTTTCTGAAAGATTTTGTAATATACAAGGAAAATTACTTGTGATTCTTGACCTTATGGCTTCTCATAGGATGAGTAAGAGTCACACGAATATACGGCTTTTTAAAATTTTCTCCCTCGTTAGGTCAAGCATCTCATACAGAGGACAGAAATCATTTTTCACCGAATTGTCCCAATTTTTCCATACTTTTCACAATTTTACCCAAATTTCGAGAAAATAGGAAAAGTATTGAACTAAAGTGGGAAAATTTATGAAAAATTGGGAAATCATTTACACAAAAATAGTCTTTGTATAGAGATACCGACGGATGGAAGTAAAATCTCAAGTATTTCCCAAATTAGTTGTCAAATTCACCGAGTGAAAATAGTTCGCTTACGGCTCTCCAAGCAACAAAAGGCGAAAAAAAAATATTTGAAAATTCACAGCAAAAATGACGCCGAAAACATTTGACAGAAGAGGAACGAAAAAGCGAGAAAGAAGAAAAGAAAATGTAAAAAAAGCGGAGGAGGAGACGGAAACTTAAAATTACAGAATCAGTCCGATTAACAATATAAATGCAAATTATGGTAACAATTGGTTTCTCTTCATTTGAAATCAAATAGAAAATAATTATTTTGTTGGTAAAAGTTAAAAAATGAACTCAATCTCAGTCTATGGTGTACAGTTTTACAAATTAAATTTACAAATTAATCAAAACGAACGAACGAACAAATATTATTCATAATAAAATCACAGTAACAGAACCTGTGTGCTATATAAAACAAAAAAATATTTTTATTACATTTATGAGAGTGTGGGTGGGATGGGGATGTTAACTATAATTTAAAAAAAAATGTATAGGTTTTTGTATCGGATCTTATCGAGTGATTGTAAAATATCCTGGAACATTCATCTTGTTGTAACAGATAAAAAATGTGCATTTTCAATAAGGCATACTAAACAGATATCTTATTGCATCTTCCCAGCGCATTTTTTTTTAATTTTTAATTTTAATTTATTTTTTTAATTGAATTCTTTTCTCTATTTAAATTTGTACACAGAATATCTGTCACATTTACTTAATAAAAAACACAAAAAACATATTCGTTTACCAGCTCTAAATTTTTGTTTAAAATTATTTTCATTTTTTTGTAAAAAACAGTGTGCAAAACATTGATCTTTTTAGTATAACAATTACATTTTGATGATTTTCTTACTACACAGAGCGTTTGAATGGAGTTTCAATTAAATTTAAATGCACTTTCGAATCAAAGTTCTTATTAATCCGCTCGGAGCCCTGAGCAAAATCTGCTAAAAATTTTGATATTCCACCAGCACCATTCGGAGTCAGGGCAGCTAGGCTACGAAGTGAGTGCTGGAGAATTATTTGGTGTTTTAATTCGTTTAGGTTTTAATTATAATAGTACAAAAAGTTAGTGACTTGGATGTAAGGGAAGCTGGTGAAGTCTCGTCCGATATTAAAAATTACGATTTTGGGAAAGTCGTCTAATTGCACATTCATGGGTGGTACATTTGGTTATACTGCTTATATTTATAGAGGGATTATCTTCTACAAGTCACAAAAAAGAAATTTCAAAAAAAAATCTGTACGAGCACACAGAACGGCTAAAAGATCATATTCGATTTAACAGTGCTTTGTATGCAAATTTTCTCTTTAAACTGTTGTGTGTGCTCACACAGACCATTCTCAAAAATTATTTTTCGTTAATTTTAGAGATGTCACTAAATGTATCTCCGTTGAATGTGCAGGGAGAAGACCTTCCAAAAATTGTAATTTACAAACTTAGGCGAGTTTCCAGCTTCGCTAACACAATGGGACTAATTTTTTGTACCATTACTATTAGAATCACAATCCCAATAAGTTCTCCAGTCCTCACTTGAGCACCCAATGGTGCCCTAACTCCTTTTGCACCCAATGGTGCGCTGACTCCTACTGCACCCAATGGTACGAGTGGAAAATCATAATATTTTTTGTACAATTTGGTTCATGACTCCGAGCTGTTTAATAATAGTCAAAAATATCAAAAGTGCATTCAAATTTTAATAAAACTCAATTCAACCGTTGTGTGTACTTGGTTGGTTTGGGTTTTCTAAAATTTTTCAAATTTTCCAAATTGCTTGACATTATTTTGCTTTGTTAATTAAATTTCGTTGAATTTTTCTCGTTTTGTTTATTCACAATTGATTTAGGAAACCGTTTGACTCCAACAGAAAAAAAACTTTCTCTACATTTTGAACAACATTTTCTTTACTATATTTTGTTTATCAGTATATTTAATTCAGTCTTAAGTGATTTTTCATTTTCTTCCATTAAACTTTTTGTTTTGCATTTAATATAATATTCACAATGACAAAATTATTTATTTTTTAGTTTTAGTTTTATCTTCTTTTCATTATTTCTTCCTCCGTCCGTCATTCGCTATTATACTTTACGTATCTCACTATTTTAAATATAATTTTTCTTTTCTTCAAATTTTTATTTATTTTCTATTTTCTATTTAATATATACCATATCAATCAGTCTTTTCATGCGCAAAAATTAATTAATTCAATAAAAATATAAAATTTTCTTTCAATAAAATGTTTTTTGTTTTTTTTTGTTTCTATCAACTAGAGTAATTTTTTGTAGTTTTTTTTTGTTTATTTTTAAATTTTTTGTGAGAACAACAATATATAATAAATCTTAGTTACATGTCTCTTACAAGTTAAAAGTGATTTTATGCTAAAATTAAAAAAAAACTTTTTCTTTTTAAATTTGCACTAAAATCTAACTCAGTTTGATGGGTTGTTGAAACACAAAAAAAAAAATTGTTTTCATTAAATATGGCTAATGGCTAGTTGAAAATTTTATTTACTTAAATTAATTAATCTAAAAAAATTAAATTAAAATTTAAAAACAATTTTCATTAATTTTAAGTGCTAAATTAAATGGCGGTGGATAAACAATTCCATTCTTCAAAATTCTACTTTGTTTTCACACACATCGTCATCGTCATTTAAATAGAATTTGCTTTTTGTCAATTGTTGTTTTCTTTTCAAACAAACTTTGACCTCTGTGATTTTAATAATTTTTTTTTGTTGTATTGCTAAAACTTTTCACTAAAATTAGTTTATACATTTATAGGCACTCGGTGGTTGGACAATGAACAAAACGAAACTTACAAGCTAAACAAAATTTTACAAATTAATATAACATTAAAAGTTGAGCAATAGAATATTATTGGTTGTTGTTATTGAGTTGACATTTATTGCATAATACATAGGTATCGTATAAAGGGAATTAATTTTATGATTAATTCGAAATTGAAGCAAATTTTAATGAAATGTGGCAAGGGAATGAAACATCTTTCGTCTTTGTAAACCTCAGAATTTCTACGGCAGAAATGAATCTGACAAACAAAATATTGATGGCATTGACTTCATCGGTATTGGGAAATGACTGAGAGTTCTAATCGTTTGCAACCGTACAAAGTCTATTTTCGAGAAAACATTTTTTTGAATTTACTCGAAATTTCAAAATCATTTTTTTAAAAATCTGAGAAAATCGAGAAATTTCAAGAAAATAGTTTCTCGAAAATAGACTCTCTGACAAAGGGTCGGCAGGGTACTTTTAAGAAAATATTTTTTCACACTTTTTTGGGGAAAATTAAGGAAAATTAAAGAAAATTTGGGAAAGCGTATTCACTACAATGGTACCTGAATAGGTGACCTTCTCTACAACGGTCAAGGTCAGTTGAAAAAACACCTGTTTCCAGAACACTTTCTGAATTTATTCAATTTGCAGAAAAAGGTTCAACCCTACAAGTGAGGTACTCCATAAATTAACAAAAACTTAACAGTTAGTCATCTGCTATCAACGACGACCAAAACAAAGCAATGAGATTTGGTTAGTGTTCTCTTAGTTATTGGTAGTTAATGTCGAAAAAGTTGAAGGAAAAGATTTTCTTGCAAATTGTTTTAACAAACGAAGTATCAGATTTCATAACTAAATCTGGTACATTGCAGATCTCCAAAGGTTCATTGAAAGCAATGGAATCACAAGAGTTCTCTGCAAAACTGTGTTACGAAAGGTGGAAGCAGAAAATCATTTTTTTTAGTATTTCAAAAGAAGAAAAAGACCAAGGAAATTAACTAAGACGAAAAATGTTTGACAAATTGTTGTTTGATTCAACGAAATTCCAAAAAAAAAACTTTTAAGAAAATTCAAAAAAAAAATTCATGCGACAACGGTAGGTAAAGTCTATCTTACCTCACCATTGTTCGCTATGAACATTTTTGTTTGTTATTGAAGCAAATCACTGTATGCAGAGCTATACTTGCTCCATTACTCAACTGTGTATACATAGACTCAATATTACAATTAATCAAAAAAAAAAAAATCTGTGAAATATATTAGATTGTAATCAATGAATTTGAATATTTTATATAAAGAAGGACAGTAAAATCACCCTGAATCATTAGGATTAAACAAAAAAAAATCATGGTGTTTGCTGTTCGAATCTATTCACTCACTTTGTTGGTTTATTTCTAAAATAAGAAAATAATTATAGAACGGGCGTGAAGTTCAATTTTATTTTTAATAATTATCAACACGATCTCGATTGGATCCACAAAAATATTTTTTGTTTTTTTTTTAATTGAAAATCGAACGAAAAATGTTCATTCGTTATTGCACTCGTGGGTTAATGTTCTACATTTTTAACGTTTTTTGTTTTCCAAGTTTTTTTTTCACAATTTTTTTTTTGAGCTAACATATTGGGACATATTCTTCAAGAAATTTAAAATTCTTTTCCGTTTTTGAGCTACTCAATTCAACGTGATCCATCACTTTAAAAAATATATTTAAAAAAAAACTTTGTTATCAATCATAACTTGTGTGTAGTACGAGGTATATTTTTACCGATGATATGGTCACATCATCAACGCATTTTAAAATTTTTCTTCTTCATAAAGAATTCAAGGAAACAAAATGATTCAAAAGAACAAAAAAACAATTCATTTTACCTAATTGTGAGGATCGTCATCAGCTATTGTTTCCCGCTTAATCAAATCGACATTATGGTGCGGTGTCACCTTTGTCATCGGCGGCACAATAACACCATACTGTTGCGGTACACTATTTTCTTTCTCCTTTTTCGCTATCGACAAGTCTTCAACCTCATCGTCGTCGGGTGTCGAACGATGTTGATTGTTGTCGCGTAGTTCACGGTCCTCGTGCTGCTCTCGTTGCTCCCGCTGTTCCCTCTGTTCCACATTGATCGGATTGTTTGGATTATTGGGACTGGACACGCGCATGTATTTCATTAACATGCTTGGACTCGGCGATCGTGCTGTACCGTGTGTACCCGGACTCGTCGATATGCCGTTAACAGCTGCGTGTGCAGCCGCTGCGAGAGCCATCGCATGTAAAGCTTCACGACCGGCAATATCACCGCCACGTTCCATGGCCTGTTGTAAAAATGTAGCGTCTAACAGAGCTGCGGCTGGATGGGATGGTGGAATGTGATGGTCACGTTCACACGATTCAATGTCTCTGTCGCCGGAATCATTATGCAGATTCGATTGAGACTGATTGTGACCATGCGAATAGTTCTGGTGGTTGTCATTTACCGAATATGGACTACTCGTGCCACAACCGCTCAGGCCGTATGGAAATGGTGCCGATGGGCTACTGCCGTTGCTGTTACTTCGCTTCATTGTACGATTCATTGGCCGGCCAGTTGTGATGCCCAATTTTTTGACTTTGTCGTAGAGTGTTCGCGATGGCACACCGTATTTGCGAGACGCTTGTAGCGCACTCATTCCATTTTTGACGCATTCTATGGCAGCAAGAATATCACCCCTTGTGTACTGTTTGTAGCGTTTCCATTCGGGCTTTTGTTGTGGGATGTAGGGCGCAATTCGTGATTCATTCTGAGTTTCCATGTTGTCTTCTTCGAAAGATTTGTCTGTGTACGGCGAGTGGGGATGGTCATCGTATTTGTGTTTCTGCTGATCATAAGAAAAATTGGTCAAATGTTAGTCGACCTGATAACAACCACGGGATTGCTTGCTATCACTTACCTTATCTGAATGATCCGTTCCATTTGAATGTGTGCTCTGCCTGCCACTTCTTTCATTGTTACTTGGTGGACCGACCAATGGCACAGACTGTGATGAATCGGCTACGTTCGGTTGAGCTAAAACGTTTCGCAATATCGGCGTATCGTTGGACATGAGCATGCTGGAGATCGACTGAAGTTTTTTCCTTTTCAACGGATTCATATCCGAACCGGATTCGTAAACGGAACTTAGCATTGCGACAGCTGCGTTTTGTAAATGCGGTGGTGGATGGAGGCCGGACGTCAGATGTGACGACATTGACCACGGATGTGAACGATCGTTTTTGATCATTGGAACTGAACTCGGGGAAAATAGATTCGAATATGGCTTATAGTTATATGGCGGTGATGAGCTACTGCTTTGAGCGGTCGCTATATTTGTTGACGTTGATATGATCGGTGATGACTGTAAATCGTTATGTTTATGATTGTTGTGTGGATAGTGTTCTGTGTCGTCCATTTTATCGAATTTATCTTTCAGATCGGTCATGTCGTACAGTCCTTTGACCTCTAACTGTTTAGCGATTGTCATTATCCGAGGTATTTGCGATTGAGTGACATTCACCTCGCCGGTGTACATGTATTCGATGAGCGCACGCATTTCAAATGGCTGCACGCCAGGAACTAAAATGCTGCAGTGATCCATTGGAACGTCCTGCAGGATCGATTGAAAATATGGTGAATTAGCTGCGAGTACCACTCGATGGGCTTTGAACTGTTCGCCACCGTCCACATAGATGGTACAGTCGACGTAACATTCTTTTTGAATTAGCACGTCCAATATTTCGACCAAATTCGATTTGTGGTTGTTCCATCGTAGGCAATATGTTTGTCCTTCAGGTCCACCCATTTTGTGTCGTTTGTTTTTTCGTTGTTGTGTGTCGTTAATAAGCTGGAAAGACAATGAAATGAGGCCATTAGTATTAAAGGTAAGTCGGGTGGGTAATGATCGGGGAGTGTATTTTAGTTGAAAATTGCTTTATTACTTAAGCCTATCTTCGCGAATTTATGAAAATTCAAGAAAATTCTTGAAGTTTCTTAAAGTTCTTGGAAAATCTAGAAATTCTAAAAATTCCAGAAAATTCTTGGAAATTTCTAAAAATTCTTAGAATTTACTGAAAACTAATGGAATTTACTGAAAATTATTGAAATTTTTCTGAATTCCTGAAAATTTGGAAAATTTGTTGAAATTTTGTCCTGCTCAAGTCTCTTGATTAGCTAATAAAATCCTGCAGAGCCCGGACCTCATATACATCGAAAACAAAATGTTAAACTCAATGCACTCCTTCCAAACAAAACGGTTGTGGTTTTCTAAATAAATAATCAACCAGAACGCCGAACAGACAGGAATTTAAGGAAACCGATACATACTCATCGATTAGACGTAACCATTATAATGCTGCCCATATAAGTGGAGACAATTTCGTTCAATAAATTTTTTAAACATTTCTGTATCATACCCCTCCGTATACCTGGACGCAATAATGCAAAAGAATTCATGATGGATGGATATAAATACACGGCGGTCGTGCAACGATAATAGAGACATGAAACGTTTTAATGTCACTCCACGGTTGTTGGTTGAATTTGGATATGATTAAATAATGAAATGGCATGGCTTGTAATGTGTTTGCGAAATATGTTAGAACATTACAACCACAACGATTCAATTTTTAATTTATATCTACATTCAACCATCAGCTCATAACCATGTTTCATAATATAGAGTTCTATAAGCGCGCACACACAGAGACCTGGGATCGGTATAATAATTATTATTCTTGACCAAACAACAATTTTTTTTTAATATTTCACTTTATTTCTCCTCAATTTTTTTTTCGTTTTAAATAAAAAGAATGGGATCATGGGTCACGCATATACAAACACTGCATTAAGCCACGCAACCATGTGCTTATTAAATCGCAAAATATACCAACGGCTGAAGGAAAATTTAAGGTTTTTTTTTTCTTTCACTCTCTTTTACTATTTGCCACCTCAATTATGCAAAGTTTTTGTTTTTCCGATAGTTCAGTCCACTATTGGATGGATTTATGTAGTAGAGTAACCGTCATAATACACTGTTCGCTCTAACACGTTTCGTTTATTTGAAATTCAATTATGGGATCGATGCTAATTTCTGAGTAAAATTTTCAGTGGGGTGATAGTCAGGGACTATTTTTGGAGAAAACATTTTCCATAACTTTCATAACTTTCCTAGATTTTCCAAAATTTTTGTAGGTTTTTCCATATTTTCCTACATTTGACTAGATTTCCTAAATTTCAATAGATTTTCCCACATTTTCCAAATTCTTACCACATTTTCCTTAATTTTAAAAAAGAAAATTTTGGAAAATTTTTGAAAATGTTTTCTGAAAAATAGTCCATGTGGATAGTATTGGGGGTTATTCATTGTGACATCCCACACATTCTAACTTTTCACTCCCCCCAACTTATACTTAGCACTTAGCGTGCAACGTTCGACTTCACCTCTCTCTCCATGCGAAAGCACATCATTTTTGAATGGTCCCTTGTTCAAACAAAAAAGCAAAAAGAAAGAAAATTTAATGAGCGATGCAAAGAAAATTTTGTTTTATGTTTTTCGTGCCCACGACCGACCATATTATATGATTGTGATATCGAAGAGTATGTAAGAATGTAACAGGTGGTTGGCTCTGTATTGCGTAATTTGTTGTGTTGAGTTTAAAGCAATGTCATCGGTAGGAAACATCTTTGCTGTTCTCTTAAAAATTAAATTTTCGAATTGAAACTCATTTTCTGATTGTTAGCAACTCCTACTAGTTCTATGAAATGTCTGGTTCGCTTTTCAATCGCAGTTGTGTAACAAACAGTACAAATTCATCACAACACACTGATAAAAGTGTACTGTAGTGAATTCCAATGAAATGTTTCGTAGTTTAACTAACTTTGCTAAATTCGATAGAGATTCCTGGAATTCCATTTGTAGATTTCTCAGTGTTTGCAGTACACGGAAATATGAAATTGTTTACGGAGGAATAAAGACTCATAAACATTCATGGGATCTAAATGAATTAGCACAAACATATTTTGCTTAAATTACCAAATCAACTAATGACAGTTGGCGACTGTTTAAGCAAGAGAACAAGCGAATGAAGCGTTACTGATAATCATCTGTTATCAACAGCAGCGACTAGAATAAGCGATGATGTACGATCTGGCCTTATAAAGCAAAATTGAGAGTTGAACAAATGAAGTACAAGATTTTATGTTAAACCTGGGCGATACATACTTTAAACAGATGAAGTAACAGATTTGACAATTTTAGAGCGATACGCTTGCTGTTTCTAAAATGTTAGACATAAAAATCAACAAAAAAAATCCAACTGACCGCACACGTGTTGTGTAAACTTATTTATTCTGTGAATGTTGTCCCCTGATGCAATTGGAAAATGCCGATGTTTGGGGAATAGAAGTCTGATTGAAACGTTCCATTACAATGCTGTAAGTATTCCATTTATTTGATCAATATTTTAGTTTGGAAAAATGTCAACTTTTCTCATCGGTTTTTCATTTTTTCATTTTTAATCCATAAAAAATCAGAAAAACCGGAAATGTAAAAACGTGTAATTTTGTTAAACTTTCCGATGATTGCACGTGTGCACACTGGGGACACAAATCGGTAAATATTTTATTGGAATTTCGAATCGACTGTTGTACGAATATATCAACAATTGTACGGAAGACAACAGAAAACAAAACATTTTTTATTGAAATTATTAGCTATACCGACGTCCGTCGTCAGTTACATAGTTCAATTATTTAATGAATGTAATTTAATTAACATTTGATTGCTTCGGCCGGTTGGCTGGCTGCTTGCATATACCATCCATTTATGCAGTATAGCCCTCAAGTAAGTCAACTAACTTTTTACACTCTGTGTCAATATAGAGGAAAATGGGAACAGAAAATGTAATAAATAATTGCATATCGAAATGGGTGGTTTAGAAACGGTAACAGCACCCGTAAATATTTAATAAATTTTCGTACGAAAGAGAGTGAGTGAGAGAGAGAAAGACAGAAGAGTCGAAAAATAAACTTTTTTGCTGTTTGCCAATTGCTGCAAACGGATCGACATTTTCTAAATATTTTTATTATTTATTAACAAATCGATTGGTGGCATGTGTGCTATATATGCACCCACCGAACGTGTGTACATGCACATCGACATCGGGGACATGCAATTTATATGGCATTATATAGGGCCCATCAAGCTCTCCACTTACAACGAAACGGACTGAGTAACATCCATTTTCGTTTTAACAATTTAACAACATTACTGGGATATAAATTAATGAACACTGTTACCTGCACGGTTCTATATATATAAATATATGCACACATGCAGCAGGCATACACACGCCGTAATCGAATGCAATTTACCTACATTTCAAGGCGATCTATTAAACATTAATCTTTGCATTATTGATTAATGGGGATTGAAGGACAATTTGCATTTGAATTTACCGAGCACAGAATTGAGGAGACCTTATGCAAATTTTTCCTTATAAATATATCGAAGAATTGGTTGGAAGAAAAAGGATTGATTTTCTTTGGGCTTTCGAATTGTACGATTTTTTCTGTGTTGTTGTTTGCATATTTTAAGCGAGGGAACATCGATATGGGAACGTGAATTTATCTCACAATATTTATAGAGGACGAGATGGGTGATGCTATTAAAAAAAGGGATATGATACACAATAATATGCAAATATATGGTGGCATCTTTCCATTTGTGAATAGAAATAATAAAAAAATATATTTTCAACGCACAACAATCAATTTTAATGTTATGCTAAGTGTGAGAACAGAAAATTATATTTGCATGACATGCATCGTCTGATAAAATTTAAATTTCGTGTTTGGTTTGGCTGTAATCATTTTTATAAGGTTCGTCTATTCACTCATCGAAATAAATTTTTTCCCATTTTTTTCGTTCCTAGTTTTTTCCACCGGCATTAACAATCTGTCTCTATGATAATAATTTTTCGCTTCGACGATTCTTTTCGCCATATTATAAGGTTTTATAATTTCTCTCTCTCTCTCGCAAAGCAAACTTCCTGTCGATGGCAACCAGAAGGTCGGACGCACAGTGGAACCGAAAAATGAATGCAAACGAAAAGAGCAATTTTTTTTGATTGTGCGAGGGTGCAATAAATAGGCAAACAATGACGAGAAGTTCAGAAGAAGAAAAAAAACGTAAAACCAGTCAAATTGAAAGTCAACTTTGTGTCGGTTACAAAAATAAAAAAAAAAATTTTGTTGCAATAAATGGGGGGTACGGTGAACCAAATCTAACAATGTGTGGTGCAGGTTCTTCAATGAAAAATGTGCGTACAATTCTTTTGTTATACTCGATGTTATATTTCGATCAGAACGGTTTGGGTGTATATTCGGAAAGAAAAGTCGTTTATAATGTTGGTCGGGTGTTGGTGTATATATAGTTTCTAATTCGCCACTTGATCATAGAAATAGAAAGTTTTTTGTGTGCGATTATTTCGGGACTTACTACCTGTATGTACGTGAATCTTTGCTGAATTACGATTTTTCTTTTATTTTCCTATTGTACATAGCATAACGAAAGCAGATTATCGCTGATTTATAATGAAGCACGGCAAAAAATGGCACACACAAAAAAAAGCCACGAGAGAGAATTATGAAGAATTTTTCGCTTTGTACGTATTTTTACCGAATCAATATAATTCATAGAACCGAGTTAATTAGCACGAAACCATTTTTTTCTACTTTAGATGTTTTAACCACCTCACGCCCATCCACCCCCGACACGATATGTTTTTTTTTGTTTTATAATTATTCATAAAAAAATGCAATGTTTTCGTTCGGCGAGCGTTGAAAGTTGTTCGTCGGTCATCAGAAAAGTAAGCAAAAATGTAAATAAAACAAAGAATTTCTCATAAAAATGAATGTGGCATCGGTTAAATACCACTTGGGCTATTGATCTCCGGTGGTGGCTTTGAAAAAAAAATCACGGATTTATGAACATGAACGTGCGGGGGTTGGCTTGAAGATAAAAAGAAATTAAATTTCTTTTTCATGCAAACAATTCAAGATTCCGAACATGCAGTGGATATTGTAGGGAACCAATCAGAAAAAAACTGTGGCAAACAGTGGACGTATGCTAAACTCATCATCAGCAATTCGTAACTCGTTGCTTCGGATTGCGAGACCATTTTTGTTTTGATCTTTTCTGTAAAAGTGAGAAACTACTTATCTCGTTAGACCAAATATTATAACGTCCTATCGTCCTAACGTCGAATCACGTTCAAACACATCACGTTCAAAAACTGCATCTGTTATCCACAACGGCGAAGAAAATGAACAATTAGTTCTGATGTAGTGTCCTCTTAACTATTGCAAAATGTATGTTCAAACAAATGAAGTACCAGATTTTTGTTATCAAAATTTAAGAAAATATTTAAATAAATGAAGTAACAGATTCGACACGCCTGCCGTTTGTGCTTACGTGTTGATTCTTCAATAATGTTCTTATCTCGTCTCAATTTAGTTTGATTGAAACGAAAATTACTGAGAAAATTTAGTAAAACTTGAGAAAAGAAGAGAAATGTTTTCACAAAAATAGTCCCCGCAAAGACAGAGAGAAAGCAAGTGAAAAAAGATAAAATTGAAAGTCACTAACGATCCTGGTCTTATATACGATCTAAAAATGTTAAAATTTTAACTCTAATTACAACAATGATTACAGGCTTCTCATCTCTTATGATAAGAGTCTTATCTAAGTTAAACTCAAGGGGCGCTAGAGTCTAGACAGACAGTTGAAATTTACGTTCGTTTTCTTTAACGATTTAATGAGTATGAGCTAGTACTTCGAATTAGTATCGATCGGTCCATTGAATAATATGCGCTCTAGGTTACACAACACACTAGATCCGAAGAGTATCATGTGCTAATCTCTGTGCTTCGTATCATTGAAAGAAAGCAGTTCAAATGAACAACACGACAGACCTACCACAACAAATTCATAGGTTCATCGTGGCAGTTAAATCAAACGGTTAAAATTCAATTCTCATTTACCGGAATCAAATTTCAGCCGGCTACATTGACGAGAATTGTATAATTGAACGAAATTATAACGCGGAAATTCTGTTGCACATTGATCATGTGAAAATCAATACATTGTTACTAAGGGAGTGGTTTCATTTTGACTGGTGACTCTAGAAAAAAGTAATAATTTTACCCTCCAAAAAAAACGTTACATGCCAAATTTACGTTTGTGGTGCAAGGGTAGATTCATAAAAAAAACAAATGAAAACCCAGAATAAAAATGCGACTCACTTTTTCAAACACGGTAGTTTGGCATGGGGTACGATTTTTATAAAAATATATAAAAGGAGGGTCGTGTCTCGTTGCGAAAAGTTCGGGTGCTCATTTTATATCTATTTTGAAATGCCGGCAAATTGGAATAGGAAAAAAAGTGTTCTACGATCGAAATGATTCAATCGAATTTTAGCATATCGACTGGAAAGGATGTGTCTTCTACATACATTTTCATACCGAAAAAAAAAGTTTCCCCTAAAAGTTAAAATGCAATTCAAAAATGGCGGCAGAACAACAACTGCTCATTAGTGCGTCTCTAGTTCAGAGTTATGTTGCTTCTGAAATCCATTAAGAAAATTTTTGAGTTTGAATGTTGTACGAACGTTTTTTTGGCATATGGGATGTAAGATGAAAGATGGGTAAGGGAAGGGTGCACATTTAAATAGAAAAATTTTTGGGAATTATTGCCAACTCCATCAGAGACAGTAGATCCCAAATATCAATTAAAATGTAAATTTTATACAGAAATGACCCGGTCAATTGCTTTAAATCTAGTTAATTGAATGACGGCTTTTCATTGGAGCAAGGCTTTGTGAAGAAAAATGTGTACGCATCTTCCTGCACGTAGCTTTGTAAACCCACACATATGACCACTGAGTGTTAGCTGATTCATAATACACATTTTTTATCATTCTCGACTTGTTTACCAAAATAAATGGACGGCGCTTCAATTTCGACTATAAGTTATACTTCCACGACGTGATGTAAGCATTGCGTTCTTAGAAAAATCGATCAATTGTTTATTTGTTACAACAATAATTTGCTTAATCGTTTACAAGACAACGCCAGCGATTAGAGAAAAAATAATAATCTCGGAACGTTGCTTGCTAAAAACTGGTAGATTAGTTTTTATCGAGCTGGTTCTACAATTTGGCAATAATGGTATTACAGTGTCGAAAAACTGCCGAATCGGAAAATCAACTCCAATAAATAAACGTTTGCCGATTAGAGTGATTCGTAGAAATGGAAGCTTTGGAATGTCGTATTATGTTCGCATTGGGCAATAGAAATATTTGAGGCTAGACTGGATGCTTGCAATTTTTAAAATATGTAAGAGAGATAGAAAGAGATTCTGTTATATTTCACAGACGATGAATCTATTACTTCTATTGATACAACAGATTAAGGCAAAATCTACTACTTTATCCAATTTAACATAAAATATGCTACATAAGACCGGTTAAAAGCCAGAACGTATTGTTTATTAAGATTCATCTCGTCGCTGTCTATAACAGATGAATAGTGAATTTTACAATATTTCGCGCATTTGGCGATCGTCCTGTTTCAGTTTTCTTTTGTTTTTCGATTTTGTCGGTGGTTTCTGTTAATTTCTCTTGCTTGTTCATTTTCTAATTTAGTTTCTGATTTTGATTGGTTGTGTTATCTCTCTCAAAAAAGGGTTCTTGTGCTGAATTTTTGATGCAGTTTATGATAGTCCCACAAGTGCCAAGTAAAAGTTAATTAAGCAACGAGTTGTAAATCACTGGGGTAATTGGTTGTTTGAAGATCGAATACACTTCGAAAATAGTTAATTAGTGGTAAAGATTTTGGGCGGTAAGGAATTTTTGCCAAAAAATCCATTGTTGTGAGGAACTATGATTTTACTCGGATTCCATCTTACTGAAACCAATTTGTGTAGAAGAAAGGCAAAATTGCCGATAATTAACTTGCAGAAATCTTAGTTCGGCGACATAATCTGATAGGAAAGGTAACGAAATTCAGAAACGCCAAACGTATTGCGATAAAGGAATCGTATAATGCTTGATCTGCTTAATCGAAAATCTTGTACTTCATTAGATTTAACAAAAAAATTTGCAATATAAAGACAACATTAACCGGAACCCTTCGCTAATTTTTGCCGTCGTTGTGAATATCAGATGACCAGTCGCTTCTAATCAAGAACCCATTTCAATAATTGCGGATTCCGCAAATGATTTGCAAAATAACGAACAAACACAATATGATTGGAAGTCCCTACATCGACAAATGTAGTACCTTTCGTAATGTTAATTCCGATGTATATTCGGAAAAGAATCTAAGAACTCGATTATGTTTATTAACAACATATGGAATTGCGTATGTCACACGTTGATATGTTCCGAATTCGCGAATATTTTCAACAAAATTCTGACGAATTGTCTTACAATTAAATGTTGCTTTGCTGAATAATGTCGTCGAGTGAATGGCAAAATATCGAAACCGAAAATTGATTAGATTGCGGAACCCCACAATAATTCCGGTGAAATACCAAACAATGCATAAATAAGAAATATTTTTTGTTGGTTCCATCTTATCAATGGAAACACTCGAGAGACGAAAAAACAAACATTGTCTCCACACATTACCGGTAATAATGTTATCAATTGCCATTGCAAAACATAAATTGAATGAGACTGGACTTTGATACCAGAAGAAAAAAAATTCCGAAAATATTTTATTTTGCAAAAGAAGGGGGAGACGGGAAAGATAGAAATGATCTCAACTAAAATATTTTCTAAAAAAAATTTGTTGCTCGAACTTACTTGTAAATATCATCAAAATAGTAATTAAAAGCCGCAGAAGTTTTCACGTTGCCAATGGTTGAGCAAAAAATCCAATATGATTCATAACACACGATTCATTGATTTGATTTGAACAGTTCAAGTTTTTTTCATCCAAAAAAAAATTTTACAACTCAATTTAATGGACAAATGTCTTTGATAGTATGTATATGCACCACTTAAAAGTCTGTTCTTGTTCGAATAAAAATATCACTGTCGGTATTTCCGGTTGTTTTGGTTGTTTGTTAGAAAACCAACGTAAGAATTGAAACGAAGAATTTTGAGGGGCGAAAAAAAATAATTTTGAATTTTGCACTGACCGCACACACAGCTAAGCCGAAATATAAATAATCCAAAAATAATAAAATTAAAAAAAAAACTCAAAACGAAATTAAAATCAAAATAAATTGAAAAAATTTCTTTCTTATTTTGTTTGATCTTTCGTTTTATAATAGTGTTCTGTGTTGAGGCTGTGTGGCGTATTATTGTCCCGAAATTACACTTTCCGATTCAATTGATTAATGTTGCGAAAAAATCTGCTTTTCCGTTGATTTTTCCAATTTTTCTTTTAAACTCACAATTTGTCTCTTGTTTTGATTTTCTTCTCTTAAAAAATTAATTTAAATTTTCGTTGTTTTTTTTGTTGTTCTCTCTTTTCAATGGGCAAAAAAATAAATGTTCAACTCATCATAAGCTCTCTGTTCTAAGTCACATAAAACAATATTTTCTTGTTATCCTCCTATAACCCAAAAATACATCAGACCAAAACTATCTATCTATATTAACACATTGCAGTTTTTCACGTTTTTCTGTCCACACTCAACAAAACTTCTTTCTAAACTGTCTGCCTGTTTTCAAATTTCCACAACAGTCAGTAACACCACAAAAATAATAGAAAAAAAAAACATTTCATATAAAACTGTACACAGAAAACGACGCAATCACCAACTATATACGCTATCTATACAATATTGTGTGTATATAGAACGTTCATACCGAAAGCGCTTAATACACACAGAGAATATATCCACACGATGACTTAATATTTGCGTAAGTGAGACAGAGTGAAAACATGTGAAGTTAAGATGCGTATTTTTCATGTTTGTGCGTTTTTATTATTACGTGTCTGCTATATACGGATGGAGAGGAACACACGCACAATTTCTCATTTATCAATGTATTTACAAGTGGATTGACTTTTCAAATTCACTCTTCTCCATGTAATCGCAAGTCGCGAAGTGTATAAAATATACAGAGCACAAGGTTCACAGTCGAAGCACATTTTTCTTCTCTTGTGCGTACGATTTTATGCATATGTGAAGGTGATGTGTGTGATTTTCATCAAATTAAATTTTCCCCTTTTTTTCTGCTGGTGGACTATATTGAATGGGGAAATGATGAGTGGCTCGTATATTTTTTATGGTGAGTGGTGGGAGTGCAATATAATCGCAATCTGTTTTTATGAATACAATAATGAAGAAAAAAACCAAACAATTTATCGGATGGTGGGGGGATATTTTTGAAGTGAATTATGAAAGGTGGAGGGGATTCGATTTCAGTTTTTTTTAATTTTTTTTTTTTCGTTCATGTATTTTTATAGCGAATTGTTATCGTTTTCTCGTTCTAACATTTTGCTACGGGAAAAAAAATAAGTTAGTGATATGTGTTGCGTGATATTGAGTATGATCAGATCAGCTCACATCGTATATATACCATAATCAAATACATAGAGAACTAGGTGCATAACCTATACCTACAATGAATACAAGATTTTTGAATGCCAGACAAAAATTCATTGTGCGTGATGTTGATGAGCAATGTTTGTTATGAATAAATTTCTAAACAAAAAAAAAAAGAAGAATTCAACGACGATTATAACATGCACTGCATAATGCAATTCCATTTTTACATTTTTGAATATATTTTGTTGTCGGGTCAGACCGATTTTTTGTTTACTTGCACCAAGTTAGTTTACACGGTTTGATGATATCGCCAAAAATCACAAAATTGAACATTTTTGATATATTTTTACATGTACATAGAATAAGTTACATAAAATCTATTTTGATGCGTCTGTCAGACTATCCGTTTTCTGGTCAACGTTTTCGGATTTTCACATTGTACCTTAGACAAAGATTGTAATAATTCGTCTAAGCATTGTACGACGTAACGATTCAAACAGAACATGTTCTGTGTAGGCTTACCGTTTTAGAAACGGCAAAACACACACCACCATACAATCATCAAATCTATTACTTCTTTTGTTTATATCAGCATCGATCAGTGTTTGTTGTAAAATCTTGTACCTCATGCGTTTTAACAATCGTTCTGCTATAAAGTAAAACTACAGCCGTAGGTAATCGTTAATTTTAGTGTCGTTGTCGATAGCAGATGGACAACTGATCCGTAAAAAAATTTGATGGAGTGGGGTCCGGAGCTAATGTTTTTTTGTTAGAAAGAAATATTAGGATGTCAGGATAGTGGCTCAAAACCGAAAGATTGTATTTTCGTTGAGCAGCAAGAGAACTTAATAAAAAATTAGTTTCTTCTAGAAAAATGTATTTTTGCGGAAAACACAGGAGTAAAAAATGGTCAAAGTCAAACTTTTAGAGATTCTTACGAAACTTTCTCCACTTTTCAGGTGATCTGCATATGAAACCTTAAATTATAAAGTTCTAAAAAAGAAAAATGGAAAATTGGCGGACTTGTGGTGTTTCTCTGCAGTTTCCAAAAATATTTTGTTTTCTTCGTTTATGTACAGAATTTAAAGATTCGGGTTTTCCAGTTAAAATGTTCGCTTGATAAGTTAAGAAAAATACTCAAAGCAGAGAATTTTCTTCACAAACCCAAAAATTTTGACATATATAGTCATTTTTTGGACCAATCCTGTACTTTACACACACTTTTCGAATTTGACAATGTTCGGAATTCAAAATCCTACATTTTTCCCGAAGAAATGATTTTTCATCTTTTCGGGCTCTCTTGATATTCAACGAAAAGTGTGAAAAAACAAGATCTTTTTAGCTTTGAGGCGCCATGATCATTTACTCAGTCTGTTACCCTAAGTTTTCATCGGGCTACTAAACTCCAACAAAAGAACTCTTTAACATCCTTCTGGCATCACTTTGGACACATGTCCTTCAGTGACCACTGTGACATGCCACTAATTTTGAATTACTTAGGCCCAGGGGCATTTGGGCAAGAAATATCCTACACTTCACAAAAGACATTATGGATCAGTTTAAATCAGGGCCAACCACATAAAATGTAAAATTTATTGTCTAGATCCTGTAATAAGTCTGTACAACCAGTCCGATTTTTCTATATGTTGTATAAACAAGACATGTCCCTTTAGGGAGTTATAAGAAAAATTAAATTTCATTAATTTAGTCCCGTTTTAAATAGGCTAACAATGTCAATGGAAGTTATTTTGGTAAATTAAAACAAATAACTTGGTGGACTGTTCGAAAGAGATCTAAATCAATTAAATTTCATTTTTCTTATAATTCGCTAAAGTGACACGTTCAGTTTATTTATTTAAGTATTCAAATACAACATAGAAGTGAATAAAGTATAGTATGTCTAGTCTGAGAAAGACACATGATTCGAGCCGAGCCTCACACCAAAGACCAATCTTCACAAATCTTTACAAGAATTTACACATTTCAAATGCATTTCGTGCTAGTGAATTTTACAAAGATTTGTTATCGATACATGTTCTGCAATACGTGCATAAAGTCCTTTACAGAATGACCATTTTTGGCGCCAAACAAATCATTCTACAAATCTTTGTATCGATTTCAGGTGAATGTGCAAAAATGTGAGAGACAGAAAAAGAATAAAAAATCGTCGCAGGATATTTGCCTTTAACATTCAATCGGTTTCGCTTCACTTTTCAAAATAAATTCCATTCCATTGCCTAAAGTTCTAATAACAACAACAACAACAAAGAAATCCTTCACAAAACAAGGTGCCTACATTAAAAATCCATTCACAAAATGTGTTAATAATCTGGAATTATTACATATAATCACATTAACTCACCAATATCCCGCCCCTGCATTTCATATCATGTCTATATGGAATCGAGGTGCTCGGAAATGTGCACAGCTCTCTCTCAGCGAACAAAGACTACCTGCTCTCAAACCTTATTGAATCTCCTTATTGAAAACCAGGATCAGAACGAAAACAATGAACACGAAAAAAATTGCAAAAACTGTTTTTTTTCTACCCTCATCCCATTGTTCGATTTTATTGCATTTGAGGTAAATGCCATTTGACAATGGGGAATGTATAAGTTCGAATTGGGTATTGTGTTCAGTGCAACAAAAATATTGCACAAAGTTTTTTTATTTTCATTTTATTTGTGTGTTAAACGAAAATCTCATTCTTATTACGGTATTTATGAATTGGCCCATAGAAAAAAAAGGATTGCACATACACAGTTAGGCTGGAAAAAAAGGGTAAAGGGATATTCAATTTCTATTTATATTACATCATACCGAAAGGGTTTCTTTTCCTTAGTTTTTATTGCAAAGTTTATGAAAATTTATTTATTTCGTACGAATCGTAAGGATATTGCGCATATTTAGCTCGAACCCTTTTTTTTGCTGCCTCTCTCTCTGACTGTATGTATTATACAACAATTTTGCGTAAATCCTTTGAAGTATTTCCATGCAATAAAATTGTCGTTTATGTTCGAAGATTTTACACATTTTTTCGTCCGTTTTTGGTTGGTTTTTTGCCTATAAAATGAATATATTGCAACCCTTTTGGCAAATTTTTTCCTAATATTTCGCTTCATTTTTTTGAAAAAAAGAGAAGAGTTTAAAGGAATAAGCCGCCTCGTTAACTTCCGCAAGAAAAAACCAACACGATGTTAAATGTTAAAATATGCGCAACCAAATAGACTTATCTATTAGGATAAATACTTCTACGGTTTGTTGTATAATTCATGTAGACAAAGGGGAAAATAACTTAGATAAAATTGTGGCCCATTATTTTACCACTTTGTCCATGTCAATATTTACTGGAAGCCAACCGATAAAAATATAATAATTTTAGTTGGTGCGATTTTTCCAAAACTGTCCCACTTTTACCCTCGCTTTTACCCAATATTTTCCAATTTAAAAAAAATCGGGAAAATTTTGGGGAAAACAAGGAAATTGACCTGTTATAGACGGCGAGCCACTAGTACAATGATCAATCTGTGACTTCTAATCATCAAATGTTTTCAACAGATTTTTGCAAAATCTTCTACTTCACTTGTTCAAACATAAGTTTTGCTATATTAGAATGCATTAGTCAAAGCTAATCATTTACTGTTGTCGTCGTTGTAGATAACAGATGAATAGCCGTTCGTAACAGGTTAAGAGAAAAATTGAGAGAGATAGCCCCGAAGAAGAAGGACATTGTCAAAACTGCAAGATTACCGCGATTTGGCCATTAAGTCTGTTGCTTCTTTCGTTTAAAGTATCTAGTGTTTGATACAAAATCTTTTACTTCATTCGTTGCAATTAGGCCCGGAATGGACATACTGTTAACTCGGAAGATTCCCAAAGGACGTTTTGAACTTTGTATGAACATTTTTAACTTTTAAGCTTTTACAAATGAGTTGCATGTTGCCCCCAAAGGGCTTTTTCGAGCCAGTCCAGTTATAGTTGTAACAGATGAACTTCTATATAAAGGAACAGTAGCCAGAGCTCACCACTTATTTTTTGTCGTGATTGTCGATATCACATAGCTATATCCTCCCAAAGAACTTCGTTTCCACTAAACGTTTCCTCACACATCAGATCAGGGTCGTATGAGTCAATTCATAATTCGCAGTCTGATACGAAAATGCTGAACATAATTTTGTAAACATTGCATTTAAGAGTCATGAGTGTATCTGTAGAGTATTTACCTAACTTTGTTTCACCCATGACTTATGGCAGCATGAGGCTATGAAATAGGGTTCACTACGGGCCTATTGTAAGTTAAGATATTATAAATGTATGTATACGCTTTCATCCTATAGTGCATATGAGTCCCTCATAAGCAACGGTTCGAAACTATCTTATTCTGTTACAGTAGGTAGATAGATTCGAGTGACAGTGGCCTTCAACCGTTTAGAAGCGAAACCACATATAAAACATCATATCCAACCCCCCAAGTCTCACTTCTTCTAATACTGGAATCACTCAGTTTTCATTAGAAAGTCGTTTAGGCGATTTCCATCTAAAGATGGCAGACCAACATCACGGAGTTCATAATACCCAAATTTAGCTGTTACGCTACCGGCAAATTGGTGATAATGCCAAAGTGTTAGTACAACAGATGAACAACGAAAACCAAAAATTTTATTAAACGTTCAGTCGTGTCACACAGGTCATATTTTCAACTGAAATTAAATTATTGAAGTGCCATGATTTACTCGAGATGATGAGGCAGTATGACAAGTTTAGCATTTTTATCGACATGAACCAATTTAGCGCTCTGTGGATGAACTGAATCAAAAACTATTAGTTTAATTGCAACAACGGGTGGAGAGGACTGTAATAGCATAGCGTAATAATTATTGTTAAAAGAAGATGATAGAAAACTGATTTGTTTGTCCCATAAAAAAAATCCTGTGAAAAATCGTTGCACTTAGTTGTATTTCATTTAACTCCCCACCCCATGGTGCGATGCATTGTAAATGTTCTTCGAAGCAACAGCATGATAATCATTCATGGCAGAAATTCTTTTTTTTACGATCCATTGATTATAGCGAGCAGGTTGGTTAGGACGATTTCTTGGATTGAAGAGGCAGCTCTTTAAAAAATACGTTTCCGTTTGACCACACTATGCCACCCCATTGTAACCGGCTAACGAAATTCGTTTGCTTAAACGTTTTCCTAACTTAATTTCCTTGCTAACCAACATTATTTTTAACCACCCAACATATTCATGAATATCTGATCCCCATTGAACTAATGTCCTGTGTATTTATACTATACACGGTTAAAAGCCTGTGCAATAAAAGAACACATTGTCATATCTGTGAACTAAAGGGTAAATTTAATAAATTTATGGAAATTTGTTTTGATATCTCCTTCGGAATTGGAAACTTATCACGTAGAACTATAAAAACGGCCACATTATAATAGCCCCCCTCTCTCCAGCGATATTTATTTTTATCAGAATTTATTGCTTAATGAAATTGGATAACCAAAACCGCATAAATATTTAAGCTAAAAGAACAATCGTATACCGGCCATTCGGGCCAAAATTCACTATTGGTTTTTGTTTAAAAATAAATTTCTTTTCTTTTTTGGTGAAAACAAATATGTTATGCGGATATCCAATGCGATAAATCATGTAAATCGACAAAGTGGCTAAAGTCGGTCCCAATATTTACGCACATATCAGCAGAAAATTTATATGCATTATAACTAGGTGGAATGTGCGCCTGGTGTAGTAGATATTATATGTTTTGATGGGGACATGATAATTGTATCGTGCTCGCAGGTTAGTTAGCCAGCGTGACGCCAGTCCAGTGCAACAAAAATAAAATAAAGAGTTCATTGAGGAGACCAAACTTTTCAAACGGAATAGGATGGAAGTGACAAAGAATGTTGATATTTCAGAGATTTTTTGTAGGAAGAAATTTCCTGAGGACAAATGGGGATGAATGACGTCAAAAGGTAAAAATTTGAGTTTTACCGTTCTTTTTAGGTTAACTTCTGGACTTTTTAAGATTATTGAAGTAACAGGTTGGATCCTACAATTCCATCACTCCCCATGGTCCTGGGATCTTTGCAATTCTACAAATTCAAGATTTTGTGGGATTTTTCATGTATTTCTTTTGGGTTGCTTCTGGACTGTTGGGGTAACAGAATCCCTTCTCTTCTCATGGTCCACCATCTTTCCAGTTCTAGAACTTCAGAATTTTGTGGGATTTTTCATGTTTTTCGTGCTCCCTTTGAGACTTTTGGGATTATTGAGGTGGTACCAGGTTAGTTAACACACTTCGTTTTTTTTTTTTTTAACTGATAGGTTTTTTTTATTCAATAAACCAGAATACATTGTATTTGACAAGGAAAGGTGGTCAGGCTTAGCCGTCATTCCGACCTGTAAAACCTTGTATCTTTTTAAAGTACAGATAACAAATTACAAATAAAAAATTTCTTCCAAAGGCTTTTCTGCGGAGATGGTTCCCATTATGCAACTGGCGTTGTATCGTTGTATGGCCATAGAAATTTTTTGTATCAGATATGATTTTGATTTTTTATCTCCGCTAATCTCTTGTAATTTTGATCCACACACTTCGTTCACTTCAAATGATCTACCATATTTTCAGTTCTAGATCTTTAGGATTTTGTGGGATTTTTCATGTTTTTTGGGTTCCCTTCTGGACTTTTGGAATTATTGAGATGGTACTATGAAGCTTCTTCAAAAACAAATTTATTTCAGATTCTGCCTTCCAATACATCGAGGAATCATTTTTGTTAGTAAACTTTCGAGATTTGGAAGTTAGAAAGTCCACAGAGCCATACTGTAAGAAAACCTTTTTTCATTAACAGTCAACCCCAAAACTTACAGAAGAACTGCTATCAGTAAAAAAAACTTTAAAACCTTAAAAGACAAGTGACGCAAGTCCTTGTGTCTGAACTTACAAAACGTCCTACCATATAACCTTTTCATAATAAATAGATTCATCCCTAATAATATCAGACATTTTGTAAGTTAAGCCTAAGGACTTGCGTCACCTTCACCCTTTAAGGTTGTTTTTTTTTTGCTTGTTAGAAATATCTCCACACCGCTCTCTCTCTGTGTTACGCGTATAACTACACATTGTTTATATCGAATTAATTAGTCTCCACATTCCTCACAATAAATAATAAAATGTGTCTCTCACTCTCTAACAAAAATTGCCTCGCTAAGTGCATGAATAATCAAAATATGCAATAGAATATGTACATAATAAATTTGAATTAGAGCTCACTTATTGATTTATATATTACAACGAGTTGTGTGTATTTTATACGACCGTCACGGTAAAAACAAAGAGTGATATTGTTGTTACCAGTGTTGCAAGTAAAACAGACCATAATTCCTGTTCCTAACACCCCGGCCTCGTCGATGCAAATATTATGAATACATGGCTGTTCGTTATAGGAAATTTATATGATTTGCAACCGATTCGAAGGTTCATTACAGTCGTTTATTGCTATAGTAATGAAAGTTTGATTGATTTGAGTCCGAGAGCCACTAAATTATTCATTAATTGCTTGATGGATTTTTTATATTCCTCATTCGAAGGAATTCAGAATTATTATCGATGGTGTGTAACGAGACTGAGTGGGTTGATTAGCATTTTGGCAGGGTATAGAGGAATTTCAGTTGTGTTGGTTTTAAATATATTTGAATAATTAAATGCAGAAAAGGGACGTGTTCAATTGGTGAATCGTAAGAAAAATGAAATTTCATTGATTTAGCTTCACAGGCTGAGGGGATGTGGATGATAAAATCAATGAAATTTCATTTTTCCTATAATTCGCTAATTTGAGATGTCCCTTTTCTGTTTCAAAGAAGTAGTAGATTTGATGACAACAACGTCCAGCCTTTGTAAAAGGTTTGGAATTTTGACATTAAATCGAGCCATCGAGGGGCAAATAAACATAGAAAATTCTGTTGCACTCAAAATTCCTTAAATTCCTTAAAAATCCTTAAAATTTTAAGAAAAGGCCTGAAGTTTAAATCTAAGGAAAACGCGTGTAAAAATGATTCCGATTCCTTTAAAGTTGACAAATATTCTTTAGAATCCTTTTGCACTCGAAATTCACTATTTTCCAAGGTTCTGAAAGAACAGGTTAAGACACTTTCGAGTTGATCACTAAGGCGGTGGAATCAAAATTATCCTGTAGCGCCAACTAGGTTTGGAAATGTTTGACGATTTCAACTTTAAAAAAAATTATTGTTATCAAGTTTACTTTTCAAACAATATTCATGTCTAAATTGTCAAGATTTGTGTTACACCCGCCTTCGTTAGTGTTTTAACCTGTTCTTTGAGAACCTTGCAATTATCTGCCAATAATCTGGGTTTCAGGGGGTTTTAAAATATGGTTTTTTCATGTTGCATATATTGAAGTATCAGATACTGTCCAAGGTTTTTAATTTGTGCAAGGTGAAGTCCTTTTTACAAGCAATCTACGTAACCTTCCTATAAAAAACTTGAATTTGACAACAACGGATGGCAACGTGTAAAAAACAAAAATCAAAACCCACTGAAAACCGGTGGCGATCCACTTTGCAAGTATTGGCCATGAACAAATTCCTTAATCTATAGCGAGTCATGATTCTCGCGATAATATCCTCGACGTTTGATTAGATTACAATGCAGAACGATCTTGATTATAAACGTTGAATAAAATGCAAAGATTTCAAACACTAAGTCTCATGAATGGCTGAAAGGAACGTGGTCGAAATAATTATTTATGAATTGTTGTTAACAGTAAGGAACCTTTCTACGATACTTCTACGAAAATGACAATCAGAAGAGAAATAAAACGTAAGCGAGCCATCTACTCATCCCGTAATTTTACCACTTGAAAACAAATCTGGAAAAGCGACAGAAACTGAGAACATTTTATAAAAGAGATACATTTCCAGTTCACGTGTCCGATACAGTCAAGAGTTGAGGGCCATTTACCATACAACGATGCCACACACCATCAATTTTACCAGTATCGTGTCAATGGAATGGGGGGACAGGTTTTTAATACACTGAATTACACGACGATGTGTTGAATGGGGTGAGTGGGTGGTGTATGTGTTGTGTTTTTTTCTGTTATATTATACCTTTCCAATATTACGGTGCTGGTGAATGTTTTGCCACATTTTTGTTGTCAAAAAGTAATTCTTCTTTCCACATATAATTTACTTTTCGTAAAAATGTAATGGCACACACACACAATTTTCGTTAATTTTCCATCACGCAATATTAGAATTTGGAATTGGTTTATTTTGTCCATCGGTTCGTTTTGAATTAAATATTTGAAAGAATTTTTTTTTTTGGACATACGAGTATAAATTGGAGTGTATGCTTAGATTTATCTATCGTACACTGTTAAGATATATTTTACGGGAATTAAATAAATAATTTCACTGGAAATTTATCAACAATTTTATTTTCGGTATGTTTGATAGCACGCGATTAGAGATTGAACGGATTGTTTAGGTATACTCTAATCAGTAAGATATGCAACTGTTTTTATTTCGAGCATATCGATATACTGTAAATGGGAAAAACAAACTTTATTACGTTGATCGAGTAGAAACTTTCAGTTATCACAATTTCAAATCACTAATGCCAATGTGAATGACTTACAATCGGTCATAAGGTTTCAGCCCTTACATTTTGATTTTTCAATGGGTTAAATTAGTGCAATCTATTACTTCATCATCGTTAGTAATTTTCAATCATAGAGTATTACGAATCATAGAGTCACAGTTACGAATCCTGTGATTAAATGGTATTGGACGATTATAACTGTTTTCCAGTTATCCGATCGAAATCCTGCAGTTAGGGATCATTCATCGAGTATATGACGCGTCTCCATCTCCATCTATTACATTTTTATTCTTATCTTGCATCTCTTTCACACTTGACATACTTTATGAACGATCCCTTGAGCATAGACGAACTATGTATGCCACAGAAGATCCGAGTTGTATTGAACATAGGTTATGGAAAAAAAATCATTTTCGGTATGATACAGTCGATCAGTAGGCCGTCACCTTTCAAATGCAAATATTTTCGATTTTTCCAAAGGCCTTCAAAAATGGGCTCAAACGCACTCATTTCAATAATATTTTGACATAAATTATGAATACGTTTAAGATGAACCTTTCCTATCGGCTATACATGTTCTGTACTTTCTTTGGTAAAAAGGACTTTCGTTTGTACCTTCACTTTTATAAATGAACAGTTAAATCTACAAACTGGACGTGCCACTCTAGTAAATTATAAGAAAAATAGGCTGGCGATAGTTTTTTTATAGGTTAAGATAAGAACACCGTAAATCAATTAAAAATTTCCAACTGTATCTAGATTGGGAGAATCTAGATGTTTTTGATATTACTTCTATCCTACAGTTATAGCATCTGCAATAGATTAAGTCTAGAACGGGTCTTCAGGGAATATAATGTAGCAACTCGTAAAAATAGAATATCAAAACCCATCCTGACCGGTGGCGACTCCGCTACTCGCTTGACGAACGAATAATACGAAAACAATCTCCTTACTCTATTATAGACATTAAAATTTTCAGCATCATGCCAGAGAAACGACAAAATCGGAAGGAACTGAAAACGAGTTGAGAGATTCGGATTTCATAAGGGTGTTATCATTTGTTATCGACAGCTACAGCAAAAACAAGCAATTCCTCTAACAACAGTCGTCTATTTATAGCACAAAATTTATGTTAAAACAAAATGAAGTAAAAGATTTCGTAAACAAATTTTTGGAATCACTTAGAATAAAAGAAGTAACAGATTCGGTTGCTGCTAACGAAAAGTAAATGGAGGTAAAACTAAAGCTCCCAATGAAATATCAAAATTCGGTTAAACTCCATTTTTAGAGTGTACGCACCATCCATTCAATAACTAAAAATACTTTTGATTGCCCTCCTAAAATCCCATATGGCAATGTTCATTTCATACATTATTCGTGTGGTATGACACAGAAAGCAATATTGCCACGCATTTTATTCAATTTCGCCGATCGATTTCACATTAAAAGGGCTTCCAAAAAGGAATATGATGAAGTGAAACAGAGAGTCAGTAGAAAAAACCTCGCATATCCCATTTTCGTTATTGTTTGACCTTATGATTATTTGATATGTCCGGTTGATAGAATAAAGGTAAAGGTAAAAGTTTGTTTTTCTGTTTATTTACCCATGTACGCATAATTAGTAAAAAATAAAAAAAAACCGCGGGGTTGGGAAAAGCCATATATCGAGAAATTTCGTCGTTTTTGTTGTTGTTGTTGTTGTGTACAAGCTTATGCATTATTCAAATTAATATTACGTGGGACTATTCGATACGTAACTGTTAATACTTTGGAAATACATTTTCAATTTCCATTACAATCATGGAATTATACCTTCCAGAGATGTCAATCCAAAATTGTTCCCATTTTAATACGCATACGCTTTGCATAATGATTGAATTGCACATTAATCGTTGAAAGTTAAAATTCTATCGCTGTTTAGACGTTTAGAGGAATAACCAGTCCTTTTCTGTTTAATTGAAATAATTACGTATCTGCTGTGTTTTGGGGGAAATTAATTACAAAGGACAACTCTTTCCTGTTACGTTTCCGTCACGAATGCTACGAGTTAACCCATAAATTTTTGATTTTGTGGAAAGAAAATGAAAGAAAGTTTAAAGTGGAGGCGAGCTAAATTTGGTATTTTGTGGTACACCCACAAAGAAGTTTGATCTAATTGATGGTTTGACCTTCCACAGCAAAGGCAAGCATTTTCAGCAGTTTCACTCTTCGGATCTATTACTTCATTATTTGATCTAAGTATGTAAGTTTAAGGTTCTTTAAATCTTGTACCTCATTTCGGAAACATGTTTTATTGCTATCTATACACGCCCGTATAAGTCAGATCTTGTCGTTTATTCTTGAAGTCGTTATGGATAACAGATGGTATCCAGCCGTCCCTTACTGATATAAACTGATATAAGACAGAAACTTATATTACTGTTTTTAATAACGACAAGGACTGCCGAAACAGACGGTACGTACTGACAGCCTTTTAGAAAAATGAATATTGAGTTAATGAAGTGATAGACTCTCGCGTGCGTCGCGTCCTTGATTGAAACTTTTTATTTTACTAAATGTGAGTGAGGGTTGCAGCCCGAGACCAGGAAAAATATAAAATATTATTTGTTAGTAAAGCGTAGCCGACGCCAATAAACACATGAAAACGTGATTTTGTACTCTTATCCTGAGTTTTTGAATACATTTTATCTGCTTTCAGCTCCCTAGGGGTCGATAGTGGCTCATTAGATCACTTGCGGAAACAAGAGAATTGTTTCAGGAACTAACAATACGCAAAATTCATGATAAAACTTGGGATAACAATGAAAAATCACGTTTTTGTGTTATTGTTGACCTCGGCTTCGCCCTTGGATTAATAAACTTTACACGAAAGATGGATTTTTCAACCTTCTATTGCTTGCTCTGGGCTCTGTCTTTCTCGAGTAATTTAAGATTAACGATTTCGTTTACCCTGCCTTTAGGTCAGACTAGCTTGAAAAAAACCCCTCGGGGCTACACATAGCTCATCTCTAAGCAGCCAAAAACAAAAAATTTCATACAAAAATCAAAAAGTCCCATTGTGAATCGCCCGAAGTCACCTTATGGCTAGTCCAGGCCTGGTTAAAGGTAGATTCATCAATACCTATTGTCGAATACTAAATTCGGATTTGCACAACTGGGTACACGAATCTCGAACAAAATAATCGAACCCAATGCAGCAAGAATTGCAGATCGAATGACACTCGATACATTCTCATAGACTCGAAAATGGAATGTTTTTTTCTCTGATTTATTTGCGGACCACACCTTCACAGATTCCTCAATCCGACAATGCAGATCATTATTCAAGTGTATAATTTTCTGATTATAATTCGTTTTGAATATACTCAGATGTAGCATATAAATGGCGCGGCGTTTACATATACATTCGAATGTTAATATTAGGGTCAATTGCAAGTAGCGGATGGTTGCATAAATCATTGAAATCTGGAATGGAGCGACGAAAACAACGCAAACCTTTAACACAAAACATAAATTTCGTTCCGATAATAAATATCTTTTCCGAAACTTTTCAATATAACCGGTGCGTTCGTTTAATGAAAATTATTTTTTTTTATCAAGACTTGACATCGATTTCGATTGCTAAACATTTTTTTTTGTCGAATCTCTTGGTATATATATACGTATCTATGCAATGGAATACAATATCTATCGAGAAGCATATTTCATTCACCTTTCTCTTCATTACTTTATTTAAGTAAAAAACTCGTACCTTTGGAAAGATAGAAGAAAAAAAAACCTTTAAAAATACGTTAAAATGCACACACAGCACACACTCAACATGGTTAATATGAAACGCGTGGCTAAAAATATTTATTTTGCCAGATAACGCGAGTAATTTTTTTGAACGGTTTTCGGTCACTGCACTTTTAAATAAACTCTGATAAAAATAGGTTTTTACTATTTGAATTGAATGTTATTTTTCATAAAATATATTTTCGGTCGCGTTATGAGTTAATATTTGAATTCAACATTCGAAGATTTGGTGAATTTTTCGGTAATTTTTTTGTCTACTATTTACCAAGAGAAAGAGAGAGATAGATAGAGCGAAAACAAATGAAGTGAATAACAAATCCAGTTATGGCTCCTGTTGGAATGATTGAAGTTTACAGGATCAATGACCAGGCCAGTCCTGATAGCCTTTCACCAGACATTATATTATCTTCACAATTGTCGAATCTGTAACGTATTTTGGTCTAACAAAACAGATTCATCGAAAATCTTTTACTTCATTAGTTTTGACATCGATTTCATAGTGTACATAAAGCCAATAAACCAAGGGTTCGATGCTTATTTTAGTCTTCGTCTTTAACATATGTTCATCACTACCTCAACAATATCGCGAACTAGAGGCTAGAAGAATTACAATTTATTGAGAATTGCACTCTTCATGAACGTAGCTGTAAGAGAAAAGTCGCTGCACATGAACTTATCCTTTTCGTCTAAAGCTTACAAGTCTTTCCCTATCAACTATAGAATTTATGCCCATGAATTACGTTAGAGTGGAAAATGCTTGCTTTTGTCTCAATTCCGTGACTTTAATTTATCTTATAGACCAAAATTTATGTATGTTAAAGCCTTAAAGCCAGTGAAGTAACAGAGTCGATGAGTTGATTCTTTTTGAAAAAAATTGTTTCTCTAAACTTTTTCCAAAATTTACCCAATTTAATCTCAATGGATTGAAAAAAGCTTAGAGAAATTTGTGGCAAACTTTAGCGAGACTTGTTGTTCCTGAAACTTATCTTTGATCCTCCGATTTATTCCGAATTGTCTCCATGTGCTATTTCGTCATTTAGAATAGTTTTGGACGACTCGGACCCATTATTGTTATTAAATTGGTTATCGATGAATCGAATCTCACGTCGTAATACATTTTGCTAACAAAAAGCTGCCGTAATTGCATACACACACGTGTTTGTAATTATACGACATTAAAGTAATATCGATTGGCATATTACAATTTCACTATCTGTTGTTGATTTTCAATATTTACTGCCAAGTAATGATACGTATGGACGTTCGCAAGTTTCATTGAGTGGAATAATTTACTAATTCTCGGAACAGACATTGCTGTGAGTTTTGAGTTTATGTTTAGGCTTTGTAAATGGTTGGAAAATATTGTATTAACAAACGGGAAATTTGACCTTCATTCGCATAGCCTCTACAGTTAACATAAACCTTTAGAAGTTTCTAGGGACTACCTCTGGGAAAACATTTTCTAGAATCTTTCTAAATTTTCCTAAGTCTTTTTCAAATTTTCACAAAATTTCTTTTGGAAGGAAGGAAAGAAAATAATGAAAAATCTAGGAAAATTCAAGAAAATGTGGGAAAATTGAAGAAATAGTTGACATAGAAATTGAAGTGTTTGTGAAGCAACCCTAGCCATGCCAAGAACAGAACTATTCAGTATTACTGGACCAAGTAAAAACATCCTTTGTTCCCCCTTTTTATTGATTGATTGATGAAAAATGGTGATGGATTCATGACTAGACTCTTGCTAGACTCATGAAAATTGCTTCGACGTAAAATGTGCTGTCCGAAATTTTTTCAAAATACATATCCAAACCGCTCAGGCCCGGACTGGCCATACTGGGCGATCGGACGATTCCCGAAGGGCCTTTTGCTTTAGTCGGGTGAAGTCCCGGCAGGGCTTTTTTAAATTTCAGCCATTTACTGTTCAAACAAATGAACCACTTTTTGGCGAACATATTTCCAATCGAAATTTTTCTACTTTGGCCTTTCCGTTAATTCTTTATTCTATTTCTAATCAAAATTTTCTTACTGAGACATTTCTCTCGATTTTTTCTTTGTTTTCCAATCGAAATTTTTCTTCTGAGGCCTTTCTGTTATTTTTTTTCGATTTCCAATCGAAACTTTTTAACTGAGGCCCTTTTCTAAATTTTTTCTTCGATTTCCAATCGAAATTTTCCTAGTGAGGCCTTTCTCTTCATTTTTTTTCGATTTAAAAATAAAAAAAAAAAATCAACAGAAAGGCAGTAGGAAAAGTTCGATTGGCAATCAAAGAATAAATTGAGAAAAAGGCTCGGAAAGAGGGCTCAGTAGAAAAATTTCGATTGGAAATCGAAGAAAAATTAACATAAAGGCCTCAGTGGAAACATTGTGATTCACTTACACTGTGTAAGTTACACAATATTAATCAGTCATACGAACCGATGGCCTAATTGGAAAAAGTCGCCCGAACGGAAGGGGCTTTTAACTTTTTCCCCCGAAGGGCCTTTTTGAGCCAGTCCGGGCCTGAAACCACTTCTAATTGTTCTGAGTATTCTAAGTGTTCTAAGATCAGTTAAGAGCTTCCGAGCGTACGCTGAAATTGTAGCCTACATTTCTGCGTTTCGAAATTTTTGATCGCTGATATCTTTTTACGAGAGCCCTTTTTGAAAAATGTACGACCACATTTTCGAGTAAAAATATGTCAGCTTTCAATAAAAAATAAAATTGTCTGTGAAAGTTCCATGTGCTTTGAGAAAACTGTACCGATGCCCCAAATTTGCATCAAAGGTACACTTTTCCCAAAGCACATGGAACTTTCACAGACAATTTTATTTTTTATTCAAAGCTGCCATGTTTTTACTCGAAAATGTGGTCGTACATTTTTCAAAAAGGGCTCTCGTAAAAAGATATCAGCGATCAAAAATTTCGAAACGCAGAAATGTAGCTCTTAACGAACAAGTAGAAGTGGTTCGGACGTGTATTTGGAAACAATTTCCGAAAGCACATTTTTCGTTGTAGCAATCTTCATGAGAATTTTAACCTAACGATTTCAGGTGAATTGATAGAATGTGTTGGATATGATTGCTCGAATGCCAATATTGGAGAAGTAATTCAGAAAAAAAAGAATTCTTTTGGAAACGTGTCGGTGATACAAATCGTTGCATCCAAGAAAATATGAGGTCTTGAAGAACAATTGATTTATGATAAATTCGCAGAAGTGATTCTGAGGGATTCTTTTGAAAAACAGAATCTTGAAATCGGACACATTTTTCATTGGACTTTTTTATATGTGCCTAGATTGGTATTGGTCCTTAGAACCTAAAACCATTTTCAAAAAAATTCTTCGAAGCTTGTGTGGCTGGTGGGAGGTGATCGAAAACTTAAAACATCCACTTTTCTTACAAAATTTTCTCCAGTTACACGAACCGTACAGGGTCGTGTGGGGTGTCATTAGAAAGGTAATTGCATGTACTTCTGGAGCAAATAGGGTCTTATTGGGTTTAAAATTCATCCACACTGAGACATGTGCAGTTGAAGTTTTCAACCGAAAAAAGACTGAAAACTCATACTTTTCTTACAGAAATTTCTCGAGGTACACGAAACGTACATGGTCGTGTGGGGTGTCATATGAAAGATAATTGTATGTACTTTCAGGAGAAGTAGAGCTTACGGAAGTTTGGTAGCATCTTCGATGCAATATAAGCACTTAAACATTTCAACTTCACATATTTCATCGTAGATGCTACCAAACTTCCGTAAGCTCTACTTCTTCTGAAAGTACATGCAAATACCTTTCATATGACACCTCACACGACCATGTACGTTTCGTGTACCTCGAGAAATTTCTGTAAGAAAAGTATGAGTTTTCAGTCTTTTTTCGGTTGAAAACTTCAACTGCACATGTCTCAGTGTGGATGAATGTTAAACCCAATAAGACCATATTTGCCCCAGAAGTACATGCAATTACCTTTCTAATGACAACCCACACGACCCTGTACGGTTCGTGTAACTGGAGAAAATTTTGTAAGAAAAGTGGATGTTTTAAGTTTTCGATCACCTCCCACCAGCCACATAAGCTTCGAAGAATTTTTTTGAAAATGGTTTTAGGTTCTAGGGACCAATACCAATCTAGGCACATATAAAAAAGTCCAATGAAAAATGCGTCCGATTTCAAGATTCTGTTTTTCAAAAGAATCTCTCTTCTTCATTTTTCGACTTTGCGTGCACCTGTCATTAAATGCCGTCCCGCAAGTCTTGTACCCATCCCCATTCTTGTATTGCGTAATTTATGAACGACCCCTTAATAATCTTGGATCGGTTTGAATTTATTCAGGTACTGGATTGATCTTGTTCCTTTGAAATAGCCCATTTTCAGTACGTACACCCTGAGAAATTCGCTAAGGACAGTTTCGGTAACGTGTTGGTGACACAAACAGTAAAACATAAAATGAAACTAATGTTCGGTTCAAATAATTTGTTTCTTTTTTTTCGAACAATTTACGAACATAAAACTTTTATTAATCACCCGTAGTGGTTATCTATGCATTTCTGAATTTATACTGTTCAATTATCCGTCAACTGCATTCGCTATTATTATTGTCGACAATATGCAATTTCTAAATTGCATTCAACGAAGTTAAAGCCAATTTTTATCGTCATTTATGTTGGTCAATTTAAGTCCATTTCACCATTTTATTAGCCAGCCAGCCAGCGGTTTTTTTTATTGTCACAAGTTAATAGTTAATGAAACTGATATATAGAACAACCGCCCCAGATAATAAAAAGGTGTGTGAGTGAGTGTTCGTATATCTATATATCCATCTGTATCTCTACCTGCCCAGAATGAATTGTAAATATACTTGCTTGTGTGTATTGATTGCGCCCTTAAAATATATCGAAAGTGAACAAAATTACAAAATTATAGTTGACAACATTTGTATTGAAAAGGGAGTTTGCTTGTGACGACTGAAAATTCACCGTAATATGTCGCCTGAAACACAGCCCAGCCATTACAGTTCTTCGATATAAATTTATAAATTATTTAATTGGCTTCCAATTTGATTGTTTCAACTAACTTTATAAGTGAAAGGTTACACACGTCTCCTCTCTTCACGGGTATCATTTAAAATCAAAAGGTAAAATTGAGTGGCAAAGGATCGATAAACAGACGACATTTTTGCAAGCAGAATAGGAATAGTATTTGCGCTGATGACCCTAGGGATGCAAGAACATTGAAAATTCTTTCATATTCTTTAAAGAGTAAAGGGCTGATTTTTCAAAATTCGGAGAGAAGACTCGTAGAAATGGTAACACTTGGAGCAGTTCAGGTAACCCTGGATGTGAACCTGAAATTCAAGTCGACCTGAAAATCTCTGACGTGACCTGAACTGAATTTATCTGAAATCAGAAAACCGATAAATGTTTAGGTAAATCAGGTCAGGTATACTTGAAAAATGCCAGATACAACTGACATCTGACCTGATTTACCTGAACTGTCACTGATTTTCAGATTTCAGGCAAATTCAGGTTCAGCTTCAGATAATCTGTCCGTCAGGTATCACGCCAACGTGACCCGTTCCGAGTCTTAAGAAGTGGAAAAACCATTAAGAGAATCCTTAGGTTAGCCAAGAAAATTGTATGAAATTCAAAGAAATTCTCAAATCGTTTTCGTGCAGTAAGTCGTCGGATACTGAATCTTACTATTATGTGCCTCTCGTTTCATCAGCAGAGTTTTTAAAAATGCACAGAAAATCATTTAAAGTTGATACAAGTGGTCCCGATGTGACGAATCATCGTGGTATTTGTTGCAGAATTTCAAGAGTCAGAAACAACTAATAATTACATTCATTAGAGATTATCCAGTCAGTAAGTTGCACCAATTTTCACCCGAGCTAATGCACCGCACTGGACTCAGCGGACTGAGTAAAGTGGGTTGTTGCCTTAACTTTTCACTGACTGCAAGTATATCATAAATATCATATCTCTTTCTTGTTTCGATCTAAGTATTTTCTTCACAGATTGAGAGACAATCTTTTACTTCATTTGTTGAACTATATAAACTGCTTTGCTATATATGGCAATCGATACTACTTTTAAGGTATTGTGTTAGTCTGGTCCTATCATTGTGGAATCAAGTTATATTGCATTAAAATCCATTTAATCGCGAAAACCACGTGAGCCGAATCAAAATCTAAATCTGACTATGAAGTCACAGTTTGCTCTAAATTAATTTGTCGAATCTATTACTTCATTCAATATAAATATTTTCAAGATGTTGATACGAATCTTGTACTTCATTCGTTTTAACATCAATTTTACTATATCAGACCTGCTCAGCTGGAGCTTCTTTGTGTCGTCGTTATTGATAACAGATGAACCTGATTGGTATTATTATGCGTTTGCACCTTCTTATTTTATGTGTGTTATTGTATGTTTCACATAATGCCTAAGATCTGCGCTTATGAGTCATATACCTGACAATTGCCAGGACATTTTTCGTGAAATGAAAGGTTTACTTAAAATTACTGTTTCCGTGTACTATTTTCGTTGTCTATCTGATCGGTACAATATACCTTGCTGACCCTGACTACACCGAAACTGCTATGCCATCAGTGCAATAAATTGTACAGTTTCGAATGTAATTTCGTTATCATCTGGTAATGGCTGTAATTAGTCGCAATTTGAATTGTTAAAATATTCAAAACATGTGCAGTGTGCACACGATATTCCATATAACGAATCTTGTATTTTTAGTTGGGGAAAAATGCAAATACAATTTGCATTTTCGTTATCTGCGGTTTCATTTCAAGTTTTAATGGGGAACCGGACACTTTTGGTATTTTTTTTTCGTCTTTCGATTAGCCAGTCATGTGACACATGTGACAGGCAAATGCACAATTTGTCTTATAAAAAATTTAGTATGTTGTGATACGCTTGCCGTTGATACAGACGTCAGTGTGCTGAAAATACTCACATAGGTAAAGCGGCGCTTGGATGGTGGTTGTACCTCTCAGCAGTTTTACTGTCGGATCTATTACTTCATTTGACTGAAGTATTTTTCAAAGCATTCATTTCAAATCTTGTACTTGATTTCTCTGAACATGCATCATTGCTATATGACACCGCATTAGGCAGAGCTTGACTCTGGTAATTGACAAATGAGGAAATGCTAGAAATTGACTGGGATTTAAGATAAATTCATAGAAATTGAAAGTAATTAAGAGGAAATACGGATCAAAAGGATCAGCCAATGCACAAAAAAACTTGTTCTTCTCACTCGCTGCACGTACGCGAATTGTGATTACACTCGACCTTAATTATAGCGTCATTATGACTTGACAATAATATGGTTTAGCATTTGGTGTCTTGTGCTAAATTGGCTAATGTTAGGAACCAATACAATATACTATCGTATGACACAAACGGACTAAATCGCTCGATTGATGTCTCGGTGCGTGAATGGATCTCGAGCTTAAATTCTCGAATCATTCATTTTACCTCGGTAAGTGAATGACCTCTGGCTGAATCCCTCGGATCAGTCACAACATCTCTACCTACTATAATCACACGGTCATCGTCCTTGTGTCTTTTATCTCTTCATTTATTCGTCACAAAAAATTACAAATCATTGAACGATATAGAAAATCTCGTCAAATCTGTTGGTATCTTGAGGGATAGTGCCGAGAATCGATGCAGCGTTTCCATGTTGATTCGCGATACTGATCCTTTGAATCATTGTGTTATAATACACTATTATTAGTTCCATCTTAGTCATGGGTCAATTCTGAGTCTGACCGTGAAAAATAAAATATTTTGCAAATCGCTACACCCTAATACACCTCTTAGACTTATGAATTATGTAAAGCAGAAAGTGTGGTGAATGAATTACCCGAGAACAAAAAAGAAAAAAAAAATTCTACGAAGTCACCCGCCACCAGTCCAGTGATAACCAGAGCTGTTTGATAAGCACTTATTTCTGCGTACATGTAACGAAGGTCAGCAAATGCAACTTTATCAATGAATTTTTATATAAATAGAAATAATAGCAAAACGAAATGCATTACCAGAATAAATTGACCTTGCCCCGGCGATTTTTCAATTATTCATATACGACCAATGTTTAAAAACTTAAAAAAAAATTGATTCAAATCGATAACGCATATTAATACACAATACGAATGGCCTTTGTTCGACAACAATGAGATAGATACCGGTACCAAGTTATGATCTGGGATTTCGTGCATTTTGTGGTGTTTCCCCAGATGAATATAGCGACTCTTGAAGCAAAATTCGTATACGAGTCTTCTTAATGCGATGAATGATTCAAACATTTGCTCATTATAGGAAACAAGTTTTTCTGTCGAAATCGGTCGAATTTCTATTATCAATTTTTTTTTTGCCTTATCAGCCAGACAAAATTACAAACGCAAAACTTGCCAAAACATCGATCGTTGCTAAAAATACGCCAGCATCGTAATAAATTCAGTTTGTAAATTTCAAATTTTATAAACAGATATCGTGTTTCGTTATATTTACACGAAAACAACATTTTATTAAACCGAAAATAATTTACATCGACAATACCTGATTTCATACGACCAAATTCAAGTAATTCTAAATGTAACATCCATAATAATATGAGCATGACCTTGACCATCACCTATATGCTAAATAAAAAACAAGTTTGCGGATATCTTAAATGTGCGTTGAACAAAACAGCAAAAAAATAAATTCCGATTGTACGAAAGCTATGTAGTGCGAAATGGTTCTATATATCAAAGTCACACAATCACACACATTTCCGCCCGTCCCCGTTGTTTTGTGCGAATTTTCTTACACATCAAAATTCTTTGCTGGTATAATTTTACGCGAAACATTTTTTTGCTTTTGCTAAATTCTGTGAATGTGTGTTCGAATTTAATGACCTGCGCAACATTTACCCCGTTCAACTCATTCGGCTTTGCCCGAATTCGTTGTGTATGTAAACCGCGAAAATCCCTGACCAATCTCAACAAAAATTCTGTCTTTCCTCGCCTTTTATCTCTCTTCTGTGTCCGTATACTCGTTCGTCTATATAGAAATCCGCACATATGTGTGCCGAAATTACAAGCACAAAACACAACTTGTAGGTTTTTAATGAATGGAACCATGGTATTTTCGCACACACAAATTGCGAATTTTCCCCTCTTTTGTAATTGTATGTTGTGTGTGGTGTCTTTTTGAATGAAAATACATTGATGATTACTGAGAGTGCTTTTTCCTGAATCAAAGTATTTTAATTTTGTATTTGAACATGACTAATTGATGAATTTGCTTTGATGACGAATTTGGAATGACAGACGAGTTATAGCTGAGTAAATCTTAATTTGATAAATTACAGGTATAAAGCTACACAATTTTCAAAATTCTTATTTCTCATTCGTTATCGGCAATGACGAAAAAAGTTAAAATGAGATCTAGAGTAGCAAAATGCAAAACTAATGAAGTAAAAGATTTTATATCAATCTGTTCAAGGTACTTCGATAAAAGAAGTAGCAGATTCGACTTTTAATGATGGTGTTGCATCGCGTACTTTGAATCGTCCAAAATACGACATTGAATTTTAAAGGGCTTCTCAAAATGTTTCTGAGCAATGTGTCTGTTTGATTGAGCAAAACGATCGGTACAAAAATTTGAATTCGCTTAAATGAGTTTGCATTCACTAAAATTGTTGAAAATTCCAGTAGTGACGGAAGTTTAGTCAATTTTTCTGAATTTGAGGAATCAAATCGTTACAAACTCCCAGAATCCTTAAAATTTTTCAAATTTAAGAATTTTTATGAATATTGGAATTTACGAAATAGTTTAAATCGAAACGAAACCAAAGTTTTTGTTAACCTTTCACAGACGGCAATCGATCTTACAGAATCTAGTACTTCGTTTGATATAAGCATTTTCAATAATTTAATTTCAAATCTTTTACTTCACTTCTTTAAACATGAATTTTGCTGTATAAGACCGTATTAGTCAAAGCATTATCGTTTACTCCTGAGTTATTCGTTATCGATAACAGATGATGATATAGTCGTTGTTGCCTTGGTTAACGTTAAATGGTATTAACTAGATAAACTAGACATAAGGATTTTATATTGAGCATACGTCGCGGGGCATGTAAAGGAATGGATGATTTTTTGGTATCATGGCGTACTATGAAATGAAGTAGCTAAAATTCAAAAGAAAATTTTCCCACATTTTCCCAGATTTTCCGATATTTTCAAAAAAAATATATTTCTGGGAAAGTTAAAGAAAATTTGAAAAAAATAGTGGAAAAAATTTGGAAAATTTAGGTTAGCATGACAATGCTTAGCAGACGGATGTAACTTTTGATTTGTCAAGTCCGAAGTCCAAGTTATTTGTTATAATTTCATAGTATGAGGATACTGTGAAAGACGCTGAAAGATCCGGAAAAAAATTCCCAGAGACTTCTTATCCTATGTACATCTGGCATCGTTCGTTACACATTCCCTTGTATGTATATAACATGACACCGGCTGAATCAATCTATCAAGATATCTCTTTTTAACAAATAATGACGTAATTACACATCCCGCCACGCTAAACTAATACTAAGAATTTGCAAATAAAAATAAATAAATTAAAAAAACAAAAAAAAAACGTTTTAAGGAGAAGGTGAACCGGTTCAGAATAAACAAAAGGGGAATATGTGCTATAACATTCACACGCACACCACTGTCACTGGACCAACAAATTCGCGAATCGCGATGTCTGTCCCTGCGAATTATTCATTCATTTCGCGAACCGCGAATGAAGATAATGTTTGGTCGTGGTGGGTGGAAATTGTTTCAGAGAGCTGCTGAACCATAATGAAGGATAAACCATCATCAGTACACATCAATGAAATGGATTATCAGTGCGTCGAAATTTTAATACTTTTATTTTCGTGGTTAGTGCGGTAAAAATGAATTGACCAAACATGTTTTAGTGTGAATTGGAAAAAGGCAATTTTGTGGTTTTGAATAAATTAAATTGAGAGATAAAAATTGTCATTAAAATTGTGGAAGTTCAAAATGCATGTAAACAGTGTATGGATGTTGTTGATACGCAAAAATGTCTGTAGCAACTGTGATTACTATACAATATTGAAAAATGATTGTTCCAATATTTGCTCAACGATAAAAGTTCATCAAAAACAATGAAAATTTAATTTAAACTTTTAAATGGCGCGCAATTGTGTAATGTGTCAATTTCAAATAAATTATTACTTGACGGAGCTCTGCTGTGCGTAAATTTATACACATTTTATCAATTGCTATACTCAAGGCATGGCACATTATAGCTATGTGTGGCAGCATTATTGTTACATTCACCAAACAATTTTTCGACTGCAATAATCTATAGCAATTGATTGTTATATAAAACGAGACATTAGCATATATGGTAGATACACTTATGAGTGGCCGGCTGTAACTAGATTTTTTCTCTAATTTCTATTTGTGTGTGCTTTAAACGAGTGAGGCAATTTCGTAACGCAGCGAAATGAACACTTTTTTTTCTTGGTCTTATTAAAACCAATTCGCATTTGAGAATAATGAAGAAAAAACCGCACCGAGTCCAACGCCGCAGAATGATTAATATTCGGATCGAATTTTGTCCGTTATTACATCGAGAACCTGTTCGCACTATATGCTCGCTTTCTAATACACTTTCAAGTGAAACAAACTGAGTTGCAGATTTGTTCGGAAAAAATTCGTTTGTTGTACACATATTCACCGCATGCCCAACGCGATGTTGGTCAAGGTGCCATAAGAAACTTAAAAATTAATTTTGAGTTTTTGTCATTCGTTTGTTCACAGGCAGTTTTTTAGGGTCTGAAATATACGACGCGAAACGATATGTTTGCATTTCGCATGAGTTAAAAATCTGTTTTTCTACTAACAATTCAACCATCCAAAAGAGCATACGTAATGTCGACAGCTAGTCCCAAAAAAATATCACACGACCACCACTAAAACATCCAGACATACCAGACTTCAAAGATTTCAATCTACCGTGAATACAGGAATTCAAAGTTATTTACAGTCCCTTAAAGTCCTATAGTCAATGTTACTTATCTGCAGAATTATCTTGAGCTTTGCTTTTGCTTTACGTACAAAAATGACAATATCTATTCTTTGGATTGGAGTTTAATTATAATTACCTTAAACACTGACGAACAAAGGTAATAACGTAAATTGAGGGATCCGTTGGTGTATATCGTACTTACGGTTGCTATGTAGCTGATGGAATCTGTTACTTCTTTCGATGAAATTATTTTCAACTAATTCAAACAGAATCTTTTACTTCATTAGATTCAGTATTCATTTTGTTACGTAAAACATCAGCTACATCCAGTTTACCTGTTATTTCTAACGCTTCTGTCAATAACAGATGAATAGCAATGGCTATTGGCTATGCGTGGGATATCCTCATTTGAAATTTGTACAACCGAGGTTTCCGTTGTAATGATACTCCATTCAGAGCATTAATGGACTGCCGATAGACTTCGTATCAGTTCCCCATAATGTCACATTTTCTAGAAATGCTTACCTAAACTACCCGATACGATAAACAGTCGTCACACATTTTAGAAAATTGGAAATAGTTTTTCGTTTACGACGAAAATGGGAAATTCAAAGAAGAGTGAGTTTTGAGGCAAGGGCCCCAAAGTCCTCGAGTTGGAATTTCCTATTTTCTTCATGTGGTGAACATAACATTTTTATTATGTGCGAGGAGTGATTCACCGTTCAATTTGTTACACAATTTTTCAAAAACACAACAGAGTTGACACTTCGGGGAAGAAAATGTCTACTTTTTCCCCTATTAAGACAAGAAGGGAGAAAAAATACTTTTCTACCCAAAATGTCATCAGACAAAGCGTCAACAAATAGTTATTTGGTCACAGAGTGAAGAAAAGTTGGAAATCGCATTTCGAGGAGCTGTTTGTGGTCATAGCATAGCGAGTACAAAATGCAATTAGAGGGATCCGAAGTTTCAGCGGAGAGAAGAAAATGAGAATTTTCTCGCCTGAGTTGTGAAAAAATCATTTTCTCATAGCTTTTTGCGTGGAGACAATAAGGTTATCGCACCGCACGTATGCAAATGAAATTTTTATTCAAAGGTATGCCGTGCAAGACGAGGTGGAAAGTCAACTTATTTGACTTGTCTTGATTATTTTTCAGCAAAAATTAATAGCGAATGGTTTCTGCCATTGTTTCGATCTGTGAGAAGCATTAAGTACGTCTTTTGTCCTTGCACAACACTCGTACTTTGTTGGATAATGGAATCGACATTTCACGAGTCATACCTTTTTTAATCATTTATAATTTATTCTGACTAGACCAGCTAAGCCCAGGATAAATAAATATCTAATATTCGGGCAGGAAAAAACACATGAGACATAGCTACATCCATTTTCAAAGGATAAATCCCTTTAAAACTGCATTGAGAGTATGAGAACTTATTTTAACAAATATTTAGGCTTTGATCGAATCATTCATCTCAAGATGACACTTTCAACAAAATATCACTTGAGTCAGTTGCGCACCACCACTCGAAATGATATTATTTTCTCTGTTGATCAAAATAAACATCTTTTGCACGAACGAATTTTATTACGTGAAACAGGTTTATCGATGCACACAGCAGGTAGAATTTATTAATAAAAAAATTTACTTTTTAGTTTGGCAACTCATTCCCATCCACCCCTCCAGGGAATTATTTTCATTTTGCATCATAAGGTCAAATAAATTTTGTTTCTTTTTTTTCTCCAGATATTTACTTAATGCGCACAAAAGACCATTTCTGTGTGAATTTAAATAAATATCCACCAACTGACTCGCATTTATTTATTTAGAAAATTAGATCGAGGCAAGTGTGAAATTTTGTGTTGCTCACACCATACCAACAACAAACAATTGTTTGTGAAAATGAAATATGTGAAGTTGAAGAATGGTTATATATTCACGGATAAAAGACCTAGCCATTTTGAATAAAAATAAACTCCAGAGATTCTTTTGAATTATTATTTTTCTCTCTTCTTCTTCTAATAAAAAGTAAACAAAAAAAAATGGTATTTGAATAGGACCCCATACTACATGACAAATCGCTAAAAATTAAAATTTACTCGCACACCATTCATCGGGTGGGGGTATAAGTTACGATAGATGAGAAAAGGTAAGAAAAAAAATCATTTTTGATATCAACCATAAATTGCAAACTTCTGGACATCATCTGCGGAATAACAATGACAAAAAAAAAACATTTCGAAACAAAACAAAAAAATGGATTTGAGATCCCAAAACATCCCGCATTCTATTGTGCGAAAGGTTGATTCTTTTTTTTCTTCATTGTATTGTGTTGCGTAGGTGTAACTTTCTTGCTGAAATCGAAACTATAATGTCGACGAAGATAAATATAAAGTTTATTCTCTCCTTTTATCTGTTGCAATCAAAAGAAATAAAATTGGGAATACAATACAGCTAGAAAAGTCGCACGATGTGTCTTCTTCAGTATGGTTTTTTTTGGTCTCGAGATTTTTTTTTTATTTATTTATATTTCCATAAATCATTGAATTAAGAATTAAGAATCGAAGAATTTATTTTTATTGTTCGGAATGCGAATAGAATGCAAGAGAATTTTTGTACACATTTTTCAGCGCGATCTTTAGACTTGTACGAGTGTACGAGGATTGCAGTATATGAGTGTACATTGCGTGGGGTAGATAAACACAGAAAATACTCTTGCACTTAGAAGAAAATCCTCAAAAAATCCATTAAAATTTAAGAAAATGATAAAACGTTTCGACCACTGTTTCGATCTGTGAGAAAATTTGATACGTCTTTTGACGTTTTGCATTACTATGCAGTTCAAAAATACCATTTCTCATCAGGCCATGGCGACAGTGGTACTCGATACAGTGCTCTATCGAACACTATACCAATTTGCTCACGAAAAAAGTCTAGCGAATCATAATTGAAATGTAATTTCAACTCAACACCAAACTTCCTTACTCGTGGCCAGTTCTATGGTGAAGCTACTATATACACATGCGACTTGGGTTTTGATTGTTCTATAGATACGGAGTGCAATGTATCAACATTTGTTGAATTGTTAACCAACAGATGACTAAGCCATCATAATATTTGGTTAAGTCAAATGTTAAGCATTCATCAAATCAACAACGAATCCGTGCAATCAGACTAACAGATACATTGTCGAATCAATGATAAGACGTTTCGACCACTGTTTCGATCTGTTAGAAAATTTGAACCGTCTTTCGACGTTTTGCATTAATATGCAGTTCAAAAATACCATTCGGCCATGGCAACAGTGGTACTCGATACATTGTAAGAAAATCCTTGACCAAACATATCAAAAATCCTTGAAAATCATATAAAAATGCTTGCGTTTGATTGTTCTCTCTGAAACGAAACTAGTTACGAATGTGTGGACGGTTGATTGGTATAATCAATCGTCCAATGCAGGTAGTTCTTCCGAGGTTTAGGAAGATTTGATCGTGATAGGTCATGTCAATCCTCGTTTATCATAACAAGTTTCAATTTTTGAAGATCGTGTTAGAATTTCACGAGAAAGTAGTTAGAATATTATGCTGAAGATGGATGACAACAACATCCGAAATATACGTTTAATTGAAAACAATTTCAATTTTTCTTTGATTACACCATCATAGCCAACCTGACCTCCAAAAGCCGTGACAAAACTAATTCACATTCCATTTGGCAAAATAATTGACAAAGAATTATTTTCTGATCTCTTCCCGAATACGAAAAACTGAAAAACCGTCAGCTGTCGAACCAAGAAATCCTTTTAGAAACGACCAGTCATCTATTAGCGACAAAGCCGAATAAAATAAGGAATGACCTCTACCTACTCCCTTTATATTGCAAAATCGTTGTTGAAATAAGTGAAGTAAAAGATTTTTATAAAAGTAGTTTGAACATCAGAAGTAGTAGATTTAATAAAAACATCGTAATCCCATTTGAAATGGAGATAAAATGAAAGAAATTTCATTTTTATTATAATTCGCTATTATGCTTTCATCGACTAAATTGTCCTGAACTTATAGGCTTTCTTCGGTTTAGACCTAAGATTTCTTTTGTAATTTGTCATATTACCTCAGTCAATTTTTTTGTTTTTCTTAGCAAATTAGCAGATTTCATAAAATATCCACAAAACTGTCTTTTTAGTTGGGTGTTGGTAACACTGGACTGCAGAAAATCACAAATCTTATTTTGCATAAGAATTTCGGATAAATGATAACAGGCGAAAACAACGGCAACTGACCTATTAATATTTTTATTAGAAATTTAGAACATAATCAGAGAACCAGTATCTATATATCTCCTCAGTCAAAACGTGCAAATTGAAACTACACTGCAAAGAAGAACGTTACTTCACGGCAAACTAATTCAAACTAATTAGGATATAGCGAAAAAAACTGTATCAGTCGTCTTTATGGATTACTGTTTTGCACACGTAAAAACTTCCATTCTAAGCTGTTGTTATTCGTTCCTCTGATTTCTCCCGTTTCGTCTGTTATTTTAAACGGCATCAAATGAGAGAAATCAGGCAAAGGGGAAAGGACAGCTTAAATACGAAATTGGCACTTTTGACGTGTGCCAAACAGTATCAAAAATATAATCGCAATCATAATGCCAATCACTACACACATTGTTAATTTGGTCTTGAATTTGGTCTTCCACACGATCGTGGTAAACACAGACCGTAATATGATGTGCACAAAATCACGCTTTCGAGAAACGATTAGGTCGAACCCATAATTATCTCTAAGAGATCATAATATTAATTATACTTAATGCTGTATTTAACTGATTGCAATGCGTATTATAACCTCATGCAAGCCGTATCTCATACAATACATTTTTTACCAGCCATTTTTGATACGTTGTCTACTTAACGAGGAATGAAAAAAAAAACAGCGGTGCGGGTACAAAGTATCAAATGCATACAGGCCGCAAAAAAAATAGTTTTAACGCCCAGTCATTTTTTACAGATTAATTAAAGAAGGCAAAACGCTATGTGTGTATAGTACAGTATATGAGGGCATTACTTTCAAAATAAGTTTACAAACAAAACTTTTAACGTCAATTAATTACATTGCCGTGGTGAGTGAGAGGAAATATATAGGTGCTATGCGAGCATTGGTAAAATGCAAGATATGGCAAACACTACACACGGTATCAAGTTTTAGCTGTATTACGTTTCGATTGCATAGAAATGTTGTGATTGATTGGAAGTCAATAAAAGCAACAAAAGTTTTTTTTAATGATCATTTTTGGAATTGTAAATACGTAATATGCGAACGATCACTTGGAATATCGTCCAGTGGAATTAATTATTTACGAAGAAAGTGAAATGGTTATGTCTGATGTTATCAGTAAAATGAGCTGTAATTAGACGGAATTGGCAATTTAATGAAAACATGATTCGATCACAATCTTTTGTAATTTTATTTTTGAATTTTTATTTCAATTGAAGTGGCACATTTTGAAATTGGTTATAGGATCTTTAATAAGAAGTCACTAAGCTAGGAAAATTGATTTCAATTTTATGTGTACCTCTTTGGAAAAAGGAGAAACCAGGGCCAAAGATCTGGGATCTGAGTGTTCTGTACACAATCGATTTTCTTAGACAAAATTGATATTATATGAGAAAATCGGTTTTCTTTGACAATCCAGTTTATTAAAATCTTAGACAAAATCGATTTTCCTATTCAGATCGAATTTTTTTTAAAGACAAATATCGATTATCTTATACGAAATCGAATTTCTTAGACATACTCGATTTTGTTTGAGACAAATGACTTTTTTAGACAATCGATTTTCTTGGAAGAAATCGAATTTTTACAAAAATCGATTTTTTTACACGAATTCGACTTTTAGACAAAATCGATTTTCCTAGTCAAAATCGATTTTCTTAGACAACATCCATTTTCTATGATTTTGAAAATTTGAAAATTCTTTGACAATCGATTTTCCTAAAAATATGGAGGGCAGAAGAGTGGCTTTCTTTCCCAAGAGTAACTTTTTCGTCAAAACGACATCAGATCAATGCAGCTTTGCCCTGTTTAAATCTACAAATCAATTATGTTGTGTGAGGTATGACTGAATAGGTAATCACGTGGAGAATCTGGGACAGGTACTCTTTGCGATACCATGTTTAAAATACTCAGGGATCGTCTTTATATTTTTTTGTTGTGTGCAAATGTAGAAAAAAATCAGGGCAAGTGCAGGTAAACGATTTTCGCGAGTCGTATACTTATGCCACTCGGATTTTTTAATTATTCCGTATTGCAACGAAATGGAAACGTGTCCGATAAAACCGCGTTGAATAACTCAAACAAAACTACAAAAACATCGCGTATAATTTTACGGTTGATTTATTGTTAGCAAAATGGATTTTTAGGCAAAGTAAAAAAATGTTTTCAGAAATTTATAATTGAAAAAATGTTTTTTTTGTGGCATAGGTAATAGAAAGTGTAATACATGGCCCGGCTATAAATTCATACCTTTTCATTCATGCCACTGTCAAGATTATTGTTTTATTTCGAAATTAACACTGAACTCAAATAAAAACGAGTCGAGTTTGAAAAGGAACATAAAAATTGTTTATTGCGTCTTCCAAACATTGAGTTTATTAAAAAAAATTAAATTTGAGAAAACGCATTGAAATATGTACGTACACATCAACCACTCGTATATTGTAAGTATATTATGAGCTTGAGCATAGCATGTAGTGTTATACCCAATTTGTGTAGTTTAAACAAAGCTACGCATCTAAATTTATATAATGTTTCTCGTTGCCATCAGTGTATGAATGCATTTAATGCGCGTAAAACAACAAAAACTCTTTTCATAAAATAACCAACAAGTCAACAGGAAGTCAATTGTTTTCATTAGCACAGTCGGCAGTTTACACTGCACTTTGCGTCCTATCTTGTACGCGCGTATTTGAATGTCGAAAAATGTCTACGAATCATTCTGAGTAGCAGTTTTTAGATGTTGAATGGTTTCTCAATTAAATGTGTTTTTTTTGTTTCGTTTGCATTAATGAACAGATAGTTTAGCTGGATTATGAAAAGTGGAGGAGCTGTGACATGGCCAATTTCAATGTCGATTTAATTGGTCAAATTAAAATGACATTGGGTAAATTTGTCCATTGTGACTAAACATTGGTTAAGAGGTATCGTTTTGGCTTTATTGATAAATCGAAAATTTCAAAGTCATTTGATGGTAAAGATTGTTAAAGGCATCGTTCATAAAGTAGAGCTTCAGTTCGACTTGCGATTGTAACGATCTGGCACCATATTGCACGCCGAATTGTGTTTGCTTCAAATAATAGCCAAAACATCATCATTTGGACTGTGACAGTAAAGCACTTTACCATCACTATCACCTGCAATCGTGTGAAAATTGTTGAACTCGCTCCGGCTTCTTGACACAACTACTTGTCCAAGTATGTATCATCGTAATGGATGACAAAAGTAATTAAAACGGCTAATCATCTGTTATCGATGGCAGAGAAAAAATAAACGTCGACCGGTTAATGTTGTCCTATATAGCCAAACTGCTTGATAAAACAAATGATGTAAAAGATTTACTATCAAACACTATGAGGGATTCTTTTGAAAAACAGCCCACCGAAATCGGACGCATTTTCTATTGGAATTTTTTATATGTGCCTAGAAAGGACTTCGACCCTAGAAGCCAAAACCACTTTCAAAAAAATTCTTCGAAGTTTGTGTGGCTGGTCAAAGGTGATCAAAAACCGAAAATTTGCACTTTTCTTACAAAAATTGCTCCAGTTACACGAGCCGTACAGGGTCGTGTGGGGTGTCATTAGAAAGGTAATCACACGTACTATTGAGCCGAATAGGGTCTTATTGGGTTTAGAATTCATCCACACTGAAATATGTGCAGATAAAGTTTGTTTTTAACCGAATACGTACACTGTTCTTACTGAAATTTCTCGAGGTACACAAAATGTACATGGTCGTGTGGGGTATCATTTGAAAGGTAATTTTATGTGCTTTTGAACCAAATAGAGACTAATGTGGTTTGGATGCATCTATGATGAAATATGGACACTTAAACATTTCAACTTCTTTTTCATCGCATATGTATCCAAACCACATTAGTCTCTATTTGGCTCAAAAGCACATAAAATTACCTTTCAAATGATACCCCACACGACCATGTACATTTTGTGTACCTCGAGAAATTTCAGTAAGAACAGTGTACGTCTTCGGTTAAAAACTTTATCTGCACATATTTCAGTGTGGATGAATTCTAAACCCAATAAGACCCTTTTCGGCTCAATAGTACATGTGATTACCTTTCTAATGACACCCCACACGACTTTGTACGGCTCGTGTAACTGGAGCAATTTTTGTAAGAAAATTGCAACTTTTCGGTTTTTGCTCACCTTTGACCAGCCACACAAACTTCGAAGAATTTTTTTGAAAGTGGTTTTGGTCACTAGGGTCGAAGTCCTTTCTAGGCACATATAAAAAATTCCAATAGAAAATGCGTCCGATTTCGGTAGGCTGTTTTTCAAAAGAATCCCTCTATACGATATTAAGCATTCAACAAATGAAGCAACAGATTTAATGATTTTATCGCAGGACTATAAACACAACAAGGTGTTAAAGCATCCAACAAATGAAGTACCAGATTTAGTGATTTTATCGCAAGACGATACACTTGCTGATTCGAAACGATTTCCACATAGAAAACGATAGGTGTGTAGAAACTGATCGAATGGTATGTTCGTTTGATAAAACAATAACGAGTTATACCTCACGTATCCACACCATCGATAAAAGAAACCGTAGAGGCAATTTATTTAGCAAATCTATGCGGTGTGAACAGGTACAGTAAACAAAATACAAAAATGTTAAGCGCAGATCTCTTGGCCAACCAACTCACTGTACCAAAAATCTAATTCATACCCGTTGTTACAGCACGTTAAGCATTTATTATATACATACGATCGGCCATATAATTACAAATTCAACTTGTTTATTGACGGATAAAAACGATTTCCTTCTCTTTTCTTCAATTCCATTTAATTGAACAACAAATAACCCATATAAATGCAACATCAAAATGTGTAATTCATACGGCCGAGACGGATTTTGAAGCCCTTTTCGCTCACAACATCTTATCCAACCGAAAAAAAAACATAACAACAGCGCAACACACATTTCTCCATGCAATTGCCAGACTTGGAGAAGAGCCTATTTATATATAAGTATAACGCTATCCCATTCCGAATCATCCAAATTAACAGCGCGTCTATATTGCGTTCTAACTCGATTCTATTTATTGTGATCATAAGTTTTTTTTTTCTATTTCTTCCATTCCACTTTCTACCTAAACACAACCAGAACACAACACTTGCATATATGAAATAAAAAAAATTGTTGTGCATTTGTGTGTGCAGCAGCAGAACACGGCTTTTAACTTAATGTTTTTGGTGAATCTAAAAATTTCAGCACTCCCGAATTCTCGAAAAAATTCGACAGACCGTAGACCGTATGTGTGCATCAACATTTTACATAACATTTGTATATATGAACATGCGATGCATATATGGTACCTACGCTATACGATTTTGATATTTTGAGACAACGACATAGAACCATTTTTACTTCGATCGGTTTGACTTTGAAATGACCGTGAATATGCGGGGGTAACGACCCAGTTAAAAATGCTACAAAGAATAGAGTTTACAAAATAAAAAAAAAATTGACTATTTTCACAGAGCGAGATATAGACAGACCCAACGTTTTCGTTTTCGATGTAAAGTTTTTTTTTATTCCTCTACAAAATTATTATTATGTCGTGCTATGCGTTTTTAAGGGATCGGCAAAAAAAAATTAACGTACGTGGGTTAGCCAACCAAAAAGAATTTTATCTTCAAATAAAAAAGATTTAGAGTCATCCAGAGAACTGATAGTTTTTTTTTTTTTGAACTCGACAAATAAATTGTTAGTTTTTGTAAAAATGTTGTTTTTTGTGATAGTCAGAATTTAGGGGTTGACCTTTTGATCCATTTTATAAATATTTCGGCTGATTATTTTTCGATATATTTATGGTTGACTACAATATTGCATTAGATGAACATGAATTCAATTGCATTTTGAAAAGGCGACTTAACTCAACGTATATACAGATGATAACATTTCCTCATGCAGTTTTTTTTTGGTCTTAGTCATTTTATAGAAAAATAATAAATCGGTCGGCATTGTTGTTTAACATTTCTCATCCGTGTTTTCCGTTGCCATTGAAGAAGGCGTTTAATCATGTTTGAAGAGAAAGTCTAATTAAATATCACAATGTTATTTTTAATGAAAACACAGTATCGATTGCGATATAAATCAGTGCATCTTCACATTTATTTTTGGATCGTATTCGACCTCGCCCAATAATGAGTTGTATATAAATTGACGGGGGACTAGAGGAGTAATGAATAGTTGAAGACTTTTTAACGCACCTGTTGGTTTGGCTACGTTTATATGACAAGGAAATATTGGCAAAGTTTTTTTTTTGTTATATTTAGCGATTTTAAAGACTTTTGTTGCATAAATTAACCAAAGGATAATTAAAGAGATAGGGCCATAACCTGTTACATTTTTTCCATTTTTTATTTACTGGAAACAAATTGATGTTATTAAGTCTTTATCAATCTTTTAACTTTAACTGGATGATTTATATTGTTATTAAATAAAAGTAAAATAAAAAATGGTAGTCACTAGTGTCAGTGCCTATTTTCGTTAAATTAAAATTTTTGAAAATTCTTGAAAATGCTCTAAAATTATAGAAACTTTCAGACTTTTCTAGAATTTGCAACTTTAGGTCTTAAAATTTCTGAAACTCTTAAAATTTTCCGAAAATTCTTGAAAACTTGCAAAATTCTTGGAAATTTGTCAAATTCTTGAAAATTATCGAAATTATCCAAAAATTTCTGCGTGGGCGAAATTTTAATAAAATGTTTTGTCCTAAATACATAAGCAGGACATATTTTTAGGAATTTAATTCCTAAAGGTTCTATAAAATCAATTAAAAATTCATAAAGAATTCCTAAGTATATTCAAACTAAAAATGGGCTATGGTACTTTACAGACAACAGCATACCACCATTACAAATATTCTTAAATCTATTACTTCTTTTGATTAAAGTATTTTCAACAGAGTAAAAGTTCCATAAATTCCTTGTAGACACAGAAAATTAAGAATTTTATGGAATGTTTAAAAATGAATTTAATAAAAATAGGCCCCTGATATTAGCCAATGTAGATGTAGAGTAAAATAAAGTTCTGGGCAGGTAATGAAAATGCCTTGATCCTCATTTTATCAACCAATTTTCCTTACCAGCCAAGATTAATTTACCTTCCAGAAATAGAACACAATCGTGTTTCATTTAACATAATTTCTTTTAGTTCATTTCAATGAAATTATAGGTTACCCTGCTATTACAATCACATATATTGACATCTCACACAATTATTTAGGTCAAACCATTTACATGAATGGGGATGTTTCAGTTCCAACCTGAATAATTATCATAAAAGTTCGTCTTGCTATTTACAGAAAGTAGACCACTTCAGCAATTAAGTGAGAAACTTTGAAAAATACGTAACACAAAATCAACACAAATGAAATGTGATTCATTCATCTGTTGTCAGTAGCAAGGACAAACACAAGCAACGACGTCTGGCCGATGAGATCTTATATGGAAATATTTATGTTAAAACAAATGAAGTAAAAGATTTGGCATTACTTGGTTGAAAATATTTTAATGAAAAGACGTAATAGATTCATTAATAAGTGTAATTGTCTGTGAAAGAAACGGCAGGTGTACCAGGTCAGGGCACATTTCTAGAATCGATATCGGTGTAGATAACATATGACAAACCGTTCTAATAGTTAGTGTATTCGTTTGTTGCTTGCTGACCTATTACAAGACACAAAGACAATAAATATATGAGCCTAACAACTCGTATAATATACCACAACAGTCAGCAATCCATTATAATTCAGATCTGTATTGAATTACATCTAAAGTTCTAATCTCAAATAACTTTTTTCAATTTAATTGACTGTTTCCTCAGAGTGCACTCAATGAATTTAAAATTGAACTCTTTAAATTGATGCAACCTCACTGTGCGCAACTGGTGCGTTTACATAGGTACGTGGTACTGTCATCATTGCCAGAGATTGAATATATATTTTACAGAAATGGTCTTTGCTCGATGAAAATTCGTTTTTCAAATGCAATTGAGATCATCGCTACCAATCAGAAGACGCTCTCGTTACTACCGGCACGCAGCGAAATGAAATGGTTCATTTTCGGCGTTAAATTGAACGCAATTAAAATGCAAATCTTTTCTCATTATTTCTTACAGCTTACAATGCCGTGATTCACATCATACAAAAGTGTAATGCGTTTTGCCACGGTTTGCAGATGTTAAGGTTGAATTAGCGTTCGACTTTTTGTATTATTTTCATTTCGGTTACCATCTGTGTGTGGCATTTTCAAATTGAAGCAAATTACATTCTACTGGCTTCGTAGAAAAAAAAAAGCATTTTTTTCGTAAAAAATGTATCCGCTCAGTCGTTAGAAAAGGGTTAGATTTGGTATGGGTGCCATTTAAACAGACAGATATGTGAAGAGATAACATTTTGCTGAGCTGGGTACACTCTTAACACGAACACAACGAAGTGAACAAATTACGTAACTTGAAACCGAAATAAATTCAAAACGAAGAAAAAACCCTAAACGTAAATGATGATGGTCCGTCATCATGCAGTCCAGAATGTCTTTTAATTTTCTCTTTATCCAAATCATTTCTTACTTAAATTCATCCAACTCATCCAACACTCAATGCTGACATCGAGAAGATGTAAAAAAAAATCAAATTCAATTTTCATACACCCAAAACCGAATGTTAGAATTTACCTATAATAACGCCCGAGCATATAATAATGGCCGGGTAATGATTATACATCAACGAAAAGAAAAAACACCTACACCAAAAACTCCCAAACGCTATATTCATCTCTAAAAGAGCAATTTAAATCTTGTATAAACCCGTCGCGATTCTTAAAAAAAACAGAAACTATAAATAAATTGTTGATGCAGGCATTGCACCGAATGTGAATTAACATATAGAGAAACGCGAGACAATACATAAAAGAATAACACAGACGACGGGGGAAAAAAACGCGCATAGAATCTTATTTGGTTGTACACATCGTCGAATCTGTGTGTTGGGAAGTGAAGAATTAATATTCGGTTTTTTTCTTGGTTTAAATAAGATCTGAAAATGAAAATCTATTTTTGAATATAATTTCGGGTTTTTTCTTCTTCTTCTTCTTCATATATACACATATTTCGATTCAAAGGATTTGTATAAACAAAAATCGGTGATTTACGTGGGATGTTTTTGCTGTATAGAGGAAGAGATCTTGAAAATTTAGATGATTTTCGATTGAGTTCGAAAGAATGTTGAACAAAGTGAAGCTGAAGCCGTTTAAACGACACAAAGAAACTGATGGTCTGTGTGCACTGTCTGTCGTATGTGAAGACCAAAAGAAAACCTCATATAAAACGTTTACTTAAGCTAGTTTCATCTGTTATCAATAGTGTCGACAAAAATAAGCGACGAGTTCGACATTATGCAGACTTATAATAGGAAAACATATGGTAAAAAATAATGAAGTACAAGATTTTCGATCATTTTGTTGAAGTGACTTCCATCAAAAGAAGTAATAGACCGGATAATTAATACTATTGCGAAGTCGTATTAAGGATAATATTATTATGAACAGAGGTTTGAAATGGTTCCGTAATCCGCGGTAATCAGTAGCTCTTGAAGACCAACATCATTCCCAGCCTAAACATCTTACACTGTTCTTGACAGTCACGCAATGAAAGCATATTTTCAATTGATATGGCTGAAGTATTGACTTGAATATAACATAATTTTCCAAGAAACCAAGTAGAAATCAATCAATAAACTTTCTCTTTCGTATACCTTTTGCAGGTATACGCTCCGCTAGTGGTGCGCTGATCTGCGCTAGTCAGTATTCCGTTTAATGTAATAGTTGTTTCTTAGAACACTATGAGCATTTTCTTCTAAGACAAGGACTGGATAAAAGATAAATCTGAGGCAGGAGCATCAACGGAAGCCGAAATTAGCACTAAAAAACGTGAAATTCTTCGCTAATTCGCTTTTGGTTGATGCTCCTGTCTCATTGACGTCTTTTCCCGAGTTGCTGTCTCAAATTAAAATGTTCTCGAACGTCTAAGAAACAACTTTGCCTTCGGACGTCATATGAAATTTTCGCACCAACTAGCGGAGCCCAAACCTGGCATTTTGTATTACTTTGATTATCGAAAAATAATCAAAAAGATGAATTTTAAGTTATTTGGAGGCCAGATAATGAAAATGTTTTCATGCGTTTCTACAAAATGTCTTGAGTCTTCAGAAGTTTTCGTGATGACAATTTTCGCAGATGTGGCAATTTTCACGGATTTTGGCTATTTTTACGAACTCTAGCAATTTTCACTAGTTCTTGCGAGCCACAAATATCGGCAAAATCGTGAAAATTCGCGAAAATATTATTACGATTGTAGGTCCTGTTGGAGGATTTCAAAATTTGACTGCAAAGCGCTAATGCCATAAATGGAAACTCTTTCGTAGGTATGGGTAGGTATAACTCGAGGTTGACTGATAAGAGAAGCTGTACCTAATTTTTATAAGACAACGCATGCATGATATTCTATCTCTAAGAGTTACAAGCGCAATCTCAAGAAGAATGCGCCGTTTATACGCTTGCCGTTTATGAAACGTTTGACAACTCCAAACCTGGATACTAACCATTTACTTCCTGTTTTCTTTCCCTAACATTGTTACGAGTAGATATTTTCCCTCCAAAAACATTTCCCATCTGTTTAGCATAAATTTTACTTCGCATAATGTTTCGAAATTCCATGCAAATGCTGTACACCTTTGGCCTAATAAAAATTATTGCAGTCGCTTGAAAAGAAATTATGCAATTGTGTCGACTTCATATAGAGGTATTTAAATTGAATACATTTTTAACACATTTATAACCTTCATCACAGAGAGCTCTTTTTAATGAAAACTCGGAACATTGTATATCGAGAACGTAAACTCATTCGAACGTAAAACTCATATTATGCATGTGACTGACTGGCTGAATATGTTGTTGTTTATGATTTGAACGTTTTTTTTTTTTTAAATATTTTTAATCGTGTGAGCTTGTGAGTATGGGTTTGAGTATACAATATGAATTTTACCTACGTACTTTTCCATCGATCGTTTCGGCATTGACATTTAAATTTAATTAGAAATAGTAACCTTACCTTGCGAATTTACAGATTTTTGGACAATGATCGTTTAGCACTTCGTTTTAGTTTTGGGCCGAGTTAGACGCAATTCCTTCTGTGGGCAATTTTTTTTTGAAAATGGTTAAAGTAGATACCAAAGTATACCACCAAAAATTTGCTACTGCAACGACTGTAAATTAATAATGAAAGGGGACACATATAAAATGGCGAATTATAAGAAAAATTAAATTACATTAATTTGGTTTCATTCCCAAAAAGCAGATTGTTGAATCTTCAACAGACGATCTGGCTACCAGTCAGATCTTTAGAATTGTGGACTTTGGGGCGGAGAATTAAACACTTTAATTCGGGCGTGTTGCCCTTTTTACTTCTATGTTTATTCTGGCGTAATTTCTTTTCTTTCACAAATCAGTGCTCCTTCGATTCGTATTTCATTTCAACCGAGCACTTCGATTACGAAAGAAACTCTTCGCCGTTCGAGTTCCAACACAGATCATACGAAACAAAGTTCAATACAAACAATTAAATTTTTCTTGTAATTCGCTTATGGACACGGCCCCTATCTGTATTTAGATGTTCACATATATAGGGACTTTTAGGCTCTTGGAATAGTCTTCGATTTCGTTGATAATAATAAACTGGTATGATATCAACAAAAAGCATGCTCTATCCAGATCAAGAACTTCCTTGAATTCTCGAATAGCAAACATGTTAAGTTCTGCAATAAAATAGGTCTAATTATGCCTATAATATGGACCGTTCTATATCATAACGACCTCGCATGTCTACATTTATTATCAACTTAATATTTAAAGAAACTGATAAATAACTGTTTTGAGAAACCGTTAATCATCTGCTATCGACAACAACGATCAAAACTCTGACCTCTAGTATCATTTTATATAGGCGAATGAATGTTTAAACGAACGAAGTAATATATTTTGTGACCACTAAACGATACGTACAAATAAGGAAGTAGTAGATTTATCATTGTATTCGGTTGACAATTGTTGAGGATTCAATTTACTAAAAATCTCTCTAAAAAACTGCCTAAATTTTGCGAACGTATCTGAAGTCATCTACTGTCTCTACTGTCTTATGGATTGCAACGCACAAAAACCTAACGAAAATTTTCATATTTCACTCTACCGAATTGGCGGACAATTTTTGGCGCTTAGAAAGGACATAAAGAACCGAAAGTTACACGTTGAACCCTGACATAAATCACTGAAACGAACCATAGCTACGTAATATACGACTCATTCAAATGTACAACTGCTGCAATTTACATTTTTTGAATACAACTTCGATGCAATTTTAATCAGGTCAGAATTTCAACCAGAAGAAACTCCGTTCTTTAAATATAAAAATGAAAACGAATGATTCAACCTGGATCTTATCTTGAGAGCTGTACGTCTGTCTATATTGCAACAATCCTCTCGTACACAGAAATTTGTTATGCATTCTACACACACCAAATTCCCATATGCAAATCATCTACAAACATATGAAGAAGAAAAAACCGTACGCAAATCTCTCCCCATTTTCAGTATGCAAATTACGTTCAGTTTATCTATCTTTCCGTTTTGCTTTCACCTTTTTTTTACATTCCTTAACGCAGTGTTATATGCATGCGCAATATTTTTTTATTGCTATAAGTAAGGTAAAGGAAAAGAACCGAGTTCTCACACAATCCTTTTTCTTTCATTTGTTATATAGCCTGTTGATCAGGAAGAGGAATAAATAATTTAATCAAAACTCGCAAAATTATGCAAGAAATTTAGGTTTTATTGGTAATTTGCATATATGTCGACTGACAGATGCATATATGTGCTTTGCTTTATATGTACAACAAGGAAAAGTTGAAAATCCACTACCCGGATCTGAAGTGTGGGAATATTTCGGGTTCGAAATGCAAAATGAAAATTTTGTTTTTTTTTATTTCGTTTCTATTTTTGAATATTGATAGAAAGTACATAATTTATGGTAATGAGCTCGGAAAGATGATGATGCGAATAAAATGTGTTGCAAGTTGCAACTTTTTTATGGGCTTGGGAAAGAAGTGATTTAAATTGCCTGTCTATTGTGTGAATTTAAATTAATTGTGTTGAATGTCAGCAAAAAAAAATTGAATAAATTTTTTTCGTTATAATCTTTGATGTGGACTTTGCTGGGGTGATGCAAAATAATGGATAGTCACATGTTATCACTTTACATGACCTTATATAACGAAAAGTGTGTTAAAACTAATGAAGTACTAGATTTTGTATTAAGGACGATATTGTAAACAAAAGAAGTAACAGATTTACCAGTTCTACTCTATCGCGATACGTTTGTCTTTTGAAATAGTAGATTATGCACATCTGTCTAAAATGTTTATTTTGACGATTTGGAAGTTATGCACCGAACCGAAGGCGTCGTTAATATCGAGATTATCGTTCTATATAAAACAAATTGACAACTTAAGATGAGAAAGATCCTGAGCCTGAGCCTGAGAACAGTTTTGTAACAAATCTTGACTTAAAATAACTGTCTGGTTACCTCACTGCCTTAGATTAGAGATTTAGTGGGGGTAGCATCCTCTAAAGAAGAAACACATATCAAAGATCCTTTGTTTCGAGCTTCCTGCCCTCGTTCCTGCCTTGCTTCTATAATCACGGAAATTTTTCGGTTTTTGATAAGATGTCTCTAAGGGCAATTCTCAGGCTGGAGAAAATCATTCCCTAAGGATGTGAACATCACTCTCGGGTGCTAAGTCAGAAGAACAGAGATGTTCTATATACCTATGTATTCTGTGGAGTTGATCGTTAAACTTTTAGTGTGGTTCGTGATTGCTACAAACACTCGTCCAAGCTCCGATGTCGTGAGTTTTAGGAGTTCACTACCTCCAGCCTCTGACACCTTTGTCTGAAAGAGCTACTTATGTTTACCTCCTTGGTAGGCCGTCCATATCCTTTGATGTTCCTGGTGCAACCACTGCGCAACCAACATTTTCCTAGCAACTCATTGGCCTCAGCCCAACTTTTTCCGAGTCCAGTAGTGTAGTGAGTGAACTGCTAGACTGATCCATATGATCCTAGCCGACATATTCCATCAAGATTTTTTTCTTAAATTTTGTCAATCTATTACTTCACACGAAATTGAACCATTAAGGTCTCGTACTCTATGCAAACTTATTACGACGAGCGCAGTAAAGAATCTTCCCATAAAAAAAACCAAACACCAGAGAACCCTTGAATCATTATCGCTCTACCTTACGCCCGAATTTCTCCTATTTCTTAACAAATTTTCGCTCAATTCAACTTAAAATGCTTAACATACGTCTTGGGGTAGATAGTTCAACCCTTGTTGTATGATTACATCTGATACTGGTTCTGGTAATAACAACAAAAGACGACAATTACATTGACACAATAACTTGGAGAGATCGCAACAACAAACAGGTCAAACGGGTCATCTTAATAATGATGTGTTTTGCATTTTATTGCGCATCGCATCTCACATTCTAAACCAATCTACAAATTCGATATTGAGCGCAAATGTTTCAGTAAAAGTTCATTGTCCCAAATTTCCACGTGTAAATGATGGGCGTTTCGTAAATCACTGTTAACCCACCCTAAAATGCAATGCAATTTCATTTGTGAAATGCTACATTATTTGCCAGTGCAAAGGTATATAGAAATTGCTATCGTTGGTTTGTCACTTACAATGCATTCCATCCGAGCAATAACCAATAATGTGTGCGGAAGAATAACGTACTTTACGATCGAGAGAGTAAAAAAAGGGGGACAGAAAAAGGCAAAGGTACGGCATAATGCATGTCAAAATTGTATATTCCACACTCATTTGTTTGCATTTCAATTACCTTGTCTTGAACAACATGAAATGTCCATGATCCGCGATGACGAAAATTTTTGCTGTGCACATTCGTTAAATCATTGAACGAAAGGTTTCTACATTTTGACTATGTTTGAATAATATTCACTGTACGATAATAAGCATCACAGTTTAACCAAGAATCATTATTGTAGGTTTGCTCACTTTTTATTAATTTTTTTTTATTTAACTTTTTGTTTGCAAAATTTGGGTCAATACCAAACTATAAATTCGTTGTTGTTGTTGCTGGCTTTTTTATGTATATTTTGTGTACTTCTCGTCAATGTATGTACTCAACGAATCTATGCTAAGGGCCATTGCACGAAGCAAATGTTTGCGTTTCGAATAATATTGAGTTTCACTTTGCTAATTCGCATAATTTGAAGGGACGATATATCTGTATATAACAAACTCATGTCTGTATGGTATATACGCATATCTATATACGGTTTTGCTATTCAAGTGAGACCTTTTCTGTGTCAAGTTGTTAAGGTTGTGCAACCGATTTTTTTTTTACATTTTTACGACACATTAAAAACAATCTTTTTTTGCTGGCTTTTCAAATTAAAAAAATGCTAATTTTTGCTATTAATGATCGTCAATGACTGGTTTTCGGTTATTGGAATATACACAGGCTATTTGTTGGTCGTCTTTTGTGTGACGATGTCGTTTACAAAGATAATATGCATGGTGTGCAGTTAATATTTACATATAATGCCATATGTGACACTCCGCATGATGATAAAAGATATTTTTGGCCCTTTTGGAGATGATGTGTAGAATGAAAATCTTTTTGTTTGACCGCTATGGTAAAGTAAATATTACAACGCTGCGATGTCGAAATCAATTTGGCAAAATAATAAAATCATTTCAAAATCTCTCATTTTACCGAGTTTTTCATTGAATCGATTAAAATTCGGATATATGACGATCTGATGATAATATCATTATTTATGTGATGATCGAACGATGATATCATTGTTATCTAAAGTAATTTAACCTTAGATTAAGCGAGCTGCTTAATTGATTTATAAATTTAAAAATTTGTCTCGTCAGGTCAGGTCACACCAGTGCCAAAGATTCAATCAAATTCGAGAGGCTGGTCATACCTTTTTGCAAGTACATCTCTAGTGAATCATAAGGAAAAGGTATGACTAGCCTCTTGAGATTGATCGTATCTTTGCCACTGTTGCCATGACTTGATGAGACGTGGCGTTTTTAAATCTTTTAAGAATAGAAAGTCGCATTGACTATCAGTTAGAATCTGTTTAAGCGAGTGTCAGCAATATCCCAAGTAAAAATAAATTCTCACAAATGTCTAAATCTGTCGAAATCAGATATATCAAGTCTCATTGAGTCTAAGAAGACAATAGATTTTGAGGCTTGAGATTTCGATAGATTTAGACTTTGAGATATCTCACTTCAAAATTTTTTTCACTCGGGATGTCTCGTTAGTTTCTTCGTTGGAGGTTTGGTGCTTACAGCCTATGTTTTCCGAAAACTGTGTTGACTTGGTCAACGATTTCGGTTAACCGAACCAACTATATAGCACTTCGGAGTTTTCTGAAGAGAACAAACTCAGCATGTACTTGTGTGAGCGTATGAAGTTTACATACTTCATTATGTTCTAGCACAACACTTGTATTTGTCTTTCATGATAATGCATGGTGTCCTTTTACGAACGGCAATAAAATCATTAAATCTGTTACTTCATTCGTGTGTACATTATAGCCGAGTGTTTGATATGAAATCTACTACTTCAATATTTTATCATAAGTTGTCAATAGCAGATGACGAGCCGATTACACTGATCGTGAAACTGCTGTTTATGCGCATATGAGATAAATGAAAACCTAGGATTCGATTCTTACTCTTGTCAGTTCGTAGTGGACTTTAAACATTAGTCTGTCCAGTCACGAATTCTTTAAGCTATAAACGGCATCAGAATTGTCGTTCTGAAAAGCAATGAAGTCTATTCACAGATCAATGAAAGATTTAAAATTTAGGTGTTCAGCAATCGATTTCCAAGGCAGTCCAAGCTAACACAGACCGACTTAAATATTTAGAATATCGTGATAATCATTTTAAATCTACTACTTGTTTTGCTTTAAATACTATACAAGCCTTTGATACAAAATCCATTACTTCATTAGTTTCAATGTACGTTTTTCGACGTAGTTGTTATAGTTATAATTAGTTGTTATATAATTAAGCAGAGCTTTCCGCCTATTTTGTTTGACGTTGCTAACAACAGATTACTATAGTCGCTCTACTATTGCTACTTCTTCGGTTTGGAATTATTTCTTTGTTTTCAAAATTCGCCATGTTAGATTTACGTGTTACGATTCACTAAAAACCAACACGGAATACATCATCTCTACTTAGTAATCGTTGCACATTAGAGCTTAGAGTTGAGGTTGTTTTTGGAAAACGCTTTCCAACATTCTGCTAGATTTTTTCATATTTTCCAGAATTTGTGTAAATATTTTCCCAGAAAATATTGGAAAAACTAGGAGAATGTTTTCCCACATCAATGCTCACTTTTCAAATGTCATTTATGTAGAGATTTATGTCAGAGTCAGCATCGGTGCTAGACAGAGCATTGAACATTGAAGAAAATGTTTTCGCAAAATGTTCCTTCGTTTGAGTAGAGAAGAAAGTAAAACCGGCGAGAGATTTCTCGTTACCGTACTGAGACGATTTAATTTCATAGTTCCCGCAACTCCCATCGAATTTTTTTGTTTACGAGTTTGCCAGACTAAATATATGATATGATAACAACCGGTTTACACTTTCTGCGAGTTATCGTAAGAAGACCGCTATCTGTAAAGATATTTCGTAAAGCATTTGTTTCAGTCTCATCGGAATAAACATCAATCGAACACGGTTTTTCGTCTCTTGATTATTTGAAAATCTTTCGCAGTTATTCTGATTTTCATCGAAATGAGACCCGTATCTCATGTGATTTTTGACATGGACGGCCTGTTACTCGATACTGAGCCCATCTACGACACAGTCTTAGGCGACATCATCGAATCGTACGACAAAGTGTACTCCGACGATTTGAAATTGAAAATTATGGGACGAACAGATCAAATGTTTGCGAAAATTATCGTCGGAGACCTGAGCTTACCGATAACGGAAGACGAATTTCTTGATCAATTTTACCGGTTATGCCGGCAACGATTTCTGAACGTAAGTTTATTAAAAGGTGCCGAACAACTGATCAAACATTTACATCAACACAATGTACCATTTTGTTTGGCAACAAGCGCTAGTCTGGATATTGCTGAAATAAAAATGAGGAGCCACCAACATCTGTTCGACTTATTCAGTCACAAAGTAATGGGCTCAACGGATCCAGAAGTGAAACATGGAAAACCAGCACCGGACATATTTCTCATAGCTGCCAGTCGTTTTGCGACTAAGCCCAGTGCGAGTGACTGCTTGGTATTCGAAGATGCACCGAATGGAGTGAAAGCAGCCGTAGCAGCGGGAATGCAATGTGTAATGGTACCGGATGTGATTATAGCTGACGAGCAGCGAAAAGAAGCTACGCTGGTTTTGAATTCGTTGGCCGAATTTCAACCGGAAGTTTTCGGTCTACCTCCGTTTGAATGAATAAAGAGAATTTTGTTAAACGAAAATTGAGTTTAGTTAGGGAAATTGACCCAGAGCCTCGCACAGGGAATATTTTCGGGATGTTTTTGTTTTTGATTTTGTTCGTTTAGAGACCTCACTGACAGTCTTTCGCGGCCTGTAGCAAGTGCAGTACCAATGTTGTGTTATCGCGATAGACATTCCATGTCTGACGACATAGGAATCGAAATGGGATCATTTTGTTGGAAGGCTAGTGCGTTGCCCATTAGGAATGTCAAATGGAACCAAGACGAGCAACTAATTTCGTATTTCATCTGCTTTTGATATCGACGATAAGATTAAACGATAAATCTGACTTACGTTCTCTTATATAACGAAATGCATAAGATAAAAATACTGAAGTAATAGATTTTGTATCACCAGGCCATGTTTTACTCAAATGAAGTAACAGACTTAATAATTTGCTTGTGGTTTCGAAAATATTAAACAAGGTGATGCTTCTGATCCGTATCACTGGCGATTCGAGGTCAGAGCATTATTGGTTTCAAAGGCTTCCACTAGACATTCAGCATTGCAAGTACTGCGCGTGTAATCTTTTGCCTCCAGAATCTACCTTATTCATCCATCTCGTTTAGAACTTAAACAAAACAAAACAAAGCAACTAAGCAACTTTGATCACACTTGTGCAGTGTGCATTCTACATTCAGTATAAAAAAAGAAAGAAAGTGAAATTGCATCTAAATGTCTACTAACAATACCAGCGGTTATTACCCACATATAACATTGTACTTTTGTGATTGGTGCAGCGCAGCCTCTTCTCACACAGATAATGCAACGAGATAAAATTTTGCTAAATCCGAAACCAGTTCCCACAAATATTCTGTATCTCATGTTGCAACAAACGCCCTTATCATTTGTAACTTTTAAACCATTCCGAACACAAAACACCGCACTCTCAACAACAATAATGAACCCCAACAACAGACAATTGCTTTTTATTACTTCGACGATCAAAAATGATACAAAGTTACAAATTGGACGACAAATAATCAAGCAAATTATGGTAAACTTTTATAACATGTAAAGATGATGGTACATTAAATCAATTATTTCGTAGATTTATAGTAACATCAAGCGTCACGTACGCATATAGAATGCACAATAAACGAGTGAATTTTTCGTCGAGATAGAGGAGGATGCATTTTGGGAACATTTATTTTGAATCGTAAATTAAAACAAAATTGAGGAAATCACGCAGAAAGAAAAAAAAAGTTATTTTTGACTTGACACTCTCTGGATGTGTGACATTATTTGCGGATGTGAATTTTTGCTTATGCATCAGGGCATTATATGGGTGCATTTATGTCAGTTAAATTATCTAAATATTGAACCTAATAAATAAGTCTTAAATGATCACACAAAGGACTCAATTCAATCTATCAGCTCAGGGCAAGTTAATGTGAAAGTTGAATGGTAAAACCAATATAATGTAAACTGAGACGAATGGACGAGAGGTTTCCTAAACAAAAATCTATCGTCTGTTCATGACAGTATCGTCTGTTATCGACAGCAACGACAATAATAACGAGATTATTTCTGGCTTTTTGCGATTTTATAAAGCAAAATTTAGGAATAAAGTAATAGATTCTTGAAGTGAAAATACTTAGAACAAAAGAAGTGACAGATTCAATAATTGCACTAGTGACATGTATGATATGCTTCGCCATTGCCGTTTGAAACATTTCACATAGCGAATCTGGACAGCATAGTTTTCGAACAGTTGACACAGTTATCGAACAGTTAGTACAGTTTTCGATAAGTTAGCACAGTTTTCGAGCAGTAGGCACAGTTTTCAGAAAAAAAGTACAGTTTTCGAACAGTTGATGTGTTATAACGAACTGGAACACTCTCTAGCACGATTTGGATTTTTTATGTCGTATCAGGTTTCGCTTTTTGATTTTTCTACGAACATTTCACAGATTAGTTTTGGCTTGCTCTGATTACTCATCTTCTTAATTATTCATCAGGAAAAATCGCATACATTTCTTGCTATGCTATTAATAGTAATTTATGCAACTAGTTGCGAAAAGTGGTATTTTTTGTCACTAGATGTGATGATAACCACATAGTGTGACAAAAACTACCACTTTCGCAATGTGTTGCATACAATACAACGTTTTCATCAACCAGCTGCGAAAAATGATCTTTTGAAATACAACATAACTCTACCTTTAACAGACATTCTGTGTATCAACGAAATATTGTATGAACGATCACGTAGTCTGCATTTATGTACGCTTCAAAAATTGGTTCACTGGTGGTTGGGTTTTGGTGTCGGTGGTTCGAAATTTCGTCAGAGCAGAATTTTTATTTACGGTTATTGGTTCAGATGTTCAGAAGGAGTGGTGAAAAGTAAGTCCATTTCACCACTAGTGACGAAAGGCATATATGAAAATCCATTTCACAACTAGTGATGAAAAGTAAACCAGAGAGAAACAGACCCTTCGATCGCCACCCAAATCACGCATGAAAAAGTTCAGTTTTCGCAGCGCAGTTGCAGAAAATGCTAAATAGTGTTTACTGTAACATTCATCCCATTTCCCATTAAACGATGTTGATATTTCACAATTATCGGCTGCGATAATTTGCATAACAATTTTATGCATTTTTTGTTATCATTTTTACAACACAAAATGAAATATAAAACCGAACAAACGTTTTGATGCCATATGTCCGGTCTTGGTTAGATTGAGCTGCGATAAAAAAAATACTAGGGAAATCGGGTGAAAATGTTTGTCAAAAGGAGTAAGGTAAATTTTCAACATTTTCAACATTATGGCTGAAAAAAAATCTTTTAGAAACATCTAATCATCTGTTATCGACAAAAATAGACGATTTGCTCAGAGTAGTGATCTATTATTTATCGAAATGTATAGTAAAGGTAAAGAAGTACAAGATTTTTTGACTAACACCGAGCGATGCTTGAAACAAAGGAAGTAGCAGATTTAATCATAATATCGTCGAACCCTTTCGTCTTAGGCTAAGACGGTCTTACTGAATAGATGTTTCTCTTTTTTCATTTCCCATTTGATCTGATTCTTATTAGAATTGCAAAAAACGTTTTCTCTGTTCCGATAGGATTTCCGTAATAATCGATAAGGTTTGCTTGAGTCTGAGAGTTGCATAAATATTGCTAATGTGATTGTGTGAAATCACTTCATTTTATTTTAACATTCTTTTTGCCACGGTGCCAGTGGTCAATCTAAAATCACGCCGGTCTAAATTATTTTTTTAGATTCTCAGGATTTTGTAAATTTCTGAAGAATTTCTATTGAATTCTTTTGTTGGTTTACAAATTTCTTTGGAAGTTCACAGAATTCCGAGAATCCAAAATCGCTGTCAATAACAGATGACTGAGGATGCCCCATCAGCGAAGCTGTTCTTTTTTCACCAAATACATGAAAAGGATGGAAAAAATTTCCTAGTTCAGTCGATTGATTGAATATATATATACAGTGAAGGTCAGTGAAATTTAAACATGAATTTACTCCACCAGTTTTTTAGCTGGCCCGCTACAGTGGATGTTATTGAAATTTTTACATGAATTGTTTCAGCTGATTTTGTCGCTTGTAACTATTTCAATAGTATATATAAGTCGATCCTGCTTAAGGTTGATTATATTTCAAATTTATACGCTGTCCATTTGTGGCTTAAGTCCTCGACTAAGTCACCATAGAAAGAAGTCAATCTACTGATCCCATACATGAGAAAATTTATTTTTATCATCTCATCCCGTCAAGATTGACGAAAAACAATGGAAAATCGTAATTTTCTTCAGCTTTTTTTTGTATACAGGTTGATTGTTGTGAACATCGAAAAGTAGGTCCAACGATCAAAATAACTATATCCTAACGGTATTTTTGGGAAATCATTTTTTAATTTTCTGGAATTTTCCAAATTTTCTTAATTTTTCCAAAAAAAATTAGGAAAATTTGGAGAAAGTGTGTGAAAATTCCGGAAAATTAAGAAAATGGTTTCCCAAAAATAGACTCTGGTTCTATGAATATCTGCATAACGTTCGATTAAGAAAAATTCTTCAAGAACCCCACATATCTGACGGATTCGGTATCCTAAAATTTTCAGTAAAAATCCTCCAAAACACTCGTTCATCATTTATTTTCGGAATTACCATACCCGCACAAATATAATTCGTACGTAACATGCATGTTCATGCATTGTTCAACTATCTCAAATATTCCACTAAGCAAAATAAATAAAATTGAAAAAATAAAATCCGTATGCACAATATGAAAATGGCCTGCAACTTGCGATAAATACGAATTTTTAATAATGTTAAATGAAGTAAAAACAACATCATAAAAAAAACCGAATGCAATCGTTAAAAAGTAGAAAAATTGTTTTATATATTTGTGCAACACATCGGCCATCGCCCGCCGCCGTCGGCCAGGGAAGAAGGGGGATGTGATGATATTTAACGTTATATTATTGTGAGCATGTAAAGAAACGTGGTTATATCGTTTGGCTGAATAAAAGTGCTGTTCGGTATTGTATATGAACAACCATGTAGCGAAAATGTATACGTCGCATTACACTTTTATTAGACCCAATGAAATATGAAACTTTTTTATCGTTTTGATTTCGGTATTTGGTTCTCTCGGTTTTTTTTTGGTGAAAACATAACATGGAAATTGTTGTGGCGTTTATAAATGATATTACCAGACTTCATTGACTTGACGCATGACATGAAGTTTGATTTTCTTTTCAGATATTGTATTTTAGGTACTTGAAACAAATCCAATGGACATGTCAAAGAATAGGAGAAGTTGAACAAAAAATAACCGAAGAAACGACCGAGAAAGCGTTGTGTGTATCAGGTTGCATCTATTCATGATCGTTTTTAAATGCAGACGGCATGTTTAATGTATTTACGACTTATATGACTCTACAGATGACAATGGGTGAGTCGATCTACTATTTTTTACAGTTGCTATAATGACTGCCAATTACCTCAACTAATTCCTCACCTCTTCTTGCTCGAAAAGTAATTTGCTACAAAACTGTTGAAAACCGTCTACGCAAAGCGATACTCCGTTTTATGGCATCATTCTGAAAATATTTTTAGTTGGCACGGCTGAAGATTCCCACCAGATTTTCGTTCTATTTTAATAATTAAATGTACAAATGGGACGTGTCATTTTAGCGAATTATAAGAAAAATGAAATTCCATTCGTTTAGCTTGGTTTCAAATAGCTGACGATGGCTGACGATATCGACATACGTTTTAAAATTTTACTTATAATTCGCCAAAGCAACACGTTTATGGATTTAAGTCTTCATTTATTAGATGGTCCTAGAGCTTGTCATAGCACACAAATAATGAAGGTATGATCAGCAAGATGATCAAGCATACTCTTTCATTTGCTAACTTGAACAGACTAACGCGTTATACGTTCTCTTCCATCTCGACCTTATGTTGTGTAGACTCTATAATCACCCATATTCTGCGCATGAACCTGCGATGTTCCTATTTTCGTACCATGGTTGTTTGGCTCCCTTACAGTGAATTTGTTAATACTGTGGTCCAAAAGTTCAGCAGAAGAACCTGAAGTGAAATATTCGGAACTACTGAGATCATGGAGGTCTCTATGTGAGGAACAGATCATTGTAAATTTCGTTGACAGAAGATTTTCAAAAAGACAATCCTCTGAGGATTTTCAAGGATTTTCCCATCATTTTCCTCTGAAAATATTTTTGAATGATTTTGGTTGGATTTTCAAAAACTTTTTTCAATTTTCAAAGATTGCCGTCTTTTTATTTGATTTTCGTGAGCCTTTCAAAGGATTTTATCGATTGTCTTGTTGACTTTCGACGAATTTGAGGATTTTGGAGAAGTTTCTTTTGGAGAATTTTCTATGAATATTTGCCCCTCGGCTCTATGTTTATTTGGAAGAGATAGATGCTTCCTGTTGGTTGTGCAATCCAAACGTGCCTTGACCTGAGATTTAGTTGTTGTATGCTGGTTGACGAAATGAATTGTTCGATCTAGTTTGTCGAAATGGCAGTCTGCGAACCAATAAAGCCAACACTTTCTATGGTAAGGGCAATGCCATTGTTAAAATCAGAGTCTAATGTTAGAGCTAAGCTCCACAAATTTCGCTATATTCTCTAAATTTATCAAGTTCCAATAAATTTTCCTCAATTTCACTAAATTCGCAGAGCCTGTTAACAACTCTAAAATTATCACGAAGGCAGTGACACACAAATTGCGTGACTGAAGGTTAGTGTAACTATTATTCAAACGACGAAAGTAAACTACATAATTTGTTGATTTTCTCAATGAGACCCCGGAGTGTCTTCACATCGTCTTCTAATTTGATTTTTTTTTCGAAATTACACAGCAAGATGAAAACTGAACAACAAACCCTCTCTCCCATGCCAGCGAATTTAATAAAAGGGAATATGGGATATTATGATAATGACGCAATAACTTCCAATCCGATTAATGGTTTGACGGTCAAAAAAATCTTTACAATTTCGAATTTATAATTTTTTTTTTATTTTGCCCAATAAAATGTAAAAATCAACAATTTCTATTCCCTTTGTTAAACGAAAAAAGGACACTCGTTGATCGTTATTTTTTTCTTGTTTAAAAGTTAAAGTCATTCATTATTATCATCATCTTCCACATTAAGAGTTTTCTATAATATAAAAGATGCATGTGAAATGCATAGGAGAATAGGGAGAAGAATGAAAAAAAAAATCTATCAGACGCTTCGAACAGGTACAATAAATAAAAAGTTTTTTTTAACTTCTTCGTTATAACAAAAAAAGGTTTCGTTAAGAGGCGAACAACAGTACCTAAAATGTATGCAGTCGGCTATAAAATTTATTCGCTAGCAGGTTTTATTATGTAGTTTTGATAGCATTAAAAAAAAGGTACAAAATTTATGCCTTTTTTATATAAAAAGTTTTTTTTTCCTACATCTTCTACGTCGTCGGAGTGATAATGCAGTCAGGTATTATTTTCAGATTTAAAATGCGTTTAGTAGAATTTTTGTGTAGATTTTGGGAAAAAAAAATTTTAACATTGAAGTCAGGTTATTGAAAGTTGCACTGCCAACTTAATGGATACACTTGATGCTGTGGGAAAAGAAAAATAGGCTTGATTCACCTTTCAGCGGCAAGCTTATCAACAGTACAGATATTTACTGATCTATTACTTCTTTTGTTCAAACAACTTTGTAGGCTTCCATGCGAAATCTTGTACTTCATCTATTTTAACACTTTTTAAAATATAAGATAGGTCAAAGCTTGTTTTGTTTATTTTTATATTCGTTGTCGATAACAGATGAAAGGCTATATGTTGAAGATCATTCAAAACTGGTTAACTGACCTCAGTTAGATTATAAATCTTTTACTTCATAAGTTTCAACACACAATCTTCACCTAGCCAGAGCTTAAATCACGGTCGTTATAGAAATTAGATGACCCTCAATCGAAAGTAAACTACACGAGCAAATACTGGGACGGGTGCTATTTCATATTGGTGACCAATAGAAGAAAATAGTGCGTCAATAGAATAAAATCCTTCGCCAATAGAAGGAAATAGTTTGCTAATGGACGTCAATGGAAGTAGATGGTACAGAGTTTGCTCGCGTAGTTTCTACCTCGCCTGCCATTTATATAAATATTTCATGTCAATTGTCAATAGACAACATTACGACAGGCAGCTTCCTAGGAATCCTAATAAAATGGCGCAACTTTATTTTCATTGTATCGGAAGAAAAGAGTAAAAGATAGATGCATTCAGGGGCGGATCCAGCTTTTGCTCTGACACGGGCGGATATAACACAAAAAGTTTGTGACCCGGTCGGTTTTCGTTTAAATTTTTGTTTTCTTTGTAAAAATCATCTTCTGACCCCCGGCGACCGCCTCGACCGCACATAGGTGGATCCGCCCCTGGATGCATTTGCCTATTGGTTATAGAAATTCACATACTACCCATTATGGTTTCGGTCGCGGGTACTAAAGCGATAATGCATTTAACATCGCCATAAAGTATTTTGTAAAAAAAATGTTTTTTCCCACAATGAGGAACCATTTTATTTTCGATGCAAGAAACGTTTGCCAAATTTTATTACTATTTATTCACACACAGACGCAATACACTGGACCTAACCGACCAAAGTTCTAAAATAAAAAATGTTTTTATTGCTAAAAAATTCCGATTTCTTTTGATAAATGGAACAAAGGTCCGTAGAACCTTCCTTCAAATTAAGATTTCATTTTGCATTTGGTCGTTGAATATATACTAAACATGAAACGAACTCTTAAAAGCCATCATCACCATACGAATGACTATATATCATCCGATGAAGACCCTAGTTTTTCAAATATCCAACAACAACAACGAAAATGTTACACATTTGCGAGTGAATCTCATTTTAGAGTCGATTTTTGTTTCATTTTATATTAAAGTTTTTTCCCTCCTACATCTTTGACGATTGCAAACATGTGCGAACGACTGGAAATGTGCTAAAAATATTTTTTTTCTCGAAAGAAAAGACATCTGGATCGTTTAAGATTATGCTCATATCTCGACTTATTTATGTGTATAAATGCACATTGGATGCATTAGCGCATTATATTATGCATACATGACGAGAGTAGAAGAAGAAATAAAAATTGTCTGGAATGGTTTTAGTTAGACGAAAATTCCGTTTCATCTTTCACGTACAATAATTGCAGTTGTTTTAATAAATTTTGTTGCGAGTCAATTTTTGTGAAATACAATCTCATGAGGGGTCTTTAAAATCGTAAATTTAAATGGGTGAAGGGAATTTTTATCACCAATCCCTTTTTCGGTGTAGAGTAACGCGTGAGACAACACGAAAATAATTTCGTCGACGTATTCAGCCAGCAATTTAAAGTGAATGGAAATTGCATCGCAACGTAGCAATTTTGGTTCGGGTTTTATCAATTTTAAAATTAATTTTTCGTTTATACTTCCTTTAACGAAAAATCCACAACAAATATGGCATATGGTGTTTCACTAATTTGTTGCATCTGGACTTAGAGTAATTCGAGGCTATCTTGATAAGCCACTTAGTGAAAACAGTTAATTCGGTAGAATTATTGAACAATTTATTATTGAAAGCAGGGATGGACTACTCTGACGATTCTAATTTAGAACTTTGATTTCACATGTTACAGAAATGATAAGACTGAGACGTTGAATCTATTCCTTCAGTTGTTGAAATAGATTTTTTCTGGTTTTTATACGAAAGCTATTACTTCATTCATTTAAAAATTCATTTTGCTACATAAGACAGTATGGGTGCTTACTTTTGCTTACTTTTGTCGTCGTTGTTGTTAATAGATGAGTTGCAGTTTCTAGGGCTTAAATTTACTTAAAAGTAACTTGACTCGACTTGAACAATAACAATTTCTCATTGACTTCTTCTTTTATTCAAAACAAAAATTCTCTACATGTCTGCAGACATGTCAATAGATATGCGACAATGTTGCTCACACGGATATATATTCAATGTAACCGAAACTATCTGTTCTGAATAAAACATTAAAAAGCTAAATCTTCTAAGACTTCCGAAATGACTGCAGACAACATTATAAAATTATTATTAAATAAAAAAAAGTGTAAAATGTTACCAGGCCCGACGTATGTATAATCCCTTCACCTCTACACAATGAGGTCTGTTTTTTTTTCTCGTTAGGTTTTTTTTTCTCTTCATTTTATTGCCCATAAAGCACTGGATTCTTACAAGAATTTGTAAATAATTTAATTGGATGTCGTACACATCGATATACGAACTGCATTTTCTGTTTATATTGCCTTCTCTTTCCGTTGCATATCGACAAATTTATTCACATTTTTTTATTTCTTCGATTCCCTGACTTGGGACCACATTATATAATTCTTGTACAAAAATTTATAAGAGACGAACGAGAAGAAATAATAATAAAAAAAACAATTTTGTTCACAGCAAATCCATCCCAAATTTTTACCTTCAATTTGATAGAAAAATATGGGATGAATTCCAACTGAACCTGCTGGTTAATGTTTGTCTACATTTTTTCGTTCGTCTTAATTTTTTTTGTTATTTTTTATATTTAAAAAAAGTTATTCTTCAGTTTCATTGTTGCATACACCAGGGCCTATGTCTGGCACAGGTGCATTTTTTTCAACTTTACCTTGGGACAACAGAAATTGATATATTTATGTATTTATGTATTATTTGCTTGATAGTAGAAATTGTTTTTTTTATTTTGCTTGCTATGGGAAATATGTTGCAATCGCGTCCTATTATGAAGGGTAAGTCAGGGATCATATTCGATTAACAGGTGGGATCCGAGCAATTTTGAATATTATAAAAAGAAGAAATTTTCTTGAAGATGGGTTAATCGTTAAGGTTGAGTTTTTTTCGTTAAGTAAAATTTATTATCTCAGTGAAATGGCTTTCGAAATTTAATTATTTTTTATGATTCAATTTATAATCAAGATTATCTCACGCTGAAAGATGTGAAGGAGAAAGACACGGGAAAATATGGCAGAGAAATTTAAGCTATTTTCTTGTTCATCGTTATTACTGCGTGCCCTAAGTAAAATTGAGGCAACTATCTAATTTTGCGTGACTCGATCTGGTTGGTTCCCTTTTTGAGAAGCACAATTGTTACTGTTTTGCACACGCACAAGATCTCACTTTCATATCCAAGGGATCATTCAGTTTTCACGACTATTTGCCTCTCTTTCTATCACATTTTTATTAATACATTGCGTCTCATTAGTACGATAGACATACTTCATAAAAGTGGGACTTTCCAAGGCTGTATACTTTGGGGAGGTCACGCAGATCGCCATTTTATGACGTGACCTCCCCAAAGTATGCAGCCTTGGGACTTTCTACGTAGTGCAAGTATTTACAGCACAGTGGGCTATGTCGAGGGCTATGTGAGAAATGATGAAAAATGGGTACTACGAGGGACGGATGAAAATCATCTGAAAATCGAAAATTTTCGAAAGCCAGAAAATCCTTAGAAAGCTAAGAAATCCTTGGAAATAGAGGAAAATCATCAAAATCATCATGGAAAGTCCGTAGAAAATCGTTGAAAATCGTCTTAGGATTTTCTTTTTGAAAATCTTTTGCGAACAATATTTACAAATATGCGCTCCTCGGTACCCCTAACAAATTTTGACAACATGAACCCCATGGCCTATTTACATAACAAGGGATATAAAGTTGGAAAGTCTAGTTTTTGTGTGAACGAAAACCTGACTTTTTACTCGAGTATTGTAATGCATTTTACATGTGAAGGCCTACGATTTTTGTACCGGAAGTATGCAAGATATCTTACTTATATTAGACTTTCTTATATCAGTAAATGTACCCATATACCAAGATAGTTAGCGAATACACTACATCTTTTGATTGATGAGTTTTGAACTGATTGAAATCCTTTACTTTATTAACTGGGGTGGAATTACGGCTGCTGTTTTCTATATATAGATAAGACTCTTTTATACGTAGAAAACGTTTCATTTTTAGAGGCAATAGTATGTGTAATCGTAGTAGGCATAATTGTTTCCATTGTTTCGTAGTCCTGTGCTCAATCTCAATCTCTACACGCTGGAATTTCGATTGATCGAAATCCGTTGAACAGATAAGACAATATTAACAAACTGACGATGACTTCAATAAATGATGGAATTTGTTTATGTACTGTCCGTTTGACAAGAGGATCGCCACGGTTCAGCAGGGGGTTTTGAACATTTGTTTTTTACACGTTGGCACACGTGCTCTTGTCAGATTCAAGATTCTTTTTACGAAGGTTACGCTGATTATACTTTGTGAAAAAGGCCAATACCTTGCAAATATGTCACATCTTGGACAGAATTTGACACTGCAATATCTGCAACATGAAAAAACTATAGTCCTGTTACTTAGTTTGTTTGACACATGTTCAATTAGAAGAATGTTAACGACAGATAAGCAACAAGCGTCAGAAATAAGACACGAATGGAAAAACTATTTCAAAATGAAATGGAACCAGCGTCTAATGTTCCAGAATTTATTCGCAAATAAAATCACAGCATTTCTAAGACCTTGCGCTTAAGATAGTTAGCGCATCTACTACATCTTTTGATTGAAGAGTTTCGAACTGGTTGAGATCCTTTACTTCATTAGTTTTAACGTACATTTTGCTATATAGGATCTGATTTGATAAATAAGACTGATTGTGTCGTTTGTAGTCGCTGTCAATAGCAGATGACCATAGTCCTGTTATTTTTTTTTGAAATTTGAAACATATTCCGATTAGAAGAATGTTTACGACAGATAAGCAACAAGCGTCAGAAATAAGACATGAATGGAATAACTATTTCAAAGTGAAATGGAACCAGGGTCTAATGTTCCAGAATTTATTCTGAAAAAAAAAATCACAGCATTCCTAAGACCGAGCTCTTAACAACCACTGAGAATTGAGATTCAAGTGAAAATTGCGTTTTATGTAATGAAAGGGCTATAAACACTGTTCACTGCCGGGTATGAGATAATTGCTCTTCTGAATGAACTACCTGAACCAAACATTATGCCCAAAGGCAACGCTTCAATCGCCTAAAACAAAGTTGTTTTTCGCGTGTTTGCTGATGCTGTGTATATTTACACAATTTAACCAAACAACGTTAGTCGGCACATATGAATGCATGTTAGCAATATTCAAAATATTCGTACAACGTACGCTATTATGGTGTTCCGTTTAGATTCCTAAGCATTTTGTCGTTTCGTCATTCGTATGTACTAACTCAACATTTCAAACATGAATTGTTTACTCTCGTACATATATATACAACATACACTAAAGATCATGACTATATTTCTGTTTCGGAGACCATTTATTGCAATTAATGAACCCATATGGCCATGTATTAAATACATACACAAAAATAGTAAATATTATTTTTTTTTTCAGTTCAGCACACACATATTTGTCTGTATTGCTATTTGGATGCATGTTTAGCTGAGCAGACATTTTTACATAAATTTTATTTTCGTTTTAGATTAGTAAAATTTTTGGCTTCACTCATTTAAAGGACAGTGACCCTATTTTACGTTGTTGGTTTCTTCTTGCTGCAATTGAAGCAAATTTGTTTTTAAGCAAAACACTCATGGGAGAGACAAGAAAAAATTGTTCTGTTTCGAATTTATCATTTAACTATCGATATTTGGCTGACACGTTAATGCTCAGCTCATATATGCAGGGGGAAATAATTCTGTAGGCAAAAGCAGTGTGTGCTGTTCATTAACATTTTAACATTTTTTCTAAAAAAAAAAAACTTAAATGGCAATGCAATGGTAGTATAACATCCTTCACCGGAAATCTAAAATTATTTTGACGAAAATGATCTCTTCGGATCGTTTCCTTTCGCGAGCTTTATCAACTGAGTAGTACTCAATGGGTACCCCTGAAATCCCGTATCTAAAAATTCAATAGATTATACGTACTGGTTTGACGATTTTCATTTTGAGGAGTGTGCGTTTGCAGTTCGAGTCGAGGGCGAGGGATGCACCTAAGATTGATGAAGACAGAAAATCCTTTTGCACTCAAATTCGTTATAAATCCTCAAAAAAAATCTTTAAGAATTAAGGAAATTAAATCCCTAACAAATTACAGAAAATCAAAGAAAATCGTTTAAGGCCATGTTGTGGCGTTCTCTAGCGCTATGTAAAGTTCACATTGTGACAGATGCTGCCATAATCTGGCCTTAATAATTTGATTTTAGACAATCAATCTCAAAATGTACTATTGTCTGTCACCCGGATGCACCCACACTAGTCAAAATCTCCAAACCATTACGCAGTATAGTTTAGTCACAACTACTGTCATTGACGGATAACAACGAGTTGCAATAAGGTGCAGCGAGTAATACTATTTAGATCTTGAACGAGAGGATCACTGAAGAACTCGTTTTGGTAGTTTTTAATGATATTTCGCTGGTTAACTAAATTAAATTCACATCCAAGTCCGACTTTTTCCCTTGTTGTACAATTATCAGATCTGCTACTTCTATCTACCCACTAATTTTCTACAGATTGACAGAAAATCTTTTACTTCTTTAGGTTAAACATAAACATACACACACTGTTGATGTCTGAGATCATATTTGACGTAGCTCTTCGTTTATTTTATAGACGTTGTCCATTCGTACGTCTTAAGTTATCCACCAGAGAAATATTAACAGATGGTATTGCAACGGCAACGCCATCTGTTATGATTTCTCTGTTAGCCTAAAGGGCTAAATGGAAATGGAAAATGTAATGCAGCGTTTAATTCTCATATAAGAAATTTAAATTGTCACGAGCACTTACGGCATCAATCAGGACGTAGCATAGGCTTTATTAAAAAATTTGAAGGATAAAATCTCATTGTCTCCACTTGCTGTTAAGACGTTGGGTCCAGTCTGTAAGGACAATTTAAGAGCATTTCGGTGCCTTAGAATCATAATTCGACGTATTTCGTCACTGCACCTACGATCGAAAAGTGATTGCTAAGAGAAGCTGAAATTGTTGTAATGGTTTTGTTTTGTTTTTCGTCTCATTATGATCCTTGCAGCACAGAAAACGTAATTCGTGACTCGTGACGAAAGCAGAATTTTTTCAGGACACGTCTTAAGCTTGTCCTACTCCGCTTCGCCTCGTTAGGACAAGCTTAAGACTAGTCCTAAAAAATTCTACTTTTCGTCACTTGTGACGAAAAATACTATTTTGTTCCGAAGAATTATAGTAGCAGTTCAGTGTCACAATGTTATAAAAGCGCTCGATGAAATTTTTGTTCTCTAATTTTTATATGTAATGTCATAGCACTACAACTAGCATCAGCATAGAAAATATTTGAAGGCTGATTGAGGAGCCGTGTAATTTGAGTGTAATTTATTGAAAGAAAATTCTTAAATCCTGTCAATTTCAAAATAATTTAAACAAAAATTTAATGATTTTGCATTGAGTTTCAAGGATTTTCTTTGTTGTCAAGGATTTTCTTAAAATTTAAAGGATTTTCTGGAGGATTTTCTTAATAAAGGCTGTTTTTGTGAGAGCAACATTTTCTACATTTATCTGCACCTAGAGGCTGATTGTATCAGAATTGACTTTTCATTTCTTTCGTTAAGAAAGTAGAAATGCTTTCTTAAGAAGATTTAAAACATGCAAGTAATAGTACACTACACGTGCAAGTACATTACACACTCGGACATGTATTAAACAGTTCGAGGCTTTTTGACGTCTAACATACTAGTGTTGATGCTACGAACAGTGCTATGGTATCATTCAATTTCAAATCAATAATCAAAATCGTTTTAACTACAAATGTTATACGAATAGCACTACACCCAACGTATGCTCGTCTCTTCGGACTCGAATTATATTTAATTTTCACCGAGAAGAAGCAGATTTTTTTTTTCTCAAAACATATCCCGTTATAATGTGTGCAGATGAACAGTGGAAAAGAGCAAAATTGTGCAATTTTTATTTCGAAATTTGATAATAAAACCGACCAAAATTTTACCTGCAAATTTTTTATTTTATTGACACTCCCGGACAGGTTCGCTTTTTTACCTGAAACGTAGGGGATGGTTTCCTCAGACATAAATTTGATTTTTATTGTCGAAAGAAATATATCTGCATTGGGCATTGTGTTCGAACAGACAGTAAGTAGCGTTTAGATCTATACGTGAATTGAGTGAATTTCAATGTTTTATATGCAATAAATCACTTTGACCTGATAATAACTGCAGGATGGGTGATCAACATGATATTAAAGTTTAATAAATTGCTGGATAATTTGTTTGATGCCATTGAGAATTTCGCATCAGTAGATAGTGAAAAATGTGTTTGGTATGCAGTGACTATGACTAATGGCCATTATTGTGTCACTATCCTAATGCCCATCTCTACTGCTGATTTTCGTACAATGTAGCTTCTAGATGAAATCTAGGCAAAACAAAATCCTATACGTGCTATGCATGATAGACGTACCCCACGTTATAAATCCATGAAATGAGTAAAGGCTTCGCGTCACCAGGCTGCAATTTATACTTATTGTTCCTTACGATGTTTCAAACAGTTTCGAGAAGAGCCTATTTACGAGCCACTCGAAGCAAATTGCTGAATTCCAGAAAACGAAAAGCGGATCACCCATATAAAAACGATTAAATCTGTCTATTCGTTTGTTTAATAAAAAATCTTATAATTCATTTGTTTCAACATACATATATGTTTCAAGTGGACAATAGCCAGATTTCATCGCTTACTTTTGTCATTGTTGGCGCTAACAGATGTCTAACCTATCAATTTGATATCTGTTGAGGAGGTGATGGTCTCTTAGAAATAATGCTTGGAACAGATCAAAGATAAGAAAATTAAAAAAAAGACTGACCTGGGCTGAATCTGAATCTCTGAAACCTGTTCAGGTTTCAGGTTGACCTGAAATTTTCATACAAATTTTCAGGGTTACCATAAACCTGACCTGACAGGTTGCCTTACTTACTTCATGCTAGGTTTCAGGTCAGATAAAACCAGACAATATCACGTTCAGGTCAAAGCAGGTACAGGTATTTTCATTTCAGGCTCAAGTAAACCTGACCTGTCCGAGCTTCAATTAGAACCTTTTTTCGCGTACCAGGATATTATACGAGTATAGTCGCATTGACTGGTACACAATTGAAATTTCATGACAATTTCCTGTATTTGTCATTCCATTGACTTTATCCCAATTCATTTCCTTCCAATTGCACCGCAATCTAAAAACAAGGATGTAGGTGTAGACGTAGATCGACGTCTATTTGAAAGTAGATGAAGAAAACAAAACCGATTTCGTGTACATTTTAGTGAAACCATAAAAGAAACATTGAACCTGTTGTGTTGGTTCTATTTCAAACATAAAATGAGCGATCAAATGTAAACAGAAAAACAGTGAAAATATAAAATGCGTGTTCCATTTTGAGCTGAATGTTTGAAAAGTTAGAGAAAAAAAATATTTTTCTTAAAATTGTGATCGTCAAACCCTTCTCACTTTCGTTGTTTTATTTATGCAACTCTATAGTATCTGGGTGTCTTGAGTAAACACGAAACAGACATGTAAAAAATCCTAAGACAAACAATTTTTTATATTTTTTTTGGTTGTATATATAGATGTGCGTTGCATTAACCCCATCTCCTTAGCTTAGCATGTAGGTTCGTTTCAAATTAAAAATAATTGGAAATAAAATCGAAAAGGAAAAACTTTTTTTTTTGATAAAGCATTTCAACCACAGTCATCTGAACGTAAGATGCAATTTAGCAATTAGTTAGCTGTGAATAGAAAGAGGATGTAACATCGTCTATCAAATCTAAGAAATCATTTTTGTTACCTCAAAAGTTGTTCGTTTATTCTCGGACGTTCAGGTAAAAATAATGGGGTGAATGGACAAAGAAGCAATGAAAATCAAAGAGTTATTCCAAAAAGGGAAAGGGTATTTTACTGGAGTAAATTTTTTAACCTTTCGTCTTCATCCGTTCGTTTAAAATACATTTGATTCCCAAAAAATTCTAATAACCAAACTTCGCCAGTAATTTTAGTAAATTTTGGTCAATTTCATAATATTTAGAAAATTAATTTCTCAAAAATAGGCCTTGCTTTAAACTTGACTCCTAGTTCCCGTGGGCCGTCGCGATCTTAAATCTCATAAAAACGAAACTTTGATTAACCTAAATAAGCTGATAGTATTAGAGGCAAAACCTTGATTTAATCCCATTCACAGACGGCAAGCACCAACATAATTTCTGAGTCTACTACATCCTCTGCTCCAAGCATTTTCAAGAAATGTTTGTAGATCTTGCTATACAACAAAATTATTAATGAATAAAGTCATGTCATCCCAAAAATCCACACTCGGCAAATTTCACTGGAGTGCAAAATTTGCAACAGCTGGTCTTTAGCATTAACATCAGCGCATAAAAAAACCAGCTGTTGCAAATTTTACACCTCACCGAAATTTGCAGAGTGTGCCTATACCCTGCCTTCTCAAATGAAGATGACCTTTGACCAGTCGAGCCTCGAAAAGCAAATTAAGCAATTAGTAGCTTACGTCCTTGTTTGGAACTTTTTAATTTGCTAAGTGTTATAGAAGCCGAAGGCAAGGTTTTCATTTACACAAGGAAAAATAAAAAGTTTCAAATAATTACGTTCAGTCGACGTTAGTGAAATTTAGACGGGATTTCGCTTCAGCTGTTTTTCAGCTGATCAACTCACACAATCAAAAGTACTTGTTCGTACGGGTGAAATAATTCCATACACACGCGTGGTGGTGTTAAAACAGCATAAAACGTACATCTACGGCATGATCAGTTTTGTTTGGATGTGTGGACCAGTTCTATCAAATTCATGACTAAATTTCAGTTACGTTTCCTTTAAGTCAGTTGATTTATATTCACTTAACTCACTGGAAACGAGTTTAGTTACGTTGAAGTTAATTGCGGCTTGTCAACTTTCGGCACCCTGGACTTTACTTAAATCGTCGAGGAATGCCTCCAAAATAATTTCTAAAAATCTAGAATTCCGTTTGGGATTTGCTCACGACAATAAAGTAATGACTCATTTCCTGGGGCTGCAGTGAGAAAGTTTTTTGTTGACCTCGCCGCAAATTTCGAGCGTATACTTTAAACAAAACGTTGGTCCTAACTTCATGTTGTGCTTGAAACCTCTCATTCGCCAAAAAGACCCTTTAGCGTTCGACAGGAAAGAACTTATTACATCAAACACAAGGTAACAATTTATAACAAATGAAGTAAGAGATTAAATTGTTACAATTCGCATGCTTATTGTAAAATGTTGACATTTCACAGACAAAATGTCACGAATAATTGAATCGTTTACTTCTTTTAGTGGAAGTATTTTCAACAGATTGAAAGAGAATCTTTTACTTCAATAGTTTTAACTACTTTTTAATACAATATCAGGGGGTAGAGGCCACAGCTCATCGCTTATTTATTCAGTGCCGTTAACAGATGAAATAGCCGTTTAACAACCGTTTAACAAAATTTTTCAAAATTTCTGCAAATTTGAATCGTTCAATAATGAATGTAATGAGATTGACACATATATCTAAGCAATATTTTGCAATAGTACACAACTGTATAATGACGAAAATGCTGTATACACCAGGTCACGTAAATTTTCTTTCGACATAATATCTGTGACGACGTGTATACTTCTTACCATTTTTTGCAACATGGTAATGTCATGTTTTATGTGTGGCACGTACAAAACGTTTTCTCGATGCCTTCCAATGATTCTGTTCAATCGAACATACATAACTAATTAAATCAATTTTACACGCTCGCTCGTCTTTTTTCTATTTATTTATTGTAATTTGTATAAGTCGATACCAAAATTCTAACCATAAAAGACATACAGCGAGATGACTGTAGGTCTCTATCTACATAATAGAAGTGTAAGATCTGATCCAATATTCAGGTGATTTGGTAATAAAAGACATCCAAACCGAATTCATTAATTATTTGCATTTGGAAATATGTTTCAAATATTCTGGTCTCTCAATCTACAAACAGCATTCATTCGACCAAATTGCGTTCGTTTCACATTTTACACTTACATTTTTCTGCTTCTCATAAAAGAAACACAAAAATTTTACACGTGTGTCCTACATTACTACGTGCATATTTATTGCACGTGGCGACCGAGTTTTTGCTGGTGAAAAAAAAAAATTGAACATTGAACGAGCAGTTTTTATATCTCTCTTATAAACAGCAAAGCATACACATAATATTCAATGCTTTCCAGTCAGTGTGCGTTGTATATATTCTGTATAATAAAATATAATCGTAGGCTGAATATAATATCGTAGGTACATTTTACATTCAGTTTTGTGAATTCAAAAGGGCATTGACACCGAAAACCGAAAAAATAATTTCCAACAAAAATATTAGCTTCGAAACACCAAATAAATTATTGTCAATAAAACAGCAAACAAGCGAAAACGCTCGCGAACAAACCGAACGTTTCATTTTATGTATATAAACGTTTGAAGCCGAGAAAATGTTGTTGTTCGGAACATGATAAGATGTATGGATGTGCATTTTATGTATAGTAGTTGTAGTGGAATATTTAATAATGTTTCGGAAAGTCTATATGCAATATCGCGTCGACGAAAAATAAAACGATAAGAAACTTTATGAATATTTGGGCGGAGAAATTGTCGAATATTTTGTTAAATTTTATAAAAACCGAAAAGTGACTCACAAACGGCGATTTCTTTAAGGGACTCAGGCTCTCGGTTCTAAAGAAAAATCTTCAAATTTCTTAAAATTCTTCAAATCTCTTAAAATTTCTTCACAACTAGATCTACATTTTTCTCTATTTGACCAAAAATGAGCCATCATGGCTTCATGGTGAAAAATTTAAAGAATGTCTTGATCAGAAATATGTCAGTAAGTTTTATGATTCTAAAATTCTTCAAATTTCCTAAAAAATCTTTAAAACTTTTTCAATCTCTTAGTGTCCTGACAATTCGAAAAGGAACGTGAGAATATCTTTTTAACGCACATAATTCTTCAAAATTCACAATAAATTCTTCAAAATCTCTAAAAATATTTCAAAATCCCTAAACACTCTGGAAATTTCTTCAAAAACTTTTAGGAATTAAATTACTCTGGTCTCCAAACCATTTGAACCCCCAAACCATGCTTTTACTTAAGGGGAGTTTTACTTAGGACATAAGAGGCGTCAATTTAGGAATATCAAGTAACGAAAGCAAGGCGCTTCGTGACCGGCCCGATTGGCCGATATGGTCAGACCGGTCCTTCTTCATAGACGATGTCTTTCATGGAATTCTTTCCTTTTAATAGTACAACACTGCTTCCCCAGTGATTTGTTTTCGGAAAAATATCAGTTTTGAACGACAAACTGAGTCATTTTGAAGTTCACCTGAGAAAAGATTCCAACATTGGTTAAGTTAATTTAATATTCACCAGCGCTCCCACAATGTCATACTTTACTACTTTGTCCTACTTTTTCGAAATTTGTCCTACTTGTCCTAAATCTAAAAATCTAAAAAAAATGTCCTACATGTCCTGCGGTAGGACACGAAAATTTTAGTGGGACCACTGTATTCACATTGCCCCAATTCATTGGCATAATAAAGAATAAATTGAGTTCAAAAAACATGACAAACCATTCAACAGGCTGAGCAGAAATTACCCTAATGATGGAATATTAATCACGTTCATAGCATGACATATGTATCAAACGAATAATGTGACGTTTTGAACACATCATAGACCTATAATTCCGGGCTTTAAACTTTACAAACAACAATCTGTTACATCAATGGTCTACCACCTAATGTTCGATGTAAAATCTTGATATCACTTTACTTCCCTTGCATAGTAATGTACTATTACTTCATTAAATTCAACATACATTTTGCTATAAAGGAAAATAAAAGCCAAGGCTAGTGACGCATTTTTTAGTCGTTGTCGATAACAGATGGATGTATGGACTAAAAGATATAACTCTTTTGGCTTCACCCTCGATAGAATTTCTTTCAAAATAAACGGTACACGGTTCTAACTGTTTTGCAAAGAATCATTTTAGGGGCCGGGAAATGATGACGTCCATAGTAGCAACTTTTATTGATTTTTGGATTTTTGATTTTTTAACATCCTATAGTCCGTTAATGCTCCTTTGTCTTTGACCTATATTTCGAGTAATTTTTCGATAACCCATTTTTCAAAACAGAAGTAAGTTGACTTGTAACGGCCTTTTCCAATGAGCCAATTTATAATAAATGTATTTAAATCAAGAATCTTAATGAGCCAATTTATATTCGTTCCGATTGCAACGTAAACCTCTGGTGTGATTGGCAGATGCGGTTTAATTTAATTAAAAAAAAAAAAATGGCAGCAGAATAACCGAAAAAACGCACGAAAAATGAGTGATGAGCTTCTGAATTCAAAGATTAGGGTTGGTCATTCGACGTGACAAGGTTGCGTCCGTTTTTGAAACTTTATCACATTCAAAGGATTTAAATGAAATGCATTATTTGTAAACTAATTTCATTATAGAAAATAAAGTACTGGAAAAATAAACACAAATTCAACCCAAAATAGCTCAAAATCTTCTAAACTTTCACCACTGAGGCTTGTAGGTTATGGACTTTGCCGTGTTTCAATACCTCCACTCACTTTCGGCCCTGAAGGTGAAAGGTGCCTAAATAACTCAAAAGGTCACTTTGCATGGCTACAAAAGTATTCAAATGCTGTCAAAGTTACAAAAGCAAAAAGTATAAAGGGACTGAAAACCCTAAAATCCATAGTCATCTAAATTCAATTGATTCAACGGGCTCAATATGAAATCATTGTCTAGAAATTAATATTTTTTCACCATACAACAACTTAATGTAACAGTCTCCCTAACATCTCATCTTTCTCTTGTTCCTAATTTAAGAATCAGTAGAAATCACGCAACACATAAATGGAAAGATATCAATAATTTCGCCTCCGTCTCGATTAATGTCCGTCCAATTTATTTATTTTCATTATAGAGAGAATGAAAAAAAAACCACTCTGGAACTATAAAATTAAGCCGGCTGTTTTTTTATTCTTCTACTATTCGTTTTCGGACCACGAAAAGGGTTAAATTTATATCTCTTTTTATATTCTTCATAAATCTGAAATGCATTTTGATATTTTAAACAAAAACGCGCATCTTACCTCTACCTTTTTTTCGGGTAAAATCGGATTGGTTCGAATGCTTTAAATGTGAAGTGGGCGAAAAAATAAATTTGAAAATATTTTTGGTCGTTGGTTGTGGAGAACCTAGTATCGAAAGAAGTTAAGCTAGGTAATCTCAGATTTTTACATCTTAACGCAGATATTTTGTGAAACAGCGTACCTCGCATGTAGTTAGATTCAACTTTTCAATAAATCCCGCCAAAAGCTCGTTGAAAATAAAAAGCTTCTGTAATTCTATAAGTTGTACCGATAGTTGAATGCCACTCGGCGTTCAATTACAAAAAAACGCGTAAGAGTTATTGCAACCATTCAGTTATGAAAATAACTGGACTTTACTAGTGAGGGAACATGGCCATTCCCTCACTAGTAAAAAGTCTTTCCCTTGCTCGTAAAGTAAAACGCCATACTGTACACGTTAATGAATTTGATATCTCGTACCAAGATAAGTAAAAGTACCTCGGGCTGACGCCCTCGGATACTTTTACTCATCTGGATACGAGATATCAAATTCCTTCACTGGTACAGTAATCTTTTATTACCGATAAAAGATAATATAAACGACCTATAGCGAAATAATAAACTGCGGTTTCGGTCTTTAGCAATTTTCAGTTAATTTAGGTAAATTTCAGAAAATTGAGGCAAAGAATCATAAAACTTACTGACATATTTCTGGCCAAGACATTATTTAAATCGATTTTTCACCATGAAGCCATGATGGCTCCTTTTTGATCAAATGTTTCCGAAACCAAACCCCTAAGTCATCTAGTCATCTGCTACCGAAAGCGACGACACAAGTAAGTAGTAACCTCACGATAATGTAGTCTTTTTAAGGAGAATGGAGTTTAGAAACTAAACATTTTTTGAAATTTTGTACGAATGTAGTTATACATAGGTACGCTGTGTCTCTTTTTTGCAGCGATGATATGTGTTGTTATCAACGAAATATATTGGCAAAACTAAAGAAATTGTCTTTTTATTGAGCTATTCCGACAACCTGAAAATTCAACCTGATCAGTTCACAAAAAATTGAAATTTAGAAACTAAGAGTAAAATCTATTACAATTTAGTACTTTTCTTCATAAAAAGACTGCTGTCACTGAATTATTTTTTCGTGAACAAACTTCACTGCTGTGACATTTCATGGGAATGAATCAATGTGAAGTTGTTACACAAAAAATAGTCCAGTGAGATTGAAGTAATATAAAAAATGTGGCGCCTCTACAGACAAATCGACTAGACGAATACCATATGCTTATGTTGAAACGAATGAAGTAAAAGATTTTGTATCAATTTGTTGCGATGATTGAAATTAGTAATAGATTGAATGTGCTGACAATATGTCTGTAGTCTGAGAAAATATTATTCGCAAATCACTAACAAAACACAGTGGAAAATCTCAACTTTATCAGGTAAGTGTGTCTCCAGGTAATCGACAGTACAGGCAGATACTAAATACTAACTAATACTAAATTACCGGCTACATCTAAGATTTTTAACTCGTTTTTGTAAGTACTTTCCCTCAAATTAATTTTGTTTTCTAGAAAAAATTGCGTTTGCGACATTCGGGCTGTCGTTTCTATCATTAGCGTTCCGCGTTTGCCTATGCAGTCGTATATATTCGTATATAAAAACGTGCATAGCCAAACGTGTTTCTTTAAGAAAAAGGATAGGCAAAGGCACATTTAAATGTGTGTACATAAAAATTCAAGGCCAAAATAGAGACGGGCCAACGCCCTTATACCGAAAAAAACATTATGTTTATATAATGCTTTTCGACGTTATGCATCTAGGAATTAAATTCAATTTTTTTTCGTCTTATTTTTTCGTTTTACGAATATATATAAATCTTAGCCACATAATGCATTTTATACAAAATATCGGTGTGGATTGAGTATAGTGGATTTTTTTCTCTATCTAGACTTCTTTCTATTAATTATAAATCTGGTTACCCGATTAAGTCAAGGATAAAATAATTCGTCGATTTCGTTCTCATGAAAATCAAAACATTTGAATTGCACCTGACTGATTTCGATTCAGAAAAAAATAAATTTTTATTGTAGACGACGATAGTGGTGGTGGTATTAAATAAATCCATATCCCGGTGCACATTTTTCCTCCATTCGGTTTGTTTTTTTTTTCTAATCGAATTGCATTAGAGCCTAAGCTGAACATTCAAATTTATTAGGGTATAATACCAGTACAATAATTTGCGTGGGAATGCAGTGCAGAGTCTTTATTTTATGTGTGTACCTCGATCAACAATTTTTAAATTCGTTTTTTTTTTCGCTGTCTATTCAACCCTTTCTTAAGACAGCTGTACGATTGCATGAATGTTAAAAATATGAGCACATGAATTGTATAATGTGAATTTATAACAACAACAGAAAAAACTTCCCCCGCTGATTTTGTATTTGTTGGAAAATTAGATACGCATTGAAAACGTCGCAGTTTGAGTTTTGAATATTTTGTGATGCGTTCGCTGAAACCCAATTAATATTTTACTCAGATAATGACCTAAGAATATTGATTTCCTGTTAAGAACATCTTCTGTAGTAGACTCACACATAGTTCCACAATTTCAAATATCTTCTGACTAGGTATTGGTAGCAGCTATTCTGTTATCGAAACTCTGACAACACAAATAATCAAAGGGACTCTTTCTACTCTGATTTTAAATAGCAAAATTTATGTTAAATTATAATGAAGTAAAAGATTTTGTATCAAACCGTTGTAAATACTTTGATCAAAAGAAGTAATAGATTTGATAATTGATGATGCAAGTACAAGCAGCAAGATGTGAAAGCATAAATATAAAGAAGTGCAGGTATTTTGGCATTTTGTAAACTCTAAATCTTAGACTGGTTTAGGGTGATAGATGGATCGTTTGTTTATTTATAAGAATGTCAGAGCCCATGACCGGACTGGCTACCAAAAGACGCCAAAAACTCTATTGAAATGCAGCAATATAGTAAACTCAATGAAATTACTAAAAGGTGCACTTGTGATTTTGCGTGTCACCCCATACGGCAAGCCTTGGCCTGTCAGAGCCCCTATTAATTTACAGAACTCTGACGCTGACTTGAACACTTTAATGCAACAATGCAACAAATATTCGGTGAATGGTGTTGTTTGCAAATACCTTTCCGATGCATTGAAAAAATAGACTCCACGTGTGACTACTACCGTCTGTTGTTTTTGCATATAAAGCAAATCCTTAATTATCCACTGAATGTTTTATGGGGGATATGCTTCACATTGTACTAGGCCCCACCTTTTGGGCGGGTCAGGTCCCTTGACTGACAATTTTTTCAATATATTTTTTTTGATAGCTGACTATCACCGTGATAGCTGACTATCACCATGATAGCCAACTAACATGCGCGATAACTAATATAACCGACAAAATCAAATTTCATCAAAGTAATCTTTTTAGATTGATTGAATTTTCCAACAGTGTAAAATACTGTTTTTCTGGAATAACCTCCAGATCCTTAATCCCACATATCCCATCTTCGAACTTAACCTCAGGAATTCAATTCTGCGTCGATTAAAAAAATAAAATTGGTAATTGGTTGATAATTACTCAAGTTATCGTGTATACACGCAAAATATTGGGACAAACAATTCCGTTTTTCATAACATTTCATACAACCTTTGGTATACAAACATTCTAGGGTATTTTCCGGCATAAGACCCTGACTTACAGTCAACGGAATAAAGGCATTTGGTGAGTTCAAATTATTGCAAGAAAGGTGCGCCGGGCCACACGTCTGTAATTAAACTATTAAATCTTTCAAAATTATTGACAAGAATTATGAGACAAGACCTAATCTCACACACACTCCATATGCGATATTTAAGGTTTCACAGACACAAGAATTTTCGCTAGTATCAATCGAATCTGATACTTCAATTGATCTCCAGTATTTTTGACACAAAAATCTTACATTTTTTTATGCAAAATCTTTTATTTCACTTTGTTTATGAAATATATTTTGGTATATATAAGACAGCACTAACCTGAATTTAATGCTTAATTTTCTAGTCGTTCTTGATAACAGATGCATATGTGACATACACCTGTACAATGAGTACACCTCAAGTCTGACTTCATTACTTATTTGAATTTTGTGGAACGCACCACACATTTCTCTTTTACTTACAAGCGAAAAATGGAAAACCTGGCAATAATTTGCGCAATTTGCATTTTATAATAAATTCGCGATGGAGCCTTGGAGCATTGTGTCTGTTATATTTCATTCATTGTAGCAATTCAAAATTCAATCGATTTGTTATTGCATGGAAATCAAGTATAGTGAGCTTACCCTACTTACTTTAAGTAGTAATATGGATTGTAAATGAACAGAGCACATGTATATACGTACGTAACGCACACACAAATTATAAGAATCGTTTCCATTTATAATTTAAATCATCATTCATTAATAGCATTTGGTTATACGAAACCATACCACGTAATGTAGTTTAAGAATAACAATCATTTCAGATATAGAGACATATAGTCCATTAAAAAAGAAAAGAAAACCACACACACCAAACTGTGCGAAGCAAAAGCAATGTTACTGAAAAAAAAAATCATCGAAAAACCTAGGGCCATAATCTTGGGTTAAGTGAGGCCCTGAACAATTTTCGATACTAGGCCGTTGACCCTTTTTTTCTCAGTTGGTTTATAAAACTGTATGTTCACCAATTGCTCCGAAAAGATGCATACGCTTTATTAAAAGGAATAGATGTCGACGACGACGATGAACATATCGAAAGAGATGGAATTATCTGTGGAATAAATAGGCGAAGCAAATAAGAGCCAGTTATATAAACTGTGTGAAATAAGATGCAGAATTGATGATAACAGCAGCTTCATAAGTCTGGAGATTGTTTTTCGTTTTACTCCGGTTGAATAGAGATGGAAATATATCGGAGTTTTGTGTTTGAGATCTGTGCGTACGTAATGAATGTATTATGCTCTGCGTGTATTAGAAACTGCGTAAGTCTAAATAAATATCGAATAAGAAGTAGACGAGAAAAAAAAACAACAAACCAGCTCAAAATGTAGTGTAGGTAGGGTTATTCGATGATAATAAAAAAAATTCTGGCACAAAGAGGCATTTCATTATTTTTTGACACAAACTGTAGGTATAAGTAATTTGAAAAAGAAAAATAATTAAGAAATAAATCGTCATTGCATGGATGGGATAATAAGACTATCGAAAATGACGCACCATAATAGATTGAATTGCATTGTTGCTTCACTTTGATGGATTTACTGCACGAACAGAATTTGAGTCAATCGGTTTTTGTGCCAAATAGGTTTTAGATGGTTACTCTGAGAAGATTGATTCTCCTACATCTTATAAATTACCCATATTGCAATTACGAAGGACCGTACGGAGTACCTTTCATATAAAACAAAATTTAGCAGAAACCAAGAAATTTTATGATGAAAACTTAGGAACCCAACTCCTGGAAATTTGAGGATCAACATACTACAACGACCACCTCAATAATCTCTAATACTTGAATTCTGGAACTGAAACGATGGTAGATCATCTGTTGTGCCTATATTCGCGAAAATAATTTCGTGAATTTTCTCAAATTTTTACGAAAAACTTTTTTCGAAAATTTGAGAAAATTCTCGAAAATATTTTCTCGAATATAGACCCAGATCATCTGTCATTGTCGAATTTTGGGAATTAACACATTTTCAATTCAATAATCATAAAAGTACAGAAGAAAACCCCCAAAAAACCATACATATCCTTCAAATTCCTTAAATTCTAGAACTGGTAAGATGGTTGACCATTTAGGGTGCTAAAAGTTTGGGAACCTACATGCTACCTTAATAATCCCACCCAAATATCATTAAGAGAACCAAAAAAACCTCAGAAATTCTTTAAAATACTAAATTTCTATAACTGAGAATACGGTGAACCATGAGGAGTGGTGCAATTTCTGGAACCAACATACCACTTCAATAATTATAAAAGCAGAAATTTACAAAAACGGTTTTTTATGCATGTTAAAACCATCGTCAATTATTGTACGGCCGAGCAGCATGATTTGCATCCACTCTTAGAGCTCCAGCTCATGATCCAGGGAACCGATGTTTATAATGAAAACCTATACATGATTAAAATGAGAAAATTTTTAATAGTCTTAAAAAGTAGAGACTTTGGTTTTTAAACGCACAACCAAAATGAAAAGCGCATATCGTGGTACCAGGATTCCATCTGTTATTGACAACCACAACCACCAACGGTAATAGAGTAGTTCTGACATATACAGTCTTATATAGAAAATAGAAAAATTCCTGTGCAAAACAATTGAAGTAACAGATTTTGTATTAATCAAAATAAGTAATAGAAAAAATTATTTCGATGATGTGCTTGCCATCTGTGGAAGATTAAGAAAATGGTCATCGAACTTTCAAAAAGTGACATGACTGTGACATCCGGACTCAAAGCGGTTCGAGAAGACTTCTTTGATTTGTTAATGTAGCGACATACACGATGTGTATTGTCACATTCCTACGGCCTCGAGTCACATCTAGCCATTTATCACTCGGTTATATAAATAACTATTACGTATCAAGAGATAAAACGTTGAAAAGTATACTTTTCGTGTGAATATTGTTGATCCAAGGCCAAGCCGACACATAAAACGAGACTTTTCATCTTTTTCCCGAGTTGGGTTTTACCTTACGAGCACGGTAAAGGATCTTCCTTCGGGGCGGAAGAGACATATTACCTGAAGCTGAAAACCTCTAATTCGCTAAAAAAAAGAATTGTAGCATGAGTCAGGAAAATAACTGTGACATGCCCTTGAAACCTAAACCAATTTTCTTGTTTTCTTGAGGTGTGTAATAAGCCAGTTTCGACCCTTGGGAAAACAAAAGCATGTAACTGACCTGACCATTAAAAGGTCCTTCAATTCTACAGTAAAGAATTCATTTAATTAATTTCTATTTTTAGCCATTTTAGCAATGAAATTGTTAGAAGAAATTGAGAAAAGCGGAGGAGAAATTTAAAAATAAACCTCCCGACTGTTAATATACCTCAACATCACAAAGAAAAAAAAAAACATTCCCTTTGATTACACCTTCTCTTATTTAAATACTGAAGCCAGATTGACTGAATTATATTTTCTCAAATATTTGCTTGCTGTTGAAAATTTCAATTAAATTTCCATTTCTAAAAAAAATTAACCAAATCCCTCACCTGTGGCAAAAACTACGTTCATTGAAAGTGTTTTTTTGAAAGCAAAGGAAAAAAGGGTTATTTGTCATGGTAAAATTGAAACATAAATAAGGAATCGTTGTGCTGAACATATGTAAAATGAGGGTGAAAAATATTCCAAGTTTTTTTTTCGGTTATTTGTTATTTGTGGCTGGCTCAAAAAACCGAAAAAAAGGTGAACATAAATCCTTTCACTTTTCGATATGACTTAGAGTGTTTATTAACAACATCCTTTTTGGGAAAAACGCATCAGTACGTTGAACGCATATGTATCCAGGAAATGATGATCTTCCAAACAGAAATTCTCTTTTTTTTACTTGCTTTACTCGTTTTATTTTCTCAAGAGAAAAAAAAACGTACACAACCAAACAGAACAGACATTCAATTAATTTAAGCTTGGCAGCGGTGAGAGAATTTATTGGTGGAATATTAGGGTTATCCTTTGAAAGGGAATATTAATTATAATGAGCGAAAATAACGAGGATGCCATTATCGACATATTGCTGACTATATTGCAACATTTTTCCAATCTAATTAACGAGTCTGTTACTTTATTTAATTTAAGTCAGGATTTCTGGTGTGGAAGCACTCCATCAGCTTATATAAAATGAGACTTATCAGAGTTCGTCGATTACTTTAATCGTTACCGTCGATAACAGATGAGATGATGGCAACTAGTCATTACAAGCGACCTGAATTTCCCGGATAATTATTATTACTGAAATAACGTTCTTTCCATAATCTTTATCCTCCAACAATCGATGTATCCAGTAAATTAAGGGTTTCCACTGGAAACCCTTAATTGACTGGAAAATTTCCAGTTTATGATATTTTAGCACAAAATTTGAATACGCCTTAGGATTATGATTAGCAACTAACTTACGAAGATGACGACTAACATACCTTATCACTTGATAAACATTTGATTAATCATGTTAATCATCTAAATGGTTTCCTATCGTAAAGAATTCAATTCTTGAAATCACTGCACCTAGCATCAACACTGAATTGACAAGTGTCAAATTTGGAGGCTTTAGTGACAAGAGCTACCGCTTAGTATTGTTTGTATGTTTTAACTCATACAACGAAAACCAGTCATCTATCTTTACAAAATAAATGAAGTGCTAGAAGCAGTGCTGTGAATTAATGCAAAAGCTCAAAAATTCTAGAAAATTCCAAGATTTAGTTTCATGTTAAAATGTAGCAAATATGATACAAAGTTGTTGGTTGGATCGAGGATATCGAAAAACATTAGTCCTTGCAGTTCTACTGTTCTAGAATAGGGAAGACAGTGGACCATAAAGACGTCACTTATTTTTAGGAACTGATCTGTGGTGACTTCAAACTGGTTAAAAGTCCGGATGTTAGCCGAAAAAGTGGCCGAAAACGTAAGTGTTTCGACCAAGGAAGTAGAAGAAACGTCAAGATTATTTTGGATGGGTTACACCTTAACCAGTCACAGAAATTATTTCATCGAGAAACAGGACCAATAAAATGGTTACGTGCATTAGGAAAATCGTCAATAACGTTCCAGAAAAGAAATTTTTCACAATTCTTGTTCAGAAATGAAGGAGAGGGAAAGTAGTGATGAGATGTCTGTGCAAGAAACTAGAAACACTAGAAGTAGCATCCCAAATTACAGCTACGTAACTTTCCCAGATTATATCTCAGGCTACTGAAGATGGATCATGGCTGGCCGGAAGAACTCAGAAGTATTTGAATGTAGCTTTTAAATGACACCACTCTTATGAAAAATGGGTAGGAAATCGCCAGTGAAAATGTCTTCACTGAGTCTTCAATGAAGGAAACAAAAATTTTAAAAATCGGTTCAGCACTGGCTAGAAAATAGGCAAAAGAAATTTGAGGAATGACTCCAATATCATTAGTCCAGGTAGTATTAGTCAATATTGTCCAGCTACGAACTTGACACCAAACATTATATTCCTCGTCGATTAAAGACAAAAGTTCCAAAATTGGTTCCGCAATTCTCAAGTTGTAGTGACATCAAGAAACCAGAAAAATCTTTTGAATCTAAATGAACTTGAACGTAAGACTTGTTAACAGTTATGGGAATAAATTATATGGAAATATATGGTATGGAACCGTGTCTCGGACTCAAAGAAAGATAACATTTTCAAAAAAAAAGCTATTCTCGTGACAGCCTTGGAAAGATTTTATGTAATTTTATATGGTGACCTCGTCATTGGAACTTCTTCACAATTATACTGACGCTTCCCTCCAACAAAGTCGTACCGAATTTCGTTGAAAAACTTTAACCCAATTACCAAAATTAGAATTAGATAATTGCTAGAAAAGTTAAAAAGGACTGATTGTGTGTGACTACCAGGTATATATCAAGTGTGTGTATGTAGAGTACAGATACTTACAGTGAAACATACGTATATACGTATCCCATGCGTTCTAAAACGTATTACTGTCCAGCAAAAAGATATTGTAAGATAGCATGTTTCCACATTTACCAAAAAAATTCAGTAATAGCAGTCCGTACGCAATTATTATGAATAATAAATGTAAATCGACATTTTTTGGGGGTGGTGGTGGAGCGGGTGGTTGTACTATAGTGGGCAATAACCAAAAAATAAACTAAAAAAAACCGAAGGAACTTTTACAATGGAAGGTGGAAAATATGAACCAAATGTCTAATATTTATGGCATATACGAATTATTCAATATTTCAATATTCGATATTATTACATACACTTTCTCTCCACTTTACATTTAGAGCAACATAATTTACATATTAAAAATTTTCGTTCATTTTGGCCTTACTTTTTTGGGAATTGTGACAAATGATGTTTATTAATATTTTATGCCATTAGCGTTTTAGCGTCCATTAAATTCATATTCTACATGGTTAAATGTATAACGAAATAGAAAGAGATACGTTGTCGTTCTGATGTTACAATGGCGTATATAGTTCTGAAGTAATATTACCTACCCGTTCGAAATTACATACATCCATATGTGAATTAATAGCCACCTTATTTATTCATTAAATTTTTGTGTTTATGTAAGGAGAATAATGCGTGTAAAATTTTGAGAAAGTTTTTTTATTGGGAAAAACCAATTTAGCCCGAAAAGCTATTCGATTCGATTTTTATTATAAACGGCTTTGTTGTTAGGGATTACTGTAATTTTAAAATACTTAAATATTTTCGCCCATAAAAAAAATATTTTCATGCGTCAAAAATTTTCATGCGTTACAAAAGTATTGCAAGCGTCAAAAGTAATTTCCTCTTTCAAAAAAATATTTTTCTCTGAACCTGTTACAGAGTCTGTAATACAGACGGCGTCATCTATTATCAACAACGACAACAATAATAAATGACAAGCTCTGACTAAAAGAGGTTTTATAAAGCAAAAAGCATGTTCCAAATCCAAACAAATGAAGTAAAAGATTTCTGAAATCAATCTCTGAAAACATTGAAGTAATAGTTTGAATAGTGAAATTGTTAATATAGACGGTAATGTGACAGGTTAAAAACAAAATTTACTCAAAAAGAAATTTCACGTGTTACGTTACAAAAATCTGATCTTGTTTGAAGAACGCATCCACGACGCATACGGAAAAAATTCAGACGTCGAATAACGCATGGAAATAATTAAAAAATTGCGCATTCTTCCCGACGGACAAACAACACAAAACAGTTGCGAAGAGTTACATGCGAAACTACAAATAGTGAACAGTGAACCACTTTAATAATAGTCCAGGTGCTTGTGTCAGAAAAAGTGGCTCCGCTTGCTTTTCGATTTTCGAATTTTTTTGATATCGCATGTTGTTTGTAGTGAAAAAGTATAGAACTAAATTTTGTTCCGGAAAATGGAAAATCGATTTTCCGGCCGGAAAAGCCATTTGTATGAAAAACTTAAAAGTGGAATATCTCGCGATCCCGATGACTTTTCTGAGATTTTATTTTTGCGTTAGTTAGAGTCATTCAATGCTAAAATATTATGAAAGGACTTTTTTCTTGAAAAAAAAAAAACTGGCGGCGGTACTTATGTTCCAAGAAAAAGTGTACCGGAAAATTCCTCAACTTTGTTGAATGATAATGGCCAATTCTTAGTCAATTTTGATAAATAAAAGTGATTTGGAAAGGTATAAGTAAACTCTGACGATCTCAATTATGACGATTTTTTGATGAAATAGAGCAAAAAGTCGAATAGAAGTTCGTTGAATTCCTAGGTTCTAGAACATGGAAGATGTATTACCAACTTCTGATGTGAAGAGTGCCCTACACATAGGAACTGACCTCTGACGATCTCAATTATGACAATTTTTCATGAAATAGAGCAAAAAGTCATATGGAAGCTCGTTGAATCTCTACGCTCTAGAACTTAGAAGATGTAATTATAAATTTCCGAGGTGAGGCCTGCCCTACGCATAGGAGAACTTGGAAGATGTAGGTATCAATTTCTGAGGTGAAGAGTGTCCAAAACATAGGAACTGACCCTTGAAGATCTCAATAATTGCATTTGGTGAGACGAGAACAAAAAAAGTCTGTTAAAACTCGTTAAATCTCTGGGTTCGGGAAGAGATACGTACCAATTACCGGCATTGATGCCTACGTAATTGCTCTTTAAAAATTTCGAGCTTTTGTTTTTAAACTCCCATAATAATACCACAATAATAATACTGAATTTTGATTGTGTGCCAAATTCACCCGTAGAAGGATAATCTGGCACACGCTGGCCCGTGTGCGAGATTATCCGATGCCACCAGGGCATATTATGTTGAACTACGAATTTTTGCAAAATTTCGCACATTTTTGCGAATTTAATTCTACATAATAGTGTTACACTATTTCCACATAACTGAATTATTAGACCAGCTCCGTGTGTAGTGATATCTTTCTAAAGAATTGCATTTCATTACGAGTTAGTTCCCGTTGTCCTGCTGGATTTAGATTCTTATCCAAAAATAAAACACTTTTTTCGTCAAATACAATGTGAGAACCATCTGGCCTTTTATAGGGATGACACTTTCTAATATCTACAGCGTCACTTCCACTCTGTGGTGTTGCACGTACATGCTGCAAAAATGTATTTTTATTTTTAACAGAAAAATGATTTAAGTTTTCAATTTTTTCCATATTTCTATACCTGTAACAGTAATCCGAAAATTGCTATTGTTAGTAGAGCTACCAGTTTCATTTTTCGGTGTATGTCGCACCTCACCTTACAGTCTTCAATCGTGATTAATGTACCTCTGTTTTCCGACATGGACTTTTATAACAACTTTTTATCGACAATTTAAACAAACCTTTTTAGCAACTGTTGCGATGTTTATGCGATGTTCTACTCTTAAAATAAAGGTTCAACAATATTTATGCTGAATATTGTGATAATGCACATTGAACCATTTTTCAGAACCAGCTTACTCAAATGTTTACGAGTTGAAATCGGAAGCAAATGAAAACTGGAACGGAAAAACGGGTAATTGTTATATTGCAGTAAAATATTGTGTAAATATAAATATTGTTGAGTCTCTATTTTAAGAGTAGAACATCGCATAAACATCGCAACAGTTGGTAAGAATGTTTCCTTAAATTGTCGATAAAAAGTGATAAGTCGATAAAAAGTCCACAGAAAACCGAGGTACATTAATCACGATTCAACACTGTAAGTGTGATCACACAACGTAACATGAAATTGGTAGCATTGGTAATTATCGGGTTACTTTTACAGGTATGATAATATGGGAAAAATTTAAAACTTAAATGATTTTTCATTTAAATAAAAATAAATTTCCACAGCATGTATGCGCGACACCGCAGAGAGGAGGTGACGTTAAGACACCAGTAGTTGTTAGATCGTGTAAGGGCGTTAGAAGGCAAGATGGTTCTTTGGTTAAATTTGACGCCAATAGTGCAGTGTTTTTAGATAAGAATTTAAATCCAATAGGACAAAGGGCACTAGGCTCTAGGGAAAGAGAATTTCTTAAGCGGCTATCGCTTCATCCGGACGTGTTATAACAAGTCAGTTCCGTGGAACCCAATAAGGCAATACGCTTATATCAACAAGAATCAACGGAAAAATGTGTTACCAATTTATTAATAAAAATTAAAAATGAAGGCAAAGACAAGCGACGTTTTTCTTCTATTGCAAACTTGATCAATTTATTCTTGCACAGTTCTTGTCCTTGTTAACTAGGATTTTTGTGTACTCAGCCAGCTATTCATCTGTTATCGATAAAACCGACTAATAGTCATTGACATAACTAGGTATAAAAAATTAGAGTTTTAGTGTGAATTCTGTTGATTCTGTTGAAATCCGGAAAATCTATCAAACTCGTTCAGACAGCTACTCCTTCGTCTGCAGTTTCTTGGCATTGCTATTTTTTGGTCAAGTGGTATCGAAAGATTATTCGGATGGATCGGAAATGAATTTATTGGACATAACAAAGAAATGTTAGTTGCCTCCGCTCTCGATTTTAGTTTTAGAATCGGATCGTTGACTAAAGATCTGTTCAAGCGATTCGACTGTTTGTGACAGCAAAATGCAGTAAGCGTACACAAGCATGTAATAGTATACATTACGTCCGAGATTCCAAATTTTTATTTTGACGAATGGGGACTTAATGGCAATCTTACGTAATTGCTTGTAAGTTATTGTTTTGGCTTGTGTGATTACTCCACTCGGCTCATCCCGCAAAGCTAACACTCGCCAAAACAGGTCGATGAGTCAAGAGTAATGAAGCGGATATTTCGTCTGTTAACGACATCGACGACAAAAATCACCCATGACATTCACTGCACTGTGGTCTTTTACAGCAAAATGAATGGTTTAACAAATGAAGTAACAGATTTTGTATCAAAACATTAGAATAGTTGAACAAAAGATGTAAAAGATGCGACAATTAATATGCTTACCGTCTGTTAAAGGTTTTTTTTCTCACAAGCACATCATAGTTGCTGGAGAATCACAAAATTAAATTTTTTTTCGGGCACAAATTCGACTAATATTGCATTTCGTGACAAGAGAACATTTGCGACCATAAGTTAAACAATTTTGATCCGAACACGTTATACCCAAATTGGCGATTCATGTATACCAACCATATGCTATTCGTAATTTGACAAAAAAAAATAAAAACACCACCGAATAACCCACTGATATATTTCCAAAACATCAACAGTGTTCCTCATAATTAGATTTGATCGCAAGATTGTTGGGTTTTTTATTCACTTACGCTATATACACCCTACACCGTTGCATAAAATAAGTTCTGTCATGTGATAATATTCAATTTATAAATTTCGTTCGAAAGAAAACGTTTCGATGCAGTTTTTACCCTCATCGTACGGTTCGAATAAAAACTGCGGGTAGGTCAATTGTGTTGTTTTTTTAGCCATAAACTGGTAAAAAATGTTTTTTCTTTCATTTCTTTTTTCTCTCCTGTTATTCGTTTGATGGATACGGGGCACAAGGCATTTTTTGGTAATTAATTTCGATTAAACATTCGCGTTTTGATTCTATACGAAATCGGTTTCCCACAGACTCCGAAAAGGGAAGACTCAATTTAGCCGAATAAAAAACATAATCACACACGATTGTGGATTGATGTTGGTAGAGACTGTGAGCGGATTTGGATAACTGTGCGGATTTTTAATTGGCATCAGATGGTGGGAATTCGTCTCGTAACGAAAATATAGTTAATATGTCGATATAGCGTACACATTGGAGGTGCGCTACCAATTTTATTATATGGGCTCAATCTTGCTTGGACTGACACATACAAGCTGAGAACATTTCGTTCTGACAGTTCAAAGACTCCAGGCAAAAATTGTCCTGAAGATTGAGACTGATTGAATTAAAGTAGACTTTTCATTTCTTTCGTTATTGCAGGAGTGATGCTCTCTTGGTACTCGCATACATGTACCAAAAATTTGGAGGCTTTTCTACATATGACATTTGCTAATGCTTGGAGCAGTGCTATGCACTTTGACAAATTATTCTTTAAAATCCTTGTACAGGTATTACTTACAATGATTGCTCCTTGAAGCATAACAAAAGCTCATTCGATGAATAGATGAATAATAACGTGCAGCCACAGTACAAATCGTATACTCAAATCACTTCTTCTTCGTTACTTCATCATTTCTTACCTACCTTTCACATTCGACATATGTTTATAGTACAGTTTATAGAGTTGAAATGATAACAGATGGCGCTGCGCTGACCAAACCGGCTGAACGAAAACAACGCCATCTGTAATCATTTCTCAGTTTCTTTTGTTACAAGTATTTCCAGAAGATTGATACGAAATCTACTACTTCATCATATGTTTGCCAGATTATTTTGAGTTAGTTGACACATGGATGTTGATTTAATATAACAATAATGACAATTTTGTCGACGATAATTTTCAAGAGTTTTCTAGAATCTAGAGAATTTACAAAAAAAATCAAATTTCCAGAATCCAAGAATTTTCTAGAAATTTGTAAAAATTTCCAAAATTACAAGAAAATTTTTTACATTTCCCACGAATTTTAAAGAATCTCAAGAATTCTGAGAAATCTCATAAATGTTGAAAATTTTCACGAATTTCAAGGACCCCGAAAAGGTTCGTGAATTTTCAAAATTTTCGAGAATTTTCATCAACTTTAAGAATTTCACGAGTTTGGAGAATTTTCAAAAATTTTCGAAAAAGTACAATGTGCAAAGCTGTCCACAACTGTAATCATTAATAACATTGTTGAAATATGCCTGGATTTATGCTGTTACGTATATAATTAAAGAAAAACAAATCACCAACGTATGAAGGTCATGCTCGAACGTAATTTCATAATTCGCTGTGCTTAGAATGTAAATTTTGCAAGGAACAAATTAATAGTTCTATTACATTCGCCTAGTATAACCAACATTTTCACGAAACACAAAATTTCATGTATAACTTTCGTGCTAATTTTTTTTCTATTTTACTTTTTGGTTTGAGCAGGTTTTCGTGTATTTCATACAGCACTTATAGAATTATCGTTACACTGTTAAAGGAAATGGAGATTTGAAATTCACGATGAAAAGTTCTCGATCTTTGAACATTTCGACAGTGGAAAAGGGAAAACTCTTAACATGTCTCGTAAATCTCACGAAAGTCTTTAAACATTTCACCACACTCAATAGGGTGTGATTTATATTCGGGAGGATTTTTTTCTTTTTTTTTTCATTCTGTTCATTTCACATTTTATTCGAATTGAGTTTTAACAATGTATAAATTACAGAGTGTAATGATATTGTTTTCAAGGTAAGTGGATTGCATGATAAAACCTTTATAGTAGATTCACGCTTTGGATAAGCTTTCGCCACAACAATTTCTCTCGTTTCTAGACATGCAAAATTTTATATTTATAAGACCTTTTTTGTCGTCATTTTTTATTCAAATGTTTTTTTGTCTCCTTCACAAATCAACAAACTAATGGCTTCCACCAAAATTCATTATTCGTCATTTTTCATTTGTTTTTCATATATAAAATGAGTGCTGAAGTTAAGCGCTTTCGGGGCAGTTTTGATATGCTTTCATGCATGGATTTTGCTGTACATTTTTTTCCTCCGTAAATTATTTTAAGCTAGACATCGACATCGACTATGTTTTTAATAAAAATGCAAATTTCGTTCTGATTTTTATCTGCACCACATAGTGCACCAAATGAATTTCTTAGATTTATCCAGATTTGGATGATCTGACCATACGCATACCTGATCTGATAATCTAAGAAAAATTCAAATTAACCAAATGCAAATTGAGGTGTACGACGCTTCTAAACTAATTAATGATTGAAAGAACCATAGAAAATGAGACATGAGAGCATTGACTAAAAATAGTAATGCTAAAGCAACACTTAACTGTGTTTACAAAATTAGGAGTCAAAATATCGGACAGTGTACGCTGCATTCCATACACTTCTAATATAACGAAATTTTCAAGCGTACCTTCTCTGCGATTTTAGGCCTCCTAATTTTGTAAATAAGGTGTATGCGGTTGCTTTAGATAGCTCTGCCTTGGCGACCTGGTTGGACTAAATTCAAAAGTTGATACCAGTCCATTGATATTCATACAAGTCAGTGGCTTTTTATTAAGCATGGTAGGGTATTTTGGCACACAATACAAATTCGGGGTGTGGCAGTTTCCTATTCTCTTCAGAATAGAGTTAACTTCAATACAAATTCACCACTCTACCTTGCGGTACCTTTGCCACTAAACGTGAATGTTTATGAAAATAGAAATCGTGTGAAATGAGTGCGTGAAATGAGTTAGTAAAATGTGTTTGTGAAATGAGTCTGTGGATTCCACAGTGTGTAATAAGTGTGTGGAATGAGTGCGTGGAACGAAAGTGTGGAATTAGTGTCACAAATGGGCATCATGTGTCAAAAATGCGATTCTCAAATAAAGATATTCAAACTGGACTCCAGTTACTGGAGCATATGTTTATGACTTACTGATTATGAGAAATGGTAGTAAAGAGGAAATATTGTGCCAGCATTGTAACGCGTGTGCTATACAGCGAATTCTTTTGTTTAAAATTTTCACTAAGTTTCCTATGCAAATTACGGAAGTATCTTGAAAGAATATGATGACGTTATTTATGAATGATCTTAATAGTATACGAATGATGAGAGCAGAGACACTCATGTAGTATTCGCTGAAATCGAAGCCCCTATTCTTTGGTCATAACTAACACAAACCTCAGAAACATCCATTTAAATAATGAAAATAATTTGTCAGGTTCACTTACATCGAGCGGTGTTGTGTCATCAGGTACTATCCAATGCAAGACCTTTTTATTCATGGCTTTTCACTTCCTATATTTCACTGACGTCCGCTGTAAATTTATTTGCTATTCCAAACAGTCCTAATTTCATACTTAGCAAAACGCATTTACGCACTCAAAAAAACCGACGTTAGACAATTAGAATAAGCAGCTGATGATGATGAGGTGGGTTGCCATTAATATTTCTTTTCGAGAATAGATAACGAAAACAAAACAAAAAAATTGGCCCAAAAATAATTACATCGAATGTGAAAGCAGATGTTGAATTTACAATTTTTGTTTCATTTTTATTCGTTTTTTTTATGTATAATAAGGGGAAACATCCAGACACTAACAATGCATTTATATTTATTTGCACCTTGATGATACCTTGCACCAATGCTATTTTCGACTAAAAAACATTTTATTGATATGATAAAAATCGAACGATTAAGGTAAAATTTACTCGATCATACCCATGCTATGGTGGTGCGAGTAGTCATACATATACGTATGGTACTTCAAGGAATAGGAAACGCACCAACGTTAGAGTGAACGTCACACAAAGGAGCAGATAGAAAAGAAACAAATTAAAAGCAGTGACATACCCAAAGCTTACAGCCGTATGAAAGTGACCTATTAAACTAATGAAGTACGAGATTTTCCAAGGTCAAGGTTAAGGCGCTTCACATGGCAATGTAAACGTTTGCATGAATAACGCCCTAAGCTCACTAAAGATAGGTGAATATGAAAGATTACTTAAAACAAGTGAAGTACCAGATTTAATGATACGGTTGGGAAAAGCTACATATCGTTTTTGATGTAAAATCCTTAAAGCCTTATCAAAAACAGGCTTGACCTATTTGTAAAACTGTTCGGTAAATACGTGCGAATATTTGGAACCCAAACGAACTTGTGGTACTCTAGAGAACAGTGGTTTGGAGACCTATTTTGAAAGGCTTTATAGCCGAAAGCGGAATGCCGATGCAGTGTAACGTACTTTATGGAAAACATATCAGCGTCCAAGAACTCACCACATGTACGAGCGTAAATATGTTGCGGGTGAAATGAGTTTTATCTAAGTCAAATACGGTGTGCCGTGTGCATCATACGTTGATTGTTTGAACTTCACCAAATCAATTTTTTTCCGTTCTACACTTTTTTGATAGAAATTGTACAAAGGTGACCACTGCGACGCTAAATATTTTCTCTCTACGTACAATTGAATGATGCAACAAATTTTACTATTCAATACCGTGTTACACTGCTGCATATACTATTAATTGCTTGAATTAAATACAGCAGACCATTGCTGCGATAAATAAATTGAAATAAATTTATTTCAAAAATTTGAAATGGGGGTTTGTGTTTAACATCGCTGCCATTGACAAGATCCGTGAGTGTGAGAGCTGGATTGGCAATTAACCAGTGGTAAATTGACACCAAACATTGTGTAAGGTTAAGGAATTAAGGTTTCCTAGAATGTTTTTGGATTACTTAGTGACACTTAGAGCCTGGGCCGGACTGGCTACCTGACTGTCGATCATCCGATCTCTATTGCGACAGCCGAAATATTATTGCCAGTCTGATTGGCATGCGAAAAAGCAAACGGTTCTTCGAGCTTTACCCAAACCACTCAGTGTTAAGAGCCCTCACAGACTATCACAAAATTTTTGAACAGAATTAGCAGCTTAAATAAGTTTTAACTGGCGATTACAGCAAATGTGATACCTTTCTGAACTGTATCCTTCAAACTTTCCGGCTAGAGAGCAATAAATAAACTGTGTCATACTGATAGGTGGACCGGGTTCATAGTTAACTCGTCTAAGGAATGGCAAATGTATCGAAATGTAAACAACTTTTAATGAACTGAATACCAATGACATGTATTACAAAGAGTTGAAATTATTGCCTTGACTGTAAGTCATGGGTCTTTACTAATACTCTCTCTAGCAACCAAACTCACAGTTCTCTTAAGATTGCAGACTTGCAGCAAAATTACTTGGTTCATTTTTTGTGGAACAATAGTGGGTGAGGCAAGCTACAGCGCCCCATACTCAGCTCCGTGGAACATCGAAGCTGCAAGGAAGGCGGACTCTCCGAACATTCACTATATTTTTAGTCATAACTCTCGTGGATGTACTCGCACCAGCCAATGCGTATACTCTACCTGTAGGTCTTTCCAACGCCGACATTCGTATAACATTACAACAATTTAAAATAATTTTTTCTTGAGTTATTGCCAAAAAATGTTTTCGGTACCCTCTGACATGTCTTTACTTTTGAACGTTTTTCACAGAAAATAATTTTTTTTCGAAAAATTGAAAGAGACTTGTTTCCTAGAATTGAAATCGGAGACCGCTTGTTCCCCAATCGCCTGAAGTCTTGGCGATATCACTCTTAACACGATAACTTGAGTAAATCTCAACCGAATAACCTTTTTTTCTAATTGGACGCGGAATAAAATTAGGTCAAGTTCGAAAATGGGCGAAATCGGCTTAACTGGAGTGAAACTGATCCGATTTTGAAAACTTTTTTTTTTTTCTACGGGGAATGCAATTCTGCAGGGATCAAGCTCGAAAATGGTCGAAATCGGCCTGACGATCTTGGAGTAGTTCTTTGTTAACACGATAACTGATGGAACAATAAAAGCCTTGTTAACAGAAACGAATAAAACAGAACAAAGTTATCGAGTGTGAAGCGAGGGCCGCATTTTACACGAGTTTAAGTTTTATTGAAGACATACGGCATTTCTAAGACTCGCCATTTGATAGACAAAAACACTCTAATGTCAGCATAAAACCAGACCTGCATGTATCAGAAAATGAAGTTATGAAACTAAGACTACGTATCGATTCAGAACGTCAGATCTTCAGGGAAATTAAACAGAATTAAAGATTAACACCGTTCTTCTAGTAGTTCTTCTGTTAATGATGTTTTTGTTCCCATCAAAATTACATTGTATTGAAATAAATCATGCTTCGCAGAATGTTACGAGGCTAATACAAAAACGTTTGAGAAGTTCAGTCAGTCAAGGGATCTGACCCACCCAACAGCTTGAGAAATTCGAACTCGTATCATGTTGTAACCACTCGATCCTTGTAAATACTCGTGAATTCCAACAAACAGCATAAAGTTACTACACTAATGAACGCGGCAATTAACTATTTGAGACAACAAGGAACAGTTCTTAAGTCAGCGTCAAAACCGATGAATTCGAATTTTCTGCTTCCAGCTGATTTCAAAGCTAGTTCTAGTTCGCTTACATAAAATTCCTGTGAAATCTATGTGGAAACATCACACTGGGCACTGGGGGACAATTTTGCAAAACGTATCCCATAGATCGAGACGCATGTGTTACATGGAATTAAAAATTGACCTTCGGTTTGCTCGGAACTTTTTGTAACTTATTTCAGTAGTTTGCCCCGCGACAATCTCCTCTGAGAATGTTTTCAAATAGTTGTTCTTCGCTTACTTTTCGCGCATAATTTTACAGCATAGTTCGGAACCATATTTTTATTCAGAAAGTCTGTTACAAACGAACACGAAACAAATTCAAAAATTTCAAGAAAGAAAAAGGTTCAAGAAACCGTCTCCTTCACAGAGAAATTACTTCGTTCGCAATGTCGTCTCGGCGTAGACCGTTTGACGAAACGCTTTTTGGCACACGTTGTATTTGTACAGCCGATTACCTGCAATCGAAATTTCGGATTTATTTGAGGAACTCCATTTTCGGAGAGTTAAGAACTTACGACGGTGGATGTTCATGTGATCCGATAAAGTATCCTTACGTCGAAATGATTGTTTGCAGATGTCGCAAATGAATGGCTTATCATCTGAAGTGGAAATTTTGTCGGTGAACGATTTCGGATCGCAAATTGTTTTGAGTGAAACTTTATATCAGCAACTTACTTGTGTGGATCAATAAATGGCGAGATAAATTGGGTTTTTGATTAAAAGCTACATTGCAAATCCGACATTCGAACGGCTTCTCACCTACGAAACAAATTTTGTAAATTCAATTTCTTTGCAGAAGTTCTCTCAGAAGTGTACAAAATTTCTGTCTTTTCACCACTCACCTGTATGAACTCTCTTGTGAACAGTCAAATTGCTTCTGAATCTGAAGAATGTGCCACATTCCCCACACTTAAATGGCTTCTCACCTACAGAACAAATTGAAAGTTTGAATTTTGACGCACAAACTCCTCTGATTCTTACCACTGTGGATCCTTGAATGTTCGATCAGATTGTCCTTGCGAGGAAATGCTTTGTTACAATCTTCACATGAGTACGTCGTCGATTCTTTGAAATAAGGACAAGATTCTCGACTTTATTGACTTGCATTTCAGCTGAAAACTTATTCGGAATGAGAACTTACTTTCCCGAACGATGGGATCCTTGTCAGTGACGACATCACGCCTCTTCGATCGTATCTGAATTGAGAAATTGACAAATTTTCAAAAAGATGAATGAAACACCGCGATGCAAAAAGTACAAATATCTTGAAGACAGGTCTAGTTTGAATGTCGCAGCTGAGAACTAAAGCTACATCTCTTCGAAATATAGTCCCAATCAACTGGACGTAGTTTAACGAAGCAGAAAAAATTCTTCATAAATTGAACCCTCAGATGCCGTCAAAATTTACCTGCTTCTTCTTCCTTAATGAACCATCGGATTTTACTCGATTAATCTGCTCTGGATTTCGTGACAATGTCCTCGATTGACGGGTCTGTTCAGTATGTTCAGGGAATTTGTCATTCAACAGCGTAGTCGCGGGTTTCTCATTACGTTGTGCCTGCATGCTCTCAAGTCTGAATTCAATTTGTTGCTTTCGATTCGAAAACATTCCTGAGGGAGATTCTCTGTACCTGTCAAGGGACTTCGGTTGATTCGGTAAAACAATTTCATTTTTGGCATTTTTTGGCATTCGCATGATGTTAGCTTCTTTAACTGCTGATTCTTGTGCAATCTACGGAATAAGGAATTATGTCAAGATGATAAGGCGTGAGAGGGAAGCAAAATACAAAAATCAGAGGTCACCTGTTTCCGCTTCTCTTTTTCTAGCACTTTCTGTCGATAATTTTGTTGAATCATGTTGACGTTCAGCAACTTCTTCTGTAAAACTACATTCATCAGCCGTTGTTGCTTTACTTGATTGTTCAATAATTGCACCTCGATATTTCCTCCCGACACATTTTCTTGATCACCGAAACCCATTTCATCGCCGCTCCAAGTGATATTGTTTAGAGTTCCCCCTGAGTGAATGATTGATTCGTCATCATCGTCAGAATCCATCTTTGAGTGCTGAGTGCTGCTCGGGACTTTGATTGGAACAGGTTTTCCCTGTTTGAGACGAGACATTTTATAAATTTTTTAAATTTCTCCATCCCCAGAGACATTGATGAATGAAGGTGGACCATTAGACAATGGCTAGCTTCATTCTGATGTTTCACCCTAAGTGTTTGAGGTTAGTCCCTACTAACACCAACTATTCGAAATTTTACTGTAACTTCCAATTGAAAGACTCACCCTCATCTTCTTACTATTTCAATAGTAAAAGTTGTGAAAAATGATCAAAATTCGTAAAAAAAAAAGTTAAAATAAAAACAGAGACCACGAAAACACACCGACAAAAAATCACTTTGAACGTTCTGACCGTCAATCTAATTGAAATTGCACTGGTCTGAGGTTGTGTCGGACTAGATTTTAAACCCTTTCCCGTTCGGCTTGATTCAATTGATAGCGACATCTACAACAAAAATTTCTGATAATCTCTTGTTCTTGCATCATAGACCTTTAGGCGTTTCATTAAATACATGCCCTGGAGCTAAAATTGGAGTTAAATGAAACGTCTACATATGTTGCAGACATATCAATTTGAAATGGTCTGTAAAAGACTAAGACGGATCCTATTGAAAACTGTCCCGAAGAAATCGGAACGATTTTCCTATAGGTTTCTTATACATGTTTGGATATGCCTTACTTCGTAGATCTCAAAACGGGTTTCTGAAGTCTGTCCAACTTCTTACGTCGCGTCGCCAGTGGCGCGACATAAAAAGAAAAAATGGATTTTTTATATACGTTTTTACGGCATAGAAGGGAGGTTTGACCACGGCTTCAATGGAAAGGTCGAGCAGATATGGTGGATAATCAAAGAGCTTAAATAATTGATAGAAGAAGGATATCGGCCGATCTGTATGATCAATACCAGGGTCATTTGAAAGGTCACCGGCCTCCATTCGAAGGGATGTACCGATCTGGTACAAGTTTTGAGTGAACTAATTGAGTTCCTTTGTTATTAGCTTTAGTTCTGAAAGTGAACTGTATAGTCTGATTAGTTGTTAAGCCACAGCTTTCGGTGTCGGGGAGTCTCGCACACGCGAATCATAGTATGCGTCCTTTTACGACATGTAACCAAAAGTCATGATTGTGCGAGATTCACCACTTAGGGGTGTGTCTTGTACTTTCTAAAGCCTTCGTATCGAGACGTTTCAAATGACTATCGTGTATGTTTGTCGATGCGTGTTAGTTCAAACATGAACCTCACGTACATATTCAAAAGTATTTACTATCGCAATCTCAAACAGTTTTCAAACACTTTCCCTGGGCTACAGGGACTGTATACTGGATGGGCTATGTTATGCTGCCACCGATAGTACGGATGAAATAAAAATAAAAATTGTGGAACCTTGTTCAGGGCTTCAAGCTAACTAATAATATCCGAAAATATCAAAAGTTCATTCAACCGCACTGTGTCGCACGAGAACTGGATTGGAAATTCTATTGAGAGACACCGTAACTATTATGGAAACATTCTTCTGGGCAGTCCGATCCCGATCTGACCGGGGACTGAGATCGGATCATTCTGGACTGTAAAAATACGTTTCCATTCGGTTCCATGCTTGGAACTTCAGACAAGTTCGTTTCAATTATACCTCTCACTGGAAACTTAAACTATAGATCCAACGAGCAGTCTCACAGTAAAGAACTTGGTTGTTCATGTTATAGTTGCAAAACTTATTACACAGATCGCGACGTAGATACTTACATGGAATTAAAAAATTAGCCTTCGGTTTGCTGGCGTTCGTAACAAAACTGCACAATTTCCAATGGGTAAGCCACTCGATTTGCAATTCTTTTTTGGCATACAATTCCGATGCACTTTTTCTTAGAATGTGACTCCGATGCAGCTCTTGATTTCACATGCAACTTTTTGTAACTCTTTTCAGTGGATTTCCCCACGACTAGTTGTTCTTCGCTAACTTTTCACTCGACAGTTGTACATATTTTACAGCACAGTTGGAAAACACATTTTTATTCAGAAACTCGATTCATAACACAGCAAATCTTACCTGCTACAAGCAAGTAGAGTCTGCGAATGCTTCAAGTGGAATATTACAAACGAACACGAAACAAAAAGTTTACAAAAATTCAAGAAACAAAATCTTCACAGAAATCGTCTCGACACCGAAAAATTACTTCGTTCGCAATGTCGTTTCAATATTCTCGCTGAATAAATTTGAAGTTTTGGATTTCTTTCAGAAATTGGATATCGGTTGGCTACTCTTCTTCCTCGGAGTGGACTTTTCGATGCTTGTATAAAGTGGGTTGTTGGTGAAACGTTTTTTGGCACACGTTGCATTTATGCGGCCGATTACCTGCAATCGAAATTTCGGATTTATTTCAGGAACTCCATTTTCGGAGTGTTATCTATCTACTTACCACTGTGAAGGTTCATGTGATCCGATAAAATTCTCTTCGACCGAAATGATTGTTTGCAGATGTCACAACCGAATGGTCTTTCATCTGAAGTGGAAATTTTGTCGGTGAATGATTTCGGATCGCAAATTGTTTTGAGTGAAAATTTATGTCTGCAACTTACTCGAGTGTATTAATAAGTGGTGAGATAAATTGGATTTGTGCCTGAAAGCTACATTGCAAATTCGACATTCGAACGGCCTCTCACCTACGAAATCAATTTAGAAAATTTAATTTCTTTGCAGAGGTTCTCTATCAGAAGTGGACGAAATTTCTGTCTTTTTACTCACCTGAATGGATTCTCTTGTGAGCAGTCAAAGTGAATTTATGACTGAAAGAACTGCCACACTCCCCACACTTAAATGGCTTCTCACCTACAGACCAGATTTAAAGTTTGAATTTTATCGCAGAGGTTCTCTATCAGAACGGGACAAAATTTCTGTCTTTTTACTCACCTGTGTGAATTCTCTTGTGAACAGTCAAAGTGATTTTTTGACTGAAAGAACTGCCACACTCCTCACACTTAAATGGCTTCTCACCTACAGAACAAATTGAAAGTTTGAATTTTGACGCAAAACTCCTCTGGTCTTTACCACTGTGGATCCTTGAATGTGCGATCAAATTGCCCTTGTGAGTAAATGCTTTGTTACAATGTTTACAGGAGTACGTTGTCGACTCTTTGAAATAAGGACAAGATTCTCGACTTTATTGACCTGCATTTCACAGCTAAAAACTTATTCAGAACGAGAACTTACTTTCCCGAACGGTGGGATCCTTTTCAGTGACGTCATCGCTCCTTTTCACGCGTACATATTCAAGCACCTAAATTGAGAGACGACAAATTTTCAAAAAAAATATGAATCAAACACCGCGATCCAAAATATCTCGGAGACAGGGGTCTAGTGCAGATTGTGCAGATTGCAAAAACATTTGAACGGTGGAGTTATTTCAAGCTGAGAACTGAAATGTATATATCTCTTCGATGGATAGTCGCAATCGATTTGACGTAGTTTAACGAAGAAGAGAAAATTCTTATAAAATCAGACGCTCAGATGCCGTCAAAATTTACCTGCTTCTTCTTCCGTAATGAACCATCGGTTTTTACTCGATTGTTCTGCTCTGGATGTCGTGACAATTTCTTCGATTGACAAGTCTGCTCGGCATCGACCGCAACTTTGTCATTCGATCGCGTAATCGTGTATTTCTGATTGTACTGTCGCGAACGTGCCTGTATGCTATTGAGTCTAAATTAAATTTGTGGCTTTCAATTCGAAAACATTGCTGAGGGAGATTCTCTGTGTACCTGTCAAGGGACTTCGGTTGATTCGGTAAAACAATTTCATTTTTGGCATTTTTTGGCATTCGCATGCTTTTAGCTTCTTTAACTGCTGATTCTTGTGCAATCTACGGAATATGGAATTATGTCAAGATGATAAGGCGTGAGAGGTAAGCAAAACACAAAAATCAGAGGTCACCTGTTTCCGCTTCTCTTTTTCTAGCACGTTCTGTCGATACTTTTGCTTTTGAGTCATGTTGAAGTTCAGCAACTTCTTCTGTAAAACTACAGTCATCAGCCGTTGTTGCTTTACTTGATTGTTCAATAATTGCAGCTCGATATTTCCTCCCGACACATTTTCTTGATCACCGAAACCCATTTCATCACCACTCCAAGTGATATTGTTTAGAGTTCCACCTGAGTGAATGATTAATTCGTCCGCATCGTCAGAATCCATCTTTGAGTGCTGAGTGCTGCTCGGGACTTTGATTGGAACAGGTTTGCTCTGTTTGAGACGAGACATTTTATTAATTTCTTAAAGTTCTCCATCCCCAGAGACATTGATGAAATGAAGGTGGACCATTAGACGATGGCTGGCTTCATTCTGACGTTTCACTCTAAGTGTTTGCAGGGGCGGATTAAGGTTTCCAGTGCCACTGGCAAACGGAATCTAAGCGCCAATTATTCTATTCGAAATTCGTATATAAATAAACGAACATTACGGCTTGTTCAAGACGAACGTTACGTTAAGGAGAGTATTGAAATGGATGATAGTGTTAAGATAGAAGTGGAATAAATGTAATTGCGAGCTCAGCGAGTAATATATCACTACAAAAATTCTGATACATCTGAAAAGAAAATGCTGAACCTGAGTTGACCTGAAACCTGTTTTATTCACTTTGGACCTGACTTGATTGACCTGAAAACCTAATTTTGGAAAAACCTGAATTGACCTGAAGAATAAATATGCCAGAACACAGAATTTAGCTTTTTCACTATGTAAAAGCTGCCTTAAAGATCTCTGAGATATCGGAGGTATGCCCTTTAGTGATGTTACCCTCAAAATGAAGATCAGATCAACACTCCATTCTGAACTAGTTTACGAGGTCCTCCTTTTTTGTCTCTTTACATAATGTAAGGAAGAACTATAGTTCTAAATATTTCATTTTAGACTTTTCGTAGCTCTTTTGAATTGATTTCGTCACACCAGAGTTTTGTTTTTGTAATTTTACCTTTAAAACTGAAATAAATGAAATGGAATGACCATTCATGGACTCATGCGCTTGTCAAAATAAAAATTGGGAACTACTTGCGTGCTGTGCTTTACGAGATTATACAATGTGTATAGTTCATTCGCAAACTCTCTATAGGTTTGTGACAGATTATGAGCGCCGGAGGCAAAATTTTTTGAAATTTCTTTTTGAACCCTAGTGAAAAACAAAAGTCTCAAAGCTTTGAAATACGTAGTCTCACGGTCTCAAATCTATTGTCTTTTGAGACGTGAGACTACGTTTTTCGAACCTTTGGGACTTTTGTTTTCACTCGGGAAACTAATATACAATTTCTCTTCAGACAGTAATTGTCCATTCAGTGACTGAGCTCAGCGCCAAATTTTTCCAGCGCCATGGGCACGGTACCGAATTTCCCATAGGGTAATCCGCCCCTGAGTGTTTGAGGTTAGTTCCTACTAACACCAACTATTCGAAATTTTACTGTAACTTCCAATTGAAAGACTCACCCTCATCTTACTATTTCAATTGTAAAAGTTGTGAAAAATGATCAAAATTCGTAAAAAAAAAAGTTAAAATAAAAACAGAGACCACGAAAACACACCGACAAAAAATCACTTTGAACGTTCTGACCGTCAATCTAATTGAAATTGCACTGGTCTGAGGTTGTGTCGGACTAGATTTTAAACCCTTTCCCGTTCGGCTTGATTCAATTGATAGCGACATCTACAACAAAAATTTCTGATAATCTCTTGTTCTTGCATCATAGACCTTTAGGCGTCTCATTAAATACATGCCCTGGAGCTAAAATTGGAGTTAAATGAAACGTCTACATATGTTGCAGACATATCAATTTGAAATGGTCTGTAAAAGACTAAGACGGATCCTATTGAAAACTGTCCCGAAGAAATCGGAACGATTTTCCTATAGGTTTCTTATACATGTTTGGATATGCCTTACTTCGTAGATCTCAAAACGGGTTTCTGAAGTCTGTCCAACTTCTTACGTCGCGTCGCCAGTGGCGTGACATAAAAAGAAAAAATGGATTTTTTATATACGTTTTTACGGCATAGAAGGGAGGTTTGACCACGGCTTCAATGGAAAGGTCGAGCAGATATGGTGGATAATCAAAGAGCTTAAATAATTGATACAAGAAGGATATCGGCCGATCTGTATGATCAATACCAGGGTCATTTGAAAGGTCACCGGCCTCCATTCGAAGGGATGTACCGATCTGGCACAAGTTTTGAGTGAACTAATTGAGTTCCTTTGTTATTAGCTTTAGTTCTGAAAGTGAACTGTATAGTCTGATTAGTTGTTAAGCCACAGCTTTCGGTGTCGGGGAGTCTCGCACACGCGAATCATAGTATGCGTCCTTTTACGACATGTAACCAAAAGTCATGATTGTGCGAGATTCACCACTTAGGGGTGTGTCTTGTACTTTCTAAAGCCTTCGTATCGAGACGTTTCAAATGACTATCGTGTATGTTTGTCGATGCGTGTTAGTTCAAACATGAACCTCACGTACATATTCAAAAGTATTCACTATCGCAATCTCAAACAGTTTTCAAACACTTTCCCTGTGCTACAGTGACTGTGTACTGGATGGGTTATGTTCTGCTGCCACCGATAGTACGGATGAAATAAAAATAAAAATTGTGGAACATTGTTCAGGGCTTTAAGCTAACTAATAATATCCGAAAATATCAAAAGTTCATTCAACCGCACTGTGTCGCACGAGAACTGGATTGGAAATTCTATTGAGAGACACCGTAACTATTATGGAAACATTCTTCTGGGCAGTCCGATCCCGATCTGACCGGGGACTGAGATCGGATCATTCTGGACTGTAAAAATACGTTTCCATTCGGTTCCATGCTTGGAACTTCAGACAAGTTCGTTTCAATTATACCTCTCACTGGAAACTTAAACTATAGATCCAACGAACAGTCTCATAGTAAACAAGAATAGACCGGCTAAAGCCTGGTGAGGTCTTTTTTCTTTTTTTGTAGGCAAGGCGGAAGAATAGGATGATGAAGATCAGTCGATATCCAGCTGTGGAAGAGTAAACATCTCCACTAACGTTTAACCAATTTGGAATTCAACTACCAGTTTGGTAGTCAACTACCATAAATTAAACTTTAAATAGGCGAGCAGTAGCAAAAATTACGTTCAGTAGCCAATTATAACCTCGGTACTCAGCTGTACTCAGCTACCAACTACCAAATTTTTGAATTGCAGTGTCAACTCTGAGCTATCGGCTATCAGATAACAAATAATTATTATTTGCCTGGTGTTGATATGCTCACGGTAGCTTTGCAATTTTGAATGTCAATCCATCTCGCAACTACCAACTACCAAAGCTACCGACTACCAAATTTTCGATTTATAAATAGGCGAGCACGTAGAATAATTTCGTCAGTCGGTGCGTAGTTCTCGAATAGTAAACATCTCCTCCCCAAAAATTACGTTTGGTAATCAATTATAGCCTTGGTAGTCCAACTACCAACTACCAAATTTTCGAATTGCAATGTTAACTGTGAGCTATCGGTGATCAGATAACAAATAATTATTATTTGCCTGGTGTTGATGTGCTCATGGTGGCTTTGTAATTTTGAATGTCAATCCAGCTCGAAACTACTAACTACCAAAAATACCAACTACCGACTGAGAGCTATCTGTTCCACAAATTTGGTAGTTTTGCCAAATTTGTGGAACAGATAGACGGACAGACAGACAGACGGACAGACAGACAGACAGACAGACAAACCGGCCATAATAGGGTATTTTTTCTAGAAGAAAAAAGACCTAAAAAGTTGGTTGTTCATGTTATAGTTGCAAAACTTATTACATAGATCGAGACGTAGATACTTACATGGAATTAAAAAATTAGCCTTCGGTTTGCTGGCGTTCGTAACAAAACTGCACAATTTCCGATGGGTAAACCACTCGAATTGCAATTCTTTTTTGGCATACAATTCCGATGTACTTTTTCTTAGAATGTGACTCCGATGCAGCTCTTGATTTCACGTGCAACTTTTTGTAACTCTTTTCAGTGGTTTTCCCCACGACAATCTCCCCTAAGAATATTTTCGTCTAGTGGTTCTTCGCTAACTTTTCACTCGACAGTTGTACATATTTTACAGCACAGTTGGAAAACACATTTTTATTCAGAAACTCGATTCATAACAAATCTTACCTGCTACAAGCAAGTAGAGTCTGCGAATGCTTCAAGTGGAATATTACAAACGAACACAAAACAAAGTTTAAAAAAATTCAAGAAAGAAAATCTTCACAGAAACCGTCTCCTTCACCGAAAAATTACTTCGTTCGCAATGTCGTTTCAATATTCTCGCTGAATAAATTTGAAGTTTTGGATTTCTTTCAGAAATTGTATATCGGTCGGCCACTCTTCTTCCTCGGAGTGGACTTTTCGATGCTTGGATAAAGTGGGTTGTTGGTGAAACGTTTTTTGGCACACGTTGCATTTATGCGGCCGATTACCTGCAATCGAAATTTCGGATTCATTTCAGGAGCTCCATTGTCGGAGTGTTATGAACTTACCACTGTGAATGTTCATGTGATCCGATAAAATTCCCTTCCGCCGAAATGATTGTTTGCAGATGTCACAACTGAATGGCTTTTCATCTGAAGTGGAAATTTTGACGGTGAATGATTTCGGATCGCAAATTGATTTGAGTGAAAATTTATATCAGCAACTTACTTGTGTGGATCAATAAATGGCGAGATAAATTGGGCTTTTGACTGAAAGCTACATTGCAAATTCGACATTCGAACGGCTTCTCACCTACGAAACAAAATTAGAAAATTCAATTTCTTTGCAAAGGTTCTCTATCAGAAGTGGACGAAATTTCTGTCTTTTTACTCACCTGTGTGAATTCTCTTGTGAACAGTCAAATTGCTTCTGAATCTGAAGAATGTGCCACATTCCCCACACTTAAATGGCTTCTCACCTACAGACCAGATTTAAAGTTTGAATTTTATCGCAGAGGTTCTCTATCAGAACGGGACAAAATTTCTGTCTTTTTACTCACCTGAATGGATTCTCTTGTGAACAGTCAAAGTGATTTTTCGCCTGAAAGAACTGCCACACTCCTCACACTTAAATGGCTTCTCACCTACAGAACAAATTGAAAGTTTGAATTTTGACGCAAAACTCCTCTGGTCTTTACCACTGTGGATCCTTGAATGTGCGATCAAATTGCCCTTGTAAGTAAATGCTTTGTTACAATGTTTACAGGAGTACGTTGTCGACTCTTTGAAATAAGGACAAGATTCTCGACTTTATTGACTTGCATTGCAGCTGAAAACTTATTCGGAATGAAAACTTACTTCCACGAACTACGGGATCCTTGTCAGCGGCGAAATCGCTCCTTTTCACGCGTACATTTTCAAGCACCTGAGACAAGTTTTCAAAAAGTGAGTCAAACATCGCGATTCAAAATAGTACAATTGTCGAAGACAGGAGTCTAGTGCAGATTGCAAAAACGTGTGAACTGAGAAGAATCATGTCTTAGAAGAATGTTCGCAATCAATTTGACGCAGTTTAAAGAAGAAACGAATATTCGTCAAAAGTTAAACCCCCAGATTCCGTTAAAATTTACCTGCTTCTTCGTCCGCAATGATCCTTCGGATTTGTCTACTCGTTTAGTCTGCCTTGAATGTTGCAACTCTTTTCTCAAGTGACTAGTCTGTTCAGCATCGACCGCAACGTCATCAATCGATTGCGTGCTCTTGAGTCTGAAATGAATTTGTGGCTTTCAATTCAAAAACTTTGCAGAGACAAACATTGTCTTTTTACCCGCCAACAGGATTCATTTGATTCAAGACACAAAGTGGCGGTGAATTATTCGTTGACACGATTTCAGTGTCGGCATTTTCTGAATGCATTCGCATGCTCTCAGCTTCTTTGACTGCTGATTCTTGTGTAGTCTACGAAAAATAATTTTGGTAAAACTGGGAGACTTAAGTGATTGTGACACAAGATATAAAAATCCAAACTCACCTGTGCCTGCGTTTCCCGCATCTCATTTTCTCCCAATTTCTGTCGATATTGCTGCTGAATCATCACAGTAAAGTTTTGCAACTGCTTCTGTAATTCTAACATCAACAGCTGTTGCTGCTCGGCTTGATTGTTCAGTAATGGCAGCCCTCCACTTGGTCCAGCTAAATTTCGTTGAGCACCGACACCCATTTCGTAACCACTGCAAGTACCTTGCTTACAGTTTTCCTTGGCGTAATCACCAGTCAGTCTGTTAAAATCCATTTCCGACTGACTGTCATTATTAGAGACTTGAGATAACCGAGCATCGAGCGAGTAGTTCTTCGGACCTTCTAACACTGGATCGACACAGCTTGAAGTGTCACAATATGGACGATCACGGTCTATCTCATCGAAGAATTTTCGCAGCAAGTCATTGTCCTCGTCCTCTCTATCGACATTCGCAAATAGAGATCTGGCAGCGCCATTGAATTGTGCAGTCTTTTGCTGCATCTTTTCTATTTGATCCACAAATTTGGCAAGTAGTCTTTCCTCACGAATTCTTTCAGCGTCGTTACAATGCGTCTTCGAATTGTGAGATTCCACCGTCCTCGGGACTTTGATTGGAACGGGTTTTCCCTGTTTGAGACGAGACATTTTATTAATTGCTTAAAGTTCTCCATCAAACCTTCCTTTTAATGGAAAATCGACCTAGCCGATTGATGAAATAGGAGACTTACAAAAAAAAAAGATTTTCGTCGACTAAAAATAACTTTCAAAAATTCTAAAGGCCCTGTAAAGGCGCTGTGAAGCGTAATTGCAACGATACACTCTTGTTTGAGGTTAGTTCCTATACTATCAACACCAACTATTCGAAAATTGAGTGTAGAAACAAGCGTTGGCTTCCGAATTGGAAAACTCACCGGTGAAACTAACACCCTCATCTTCTTAATATTTCAATAATCAAAATGTAAAATGATCAAAATTCGTTAAAAAAAAATAAAAACAGAGACTACGAAAACACACTGACAAAAAATCATTTTGAACGTTCTGAACGACAATCCTATTTGAAATTGCACTGGTCTGGTCACAGCTTCTGCGGTGGTGTGGGACTAGATTTCTAACCCTTACCATTCGGTTTTATTCAATTGTTAGCGATCGAGAAACGAAATCGACATTCCTTCGGAATATATCGTTTCCGAAGGAATGTCGATTACGTTTAAAATGTATGCGTTTCTATGAGTTATAATGCGTTTCTACGCGTTTTCATGTAAACTTCAATTGAGTTTCTCGAGTCAGAAAGTCGTTCTGAAAGCGACTTTTTTATCGTGAGTAGCAACCGCATTAACCTTATTTACAGAATTAGGACGCCTAAAATTGGAAATCTGCCTTACAACGCGTAAAAAACTTAGTGCCAAAGAGAGGCAATGTTTTGAAATTCTCTTATTTAGGGATTGTTTCCACTCAACAAAAAGTGCTCCATGAGAGAGCCGTGAACTATTGTCCTGAAATTTCGACGACATGAGTATCGGCGACTTCCTGAAGAAACGGCGAGTAGTCGCCGTGTCTTCAGGAAGTCGCTGTTTCTTCAGGAAGTCACCGTTTCTTCAGGAACTCGCCGTTTCTTCTCGTCGTTTCTTCAGAAAGTCACAGTTTCAACAGGATGTCACCGTTTTATGTAAAAAGCGGTGACTTTCTGTGAAAACGATGACTTCCTGAAGAAACGACGAGAAGAAACGGTCATAAGAAATAACAAGTTCTTGAAGAAACGGCGACGGAAGTTTCTAATCGTTTTTTCAGGAACTCACCATTTCTTCTCATCGTTTCTTCGGGAAGTCACCGTTTCTTCATAAGGCCAAAAACCAAATTCTATCATCTCTATATATGAAGTGCAAATTCTATCGTCGATAATAAGAAAGTCGATAATAAGCGATTTGGCGGTATCTTTTTGGCAGACTTTTTGGCAGTAACTTTTTGGTTGTTGAATCGTCTTGCTGTAATAATCTTTCTGTATTGAATACCAACCATAAGGAAGTAATCCCTTTACGAATTTTCATTGTACATAAACAGCGTTTTAACACGCCGAGCGATCCGGCCCATTGCCCCGGAGCGAAGCGGAGGGCCGCAATGCGAGCCGGGCGCCGGAACGGTGTCGGTAACTTAGGAGTTAATTTTTTTTCTCTCGCATCGTGTCATAATTAGTCACATAAAAGTGTTTTAAGACGCCGAGCGATATGTTTCTGTGTTGTACTTGAGTTTTTTGATTTCTCCATATAAAAATGTATGTAAAATTCAGAAAAAGGCAGTAAAGCACAAAACAGAAAATGTGTCGGTTTTCAAAATTCAGTGCGTGTATATATAAACAAGAATATACCGGCTGAAGCCTGGTGAGGTCTTTTTTCATTTTTTTTTTCAATTTCTGTTTACTACTAGCTTGGTACTCATTCAAGTACCACTTTGGTATTCAACTACCAAATTTTGGAATTATAAATAGGCAAGCGAGCCGATTAATTTCATCAGTCGGTGTGCAGCTCTCAAACAGTAAACATATCTACAACATCCGTATTAATCAACTATCACGTTGGTAGTCAACTACCACGTTGGTAGTCAACTACCACGTTGGTAGTCAACTACCACGTTGGTAGTCAACTACCACGTTGGTAGTCAACTACCACGTTGGTAGTCAACTACCACGTTGGTAGTCAACTACCACGTTGGTAGTCAACTACCACGTTGTTAGTCAACTACCACTTTGGTAGTCAACTACCCCTTTTCTAGTTAACTACTCCTTTGGTAGTCAACTACCCCTTTGATAGTCAACAACCACTTTGGTAGTCAACTACCACTTTGGTAGTCAACTACCAAATACTCGATTTATAAATAGACCAGCAGACCGAATAATTTCGTCAGTCGGTGTGCGTCTATCGAGTAAGAAACATCTTTGCTGCTATATAGTTTGGGGGTCTAACTACCAACAACTACCAAACTTTTAAATTGCAATGTCTGCTATGAGCGATCGGTTACCAGATAACAAATAATAATTGATTTGCCTGGTGTTGGTTTGCTCATAGTAGCATTGCAATTTACCACCGTGGTAGTCAACTACCAAATATTTGTGTTATAAATAGACCAGCAGGCCGAATAATTTCGTCAGTCGGTGTGCGTCTCTCGAGTAAGAAACATCTTTGCTGCTAAATATTTTGGGGGTCCAACTACCAACAACTACCAAACTTTCAAATTGCAATGTCTGTTATGAGCGATCGGTTACCAGATAACAAATAACAATTGATTTGCCTGGTGTTGGTTTGCTCATAGTAGCATTGCAATTCTAACTTTTATCAATCACATTTGATTTGTGACACAGACGGACGGACGGACGGACGGACGGACGGACGGACGGACAGATGAAGTGCCCACAATAGGACTTTTTTCCTATGGAAAAAAGACCTAAAAATCACACAGACTAATTATGACACGATGCGAGAGAAAGAAAATTAACTCCTAAGTTACCCACCGTTCCGGCGTCCAGCTCGCATTGCGGCCCTCCGCTTCGCTCCGGGGCAATGGGCCGGATCGCTCGGCGTGTTAAAACGCTTTTTATGTACAATGAAAATTGGTTTTCATGTTGTAAAAAGATGAATTCTGTAGTGATGAACTAAACTCCTTTACGTTACATTTCGTAAAAGGATGAATTCCATAGGAACCAACAAAACGCCTTTACGGCGAGACGAAAATTAGAGTTGATTTGGGATCTCAATGTCAGCTGAATTAGTAATCTTGAGTTGAGATTGTCAACTGAAGAATTTCTTGAAATCGAAATTTCATCCCAAATCAAGAATAAGCCACTGTACGTAGATTTTATTCATTTAAAATAAAATACAAAGCTTTTTATTTTATTTGTTTTAGTTGCTTGCAATCAGAGATTGAACGGTGAGATGCGTTGCTTCTGAAAGTCGTTGTTTCTTCTCGTCGTTTCTTCAGGAAGTCGACGGTTTCGAAGAAACGGTGACTTTCTGAAAAAATGGTTACATGTAATGACGACTCTTCAGATTTTCTGATGAAACGGTGAGAAGAAACGGTGACTTCCTAAAGAAACGGTGACATCCTATAGAAATGGTGACTTCCTGAAGAAACGATAACTTCCTGAAGAAACGGCGACTATAGTGGCCGGTTCTTCTAGTCGTTTCTTCAGGAAGTCACCATTTCTTCTCGTTGTTTTTTTCAGTAAGTCACCGTTTCTTCAGGAAGTCACCGATACTCATGTCGTCGAAATTTCAGGACAATCCGTGAGCTGTCAAATAAATAAAGCAAAAATTGAAAAAAATCAATTTTTTCTCTAACACGGGGTTCTCTTTTGCTAAGAGGAAAACAAGCATCAGGTTCATTTCACTGTATTCATACACTTCTAGCATAACGTAATTGTCAAGCGTACACCGTCCGATTTTTGGCTTTCTAATTTTGTAAACTTATCTGCTAGAGAGCTGATCTGATTAAATTCATGCCTCCCTTGGAGCTTTTTATTCTATGGTCTACGCTTATAAATCTACAGTTACCGAAGTTACAGAAGATTGGTGTAAAATGGTCTTTAAAAGACAAAAAGGGATTCTTTCAAAACTGGCCCGACGAAAGCAGAGCCCAAAACATCTTGCAGAGGTCTTCACAGCCTCTTAGGTCATCGTTAGCTTTCGATTGAAGCCATAGTCCCCAACATCATTCCCTAGCGCTGTAAAAATTCGGATAAAAAATCCATATTTTCGTCTTCTGAAGGCACACCATTGGTGACTTAAGAGGTTGTGAAGACCTAAGAAACCCGCTTTGAGATCCCGACATTATTACGTGCTAGTCATTTATGACATCATTCGGGAAAATCGTTACGATTTTCCTTGTACACAGTGCCGGGCCTGCGTGTACAATTATTATCATCAACGAAAGTCGATCTACCGTTCGGATTTACTAACACCGTTTTCCTACTCCCTTAATACACCACAACCTATATGGTAGCTTAACTCCACGGCGCCAATTCTTGCAAAACGAATGTGTCATACAACTGATCCATTTCAATCATAATTTTGTTCATCAAAGAAAATTATGTCGTGACGACGATGGGTGCACATTCCTCAATTGCACTTATTTCATATCGTGTAATATTTTCATCGAATTTGCGGAAGGAAAAACACGCATTCAATATAGTAAGTATACATGCAAAAAGAGCTCAACCATAACTGATGAATGCTAGTCGCCATTAGGCGACCCGATGTACATTGATAATTTACTGCACACGATTGAAAATGTCCTTGGAAAAGTGCTGCTTTTATTGTTTGCAAAATGTGATTGCTGCGCTTAATAATTTAACTGTTTTTCCGATAAAATAAATTCAATTTGATGTTTTGAATTTCATTACATTCATTGATTGATATTTCTAGGCGAAATTTGTCAAGATTCCATGATGTGACGTATCCACATTTTAGGTTTTAATCGCTAAAGGGGCTATACCCAATGATTTAATAGAGTTTTATGTCATTGGCTATACCGAGGACTATTCTAACGTTCAAAGAATAATGTCTGTCCGTTTGTATTCTTACGGCGAGCCTAACATTTAAATTTTAAGTGAATGATTCGATGAAAAAGTGATCCAAAAAATACATTTCAACGCTTCATTGTATGAATATGACTCTACGTTAGAAAGACCTCCGGACTTTCCATTTTGAATTTCGACCGCACTTACGGCGTGAATTCTACAAGACATTCTCGAGCAGCAAAACAGTAGTGCTACAACAGTATTTTATCGAAGTGGCAAAATGAGCAATTGCACTATACTAGGGTACCAAGGCATATCAATGGTGACAAACAATTTATTCAATTTATTTTAAATTTCGCGATCAATTGCTTGGTGCAATAAGGGCGCTCATAGTCTTAAGAAGGAACTGCCGCAAAAACTTGTAACTTTAAAAGTTTGGATCGAATAGAAGCGTGTGTGCCGTGCACTTGCATGTGTTAGGTAAGAAAGAAATGCAAAACCAATTCTGATACCAGAAACCTACAAATATTTTCTATGTTAATGCTAGGAACAGTGCTATGATCGAAGACGAATAACACATCGTATGCGAATAGAATCTTTGCAATAATGGTACTAGTGTAGTGCAGCATATATCATGATTGAAATGAGAGATAATTTTCGAGTTACTCTCTTTAAGCAGCCCCACACTCTATTGTACTGTCCACAACCTAACGAGCCGAATTTTGACGTATGCAATCTGAATGTATGTAACAAATTCGGTCTCGGTGTCCCGGTTTTGTGTATGCAACGAGCTAAACAATGTGCGAAAGAAAGTACGAGCTGCCCAGGAATTGGTTCAAAAGAATCAGCAGAAGAAGATACCGTGGCAAGGAATATTTTTTTAACGCAACAACCAAAGAGAGGTCATGGGACCATCCGTTAAAAGACATTGCGAGAAACAGTATTGCTGAATGGCTGCACCAAAGTAAAGAAAACTTTCACATTCTAGGAGCAGTTTCTTTCTTCAATGTTTTCTGTTTCTACTCTGAATAGATGAAACTGGATCGACTACCGACAATAATGTACCAGTAACAGTTAACTCGCCGACTGTTCCAAGTCAATGTGATGATCAGTGTGCTAACAGTTCCACAGCAACTTTCAGTTCTCATTTGGAATCAGAATATAAAAGATTTGAAGAAGCTCTGGCGATTATTGAAAAAGATGCGGCTATTGATTCAGCCATCGATTCGTCTTCAGCCTACTCACCATATGAGGAACACCATTTCGATACACAGTCCATTCAGTCTATCACATTCCCCGACAAGCAGGCAATACATGAGGTTGGTGTTGTAGTACCAATCAGATCAGAAGTCCTGAATTCTACAAAATCAAATTTGAACATCAAAATTGAGGAAGACTGAGAATCTGAAGTCAATTTATTTGAAATTTCAGGTGTCGTTGCTTCGTAACAACAAAGCATCGATGATTCAACGATCGTTCCACCTAGTCATCGATACCAACATTTTTTTAACTCAAATGACGTTCCTCGAAAATTTGTTGAACAAAATCAACGATGGTAAATGGGACATCACGTCAGTCAGTGCTGCCTTTTATCTTTTGGGTACTTTGATAAATGATTGTTCTCGCCATTTTTGCCGCCACTCTTCAGTCTTGGGCGCCACAGACACTTTTGCACTAAGTGTCCATATGGAAAAGGCGGCACTGGACAACGTAATTGGTTATCCAAAAAAATGTACCAAACTCAAATCACGCTTTCAGTTCCAGGCAAACCGATGCTAGTCATCCCATACGTGGTGTTACAAGAACTGGACGAATTAAAAATGAGAACCAAGAAACATATTTCTGTACAGGCAATGCATGCGATTGCGTTCATATCCCAGCAACTGAAAATGAAACCAGACCATATTTGCGGTCAGTCTGCCATGGACAATGGCATCCAATTCATTGACGTATTCAATGCAAACGACTCAATCATAAATTGTTGCTTGCAACTCAAACAGAATTGTGAGCATGTGGTGCTGCTAACGAATGATCTCAGTTTGAGCAACAAGGCGATATGTTCGCATATCGAGGTGTACACTAAAAGTGAATTGGAAGGAATTTTGTCTAGCTTTAGGAAAAATAATGTAAATTTGCGCTAAGCATCCACTCTGAGAGTCGACGACGTCAGTAAAATTCAGAACTGAATTTGCTTCATTTAGCTGTTTTTCAACTGGGCCACACATACACACACAAGACGTATGAGTGGTTTTTCCATGAGTGAATCAGCTGAAAAACAGTTGAGTCGAATTCATGTCTAAATTGCGCTGGCGCTTCCTGTAATTTGCAATTTTAATAAATTAATTTAATTCCGAGCATTTTAACAAATCGGCGCGCTTTTTAATAAATCCATGCAAGGACTTGTGAAGAATGTGTGGAAGAGGTGTGTCACCCCGGAATTTCCATTTTTATAAGCTAAGTTACTAATGCATAAATATGGCAAGTGAGACCAGTGTAGGTGTAACACACCACCCAGAAACTCATCCGTTTAAATTAACCGTTTTCCAAAGAGCAATTTAGTCCAGAACCGTTGATAACTCAATGGTTGCGTACTGACTTTCCACCGAAAAATGAATCAGGTTCGATTCCCGTGGAATCTTTCTAGTGAATATATTGGATTGGTAACGTACTGAAGATCTCTTAAGTTGAATAATATGTGTAGTTGCTGATTGTCTGTAGGCTGCAGCGGTGTACACACTGAATGACTCGTTATAAGCTCGAAACAGGTTGACCTAACCTGATCCTTCCAATCTTTTCTGTTTAGGTTTCAGTTTACGCAAAATGTTCATACAAATATGTCAGGCTACCTGGGTTACTATGTCAAAATTTATTGAAACAGGCTCAAGTCCAACAAACAGATACAGGTAATTTCAGGTTGACCTGACCTGACATGTTCCAATCTTGACACTAGTATGAAGTAGCCCAGGTACGATGGATTTGCCTAAATATCTGTCTAGCCTACATTTAGACGAGATATCAGTTATTCGCATAACTTTCCTCAGGATAGCATTGGCATACTTCGAGGCGTGGTTAAGAGCAATTAACGCTTTGTAAATTTGTTGCCTACATTTAGGCGAAGAATTTTTATGATGATTTCTACGAACCAAAATCTTTTTTTTTTAAACCATTAACGAACGCAAAAATGTGTTACTTTTAAAAGGAAAAATTGGTTTGTGGGTGATAACTCATCCCACTTGGAGAAACCTTTGCAGATTGTGTAAATTTATGTAATCTGCACATTTTTCTCCAAGTTGGCTAAGCTATGACTCACAAACCAATTTTTCCTTTAAAAGTAACCCATTTTTGTGTGAATGGTTTTACCAACGCACTTCAAGCAAAAGTGCTTCGAGTGGCAGCTGCCAAATAGAGTACTATTTTGCATGAAAAATGTTTTCAAATTTTCTTACAGTGAGTACCACTCATGCTTGAAGTTTTACTTTTAAAAAAAGGGTTCATAGAAATCATCAAAAAACGTATATTTCTTCGTCTACAAATTTGCTCTTAAGCCGGAGGTCAAAACTGAACTTGTTATTGGCCGTAAAAGGCTTGTTATGACGTCTGACGTACCAAAACAAACAAACCATAACCTTTTACCACCGCTACACTATATAAATCGCTAAATCTTCTACATCCTTGTACATAGTATATCATAGTACATATGATACACATAGTATATCTTAGAGTGTCTGATGCGAAATCATTTACTTTATCAGCTTGCACGTACTTTAAGGGATCCTTTCGAAAAACAGCCTGGTAGGTCGGACGCATTTTCCAGTGGACTTTTCTATATTTGTCTAGAAAGGACCTTTGTGAAAGGTATTGAACCATAGAAGCCAAACCCTCTTTTCCTGGACGCTTGTGTGGCTAGTGGGAGATGATCGAAAACATGCACTTTTCTAAAGGAAATTTTTCCAGATCCATGAAACGTAAAAGGGCGTGTGGAGTGGCATCAGAAAGGTAATTGTATGTACTTTCCTGACAGTACGGTCTTATTGGGTTTGAAATTCATTCACACTGAGATGTGAGCAGTTGAAAAAAATTGGTAAAACTGTGATGACTTCGCCGAAGTTCTAGCGGTCCCCTTGCATCCGATACGCAAATATTTCCCTTTTTTATTTACTGTTTTAGTGGAAGTCAAGGATCTAAAGCTGAACATTCAAAATTTCCTTCGCATGGTATCTGGAGAGATATCTCATGTCCTTGATTTACAATTGACAATAAAACTCCGAAACAGACAATTCCATGAAGAAGTATGCGTGATCAGTACTCGGTGGGGCACACGAGTGCCTCGCTTAAGTCAAATATCAAGAAAGGTTTTCGTATATGAGAAAACCAACAATACGATTCTTTGTCCACCTCATACGGAACACTTTTGGTTTCTTATCTCTCCTTACCTGCTTTGAATTAGGATCGCTCGGATCAGACGTCCAATCTTGAGACAAAACGCACAATTCTTACATTCGGACAGCGATTACTTTATTGGACATCATCAATCAATTCCGGTTCAATTCGCATAATGAGCGTTCGCTTTGTAGACGGGCTCTCTCATGTGGACACTTTGTGCAGCCATCGGAATCGTTGTACATCCCACACAAATGTGCAATGTGTCATGGATGAAAATATCACAATCGATGCAAAACACCTGCGAGCACAGATCGCATTGGTACACATTTTTGTCCAGATCGTTGAAGGTTTTCTGGCATGCGTAGCACAGATCACGTTGCTTGGTAAACGGAATCTCGCGGAACGGGTTCACGGGAAATAAGTGATGATAGGACCGAGCCAAATGTGGTGCTGACACTAGTGTTAAATTACAGGATACGCATGACACGGGCAGCTCACAGTATTTGCTGCTACATTGGGGGCACTGATATCCACCGGCCGTTAATTTACTGGGTTCATCAACGTTGTCAATGTGACTGGAAGAACAAACATGTAAAGGTAAAGGCGTTCGTTCATCGATGAATCGTGTACAAACTTACCACATGCACATCGTCAGAGCTGGCTCCTTGGCCTCTTCACAATGACTATGTGGAAATCCCATTTTGATCAATGAATTTTCTTGTGTTTGGGCCGCCGGCGGTGGATCGATATGCTGTAACAGTTGATCGCGATAATGTGTGTCGTCCAGCACAGCACTGTACAGTCCACCCGTTTCAGTGGCGAGATGGCGACAGATTCGTATTTCTGCGGACAGACTTACAACCGAACATCGCACCCCTTCCTTTTTGAGTGTTTCAATTGTCGTGTTGATATCGCCCGGATCGCACGTTGTTAGACTTCCCATGATGATTAGAATTTCGCGGCTGGCGTGCGATGGTATCATCTTTAGCGTTTGCAATGCCAACTCGAGACCGTTCTGGAGTGATGGTTCACCAGTCAACTGCATCTTATTCATTTGAGCCAATGCCTTGATGTGCTTCCTCGAACTGCCGGCCATTTCCGATAGTTTTTCAGCTCGTTTGCTTTTCATTACAATCACGCCCAATTGACTGATGGGATTCTGGTCGAAAAACTCTTCAATGAACTTATCGAGCAGCTGGAAAGAAAAACGATTCTTTGGTACTGGAACAACGAATCTACTTCGATTGGGGTGGAAGTTACCTTTGTGGTACACATAATACGAGTGGGCTTAAGATCCGGCATAGACATTGATTCCGAACAGTCGACAATAATGTAGAAATGTCTCATCATACCTAGACGACTGTGTCCCTTCTTCTGGGCTTGCCGTTTGCGCTTCGCTTTCTGTATTATGTCAGCTATTGCTCCCTCCACCATCCCATCTTCGTCTTCTTTGATTGCTTCCCTTCAACACGAACAGAAGAATTTCTTATAGCAAAACGTGTGGTACGAGTTGAGTAGTAAATGCAGTTGGACTAATTGTATCTTCGACTGTCGAAGCGTTTTGTATATATTCCACTTGGAAATGGTTTCATGTCTAAACCATTCCATCGAATTGTTTGTGTTTACTCACCATGTCTTTTCATAGCCGGTCTCCCATCTGTATTCTTTTCCATCATCGTCGTCTGCCATTTAAGCGGTAAATATCCGTGAATTGATCAAATTATATCGAAATGCGAATTCAGCTTTTTATTAGAAATTTGGCGAAAAATTCGCTTTTTTTCATCAAAACGAAATTTACGAATTAGAAATGTGACCGAGAGCGAAATTCAGATTTGTTGTTTTGTGTTTTGTATTGTACAATCTTGACAGTCTTCTCAAAGAGCCGTCGTGCAACAATGCACTGACGTTCATTTTAATGACACTTTTTATAATAATTTTTAGCTATGAGTCCTTTCTCGAATGTATAGATGGCATAGATAGAGTTGTAGAGTTTAACGTAAGATTCCAACAGATGTCGCTTATAAGCTGTTCGTAGAAAACGTACAAAATAGAGACACTGCAACGATTTTTGATTCAGTTTTCGCTAATAACTAATAAAACTATTCCGTTCCTTCTCAATTAATTTCTTTTCTTGTTAATTAAACCGAAACCTGCACGTTGGATCAATTATTCGACTATATTGGTTGACCTGATGCTGGTTTGAAATTGTTGAAGAGTTTCTTAAAGAAAAGCGACATCAGTTCACGTCTTGAGTGAGACTTTTTTAGTGGATTTATTTCAAAATTTTCAATTCAATCAATGCACTTCAAGCAAAATTGATGATAATCGGCAGCTGTCAAACAGAGTACGAATAAGATTTCTTATAGAATGGTTACGATAATCTGGGACCAGCGTTACAATAGTACCACTCTTTTAGTTCCAATTTTTCCCTTTCCCGTAAAAGGGAAAAATTGGAACTATTGTAACGCTGCATATATGCGGCCTGAAGATAGTTCCACTTTTTCCTTTTACGAAAAAAGTGGAACTAAAAGAGTGGTACTATTGTAACGCTGGTTAATCTGGGCTCTAAAAGATAAAGACACTCACGTTGGCAATACAATTTAAACAGTCTTAGTGGATTTTTAGTAAACGTCCACTTCTAATTCAATGGAATCAAATCCCTAGGGTATAAATACGTAGAAACTATTATTAAATAAATCATTCACTATCCGGGTTTGTCACCACAAGGTATTTATGTAATCGAGGTGCCAAGTACTTTATTAGGCTCTAGATGCGTAATTATGACACGAGGCCGCATAATACACATCGTGAGCCTAATAAAATACTTTGCATCGAGTTGCATAAAACGTTTTCATGCTTCATACGAGAGCCGAAAGTAGAAATGTCAATTTTGAGGGGCGAATGTAAACTTGTCCTTGTGACGTAAAGAACTATTTATGCCACAGAGGCATTTAAAGTTTGCAAATTTTGCACATTATTATGCTGAGTGGCATAAAATCTATTACATACAGCCCCGAACTGAGAGATCGGGCTGAAGAATGAAGAATTGTTTTGACCACGTCATTTTGTCTCCTTCATCCATTCCGTCCTGTTCGTCATTTCGTCTCATTCTTCCTCCCCGATCTGCCAGTCCGAGACTGTTACATGACTCGGGATAAAAATGGAAAGTCTAGTTTTTGTGTGGTTATCATTTATCATAGCACTGCTTCTAGCACGACCACTCATTTTTAAAACGTCAAGAAGCCTCCAAATTTTTAAATATGTATGCGTGTACGATTGCATGTATTGTGTGTTTTTATTCACACTAAGAAATCATGACTCCTATCTGTACGAGAAAATGCAAGGCCTATTTTGATTGCATTAGCCTCCGAATATTTCTTATGTTCTTATAATAGCAGAGTTGTGCATCTAGACAATAAAACATGTCATTATGGTTCTGCTGTATTAACCAAAATTCCAAGTCATTACAGTTATTAACCTCGACTACACCTCATATCAACAAAATTCGCTCGGAAGCTCTGCTTTTCTTCTTTTTGTGTCTAGTTATATAAAGGCCTATCCAAACGACTCAAAACACACTCGGTGTGTTTTTCCCTCGGGCTCCGCCTCGCTTTATTAAAATCTGATATTGTCTCTAGTAGCGTAGTATTTTATGTGAGACTTTACCAACACTCGTCGAAGCACACGTATACGTACACGTTTCTTGTATTCATCATTTAAGAAGTAATCTACTAGACTCATATCATGTATGATATATATGATTACACCTCTTGCATTTAGATCGAGTTGCCGAAATCATACCGCAAATAATTCCGCAATGTAATAACTCTCGAATAACTCTGATAACTCTCAAAGTTCAATATTGATGAAAATCAGACTGTAATGAGACTATATATAATAAAAGGCGTCTTTCCGCTGTATATCTAAATGATTTCATTGCCATCAGGGTTGCAAAGTATTAATGAGAACGATTCTAGCAAAGAGAATACAAATTCCAATACATTAACAATTCTTCAAAATTCTAAATAAAATTTGTTCAAAATGCTTAGCAATATTCCACTGTAATTAACCCATCTCCGATCTCATCCATCCAACATTTTCATCCATACCGTCCATACAACGAGAACAGTGTTGTTATATTTATTATTGAGCATAATTTTTGTCGTCTCTCTTATTATTTCATCATTTTGCCGACCTGGCTACCTTCGTTCGTTTATTGTACACCGATTGTGAACGACAACCCGATTGGCTGTGAATTCAAAACTTTTCGCTCTCATTGGCTGTATGAAACGGACGACATTCAACGCCAAATAAACGAACGAAGCCATTTCGTATTTGGTGCATTTATTTTACAAAGACAGCGAATGACTTTAGCATAGAAATTGTCTGTTCGAGGCACAAAAGTTGAATAAATAATCCGTTTCGCAGCAGTTTTTCCTGATATTTTGTGTTGTTTCGAATATTTGGTGAGTACTGCATCGGCGTTGAGTGAAAATTGTGTAAATTTGTGGCCAATTTGAGTCAAGTTTTTCATGTTTTCACCTTTGGCGCTAAGCATTTTTTTTCTGTATCAACATTGGAGTGTTTTCTTGTGTGTGTACAAAATTAATTTGTTGCTGGATCTGCAAGCGTCGTAGAACTGATTGTATTGTGGAAGATTGTGGAAGCCAGCCGCTATTCAAACGAGGAATATCAATCTAACATTTTGATCATAATTGCAGAGGTTCTACTAATTGTTCGATAGAAAGTTGTACACAGTTCGCGCGTCTGTCAGTCAGGTAACATGGGCACAGAGATAGTGATGCAAGTAACATGTTATTCAGTGCGCTATCGCTGTTTTCCCTTCACGCAAAACCCTCAAATATTGTTACATTATGTGGGTGGTTGCACAATGCGAAATGTATTGGTCGGTCGACCTGTCTATTTACTGCTTACCAGACTCGCTTCGAAGAGAGCGCAATAGTTTCTTGCATTGTGCACTGCATTGGGAGTATAGTATGTTGGTGCCCTACGCTTCATATGGGTGTGTGGAATCGATTAATTATCTTGCACGAGGTCGGTACGACATTGAATAATGTTCTTTGTGTGGAATGATGACCGTAACTCGACGGCAAAAATCATTATTGAACTTCTGATTGTAAATCTGGTCACTGGACCTCAACAAGATCGACAATCTAGTTGATTGTGTCTGTAAACCTCCGGAATGACCAGCCAGTTCTGTTCCTTCCATGCTTAGGTTTCGGAAGATTGAGCTAAAATGGTAATTTTGACCGCAAAACGCTAATCGAAGTCATTTTCTTTCCCCAGTTAAGCGGGTTGCTGTAGCATGGGTCGTGAAGTGGATCCATCAGACATTGGTAAACATCCAGAATTGATAAGAAGTGAGTTCGAATGTTTGCTGCTTTTTTGGCTTTTTGCTTAAAATCCTGAACTTTTTTTTTGCCCGACAGAAGCCCAAACCGAAATGACGAAAACTGACGTCCTTGTGTGCGGTGGTTGCAATGAGGTTTTCCATTTTTTGGAACAATTCACCGAGCACAAAAATGGCAACTGCAATGAGACATCAACATTGAAGGATAGCGTAAGAGCAGTCAATTGGTCTATTTGGACAGGCGTGTGCTCAAACAATCCAAAATTTCTTTTCTTTATCCGCAGCAAGAGACTAAACCGAAAGTGTGGGCGTTTCTATTGTGGAAAGCTTCGCAACTGAACTCGGACAGTGCGAACACAATTGTTAATCCATGGAAATTGTATCAGACATGGTTGACGTTGGATGAGGCGATACGTGAGACCTGGGTGGTTGCAGGTCGGACAATTCAATCATTTGCACGAGTAAGTCACACTAATTTGAATTGAAACGGAGTGATTTAACCACCCGACATTTTTGTAGATGGGACAGGGCAACCTTCACGAAATGCCGGTGAAAATTACAAAGACTGTCGTTGACGCTGGGCCGGTGCCAGAGACAAAAACGTACAAACCAGCTGAACCGAAAGTGAATTTGGTCGGACGACAGTATATCAAAGCTGAAGTTAAACCGGAACCTGAAGCCGCACCGAAAATTATGAAGAAAGTGGTTCGATCACCGTTGGCCAAGCTACCCGGCAATCCGGTTCTTTTGAATAAAGTGGGAAATGCTAAGTAAGTGTCTTGCTTGTTCGCCTAATAATTCTCCCTTGCATCTCTAATCACTGTCCTCATTCCACAGTAAAATAGCCAAGCGAACCATTCCGGACAGCGAAACAAATGAGACCGAAGAGCAGACGGTGGAAAAGATTCTGGCGAAGCGATTCAATCCACGACGAAAAGAGCATGAGTATCTCGTCAAATGGGAGAATTTTACGCATGACCAGAACACCTGGGAGCCGTATACCTATTTGAAAGTGTGTCCACAAATGCTGGATCTGTTCGAGAAACAATTAGCGCGTCAAAAGGAGCAACGTGCAGCGATGGCAGCCGCAAAACAGGCAGCTGAAGCAAAGGCAAAGGAGACTAGTGTAGTGAACAACAGTTTCGAGTCGAATGATTCAAAAGGATCACCAGTACGGCCGGGCAGAAATTCCAAATCGAAGGCAATGGACCAGGTGAAGCAGTGGATCAGTGATAATAATGAGACAGCCGCTGGTACGAACAAACGTAAACTCGAAACGGAGATTGATTTTGAACATGAAATTGACAATGAAGAAAGTGAACCGGCTGTTAAGATAATAAAAACGGAATCGCCTGGATCACAGGCTGTCAACCGAATCAATCAATCCGGTGCGGTTCGCATTGTGTCCGTAAATAAGCAAGCCAACTCTGGAATCACTCATAAAATCAATGGGTCAAAGTCGCCCGATAAATCCGAAATGGTTATCAGCGCACCGAAGGAAAAGAGGCCGACAGGAATTGTAAAGAAGCCCGGTGTTACGGCGAGTCCGGTAAGAAGATCAGAATTCCGCAAAATTCCGTCGCAATTTCTGACCGATGTCTTTAGGTACAAAAAGGTGAAGCTCAGGTTAGAGTGGTCCAGAAAGGCGAATCCACGAGCGGTGTAGTGCGAGTGAATAATTCTCAGACGAAAATAGTGCAACGGCCGGCTGCCAGATCCAATCCACCAGCTCGACAGACAAACACGGTGGTCAGACCGAATATTACAACCAAACCAGCACCACCGCGCAATCAACCTGTTCGTCAAATTATTAGCCAAACAAACCGCACTCAAATTGGACAAACGACATTAGCACAGGTACGGTGACTAGCGCCACCTCTCATATATCGATTGTTGCATGTTCCACAACTTCGTTTTCTTTCAGCGCTCCTCGCTTTCACCACAAGTCTATTCATCAGGCCAAAAACAAACCGTTCAACGTACAGTGAAAAGTGCTCCATCGTCCGAAACGAAATTGATGCAAGACCAGAAAATTGCAGCGCTAACACGTCACGGCGATCTGAAAATAACTCGAAAACAAATGCCCGCCAATTCGGTAAGTGATCGAGTTTTGCGGTCGGTACAATCGGTTCAGCTAAAACTCAATTTCAATTTCGTTGTTCAGGTAACGCAAATTCCGTCAACAAAAATCCAAAACGTTCACGAAGACATCAAAGACTTCCAAACACATCTGACCGAAAGTCCACCAAACGAGATGACACTATGTCCGATAACCGGCAAAGTCCTCGGCCACGGTGACGATGACCTGACGCATTTGAATTCCGACGACATGTCGGAAAACGAGCAAAAATTCAAAGCCACTTTGACCGATGATGCCGGTCTGCAACAGCTATTGGCTGCACAAGAGGACGGCCAACCGTTGCTGGTAACCGGTGAAGACGGAACGATTTATCAAGTGGCCGGCAAGAATGAACAGGGCCAAACCATTTTGATTGCACAGGGCGCTGAAGGTGAACAGCAATGCGTTTATGTGGCGGCCGACGAGAATGATGAGGGCGGTATGATCAATTTGGATAGTGCCGTTGCTGATGCTATGCAAAATATGGCAACAGATGAGGTATGTGTCGGCGGGTAGTTTCTGTTTTATGTGTAACTTAACAAGCGCTATCGTTTCAGGATGGAAATCCCACCGATCAGACACAATACGTGATCAAGCAGGACACCTCCGAACTGAATGATCCCACGCAACAATTGTCGATTGCAACCGACAATGATTCACAAGATGGTCAAATAACAGCCGAAGTTGTCCAGGCTGATCTACCATCACCCGGTAAGTTGACGAAACGATTTGTGCTGACGAGCAACGGAAAACTAATTTTTGAAAATTTTCAGGAGGAACACGTCGCGTCGTACTTCTTTTACCCGATGGCAATTTTATGATGACCGAAGTGTCGGACGAACAATATCAATCGCTGAATCTGGTTACGTAGAACCATTTCCCTTTTGTATAAAAAAGAAACAAATTTTTTCGATGATAAAAGACGAGATACTGATAATTTTCCGATCGGAGCGGTCGTAAATGAGAATTGTGTGTGTGCATTCATGCACTGCATAGATGTTTCATTAATTTATTTGTACTAAATTTTCCAACCATACTAACAAACGACCCGGCTCATCATAAGAGGTATAGGCGTTAAGTTAAAGTTACATACAACTTTGAATAAACGATAGATTATGTAGACCACACCACATGCTTTGCATTTCATTTGGACGAGGCAGCTCATCACTTGTGGAATTTAAGTGGCACCTGTACTTAGCTGAAATTGTAGCCTTTGTGTGTCTCATATTTCATTTTTGATGATATCTTTCCATCAGAACCATTTTTCAAAAATGTACGACCGCAATTCCGACCACAAATGTGTTAGCTTTCAACAGAAAATAAATTTGGTTGTAGTCGTTTGACCAGTGAAAAGTGAGTGAGAAAAGTGAGCAGTTTAACGAAATTTTCATAAACTGTTCCCGTCTGGTATATAAACACTACTTACACTCAGGTGCAAAGTCATATAAACACTTTATAAGGATAGTCTAGTCGATAAGGGCATACGTTTACCAAAGTTAGTTGCTCAAACAGCACTTAAAATTCTTCTAAACTTTTTCTAACAAGAAGAGACAAAAAAAATTGCCCAAAAATTGATGGCTCTTCTTGTTACAATACTTTTAAAAGTATTTTAAGTGCTGGTTGAGCAACTGATACACCACAAAAAATTATGTATTCGAATCTATTCAACAATATGGTAATGGTATAAAATTAAAATAGGGCCAATCAGTAAATCGAAGCTTAATGTGACCGACGGAGAAGGCATTAAAGCTGCATTAAATAACCCGTCCTAGCTTTCATTCAAATTTAGTTATTTCCCTGGAATCGTTCCATCAGCCTTTTCGTTACATTTTGTAAAAGGGAAACTACAATCTCGACCGATCAATTAGCGTCTGGGTGACATTTTGTGAAGAGGATATTCCCTGGAATCGTTACATTAGCCTATTCGTTACGTTTTGTGAAAGGGAAAATTCACTGGAATTTTTCCTTTTACTTTACATTTCATAAAAGGGATAAATCCAATGTAATAAAGCCTATTCGTTGCGTTTTGTAAAAGGGGAAAATTCTTTGGAATCGTTCTGTTAGCTTTTAGTCAAATTTTGTAAAGGGGAAAAATCCTTTGGAATTATGCCTTTGCGTTACGTTTTGTAAAAGGGAAAATCCTCTGTAGTTGCGCCTTGCGTCTTTTCGTTACAATTTGTAAACAGGAAACTACAATCTCGGCAAATCGTTCGTTGGTGAATCGTTCTGTTAGCCTTTCTGTCAAATTCTGTAAAATGGAAAAATCCTCTGGAATTAAGCCTTCTCTTTTATGTTTTAGAGCATCAAAGGTGTGCCAAGTTTTGTTATTTGAATGTGGTGAGTTATTGTGCAGTGAAGTGAAAAAAGGGAGTTTTGTGATAAATATGACGCTCCATTACGAATTGCAATCCCTAATTTGGTTAACTTTACTTTGTCGTAACAACCTATCGGGCTCAGGCATCTACTGCCCACAATCTAATGTATCCAAATCTTTCACACTGTGTAGCACTGCCTCCATTTTCCAGGCGGAAACCTTCGGTATCTCGCAATGCTCCAAACTCATGCTAGAGAATAACGCAAATAGCAATGACATCTGGTTCTGCTCCGACAGCCAAAGTGCACTACAAGGAATCGGGGCATACAAACAACACTCAGCACTCGTCCTGGATTGCTCCGACAGCCTTAATCGGCTCGCTACCACCAATTCGGTCACTCTTGCATTTGCATGGGTCCCGCGACATAGTGATATCGACGGCAACAGCTCCATTTATTGGGACCGAACGCATACTTAAAGCAGCAGCATCTCACTTAAAAAACCTTATAAAAAATTGGGTGCAAAACTCCTTTAAAAACCACTGGTTAGCTATCAAACACGCTTCATTCGCAAAAGAAAGCATTAAAATTAAGCAGGAGGAATATAAGAAGAATCACAGCTGCGTTAACATGACACTTATTTACAATGGGCCTGGTGGATGACCCCCATTGTCCGAATTGCGGCGATGTCGAAACAATGGAGCACTACCTGTGCTGTGCAGGTCATTTGGCGCGTATATCCTACCTCACAATAATATCTGGTATCTACCTCCTCAAAGCGTCCTGGACTTCCTCAATCGAACTTCTAGATTGTAGATAGTCCAGCGTGGGTACACACAACAGGCCCACTAGAGGCTTAGGTGCTAGAGTAACTACCCTACCCACTTACACTACTACTATTACTCAGTCGTGATATGAAGTAGATGCAGGTCTTCCTTGGGAAAAGCGAGCATCCTCGCGAGCATTGTGTTATGAGTGAAGAAGTTAAATATGTGCGGATGGTAGACCCATTTCCTGCTACCATGAACTGGATTCGGCGCCATTGGATCTCCACTTCAATTTGATCTGAGCTATTTTTGACTTTCTATCAAAAAATAAAAAATTGTTATTTATTTGCGTTTAAAGTCTTTAACGATAGACACGAGTAAACAATAAATAGTAAACAATTCAATCAAATAAAAAAAATAATAATTTTAAGAATTAGGGAAGCGAATTGCGTTTCATTATACACTAGAAATTGAAAACCAAAAACCAGTAATTTTTGCTAAAACTGGTATAATAATAAAAATAGAATAAATAATAGCGATGAAACCAGTCCGACAAAGGGCATACTGGTTACGTTACTATGAGAATGAGATAAAGTATAAAATAACAAATCTTGCTAAATAAGAATTAAGGTAAGAGGGTCAGTAGCTGACCAGCTGCATACTTTGACAATTTTGATTAAAAAATAATACAAAATATTGCAATTATATTGCATTTAGTTTTAGTTTTACCTGCTATAGCGATGAAATGTATACTATGTCAGAAAAGTCTAAACTCGAGCTGCCATCTTACGAATGCATTGTATGTACATATTTCGTGTTTTTGAGTCTCGAGACTAGTGGTGAAACTGAAACAAATTCAGAGGCTACAACTTTATTCAGGAAAATTGTTCTGTTTGAAACGTCGCAACAATTACATTCGTGCAACGGTTACACAACCTCTGAACAAGGATCTTTTTTATTGAAAATGGTTAATATAAGTCAAATATCAGTGAAACTGTTTAGAATACTTTTTTTGTGGTCCGCTACTGCGTCAAAAACCATGCTGCCATAAATTAGCATGTTTGGTATAAAATTAATTAATTAATAAGAAAAGATCAAAAGAAAAGATGACCTAGGACCCTAAAAGTGCGACTTTGCTGCACTTTTTATCCGTCGGATATGAAAAATATTATTCGTACCGCGGACTAAAAGTCTTTTTTAGCGTGTGAGAGGTTTCCAGACAGAGCCGAAGTCGAATTCTTAGTACGAAATATACTATTTTATGGAAATAATCAAAACATAACAACGATAAAGTCGATAAATTCTTTAAAATGTCAGCTACTACGCCCCTGACCATATCAAAATTTACATATAGTAAACATCTAAATTTAATTATTTTTATATCTTTTTCTCCCAGACATAAAACGAAACTTGTAACTTTGTCAGTACCTGATATGAAGACTATATAAAGATTGATTTTGTCGGGCATTGAATTGTTTCCGCTTTCAGTTCGATTTGGAAGGTTACAATTCTTTGTAAAATTAAAAAAAAAAACGAACTAGAAGTTTGCTAGTGCTTCGTGCTTATAACAACCTATTAAAATGAATCGTAACTTGATTTTAGTATTATTGTGTTTATTTTATTTCTGTTCTGTGCAAGCTTATGTGCAAATTAGAATTAGAAGTGGAGATAATAGAAGTGCTATAACAACCGTGAAAGGACTTCCACAAGATAATCTTGGAGGAATACTAAGAGACTTTAAAAAGGAATGCGCCTGCTCTGGATCAAAACTTTACGATGATGAATCTGGTGAAGAGTACTTGGAATTTAGGGGCGACCAACGAAAAAATTTCGAATTGTATCTCGTAGATGAGGGTATTGCTGAAAAAGATGACATTAAAATTTGGTGAATAGTTGTGCAGTGCAGTGATCGAGACAAAAACACGTTTTTACTATTGACCATTAGCAATTGTAATGCAATTTGAAATAAATAAATAAATAAATTCGTTTTTGTATGTGATTCAATGAAAGTAATAAGAGCCTGTCACGACCTCTTCATGGGCACTTCATGGGACGTCTGACATGTATATCGTACATGTCCGGATTCGTAGTCGTATGCTTATACGTCGAAAATGTACGATATACATGTCAGACGTTGGAATGTACACATCTGAAGTAAGGCAAAAATGAAGCTGTCTACCAGCCATTTCATACATAACTGGACGTATGTTGACAAAACAAATTTATCAGTGTACGCTCTGGCAACAACACTATCAAAATACAATTTCCAACTTTTCTTCACTCGTCGAACACAACGTTTTTCACAACAAATGCTTCCGAAGTTTCAGAGGAGGGAAGTGACTATTTTCTCACGTGCGTTGTCAAAACCTTTTAAATTTACTAGGTCCCACCTTTTGTGCGGGTCAGGTCGCTTGACTGACAATTTTTGATTCATTTCAGTTTATTATTCATTCTTTGTGTGAATTTTGTTGATTCACTTCTGTCTTATGTAATGGATTTTATATGTCTCTGTGAGTTAAGACTAACATTATGCATCAACTCGGAGAGGGAATTTGGGTTAATCTTTGCATCGACTCGACACATAAAAAATGATATGCACCATGCATCTACGTCCAAATGTTCAAATGGTGATTCTGATCCGAAGTCGAAGGCGCTGATGCACAGGTGCATAATGTTTATTACATGCTAAAGGCGATGAAAGTAGTGCTTGAAACATAAAAACGACGGTTTACGAAACATGCACTATGCCATCAGTGTATGTGCCCATTCAAAAGTTACGTACAAGTAAATTTCTTACAAGACTGTTATACTTTAGGAGGTGAGCATTTAAATGTATTTTGAAGATTTTCTTTCGCAACGAGTAAAAGAAAGAAGTTTTCGTACGTAAAATGTGTAATGTGACTCTTACTATCTAAATTTAATACATATTCAATACCGATTAGGGTGGGCGCACCAGTTACTGGACTTGTACCAGTAGAGTCGGACACCTATTGTTCTTTCACCGGTAAATTTGTTTTTGAACGAAAGAACAATGGGTACTCGACTGCTGTTGCACTTCCAGAGACTGGTTGCCTCACCCTATAAGAGACAAAATTTGGCAAATTTTGACTATCGTTCGGAGGATGAACACTGACATATCTAATGCTTGCATTGTTATACGAGATCTGCGCCGGGATTTACAGTTGACAAGGTGACGATGTTTCCTGTCGAAAGAAAAAAAGAAAGAAAATTTCTGAGATGATCGACAAACTTAGTAGATTAAATGGATTGACAGTGGCTGAAGCCCTAATGCTGCACACGCAATTGTTTTAAAATTTGTTTAATCTTAAAGTGGTCTTGAATAACCGTCGTGTGTGTGAGCTATATGCTACGTTCAATAAATTCACAAAGACAGTTAGTGCAGCATAGGGGTGACGCCCTTTTTGAACTAAATGATCATCTAAGACAGGCCCGGACAAACTGCTGGCTATTTTGGCAGCTCAAAATTTCAAAAATCAATTTTTCGGTTGCTATGAGCTTCTTCACTGCATTGCCCGAGCGGCCGTTGTGTAGCCAGTCCGAGCCTGATGTAAGACACTGTGAATCTAACAATATTTATTCAAATTAATTGTGATGCTCACCTGCTGTTGTATTCCGAGTAACGTCATCAAATATATCGTCGCTCACAACCATTTTATCCAATGGATCGTTGTCCGAATTGCTTATCAACTGTGTGCACTGCTGACCACTTAAATTGGAATCGCTTACGGAACCATGAATGCATGCTCCACCTTTATCGTTATTTTGTGCATCCATCTTATTATCCGATCCGACATCTGATTCGTGTTTGGAATGGTCGACAGACCTATCAACGTTTGCATCTCCGTGTAGGTCTGGGTGACTGATTTGTTTAAATTCATCGCGTTTAGTGTCTTCGATGTGTTGCTCAACTTTGGCTTGATGATCCCCTTCAACAGGATCGGTTTTCTTCTCATCGTTACTCTGCATCTCAACGTCAACATCGTGGTCGTCATTCTTGTCACTTTCGTTGCATGTTTGGTGTACTGCAATCGTCTCACTTTCTAACACGGCACTTTCGTGTGTAGTAATGGAATCATTTTCCTGCATTAGGAAATCATGACTCAACGATGATCCAGCACCATTTTCAGAGTTTTGTCTTTGTAAAAGTTCGTCCAACTTTCGCTCAATCTGTTCATCTTTCTCCAGTACAACGACTGCCATACCTCTCAATTTTTCATCGTAATGATCATACGCTCCGTCGTCTAACGACAGTACTGGCGGTGTGGGTAGTTCTAACTCGTCCTTTTCGGCATTATTGGCTACATTGGTTGTAGTTTGAACATTTATGGCTGCAACTGATTCAACTTGTTTGATTGCCGGGTTCGATTGCTCCTTTTCAGCGCCAATTGCAGGCGAACCAATTTCCGGTTCGATTTCATCGTCTGAATCGATTTCGATGCACTCCGTAACTGTTTCTAACACTTGGACATCGTCATCCACATTCGTGTAGACATCGTCTGTCTCAACCAATTTCTTGATTTCTTCTTCATGAACAGTAGTGAGTGATGTCATCGAATCTGAACATTTGCCTTTCAACGTTGTGAACCGGTCGATCGCATAGGTGCACAAATACGACAAATGTTGATGTAAATCCCGTAAATCATTGAACCGTTGCGCCGAATTGTATGCGTTCGATTTCATGAGGGCATTGCATTTTCCGACAATTTGCTGGCAGATTTCTTGCGCACCATGAACTTCCTTCTCGAGTACGGTTTGCGCTTGGCCGAACGGTGTATTTGGGTAACTTTTCGATGCCGGCGGTTGTGGTGTCGTTCGTGTATTTGATACTCCATTCGGCTGTTGTTGTTGTTGTTGTTGAATGTATGGTCGTTGCAAGGGCTGTTGCGATGGTACAGGCTGTTGTTGTGGCTGTGAAGAAGATTGTTGTAATGGTTGACCAACGTCGATGATCTGCCGCGGTGGTTGGAAGGTCTGTTGATTTCTTAAGGGTTGACCAATGTCGATGATCTGCAGCGGTGGCTGGAATGTTTGTTGCTTGTTCAAGGTTTGTTGTCGCTGCTGTTGCAAAGGTTGTTGGCCTACATTGATGATCTGCAGTGGTTGCGGTACGGTTTGTTGCTGCAAAGGCTTTTGCTGCGGTAAGGGTTGTTGTGCTAAATTTGGCTGTCGATTTTGTTGTTGCGGTGACTGACCAACATTGATGATCTGTAGGGATGGTCGATTGATCATCTGTGCGGATGGCGCTTGATGTGTCACCGCTTGCGATGAACTATTTTGAATTGGAACAGATGGCATCTGCTGTAAAATTTCGCGCCTTTGTTGCGTTGGTTGGGTTGCGACAGACTGTGGTCTCACTTGAATCAATTTTCCGTTCGGTAGTCGTACGAATGTGTCGTCCCTAGCAGCCATGTCGACCAGTATATTGTACGTCTGATAGCCTGACGAGGTAAGCTCAGTGAACTGCGCCATAGCAGGCAACTGACTATTCGGAATCGGAGCCATTTGTACTGACGGAAGGTCAATTACTTCTGCTGGACTAGCCGAACGTTCCGATAATAACGAATGCATTGGACGTAGAGTTAGCGGTGGAGGTTCCGTTGATGACGATGGATTCTGGCGTAATATTAATGGCGGTGGTGAAACCGACTTCTGACTCACAATTGTTGGCAGTGTAGGTGATTGACTTGGTGTACCAACTACGGAATGATTTCGGATTCGCTTCGGATCGGGCGCTGAACTGTTGTAATTGGTGTTGGTAGCGGTGCGTCTTCGTTTATCCTTCGGATTTTGTCGTGAATTCAGCGGGTCCTTTCCACAACACAATGTTAGATCTTGGTACATCAGTTCGTACAGCTGATCGGGGTTTTTCATCACTCGAATTTGGCTGTGTGAAAAGACCACGACAATCAAAGGAATTCCTGCACAATTTCATTCGTAAACTTACTTTTTCGTTTGCCGTAGATGATTCGTCAATGCCCAGTGCTGAGCCTTCAAATGGCTGAGAACGCCTGGAGCGCAGGCGAAGCATCGCCAGTTGTTATTTTTCTCTATTTCAGTGATGACATTTTTGGACAGATTTTGCAGAATGCATTTCCTGCAAAACACATACGGACACTTCGAACAGCTGTACACCCCACTGCCTGCAATATCGTACACAAAATTATATTTCTGCAAGAATCAGACAACGTTAAATCGAGTTACCTTGCGCACACCAACGACATTGCAACTCTTTACTATTTGCGCCAACGGTGAATTCTCTCCGATTGTAGAACGTGTGACAGGTTTGACATTGTGTCACGAGTAGAACGGGATGCGTGCGTATGTTTCCCTCATTAGCTACCGCACATCCAACGTGAGTATCGCATACGGTACAATGCAATCGTAGATTGTCGACTTTGAGCAAATTTTCAATGGAAAGATCGTCGTCCGAGTCCGATTCATCCTCTTCGATTTTGATAACTGAAAATTCGGATCGGATTCAACAGTTCAATATTCAGTGGACGTGATAATCAGTCGTAACAGTCTTACCAGTTTCCTTCGTATCGTCCTCACTCCGATTCACCGACTGAGATGTGTTCGAGCACGAAGAGTAATTACGTGCAATAGCTTCGATCCTGCGACGGTCGATGGTTTGCGACGTATTCTTCAAGATAATCTGGCCGGAAAGGCGAAACGCTTGACCTGAATCGAAATGAAATTATTTGACACAAAGTCCACACATTCATCGACTCGACAACTTACCGGTGTACCTGACGGGCTCTGGTAATTTCAAATATTGCGCCATTTTATACGGCATTCGAGCGAATTTATTCTTTCCAATCGGTTGGATGGTGCACCTTTCTCGCTGATAGTTCAAGAAAAATCGTTCAATTGGGGCATGTGCCGGTCGTAGGGCCACGTATTTCTTAACAACGTTGCAGAATTGGCCGGTTATGGTAAACGATCGGTATGACTTGGTGCAGGAGTCTTCAACTTTGACCAGAAGTAAGTCACCATGCAGTTCGACATCGCAATATTTAATCGATCGAAGCTCGCCGTTTTTTAGTGAGCCACAAACAGCGAAAATGCAAACAGTCTGCACCGAGAACAATGGTACCATTACACGAAAAATAAAAAATGCAAAAAACAACACTATGTCACCTTTATGTCCAACCACAAGTCATCAGGCGCCTCCACAACAAACTTTACCACTTCTTCCAGTGTGAAGCTTTTCGATTTGACTGGCTCGTAGCCCGATGATTTTTCTTTCAAGAAGGCCAGTACTTGATTGTACGACTTAATGTCAATACCCAAGTTCACTTGCAATGTACGCTTCAGCATCGAGTAGTGGGCCCACAGACTGGTCGGCTTTTGTTTCACCGACAAGTCTTGAAAGTATTCCAACAGCAACGGTTCCGAAATCGTGGTGACATTTTTCTTTTTTTGCCAATTCTTGAATTCGTGATAGATTCTGTAATATTTCGACTTCGATGCCTCGGGCAATGCATCGTTTTTGAGTGAGAATACATCCGTTATCTGAGGTATTGGCTCGTCATCGTCAGTTGATATATAAATTTCGTCAAACGGTTTTATATCACAAATGTCGTCCAGATCGCCCAGATCATCCATTTCAGCTAATAAACAAAAATTCACTTGATATTTGTTGTGTTCTTTCTGTTTCGAATATAGCTGAACTGAGACTTGACAGGTGTCAACGGAACTGTCATTATGGAAAGCCATGAGCGCCGCCGATATCGTTGTAGAGCGGATGCCATATGGGTCATATGCCTGCTAAAAAGGCTATAAAAATTGGTGGGTCACGCAGATCGCCAATTATTAGATACGCGGGAACACACCAAGGCTGTAAACTTTGGGGAGGTCTCGCAGATACAAATAAGCGGGTGACACACACAAAATTTGACATATTTATACATTTTCGTAGAAGACGGATTCTCAAATTTTACATTTTGATAGTAGATGAATTCTGTTTTGTGTGTTCCGGCGTATCTAATAAAAAAGGACGGTCTGCGTGACCTCCCCAACAGTCTATAGCCTTGGGAACCCATAACTTCTGATGATTTTACATCTTAAAAAATGCGCCACATCATCACAGTGACGACAATCGTCATGTGAGGTGAATTTTTAGCCCCGTACGAAGTACAAAGGGGCTTATAGGGTTACGATAAAATGGCGAATTTCATACAAAAATTCAACTGCTGTGAGGATTATCGTTGCCGTGACGATGTGGTGAATTTTTGTATATATAAAATCTTCAGAAGTGGTGTGTTCCCACGTATCTAATACAATGGCGATCTGTGTGACCTCCCCAAAGTTTACAGCCTTGGTAAGTGCGCCTTACATTTCAAATTGAAACAGTTTTTCCAATACGTTTAAGTATAGTTTCCACTTAAAAAGAGCATAGACTGTTATGATGAAAGAGAAGAAGATATTTTGACAAGTACCCCAAGGCAAGTTAAAATAAACTGGTCTTCTGTCCTCTCGCTCTCAACGTACCACGTTGAAAGAGAAGCAAATACTTTGACAAGTACCCCAAGGCAAGTTATAATAACTAGTCTTCGGTTTTCTCGCTCTGATCATAACAGTCTATTCCGTTAAGCCTCCGTCTACATGACAGTTGTAAAATAGAACAAAGGAACTGTCACGTAAACAGAGTAAAAAATTGAAATAAATTCAATTCCCTCCGTTTGCGTGACAGTTCTTTTGTTCTATTTTACAACTGTCATGTAGACGGAGGAGACGGAGGCTAAACGGAGTGCTCTTTTTAAGTGGAAACTATACTTTATCAGTTCTTTATTTATGCCAGCAGTTGTATGTTACAACACATGTTGCCTGTATGAAGTGAACATCGTAACTTACAAGTATGAATTATAAATAACAGAATGACAATTGGTATAAAGTGGTATAAATATATCGCATATAATCACTCTGTCTATATGCGCCGACATCATTCTGGATTCCAACATAACGGATTTCAGGACATTTTAACGCACAGTGTTTGACATATGTTATATCATCACGTTGAAGTTAATTGCGGCTTGTCAACTTTCGGCACCCTGGACTTTACTTAAATCGTCGAGGAATGCCTCCAAATAAATTTCTAAAAATCTAGAATTCCGTTTTGGATTTTTAGAAATTTATTTGGAGGCATTCCTCGACGATTTAAGTAAAGTCCAGGGTGCCGAAAGTTGACAAGCCGCAATTAACTTCAACGTGTTCTTATATGAAGTCCAACTGGCAGTTGAAAATATTTAAATTTTTGGCGGACTTACGGTGCGGTGTAAACTGATGGAATTCGAAGCAGACGATAATTTGGAAATGGATTTACCGGTAGATAATATGGATTAACCAACAAAAAAAAAATATTTTACCGATAGAAAATGATGGTTTACCGATAAAAAATAGTAATTTACCGATAGAAAAATGTCAATGAACGATGGAATATAGAAAAGAAACGAATTCATCGGTAAATTATTATCTTTTTATCTGTAAAATGTTATCGGTACGTTTGAATAGGTTTGTTCCAAATAACTGTAAAGCCGAACTTTGACAATACGAACGCCAACGATTTCATCCACAGAGATGAACATAACCTAAACGTCAACAAATTTCTTTGTAAATTTTTCGTTAAAATTTTCGTCAACCTGAAAGTTGAGGTTACGTTGCCTTCTGTGGATGAAATTTGACATTTCGAAATGACCTTGGAACAAACCTATACTTTTATCGGTACTCAGGAACTCGCTATCGGTAGTTTATAATTTTTCTATCGGTACCGCTTTTATCGGTCATTTATTATTTTTTATCGGTAAAGTTGAATTTTTTCATCGGTCGAATATAATATCCCGATTGTAACCACGAAATTGCAGTATAGTCTGGTGCGAGTTGTCCTTTCGCTCATATTGAATGTAAAAAGCGATTTTATGGTTGATTATCGTATGTGGGTCGGCCACGAACTCGAATCGCAATGCTGCCAAGCTGGAATCGACCTGGTTTGGGCCAGGAAGCCGCCGCCAGCTAAAACTTCTTTCGGCTCTATAAAATTGAATTTTGATCCGAATTGAGTGGGAAAAAAAATCTTGTGTTCCTTGAACCTTTCTGCATACGAGAAAAATATATGTGCTTGAAAAAGTATGCAGGTAGCGCTGTAATTCAAGATGGCGCCCATCAATACAAAAAAATGTGCAAATCTGGAAAATCTGGTAAATGCTTTTTTTAAAGTAATTAATGTTTTTTTTATTTTTAACATAAAATAGACATCATTTGGAATAATTTCGCCCATGGAACCATGTCAAAAATATTTCATTTTATATTTTTAAATTTTTTTTCAAAGATCAAAATTTCATTGAGCGAAAAGAAGTGTTAGGCAACGTCGGCCCCCTAGACCAAACCACGAAGATCCCAGCTTGGCAACATCGCGATTTGAGTTACTGGTCGATCCATCTACGATAATCAACCATAAAATCGCTTTTTACATTCAATATGAGCGAAACGGCTTTTTTGGACAACTCGCACTTGACTAATAATTTTTGCATAAGTATGTATGATGAATATGCAAAAATTATTCTCGTGGTATACGAATTCACACATATTCTGTGATTGAGTGGTTTCAATCCTGTGATACAAAATTTTACAAGAATTGACAGACTTAATTTTGTTGTGTCGATACGATAGGGTAGATAACTTTTAATTTTTCTGTTCTTCATAAAAACTGGAACAGATTCCTTGCAAAATCTTTATAAAAAATTATATTAAGTCTACAATGTGATACGACTCTTTGGAGACGCTTTAACAGCGGTATAACTTATAACAACAGTTCTTCTATTGAATGAAATTTTTTTTATGGAGATGGACGTGCATTTGCTTCATACTTGCCGGCTTCATGCCATTATTGGCTGATTTATTGTACAAATTACCGAAAATACCAAAAGAATTCCTCCATCTTTTCATCAAAACTTATACTTTCACTGGCGAGCGAAGTGAGTGAAATTTTTTCAATAAATTTTTCGTTAGTTCTACATTTTTATATTCCACTCAACAAATTTTCCCTGAGCTATGTCCGAAATCTTTTTTTTCTTTTAAAATTTTGTGTGATTTTTTGTAAAATATCAATTTATATACATTGAAAAAACGAAATAACAGATTTTATGATTTTGTTGCGGCACGCTAGCCGTTTCTAAAAGGGTAAGACTTAAGGTGCTAAACGTTGCCTTTTGTTTTCTGTTTACCAATTTTTTCTCATTGACAACATTAGGAATAGTTATTTATGCCATCGAGTGATAAATGCTTTTTTGAGGCACTGGATGCGTCGATTGTCAATCAAGGTCGTATAGGCCGAAAGTGACAATACACACAGCGAACCTAAAAAACCATTTATCACCGAGTTGCATACAACGTTTTTCTCAATTAGAGCAACGAAAGTTTTACATTTCGTCACTGAGCTAAGAAAAAACCATTTACTCTTTATTTTTAATTAAGCATCGCAAATGACAGGAAATTTTTTGAGTTACGATTTTCATCTATACTAAGGAACTTCAACAATACTTTCATCGGCATTGGAAATGTCCCATTCCGGGAACCCAAACCACGCATCTAAATAATTAAATTACTGGTTAGAGAAAATCCAAATTTTAACAATATTTTTGGACACACCTCGATGATCGTGACAAATTTGGTCTGGCTCGGCAACTTTTAAACTTTTGAACTAGGTTTTTGGCTACATATTTAGTATCTCTTGATAGCTCTTCCAGTTGTTCGAGAACTTCATAAAAACATTCATCTGCGTCGGAACCTTTCTCCTCATATATTATGCGTGCGATTATAAATGCAACGAAACTTAGATCATGATTTTCTCACAAATTCGAGCGCAGCTTTCAAGCGCGGTAGTTTTTTAAATTTCTCTCAACGTTTCTTTGTCTCTCGTCTGTCATTTATGCAAAGAGAGTTTATTTCGAAACATAGAGGTTATGTTTTGATTTGTATTTTGTTTTGAAAGTCGTTAGCACCATGTCGTTAATTTTATATAAAACTTCGAAGGAACACGCATCGTCAGATGTGGTATACTACTGCCTCTACGGATATTTCTTTTTGGGTCAACGAAAATCACAGCTCGCAAAAACCTTCAACAAAAATAAGTCGACCATCACGCGCTGGATAAAAAAGTACCTCGAAAATGGTTTTTACTCCAGATCCGAAGCTCGAAAATTGGCAAAATTTAATGATGGACAAAGAAATTGGATTATTGAATTGTACCGCCGGAATCCTGTTACTTACCTGCACGAAGCAAAGTGCCTTTTCATGAAAAAATTCGAAACGAACATATCGGCCTCGTCTATTTGCCGTATACTTCATCACGCAGGATACACTTGGAAGACTCTGGAAAGACGTGCCATTCAAGTTCGTGAGGACGACATCACCCGATTTTTTTTTGAGCTGGCTGCCATACAATGGGATTTGTCATCGTTGACTTTTTTGGATGAGGTAGGATTTGACAACAAGGGAATATTGAGGAACAAAGGATACGGAATCAAGGGTGAGCGATTGGTGCATCGAGGTGAGTTTGTGCGAAAACCCAGAATATCGTTGCTGTGTTTCTTGGGTCAGTCAGGCATCCAGGCCACTTACCAAACGGATGGGACATTCACGAGAAAGATATTCTTTTCCAACATCAGAGATTTCGTTCTGAGCAACAAGGTGCAAACATATCCCGGCAGACATTCGGTTTTTATTTTGGATGGAGCTAGGATACACTGTGATCCGAACATAACGACTTACTTGCGGTCGTTGGGAATCATGGTGATTTTCTTACCCGCATATTGTCCGTTCTATAATCCGATAGAAATCATTTTCGGGTTGTGCAAAAAGAGCATGAAAAAAAGCTACAAGGAAGGAAGCGATTTGTTGTCAGCTGTGGCATCCACCATCACTAAATTCAGCTACTTCGACTCGACGGCAATATTTACGAAATGTGGTTACAATTATGACGGCACGTTCGATCCAATGAAAAACCTCTGAGTGCCGTAATTCAACATGTGTAATTCTCAAGACCCTTTAAGGTTTTAACAAAGTAATTCTCAAGCCCCTAAAGGTTTTTTAACAAAGCAATGCTCCAAGAGCAATATAATGAATTCTGTCCTACGATAAAGAAATAAATGAAAAATGTTAACCGAACCATCTGCCTCATATATCAGTTCATATGGTCAATGTCTTCACAATCCGTGACCAACTCTGCAGTATCAAGCGAAAACGTAGATTCCATTGGTTGTACGGCGTTGTTCATATCACACAGGAGTGACTCTTCTCGTTCGGCTTGCTGTTCCAGATACTCGAGGTGCGTCATCAAACTTTCCACTTCTCGTTGGCACGAGTTTATAATCGATTGCAATTGTTGCACCCGCAAACGAATACCATGCAAACTTGTACGTTGCATCCCATTCACGTTTCGAGCAAGACGAAGTCCTTGCTGAGCATTCGATAAAATTTCTGCCTCACTGGTGGCAATATTTCGAAACAACACCACAACATGGTCCGGAGGACTGTCTCGTATAAGTTGTTCGTGTGCATGCGTTGGTTTTGCTGCGATGAATGTAGCCCATATTCGCCAGCCTATCGGTTGTGGTGTCGTTAGATGATGTGAGTGAGCCGACTTAAGCTTACCGATGATCTCGTCAATCAACTCGTTGGCAACGGCAGTAGATCGGTCACGAACAGCTGGGTCCAATAATTGTTTTTTCACAATATTGAAAATTCCGTTTGTTGCAACGTTGCGAGTGTAAACAAAGACCACCACGTCCACTTCTTTGCTTCTTAGGCTCACTAGCAAATCCGTGCTGATGCCTGTAGGAGTGTGATTTCTTCTGCCCTTAGGATCGAAGATCTGCACAAATTTATCAATTTGATTGTTGGCAATATCTGGAACATCAGCGCTCCAAGCAACATTTTCGCCTTCGACGATGACTTCACGCTCCAGGCAACCACTATCAACGATTGTCTTCCAAATGTTATCAAGTAGTTCGGTGAGGTCACCAGCTCCAATATCCTTCGCCCCAGTGTAAATAGGAACGCCATTTCGCTGGCTAACAAAGTTTTTCTTATAAAATTTACACTTCAAATAATACAGTTGCGACTCCATTTTAATCGAATAGTAACACGTTGTTTGTTTATACTCACTGAGATGTCAGACGAGAGAGAAAGCGAGCCAAACGTCAAAATTTTTTATATGCTGCGTCGGATCGATTTCTCTCTTTTTATAAAATGCGAGAATTGACGAGAGTCTAATTTCGTTTGATATTTTTAATAGTTCTTTCGTTGAAGTATGTTCCATTGCAAATACGTCCATCTGCTCGAAATTAATTTTCATTTTCTATTTGATTCATTTTTGTAAATATGAGTATTGCAAATATTCACAATTTTCAAAATATCCAAACTGGACACGGCGTTACTTTCTACGTGCAACTTGGCAATTTGACTGGTGCAATTATTTTCCGTTGAGAATTGCACCCTTCGTTGCAGATCGCGAATACATAGTCGGTAAAACTGGTAAAATACATGGAGAGACTGATAGGATAATTCACGATCCTTTTTTATATATACGTCACCATCAACGTAGAAATAAAAAAAATATCGTTTTAATGGATTGATTTCAAACCTTATTTGAAATTGATTTGCGGAGTCCATTGAATAGGGGGAAATTCGTGTCAAAAGGAAGATATTTTGCGTGATATTTTTTATTTGCACCAAGTGCTCACTCAACTTAAATACTTACGCTTACATAAAGCACCAACATCATCGAAGCCACTAATGGTAAATTCATACTGAACCAAACTTTTATTTTTTTCAACTGATCAACGGTGTCGACATTCTTCACATTTTAAAAGATTTTTATTGTAAAACCCGTGCGCCGATCAATCCGAGCCTGTTGGTTCGACGGCTAGATTGGGAAAAATACCCTGCGGCTACGGCGGATGAATCGTTGAAAAACCATTATCATAGATTATCATCGATCAGGACAAAAATACTCGGTGTACCCACGAAAAAGATCGCTCAAGGTTAATTGGCACACAAAAATGTTTTTCGCTTTCCATTGATGCTGGTTTGGAATAAAATAGTTAAAACAAAAGACAAAATATAATCTTTGGGTTCAAATCGAACTTTGGTCTTATTGTTCAGCGGAATATCAATTCTATTTTGGGATTGATTTCACTGCTTACAAATAATGTATTTGTATGTACACAATTAGCAACAGTTTCTTTTCATTGCATTCATCTTTGGATCTATACTGAATAAGACAACGACTGCTATAGATGCTAGAAGCTAGATCTAAAATTGGCTGGCGTGACCGGCACACGGATCTAGATTTTATAGGTCTGATTTTAATTGATTCTTTATCGAGTAATAGAGAGGACTACACTTTGTAATTAATAAAAAATTGTTTCCTATTAAGTATTTGTTGTTGAAAGAGATTTGTTGAATTTTCAAAGATTACAATTAGCAACAACATTCGTTTTCAGAAATTTATTTATTTATTTAAACACCTGTAATAGTAGATTATGCTTCTGTGGAATATATAGTAGATTATGCACCTCTTTCTAAAATGTTTATTTTGACTATTTGGAAGCAACGTATCCGTCCGAAGGCGTGGTACATAATTTTCGGTGTAATTGTCACTAGATGTTCTTACTTCCTTTGGTATCCTGTTTCTTTGTTCGTTAATTCAATCAGACCGTGACTATAATATGTATAAAAATGGTGTGCGGGTCCATAGCATAAAATTAGTGCAAATTATAGTAGAATGGTGTGCTTTGGACCAGTGATTAATATTGAAACGTAGATTTTAAAAACAATTACTAGCCCTTAAAAAACCCACCCTTAACCCCTCCACCCCTTTTCAAAGTTTTGTGTGCAGAGGCAACTTTAATGAATTATTGTGAACTGATTTCTTCGTCTACCTTAGTGATATATAGCTCAAATGAAAGAGGAAAGTTCAAGCTTTTTTTCAGGATCCTAAAATTTTCCAAAATTTTCCGATTTTCCACAGATTTTCCAATTTTTCTTCAGTTGTAGTTTTTAATTTGAAGGCTAAATTTAAATATCTTCAAAATTTTGTTCTGAAAATGAAAATTTCTTGAAACTCAAAATCCACTCAAAGAACATTCTATTATTACAACAGGTGCATGTAAAAGTTTATAGAGTTTCACTCACTGCACCCAAATGGAAAATTAGTCCTCACTTCAATGACATGAGTGTTAAAAATCACGAGTAAAATAACTACTATTTCCGTATCTCAGTTCGTTCGGGCTACAACTCGCGAAATTACCTAAAATCAATCGTCCAGTTGTATTTTACCTCGTGTTACTATGCAGTCAACAGACCTCCCACTTCTCCTTATTTTCCTTATTCTCCTTATTTTTGATGAACCCTCCTTAATCCTCCTTATTTTTAGTAAATTCTCCTGTTTTCCTAATTTTTCGACAAAAAAACGAATGAACACAGGAAAATTACCTTATTATCGACACAAGCTTATGCACATTTATTGGCTGGAAATGAAAAATTTTCGCTCGCTTCGCTCACATATTACTTTATATCCACTCACTTGTACCAAACAGGTACCAATTATTGATTAAGAACACTAGAACACTTTCAATGTCGTTGTATGAGCTAGACCTAGAGAGAATCATTGTGATATGAATAGTTCTATCAAGGCGAAAGAATTATTAAATGCAAGGAGTTCAACCGCTGGACTTCAATGTGCAACTCTATGATTCAAATATTTGATCTCTGAAAAAACATTTGGCATGCAACTCCATACAACAGTGTTCTAGTTATACAGAGTAGCATGATTGATTCTTCTAAGTGGGAAGTAATCTTTCAGCTTATAAGTGTTAGATGTGTTAGATCCGAGGGGGAAATCACTCTTTTGATTTACACGCGATTTGCACACGATTTACACGAATTGCAAATCACTGGATTTCTCTACATTTATCAAGGATTTTTAATAATTATCATGTCGATTAATGTCAGACCAACAAGGAGAAAATAAAACACGTTCAAATTAAGAGAAACTACCAGGTAATTTCAGTGAAATCAAGTGATTTACATTAACGTGTAAATCACGTAAATCATGTAAATCGCGTGTAAATCAAAGAGTGATTTCCCCCTCAGTTAGAATTTTAAAATAATTTTGGCGTTTTATTTTATGACTATGAAAACCTCCTGAATCCTCCTGATTTAAAAAAAAAATCCTCCTTATATAATTAAGGAGCTCATTTTTGGCGTGGGAGGTCTGAGTCAAGCTTCGCCTTGAAAAAATTCAACAAAGGAACGTAATCTACTCTTACTAGATCTCTCAATTTCGGATTTCGTATGAATACGTATAAGTGAGTGTACGAAACATGCATCTGTTGGTCCCGATGGTGTCCATAGTTCCGCTGCAGCCGAAGCCGAAAAAAAGGAAACTGGACAGTTGTTGGTGCAACAGTTGTCTAGGGTGCCGTTAGTTGAAAATTTTCAAACTGTTGCCTATTGTTACCTGACACAGTGGATTTGTGGACCATTCAATATTGAAACCCATTCACAGACTCACTGCATTTCGTAAATACTAAAAACTGTGATACGATATACTTTTAGTGGTATTTCCACTGACAAGTTACTTCATCCGTTGTGTCTAGATGTGTAAAATGAAACTCAGAAACATTTTCCAAAAATTATTTTTTTTTATTATTATTTTTCTTCTATAAAATCATGAAACTCATGGAAAATATATTCGTTTATTCGTTCCTCTGACTCTCTTATGTTCGCGTAAAATATTTAATTAGAAATTAATTTCAAATTTAATTGTTGCATGTGAATGTTATTATACCAAAACAAGAACAAAATTCCATTCAAAGAGAAGAGTATAAAAGAACCAAAAGTTTTTCCTTTTCGTAACATAAAATTTGGCGTGATTGGAAAGTGCCAGCGATTTATTTTCGATTTTTGCTTTCATTTTTTTTTTAAATTGAAACTCAAACATTCCAGTTTTGATAATTTGTGAGAATGATTTAGATTTAGATAATTCCGAATGATGCAAAACATCTTTGCACTATATGAAATCACTGGCAAGCAGCGATTTTCCTTCTAATTCTACTACACGAGATCTGGATCGGCATTTTCTGATGATAAGGTGACAATGTGGTCTGTGGAATAATAATGAAAAAAAAATGTTAATCGGGGAGACAATAAGTAGGACCATCCAAAATATAATTCAGGACATACACACTAGTGGGAATGGGAACAATTGTGACGAGGGCCGGACTATACCTAGGAAACTATTGAGGGTATGATGAAAAATACGAAAGACGTGCCTATCGGGTTTCTACCAGGCCTGTAAATTTGGGGGATTCCCGAAGCGCCCTTTGGATTTTATGAAAATTTTTGGAATTGTTGCAAATGAGCATAGAGCCCATAGAGGTAAGGAGATTTTTTTTAACCAATCCAGCCCTGATGTCAAACATACAAACATTGAAGGAAATAGATAATCAACCTACCTGTTGCTTTATCAAAACCATTCTTGGACATGTCATCGAACATATCGGGCGACGAGATATTTTCGAACGAATTGTCGGTGAGATTGTTCTGATGGTCCATTTCGTCCAGAAGATCGTTGTCCAAATTGTCGGTTAGCGCCGGACTACCCGGACAACTCAAATCGGCAGTGTTCAATTGGCAATCGGCCATAGCTACATCTTCATCATTGGTTTGACCGTTCGTCAAATCATCGGCTTTGTCTTCATTTTCCACGCAGTCTTTTGGGCAGTCGTCTTGCTTTTCATTTGTTTCCATTTTATCCTCGTCTTCGGGCTTGTGATTTTCTTCGATTTTTTCGCTGTCATCGCCTTTGGTGCTATGGTCATCATTTCCAACACTTAACTCATCGTTGGTTTTGTCACCCTCATTTTGCAGATCATTGTTTGTCTTCGCAATGTCATAGTCCTCAGCATCTGCCTTCTCAACGATATCATCGTCCTCAGCATCTGCCTTCTCAACGATATCATCGTCCTCAGCATCTGCCTTCTCAACGATGTCATCCACATTATTTGCCTTCTTAACGATGGGATCCACATTATTTGCCTTCTCAATGTCATCGTCCCCAACATTTGCCTTCTCTACGATGTCATCTTCATTACTTGCCATCTCAACCTCAGCGTTACCATTATTTGCCATCTCAATGTCGTCATCCTCATTGCTTGCCTTCTCAACCTCATCATCCCTATTATTCGCCATCTCAATGTCATTCTTGTCGCCCTTATCGTGCGCTCTTTGTACTGCATTCGTTTCACTATCATTTTCTTCAATGGAACTATCGATTGCTATCGCTGCATCATTGATCTGCACGTCGCACTCAATGTTCACTGGTGAGGCGGCACCATTTTCGGTTTTTTCTCGGTCCAAAATTTCCTGCAACTTTCGCTCAATTTCTTTATCTTTCTCGAGAGCAACGATTGGCGTACATTTCAATTTTTCATCATTTTCCCGATCATATGATTCCGAGTCGTTTGAGACATCTTTCGCCGAGTCGCTCGACGTATCTTTTGATTTTTCACGATCATTTGCTTCCGAATCGTCAGACTCCAGAACTGGCGGCAGGGGCAGTTCCAATTCGTCATTATCAATGTTATCGACAATTTCGATTGGACCGTCTAAAAGAGGTGTGGTTGTCTTCGGTTGATGGGTTGTCTTACGCGGTTGTTTGTTTTTTGTCTTTTCAACACTTGCTGGTGCAGGGGCTCTTTTTGGTTCAGCGTCATCGTCTGAATCAATTTCAATGCACACTGTTGTCGGCTCTACCACTTCGAGATCGTCGTCCACGTTCGTGTATTTGTTTTTCTTGTCGGCCAATTTGTTGGCTGCATCATGGGCATTTGTCAATGACTTCATAGCATCCGCACATTTGGTCTGCAACGTCGTAAACTTGTCTATCGTATACGTGAACAGATACGACAGATGCAAGTGCAAGTCCTTGACGTCGTTAAAGTTTCGCACTGTTTTGTACGCATTCGATTTCATGAGTGTGTTACACTTGCCAACTATTTGCTGGCAAATTTCTTGTGCTCCATGGATTTCCTTCTCCAGCTCGGTTTGGGCATGACCCAGTGGTGTACTGGGGTATCGGTTTGCCAATTGAGTTGATTGTACCACCGGAAGCACCGGCGCAGTTGCTACATTTGATATTCCATTTAAAATTTGTTGCTGTTGTTGAAGGTGCTGTTGGTGTAATGTCTGTGCGGCGGAAGCCGAGTGTGCAGGCTGTGGCTGTACATGCGTCTGTACACTCTGAATTTGAACGGGTGCCGGTGGTACAGTCTGCTGAATATTGAAACGAATCGAATATGGATTCGGGTTGACGTTAGATCGCGACTGTAACGGCGAGTTTCGATTCATCGGTCCGGGCAATTGATTCGGTGCCGTTTGCTTTTTCACTTGGATCAACTTTCCGTTCGGCAGTCTGTATGTTTCCTGTTGAGAAGCAGCATTCAAATCAACTCGGAATCCGTTAACGGTATAATAGGCCGGTGGTGGGACAGCTACTCGTGGAACAGCAGAAAATTGACGGTTTGGAAAGCGAACGGTTTGTACTGGTGATGGTGATTGCGTTGGCAATTGAGTTGGTAATTGGCGTATCACTAGGGGCGGCGGTTGAGATGTCGCCGATTTTTGACTCACCGACAAACTTGTTCGTGATGGTGGTACTCTAGGCGAAGATTTGGTTGGCGCAGGAGCCGCTGGTTCTTCGGCTGCATCACTGAACATACTTAAGATGTCTGGGGTACAGACTAACTCATCCAGTTGTTTGGAAGTTTTTTGTTGCGGTTGTGCAATCATTTTCGGTAAAACTGCGGAATGATCTGGAATTCGTTTTGGCTCGGGTATCGAACAATCACTGTCAGAGGTGCTACTGTGACGACGTCTTCTTTTACTCTTCGTAGATTTCCGAGTCCTTATCGCCTTTTTTTCCTTACAACATAACGTCGGATCTTTGTTCATCAATTCGTAGATCTGCTCATCGTCCTTCTCTTCACTCAATACTTTTCTGCAAAGGAAGATGAAAATGGAAACCATTAATTTCTACTCGAACTAGGTCTCTTCCAGACTTACTTTTTCGTCTTTTCAATATAATTGACAAGCGCCCAGTGCTGCGCTCTTAACGGCCACATTACTTTCGGAGAGCAGGAGAAACACTGCCAGTCGTCGTTGTTCTCTATTTCAGTGATGACACTTTTGGACAAATTTTGCAAAATGCATTTCTTGCAGAAAACATACGGACATTTCGAACAACAATACACCTCGCCACCTGGAACAAGATGTAAAAGAACGGAAAGATTCAGCTACGTATTCACCAGAATGATGTCTGCCATCAAATTTACCTTGACCACACCATCGACAGTACAATTCACTACCGTCTTCGCCTTTACTGAATTCACCGCTATTGTAGAATGTGTGACACTTTTTACAATGCGTTACACGTAGCACAGGATGCATGCGAATAGTTAATTCATTTGCGACAGCACATCCAATGTGAGTATCACAGGTGGTACAATGTAATCGTCGATCAGCAACCATATTTACATTGGGATATTTTTGAACATAAAATTTACGTTCCGCTTCCAGCGTGTCTTCTTCGAATTCCAATTCGTATGCTGAAAAAAAATGGAAAGTTTTAGTCTTGAGAGTTGCTTCGACTTCACTAATGGTCGATAGGAATTGTTCAGTGTAATTGAGATTCCTTCATGGCCAGGCAACATTAACCATATTATTAATTAAAATAGTCACATCTTATTCATTAATGACAGACGACACGACCTTAAGTTTCATGGAACCTCCCCTCACACTTTAACATCCACAGATAAATTCCCATTTTAAATAAGAAGTTTGAATTAGGTCGAAAAAGAACGTACTTGCTTCCGTCGAAACGCCCAGGTTCAGGTGCGGAGCACGATTTTATTCAGACGCTAATCTCTCTATCTTTCTCTCTCTCTCACTCTCTTTCTCTCTCTCTCACACACACTCTCTTTCACTGCGTTTGATTTGAATCAACTCACTTCAAGCATGAGTGGTACCAGCGCACTTCAAGCGTGAGTGGTAGTCTAAGTAGGGTACTGAAACTTGACAGTGCGTCACACAACTGTAAAAAACCATTTCATACAAAATAGTACTACATCTGAGAAAACGGGATCGGTCACCGGACGTCTTACCAGTGACCGACATCTGAAATTTTCGATGTGAGTCGTCATGTTTGTCGGGATTCTTAGCCTTGGTGTTAAACGAACCAGAAACAATGCATTTTTCTTCACTAGATGAACGTTTTAATCAACAATAGTTACCTTGTGCACATCTAATAAGGCAATACTCTTACTTTAATCTTTTTTAATTCTGCACGGAGGTGCGGGAAAACAGTGTAAAAGTATAAAAATATGCGGTTTTGCTGTTATTGCGGTTAACAGATTTTCTTATTTTCTTTAAAATTAAATATTTTGTTCGTCTCGTCGTCAATACCTGTCATTTAACATATCGCGCACGATTTTTGAACGTACACTTCACTAGACAAAACTAGCAAAACACGCTGTTTCGATCGCTTTCTCGCCTATAAGTACCAAAAAATTATTTAGATTCGTCTTGTCAATACCTTTATTTGATGTATCACACACGATTTTTAAGCGAAAACATCCTGAGATATGGTTTAAAAGCTAGCGAAAAACTAAACAAAAACACTGATCGTTTCAGACAAGGTTTGAGTTGTAGTGAGCATTACTTAGGAATATTTTGATTATTTTTTTGCATTCAATCAATTTAATCCAATTCTAAAAACTTCTCTCATTCAAAAATGTTGCGCTAAAAAAATTCCAAATCTTACGACAGCACTTTGTCGCATTTTCTCATGTCGAAAATTTCCGTCTCTGCCACTGTTACCCGCTTCATCATTCATTCATTAAATTTTTCTTGAGAAAAAATTCACTTTTGTATATTTCGTAGTTCTCGGAGTTTAGGTCACACAATACACCTAAAAGTTAACTTGCTGCACTTGACCCATAGAATGTGTGTATAATCATCACAAAGCTTAGACACACAGCTAAGTGATTAAGAAAATTCTATTGCGAAATAGTTGTACTGGTAGGTTACGGCAGTGCTCGAAGTTTACCGAGGTCGAAACATCAAAAAAAATCGAGGAAGTTGAAAAAGAACCCGGTTCGACTCGGTTCGACTATTTTAATTTTTGCATGAAAACAATGCTGGGAGTACCCCTGACAAGTTTCAAGCTGAAAATCCCGTGATTTCGACTTAAAGTTCTTTCAAGCTCACCGTGATAATCGTGAGACTATCGTTTTTGCAATGCAATACTGCAATGGACAGTATTTGTGCCAATTATTCTTACCAACATATAAACCATTTAAACTGACAGTACCCTCCCAGTTCATTTAAAACATTTTTGAACCTACTAATCTATCAAATTGGTACTTATCCGAAGTTATTTGTTTTGTTCCGAAGAGTACTGATTAACTAGTGATTAACCATGATTAACCGTGATTAACATGATTAACCATGATTAACCAGTGGTTAATCAGAGTGAGCAACCCCTCGGAATTAGGTTGGGCAGCAAAACACGCGGAAGAAAAAAGTACGAACGCTACGTCGATTTGCTAGAACAATTTATTTTCATTCCAGTCGCCACATAGACGTCCGGTGCGTTTGTCAAAGAAGCAATTAAACTAATAAAAGCAATTGGAAGCAAGATCGCTGAAGTTACTCATGAGAAAAGAGCGACGAGTTTTATGTTACAACGATTAGCAATCTCAATTCAGCGTGGAAATGTTGCATCGATTTTTGGTACAATTCCACCTTCGAAGAACTTGGCAGAATTATTTTGTTTATAAAATAAGGTAAAATAATTTAATTAAATCTTCTACTTAATTTGTTAACTGTTAATGGTATGGTAATAATGTGACACATTAATGATAGATTGAGTCTTCGTCTCACACATAATTTCCTTACTGTTTCTGTTGTAACAAATCTTTCTACAAATGTACGTTAGATGTACGTTTTATGGTTCGTCCTAGCACTTAGACTAATCATTACTCTTAGTCCTAGCATGTTAGTAAACATAAAAACTTTCGATAGATTGGCGCTCGAACATGTGACCTCATACTGTCGGGTTTATAACACTATTACACAGCGAACTATATAATAACTGATGGTGTTAGTGCTCAGTGCTCACCGTAGTCAGTAAGTACTGTTGATCACCAGATGGGTACTTTCTACATTTTAGTTATTGCATTACGTCTTTTAGATTGTAAAGTAATACATAACGTTCAGATTTGCTGCAGCAGGTAATGTGCTGCATTGTATGCGAATAGTTACCTGCATCAAGTAACCAATTTGCATAAATTAATTTCTAGAACTTACAGTAACCGAATAATTGTCTAAAACTGCAAAAATACCGGCTGCTGCAGGTAGTCTTTCAAAATAGTTTTGTCGGTGCAAAGAATGTTTCAAAAACAAATCTTGTAACATTGTCAATTAAGTCTGACAAAATTGATGACTATTTTGAGCTCATAGGGTTCGAAACAGATCGTTCTGACCTGATCTGAATCTGAAAAAAATCGATCTGAAAATTTCAGGTTCAGATCCAGATCTCTGGCGGCTTGGTCTGATCTGATCTGAAATCTGAAAATTGGAAGAAGATCTGATCTGATCTGAAAACTGAAAATTTTAATCTGAAAATTTTCGAATCAATCTGAAATCTGAAAGTCAGTATGACTAAACAAATGCTAATTTATTAGAAATTCTTGAACTGCAAGGCTCCGCGAGTGCAGGGGAACTAATAAAATCAAAAAATATTTCTATAATAGTAGCAAATTTTGGAATTTCAAATTTTATTCTTGGGACTTCAGATCATTCAGATTGGATCAGATCAGATCAAAATTTTCAGATCAGATTCAGGTCGGGTAAATTTCAGATCAATCTAAAAAAAATCAGATTGATCTGATTTGTTCCGAGCCCTAGAGCTCAGCGACACTCATGCAGTGGAATCTTTTTGTATTCACTTAATATTAAATAGTTCCTGCTTCATTATCCTTATAATCAATAAATCAATAAAGCACATTATGACCCCACGTGCTCTTCCAGAATAACCAGCAGAAAGACATCGTAAGCAGAGCATATTTTCAAAATTATTTTTTAGAATTTCGAAAATTTTCAAGAAACCGAATTTCATTTTTTTATGATTCACTAATGCGACATGACCGAGGACATGACCCCCTTCTGCATTTAGCTATTTAAGTGCGTTGAAAGAATACAAATCTAAAAACAAAAGTTTTGTAATTTTTAAGAAAATAATAATAGACTGGGCGCTGCTTATCTCGCTCCGCTCACAAAGTTGATTAAAATCAACAGTCTAGTCATGTTAAGGTAACGTATATAACGTATATAACTATTCCAAACGTAAAAAATTAACTTGACTATAATCTTCTGTCACTCTTGGCCGTTAGTCAACTAGGATCTTGCATAGTAACCACTTCATAAAGTGTACTTTTGTAGCGTCAAAATTACAATAACCCCCAAGAAGCCTGGTGTGAAAAAGTCGAATTAACTAAAAACACGCACACGCTTCAGTGTGTATGGTTGTTGTACCAGATGAATGTGGCTAACGACATCTTGCGAACAGTCTAAACCGTCGACTCTCTATTGAAATTGACTATACATTTTGTATCGAACAATTGAAATAACATTTTGATAAGTGAAACGAATTTGATCAAAATGTGAATTAAAACAATTTTACATGAATCAATTGGAAACTGTACTCACAATCGGCATCGTAGTCCTTTATTTCCACCATATCTGCCGTAATATTGAAATAGATCGACAGAAGCAATTTACACAGTAAAAGTTTTGAGTACACAATCACCCGTCGAAAATCTACACTCCACTATATGTTGTACAAAGCAATAACAACTTAATGATAAACAAAATCACGTTAATGAAGCCGAATCAAATTTTTCGATCAGATGGATATCAATTCTCGAATCTATTCATTTGAAACTAATATCATTTTCACTACGGCGCTCTTATTCAGTTGCCACTTTACAAAAAGATGGCGGCCTACAAATGGCTACATACGAACGAAACACGAACAGCAAAAGCCGAACAGCCGGTTCGGAAAGAGAGAAGCGTACATACACTCTCTCGCTGGCAATGCTCTCGTATTCTCGTCGGGTGTGTAGGTACGAATCCGCCCCACGATGCATTCCCTTTTCACTGCCCCTAATTAGGAGCTCCCATTGCGGATTTTCACGGTAAGAGAGGGCTAACCCAACAGTTAGGAGAGAGACGAAAGGAAGGAAATGAGTGAAGGTCAAAAATGATATATGTAGGGGTCAGCTGTTGGAGCTAGTGAGCCTATCGAAACTTTGGGGAGAGACCTTAAGGTGAGTAATATGGCATTGGAGACGAAAAATATGGAACCGAAAGGGACCAAAGGGTTTTCCGAATATCAAACTTTCATCTTTTACTTCATTGTTATTGGGCCCGCCCTTCGATCATTTTTAATGTGGTTGTTAAGTTCAATTTTACTCTAGAAAAAATCATCGGCCTGACGTTTTGTCTGTTATTTTTAAACGTTGATTAGCTGATCGGAGGCTAACGGTCATCCTTGTAGAAACAATAAAACAACAACGTTGTTCCGACGTTTTTCGCTTATATTTTTAAAATATTAGGAAATCCCGCTACCCGCTTTTAACGATCAAGTAGCATGGAACGTATAATATCAACTTTTTGTGGATCCTTTGAAGATCCTTAATTCTTAATCATCAGCTGCAGAAGGAAAATTTCCTTTAAAATTTAAAATTCAAAATTTGACTCCTCGCCCTAACACCTTGCTCCTTTTATATTCCAGAGTTTGCTCTCCGTACGAAAACACTCTTTCGGTCAAGTAATCAGCAGAATGTGTTATTTGTAACCGACGTTAACATAATTCTTTTCTCAGAATTTTTTCGAACTGTTACTGTCTACTAGCATTTCAGTGTGCCACCCTTGTATGTTAGTTTTTGTTAAGGGAAACATACTAGACATGTTAGGTTTTTCCTATACCTTAAAACAGTGGAGTACTCCCTAAAGCGAATGTCTTAACATTGTTGGACCTATTCAGGACATCTTTTTCGAGAATTGTTTCTCTTGAGTTTTATAAATTTGAACATTTTCAAGAAGTTCGTGAATTTTAGGCAGACAGCGGTCCCGGTTGTATCATCTGACTCTGACTAGTGTTCTCTTATATAGCAAAATTCTCATTAAACTCATGATGTAAAAAAGATTTTTCAATTTATAGAAAAACTCAGGTCAAAAGAAGTAAACAGATCCGATACGGGCGACTAATTACCCAGAGAAAGCAAGGTTGTAAACTTTGACCTTGTACATTTAATTAATCGTAGTCCTAGATTCAGAATTTTTTGTTTTTTCATTTTTCTAAATCAGAAGAGTATGATCCAATATTAACCCAACCGAAACCTTAAGGTTTCCACATTTTCAATGTATTTGAAGGTTAAACTTTAAAAAAAATTAAAATCAAAAATTTAAATTTTTTCGATTTTTTATCATATTACTCTCTTCATGCCGAAGAGGTCATTAACACAAGAAATATTGTCGTTGAAAACGAGAGAGAGAGGTAGAAATAATTGAGCAGTTGCATTATGGCAGTCTTTCTCTCATACCAAGCACACACATACGCACAATAGTTGACATTTACTTTATATCCCGTTCGCAAGCGGCCTGTCATTTCTATTACATGGTGTGGTAACGTATGCGTAAGAATGTACCTATATCGGACCCATCCACAGTACCTACATATACATTATACTTATACTTATTGTGTTATGGAAAGATAAAAAGAAAGACGAAATTACTGTATTATTAACCTCTGCGGTTATTTTCAACGTCATGGATTTTATTTTGAAATGTTTGAGACTGTTAAAGAAATTACTAATTCCTATTCGCGTAATGCTTTAAAAAAAATTGTAAATTGGCAGGATGGGTTTTTTTGTAATATTTATCGGTCGCCATCCCAGGTCACAGGAATTAAATTTTGAATACGCAAAAATGGTTTTAGAATACTATGAAAACCACTAAGAGAACCGAGAGAGGCACTGTTCACGAGTGCCACTGTAAAAAGATACGGAATGGGGTGGTTGCAAATCAAGGTGTTATGAATGAGGACGTTGATTTTCGTTTGTTGTTGGAATATTTTCTTTTGAAGAAATTACGAAATGTTCTTTTATTAAAAATTAAGTCTATGGTAATGTGTACACATAGAACTTCCAAATAGAAATTATTAATCCATGCGGCGTGAATAACCTTATTTTCTTCATTCAAATGCGATGAGAAGTTGGCGTTTTGTTGACGGTCTCTACGGTAACAAATTTTTATTTTCTCATCTCTTGTTTTTACTTTTCTCTTTGCGGCTGTCACTTTGCGTTGGTTTAGAAAAATTGGTGAAATAAATTGATGTGTTTGTTTCGTGGATAAAAACAGTTATTCACGCCACTCACAGATGAAAAATTATGGGTTCACTGCGCTTCGCTCTGGCTTCAAACTTTCTTTTTGTTGGAATTTCCTATTTTCTTCACTTGGTAAACAAATAACTATATTTGTCTTTATTTAAATATGCGGAAAAAAGGCTGCTCACAATGACGCCCGTAAAAAAACGATCTTTTCAAAAATCAAAGGTTACAACATATAAAAATCATCTACTCTATCCGGTCCCAAAGTCCCCAGAATACATGCAGCGTTGCCTCTTTGTATCGCAATTGAAATTTTCTGCAATAAATAATCCAATGATCGCGGTTCCCCTGAAGCGGCCTATAATTTTTCCTAATTTCTCAATGAATTTCTTTGTTTTAGGTCCCATAGAGCCTAAAGTCTCGAAAGCTAGAGGAGTAAACAAATAATTTTCATTTAAACTCTTATAATGATTAACAAATAACCAGTAATTTCAGCTATGAAATAAATAAATATAATTCCTTCAGGAACTTAAATTAGGACTAAACAATGATATTGGTGTTTACCGGTCCACCAAATTATCCAGATACTTATTTTTGAAATTTAATGGATAAAACATCCTTTCCGCTACACTGTGTGTGACATGCTCCAAGATTTAAAAAAAATTCACTTCCTCACAAAACCAAGACAAAATTTTTCTGATTTTGAGGTAAGGCCTCTAAAGATTAAAATGTAATCCGTCCTGGACCTAAATATTTGTTTAAGTAAAAGTAAATAATTCTTGGTGGAATTAAATTTGAATCGTAAAAAAGACTAAGTCGACAATTATGCTTTTCTTTTTCAGCCTGTTACTTTCCACTGCTGGATGTAGGCCTCTCCAACTTCTTTCCATTTCGTACGATCCATTGCCATTTGCTGCCAGTTTGTACCTGCAATAGTCTTAATTCCGTAACGGAATTTCCGTTTGTCCATCTCTCTGGTGGTCTACCTATAGCTCGTCTTTTATATGGTCGCCAGTTCATGGTCCAACGTTCGTCTGTCCTTCTTGCAATATGTCCCGCCCAGCTCCATTTCAGACATGCTATTCTTTCCATGACATCAACGACCCTGACTTGTTGTCGAATCCATTGATTTGTCATTCTGTCTCTGAGTGTTATTCCAAGCATACTCCGTTCCATGGCTCTTTGTGTCACTCTCAATTTATCTTCGGATGCTTTCGTTAAAGTTAACGTTTCCGCTCCATAAGTGAGCACTGGAAGGACACAAGTGTCGAAAACTTTGCGTTTCAGACTATTATTCATTTTGCTTTTGAAAATTAGTCTGAGTTTTCCGAACGCTGCCCATGCAAGATCAATCCTATGTCTTATTTCTGCAGTTTGGTTGTCCAGACCTAACTTCAGCTTATGTCCTAGATATACATAGCTGTCGACTCGTTCAATGACAGTGTCACCAATTTTGATTTCTCTATCGCCCCCGATGTTGGTCATGACTTTTGTTTTCGATAAGTTCATCTTGAGGTCAACTTTGCTTGCCTCTTCACTTAACTGTTGTAGCATAAGCTGAGCCTGACCTAGATTCGCCGCTATCAGTACAATGTCATCAGCGAAGCGTTATGCTCAGGTTATGCTGCGCTTTCCATTATTTAATGTGTGCTACAAATCGAATTACAATGGCAGCAGCACGAAATTGATCGTATGTTTTCGGCCTTGCAAGGTGGTTATCCTTTTTATATAAATCATCATTTGTTCGCCTAGTCGGTTGGCCTGTAGAGGCGCCACATTTTTTTATAGTTCAATCTCACTGGACTATTTTTTTGTGTAACAACTTCACATTGATTCATTCCCATGGAATGTCACAGCAGTGAAGTTTGTTCATGAAAAAATAATTCAGTGACAGCAGTTTTTTTCTGAAGAAAAGTACTAAATTGTATTAGATTTTACCCTTAGTTTCTAAACTCCATTCTCCTATTCAGCATAATATTTGGATGTAAAAAAACAACTTTGAGAAACGCTACCGGGTAGGAAAAATAGAAAGACAGAAACGTGAAGAAATAGTGAAATGCAATTTAGGGTGGAATCGCACTTCACCGTTTTGCGTATCCGTTTAGATATTGCGCATGCGCACAGAGAGAATTCTCTCTCTAGGCATGCGCATTGTCTAAACGGAGACCCAAAACGGTGAACTGCGATTGCAGCTTTAATACCCCTTTTAATCTATCGAGTAATTAATTTCTTTGTAAAAATGAACCGTTCAAAATGAGCTAAGCTGGGAGTAAGACCGAATTTTAGCGGCGGGAAGATTATCAATCAATCAATTCGTTTGTTCGTTCATTACAGAGAATTTTTTCTTACAATTAAATAAATAAATCACAGAATCCCAAAATCAACCTACTGAAGCGCTCTTTGGATTATTTGCTGCAAACAATCTCGATAGCTATCCAACGGCGCGGCGTAATTCAGTTAGTGTCCAACGATGGCTATGACTTTAATGTTTTCAAGTAGAATAATAAAAAAAATTCGATTAAATCACAGAATGAGTTCATACTCATGAACACAAGAATCGTAAAATTTCAAAACATTAGAACCTCTAATTACACTTAACGTGTTCGATCAATTTCTTTATAATTACTCGTTCCATAGTATCTATTGTGCAGCAAATAGTTTTTGGCTTGAGGTGGAAGTTATCCTTCGATCTTGTTGGATAATTAAGTATCTCCCTGTTGTATGTAACGATTAAAGGGCTGGAGGCCTCTGATAAAAAAAAACATTAAAAAATACTTTACCTACTAATAATAACAGATCTATACGAAATATTAATTGGATTTTCGAGGTCTAGAAGGATTAAAATGTAATCACTCCAGGTTCTAATGATTTGGGGTTAACACATTCAAAATAATTGCGGTTTGTCAACTTTCGGCAACCTGGACTTTACTTAAATAGTCGTGTAATACCTCCAAATAAATTTCTAAAAATCTACACTTCAGTTTTGGATTTTTAGAAATATATTTGGAGGCATTCCTCGACTATTTAAGTAAAGTCTAGGGTGCCGAAAGTTGGCAAGCCGCAATTAATTTCAATGTGTTTTAAATAAAAGTAATTCCAGAGGAATTAAATTTTAATTCCAAAACCGATTCGATCACCTACTGCTAATTTCCATAAAATTAAGATCTTTGTCCATGTTAGGTAATCTTTCTGAAAATTATTTTTCCAATGTATTAAAATTTCATGCAAAATACTATTCCTTTACCTCTTCATGCCATCCCATCAATAAAGAAATAAATTTATCTAAGAAAAGATCAAAAAAGGAATCGTTTACACATTACCACATGTAATTTAATAGAATCCTCCTTTACCTCCTTGACAAGAGAAATTGTCAAAATTTTCTTAGACTAATCATACATAGACTGGTATTTCGCACGATAAAATATGGTCCTAGCCCCAGTTTGTATCACATACACATTTAAATTTTTTGCGTTAATTTGCCCAACAATTTAGTAGGGAAGACCCATATACTATCAAATATTACATATTTCATGTCGGACCACAAATTTTACGTAATTTTGTTAGTAAATTCTCTGTATGATTAGTCTATGAAAATTTTTAATTGAATAAAAATAATATGTCTCACTTCGCTCGTTTGACAAATCTAGTAACGAAAACACACGCATTTCGCAACTTGTTGCATAAATAACTATTTGATAACTTGTTGCATAAAGAACTATTTGGTAACTTGTTGCATAAATGACTATTTGGTAACTTGTTGCATAAATAACTATTTGGTAACTTGTTGCATAAATGACTATTTGGTAACTTGTTGCATAAATAACTATTTGGTAACTTGTTGCATAAATAACTATTTGTAATAGTTTGAAGAAAGCAGTCAGTTCTTAATTCATGAAGTCAAATTAATGAAAAGTCCCTTATTCCGGCTTAGTGTTATATAGTTTAACAAAGTGCATCGTAGCATCGTGCTACACCTCCATTGCCTATTATCTACACTTCGAAGTGTGGTATAACATAAAAATCCTTCATATTCAAAACAAATAGTTCATGATGTAAATACCTGTTTCAAATATCAAAATCGATTATGCTCACCATCACTATCACGAAAACAAATTCACATCGCCCATTTCAAGCAAAACCCTGCACAAAATTCAAACAAATTCGATCGAAATCGTTCAAATATTTCCCGCCAAATTTTGAAATCAATTTTTTCTTCTTATCGTTTTAGCCCCCAGCGCCATCTGAACGAACTACTGTAAATCTCAACGCGGCCATTTGCAATTTATATTCACTGCAATTTGTAATTTGTAGAAAGTTAAGAAAAGGTTTTTTTTTGCTAGATTATCAAATCGGAATTTTGACAATTTTTTTCGACATCGCTATGCTACTGTCGAGCTATTCGCGTAACAAGTTAATTGTGCCGATAAATTAGTGTTAAATCCCCTGAAAGAAAAAATATCGAAAAGTTGTGTGAACAAAAAAAAATTATTTGACAGTAAAAACGAAAAGGCAAAAAAAAACATTTTTTTTTATTGTGGTGATTTGTTCAGAGCCGATTATATTCTCTGCTATTCTTTTTTTTGATTGCTAAAAATATAATTTGTTGAAATATTGTAGTGAAGTGGATTGCAGGATTGTGGTTTTGAATATACAATAATATTCGTGTGTATATAAAACTGCAGGCTAGATAGGATATTTTTTGTGTGTGGAGCGAATTTTATATCATTTTCAGTTTTCATTTTTTCTGTTGGGTAAGTTCAACTTGCAGATAGTTTTTTTTTCTTACCTTTTATTATATGTATATACCATTCGGAGGAGACATACACATATATTTGGTGTGCATATATATACTCAACTCAAATATATATATATGTACATAGATGGGTTAGATCCAGGCGCTCGAGTGCCATTTCTCTTAAATCAGAATTATAATTTTGCAATAATATCTCATATCGTCTTCATTCGAAAAATGTTTCTATTTTTATAATCAAGAAGTGTACAAAAAAAAATTATAAATTAAAATAGTTGGTGTGTGTCAAATTTATATTTATCCACTTTTCTATCTATTTATAAAATATTAAAAAAAAATTTAGATTTTCGCTCTTATCTGCCTCACTTCTACAACACTAATTTCGATATATAGTTTTGTACGTGGGAAACACTCTGAACTCATACGGTTTTTTTTTTCGGTCGTTCTTTCTTTCTTCTTTCTGTAATAATAATTTTATTTCGCGATGATAATGCGTGCAATGTCACCATTACAAATGAACGAGAAAAAAAAAATTTGCGATGAAAATCTATTCATAAAAAGAGTTTTTATCAGAATGACAAGAACAGCGGAGCAACAAAAAGAAACATAAATGTGCATGGACGAGATTAGACACGTTTCGTTATCTATCTATATTATCCTTTTTTGATACAACAGAACAAGAAAAATCTTGCACATACCATACACACCGGGATTTTCCCATATCTATGTTATGCATATAAAATAATAAATTTCAATCGAATGCGCTCAATCAACATTATATACATTATAATATGTGTGACAACACGGGAGAGAGTGAGAGAGAGAGAAAGAGCCAGCTAATTAATAAATTTTCTCAGCTCACCAGTTAATTAATTGGAAAATATTGGATATCTTTTCTTGATCGCGACACTATGCAATGTGAAAATACAATGCATCTCCTGTTTTGGAAATCTCTTTGACGTTCTCTGTTTTGTCATCTATTCCGACTTTATAAATCCGTCTACCACAGGCAAAATATTATGGATAGCACGAAAATTTGCAGGTTTTTTGCTTGTGATTTTTCCAGTCTAAATGTAACATGCAGAACCGTAGATATACACCAGTCTATATGAATTCAGTTTGTTGTTTTTTTTATTATCTTAAATTTAGAACAAAATTGCATTGTTGTTTTACCAACACGCCCAAAATGTTGATTCAGAGTGTCACCGTGTGTTTTAAAAACGTGATCTGACACTGACAAAATGTGTTTTTTTTCGAGTTTTCGAATTTTGATCTGTAAATTGGTCATTGTGACCCTTGGGAATATGGGAAAAATATTTTTTTCCTATTTTTTTTTTCGACGAATTGAGATATGTAATAGACGAGGAGAGACTTTTATCTTATCAATTCGCGCAATCACTTTTGCATATTAGTTTGTCAGAAATGGAAAAAACTTTCGGATGATAAAACAGCACACACACGACATGAATAATCAGTTAGGGTGGAGCGCACAGCGTTTGTTGTTGGAATTTTGTTGTTTCTTTCGCGATTTGATTTTGTGATTTTTAATTGTGCAAGTTTTTGTTCTGATTTTCATCTGTTCCCAGTGAGTGCTACAGTTAAAGTCAACCAAATTTGTATCCAAATTTGTTGTGGTTGTTCTTCTTTAACAGTTGGTTCATTGTGCAAATACACAGCTAATGTGTGTTTGTATGGGGGAGTGGATTATAGTCAAACGTACATGCGTTGTAGTGATCGAATCGTATAAACACGCATAAGCATAGTGTTTCGTTCCAGCGCTACAAATTAAAGTGTCAGGAGCTTATATTAGGGAATTGTGTCTCTAAATCGCGCGAAAATTCTGCTCTAAGCCAATTGTTAAAAATTCATTTCCACTTACTCAGTCTTGATATGCCTGACGTATGGACACACATTTTGTAAAAGTTATTTACTTCGTTTCGCTTCAAAGTGGAATTGGGACTCCGTAATCCGAACTGGCTTTCTTTGATCCAGTTTTGGGAAGCTTTTTTTGATTTTGGAATTAACCGTTTACGGCACGCGTGTCGTCGCATAATCATTAAACCTTGTACGTCTTTCGTTTGAAATTAATTGTTATATTTGACAGCAAGTCTATTACTTCCTTAGATTTAACGTACGTTTGCCTGATGTACGAAAACAGCAGCACAGCCTATCGTAAGATGCATTATAGAAAGCATAACTCCGGCCTCAACGAAGAACTGCAAAGCTTCTTCTTATTAGCCTCCAAATATTTTCTGTGTTAATGCTAGGATCAGTTCTATGTATTGGATGAAATGATTCTATCACAAATGCAAATATTTACTAATCTGAATCGCTCACGGAGTGCTCAGTCTTATTCGTAGATATTACTTCTACTTCTTGTACTTGAAATTCGGCCAGTTCTTCACTGCTAGTAGTTTTAGACTCTCTGTTACATTGTCACTTCATCTATCTTTTGCTGTACTACTCTCAGAGTGTTTAATGGAGTATGGATATTGATATGCGTTTAAAGATTTAAGCTTTTTAACAAGGCAACGAAATAGCAAACGGGCTGGCTAGATCAGCATCGAGCACTCCGTTGAATGGTCCTGACCCAGAAATTCCAATATCACTCTCGACGCTTTCATCAACCAATGGAAAGAGGAAACCTTTAAAAAGGAGTGTAGAACCGCATTGCTAGGCAAACAAAAAACTGCATCACGGACTACCCAAGGTTCTCAAAAAAATCTCTGTCTCTTAGTAGAAGAGACATTAGGAGACTCAGGGATATCCTTATAAATTACCATATGGCTTTGATAAATTTGATAGGCTTTATAGGGACTCACCTACCTACGATAAATGTGGAGATGCAGAAACGGCTGAGCATTAACGTTTTCCACATTGCTTCTCTGTGGATGATTTAGGGATTCTGAATTTTTCTCACATTTTTGTGCGTGCAAAATGAATCTCTAAAGAATGAAATCGTTTATTCAAAAGAAAAGAGACGGAACTCTTTATGGGATTTGAGAGATGCTTATGGTGTTTCGATTCGTATGTAACGAAAGCCACATTAATATTACTGATCTTAAGAATCTGGGATAAGAATCTTGGGGAAATCGCCATTTCTCAATGAGAGAATCTGATGCTGTCGACAAACTTCACTATCATAAAAAAAGATACTTTTAGTTCTGCACAAAATTGCCTTATCAAAATGTGCGTGAAATTTATTTATTACTCGATTGCGGTTATCAAAAAACAGCTCGCCCCCATTCCACGTGTGAAACGGTGCCAATTGTTTTGCATTTCTACCGTGTTACAAGGAAGCGAAGAAACTTACGCTAATCATGTTAATATAAATGCGCATAAGTTTCGCCTTTTTACTTATCGTGGCAGATTTAGTCGTTTATTATACATAATAATAATGTTTGAATGAATAGCAAATTAAAATAATTATTATATTCGATGTTGGCGGTGTTGTGGCGGTTATAAAAGTGTAGCAGTCTGCTGTTCAAGTACACCCTCAGGCTTTTATATATCTTCACAAAATGTTTTCCATTTTCAAATAATGGGTCCATTGTATCTTCTGGTAATGTTTTGTGTAGTTTTAGGACAGTATATGTCTACGACTTTTGTTCGGAACTCTCGTCTTGATTTCCATTGATTAATAATTTTGGGATAAACAAAAATTGGTTCCATCAGAGTTTTTCGACTAAAGAAATTGAATTATTTGTGAAGTAGGACGTTATGTTACCGTTGATGTGTGAATAGCGTAGTCCTGTCCTACAGGTTTTATTCGTAATTTTATATCAACGCCACAGTCCAAGGAAATTGGAGGAGTATTAGTGAAGTTATGAAGTGAGCATATTCATCGGACTCTTCGAAATATTTCATACAGGTGTAGATATGAAGTTATGAAGATAACCTGCAGGTCTCGTTGCAAGAATATCATTTAAGTTAACTACGACAAATTTCAAGTACCTTAAGATCATTATAGCCGCCCTATTTGGGCTTTTGAAACTTATTTCTGATTCAATGTTTCATCGTACTTGTCTTAAATGTATCTAACTCGAAGTACTAGATTTAGACATAGGTAATCGCATAGAGTTGGCGAATCGTCCAATGATATTAGATGATCACCGATTTCGATTAGAAAAATCATGAATCTTACATTGACATCTTTGAAGGTGAAGTAAATGACTTAATTAGTCGGACTTAAATAGCCTCAATACGAACAACACACACTCTACGGACTTGTTCATTATCAAAAATAAGGGGCACCTTCCATACATCACTTTTCGATTGGACCACGGGAACCACCCGGAACCATTTGCAAAAATCAAGCAGAATTTCGACTCTGCCGCTATTATCCGGACTGTAAGTTCCTTGCGTATTTGCTGATTTGCTCGCTAGGTATTGTGATCAGGAAGAATGACTTGTTGATGTTTGATAATAGGGAAATGCGGTTTGGAGAATAAAGCTCAAATGTAATAGATTTTAGTACATTTTGTCATAAATGTCATAAAATGACTGATATCAGCGCTCTAGTTTTTTGTTCTTCAACTTCACCAACTTCACTGCTATGGCATTTTATTGATATTTTCTAAAGTGAAGTTATTTCACCAGAAAATATTGCGCAACGAATGAAGTACTGAAAGAATTTATAGCACTTTTAAAGTGCAACGGGCTGGTATGGTCAAAAATTACCATTAAAATTGGTGAGAAAATGTGGATATGAAAAACGTTTCTCGTGCCAGTTTTAAGTGAGAAATTCTGTCGTTTTTGATCCGCCTGGATATAAAAACGTTTTCGCACATTTTTTTTAAATTTTCAGTTTTTATTCCACTGCCCCCTCACTATCAACACATCAGCACACGTAATATGCAAATTGTTACAATAAATAATTCTTCGCCTCCAAGTGTATGTTATCGAAATTGCTCCGAACTTTCGATCTTTGATGTTGTTTTTTCTTCTCTCTTACTAATATTAGATTCACGAGACATATCAGTTGGCGCAAACACTTTTCGCTTATTTAGTTAACCGGAAATAAAATGGATTTTTATCTCTGTAAAAGATAAATGACAAATAAGCGTTCCACCTAAATTTCTTCTTTGTCTTATTTAACTGAATTAAAAATGGAATTGCAATAAGCCAGAAATATATCGGCGCTTTATAATCTGCTGTTGCTGTATTGAATAGTAACGGTAGAGAGTGACAATAATGGAAAAAACCAGCCTGATGCCATTTATTCTCATTATGCTTAATATCGTATTCTATTATCATGTGTCATCGTTTTGGCATTGGAAATAATGAAAACACAAAAATTGAGATGAACTCACCACATTTTGATTGTAAAGTAGCACTTCATTTGCCTTAACATACGACAATTTCGAAACAATTTATTAAGTGGAGTTCTGTCGTAAAGTTTTCAACGTCAACCACACTGTTTTCAGCATTTTCTTTCATTGTTTTCATTCTCAGTTAAGTTCCCTTTTTGAGTGACACTACCTTCGCTGCAATTCAAAGATTCTTTAGGTCCTTAGGTTCTTTCTTTTGTTTGAGTAGGATGGTGTCCATAAACGACGTCCAGATTTGGGGGAATGGGGGTTGACAAAACCGGACAAACAATAAGAAGATGGGGAATTCCTGGATTTTTCAGTCCGTGAACTCCGTAAGTTTCATTGTAAGACCAAAAATTCTGTTCAACGACTCGGGTGGAATTTTATTTTAGGCTCAAGAGCTAATGAAAAATTAAAGGAACGGATTGGCTAAGTGATAGGATAGGCTTTTTCTTCAATGCATAAAAGTAACGTTCCTAAGCGTTCCCAAGCTGCATAATCTATGGATTGTTGGTGTGCTTGGTGCACTCAACAAACCGTATACGGAAGAATGACATGATTGACACGACCCGCGCGAGATCATTTACAATGAGCTGTGTGAATAAATGTTTGAGTCCTACTCTAGCTGAAGATATTATTACCCAGAGTGGTGTTTTAAGGATAAATAGCCTATTTGGGTTGGCCTGTTGGTGATTGTCGTCTTACACTTTTCAATAAAAGGCATTTGAAAATTTTTGGAGTTTCAAAAGACATCGATGTTTGCAATCACTTTCCAGTTTGTGATACTTTGGCACAAAATGTTACAAACTGTGACGCACCTTATTGACTGGGAACATTTGTTCTCTTTTAAAACTCTGTCTTGTCGTAATGTGAACAAACTTTAGTACTGAAAATACAATACGAAACGCCCAAATGTAGACTCGAATTTCAGCTACGTATCCATGGCTCTTAATGTTAGCGACAAAATTTATCGAATTTGAATCATATTCCACTCCACCACTCGATTTCGGGCTATATTTCTACATTAAATCGAGAAGAAAAAGAACACGATCAGAAAGAAGTAGAAGCAAAAGTCCGGTTGTGAGCACCATGAAGGAATGTTGGCTCCGAGTCTTCTTAGTCACCTGATAGGTACATTCTTTCGCCTTACCATGCGAATATGTATGACTATAGCACATTCTGTCCTTTCGATGATCATAATGGTTGTTATTAGTAAAAGTACTTAAAATCATTGGATAGGGAAGTCGGTTCTCATTTTTAAACAATTGTAAAATTAATCATTCCGATTCAATATATGACCGTGTCATACAGCTCTAGGTCCGGGTGTAATACAACATTTTTCTTCTCTATAAAATAATTGAAAGACGTGACCAAAATAAAGTCATAACTTATTCATTACACCACTCGTGTTCATTACGCTTTCATTTGTTTATCAATTGTTATTGCGCTTTCTTTACATCTTCAAATCTAAAGCGAAAATGGTTCGGTTTCGGTTTTTATTGGATAGAGAGAGGAAAAAAAACCACCTTGAATGGAATACACTTAAATTTACACTTGATATATATCTCTATCCAGTTGTCGACCGTAATACACACGATGTAATGTCGAACAAATGTTCAGGATGAGATAAACTTAATTAACTTCCCAGTTTCATTGATTGGACAATTGAATTGCCGTGAAAATCTGTTGGAACGGTAACTATTTCCATTGAGATGTAATTAGTTGAAGTTCGTCGATATAAATACGTTAAGTCCGAGAGTGGTATGCAATTCGAAGTCTTTATAAATGTGTGTGTGTGTGTTTACAGGGCTTGGCGAATCGGTTTCATTGAAAAAAGAGATTCTGGAGTTTCCTTTTTGTTCGTAAATGCTTTTCATTTTAAAGTTGTTAAAGTTACCGATGTGATGATTGAGCACAATCAAGGGAAAGTATGAATTGAATGGTAGCCAGTTCCAATTGTTCTTCGAGCATTGTTGTAATTCTTGACTATTTAAAGTGGCAAATAATGAAATAGTTAGTTGAAGATAGACATAAATTGTCGAAAAGAAATCGAGTTCTTTTGTTTACGTTAAGATGGTACGCTGCTGATGCAACCATGGTTGGCAGCGATATAGCGAATTAGTTATTTTCACCTAATAGATTGCGAGCATTGCTAAACAGGGACTATTTTTGGTAAAACTTTTCTTGAATTTTCCCAAAAATTTTCTAGATTTCCCATAATTTTCTAGAATTCGGGAAAAATTGAAAAATTCAAGAAAATGTGGAGAAATGTTCAACCAAAAACAGTCACTGTGTGCTACCTCAACATAACTCCACTTAAACTCCACTCAACTGAATATTTTTGTCATTTTGTCAGTACTTTTTAGACCATTAACATTCCCAACATTATCACAATTTTCCACATAGAAACAAGGACTAAACTCAAACTTAAATTTTCAGATGCGACAACATAGATGGATGGATCAGGCGAAGTAATCCTCTAATGTGACCACATTCACGGGTGACTCAGGTGACTGACAACCAAAAGCACAAATATACACATATACTGACGACCGAGTACTGCTAAATGCAAGTATTTGGCATCCCAAACAACACGCCAAAAATCATCTGCCGATCACAACCATTTTTGGCATCCATTCCAACCAGTGACAAACCAAACACCGTTCTCAACACATTTCCATTCCATTGAAGCTAAGGAAAATAAACGCTCGGAAATACGGCGTTCGTGTACTTTGGCACCTAGTTCAAGACTGGCTCATAACGGTGAAACAAGGGGGGCCGAGTCTCCCGACACACCACACGAAGGCGGAGCCACCTGTTGGTGGGCTTCGTGGACTGCTATGGGCTGCTTTGGTTCGGCTGGATCAAAACAGTCTGATGCTAGTGGTTCCGAGGACACAAAAAGTCAAAAGCGACGCAGTGATCAAATCACCAAACAATTACAGAAAGACAAGCAAGTGTACCGGGCTACACATCGGCTGTTATTGCTTGGCGCTGGTGAATCGGGAAAATCGACTATCGTTAAACAAATGCGAATATTGCACGTGAATGGATTCTCTGAAACGGAACGGAAGCAAAAAATTGAGGATATAAAGAAAAATATTAGAGATGCCATTTTGGTGAGTGAATTTTTGTGATGGTCCATGTTGTTGTTCAGGGTCTATTTTCGTGAGAATTAGGAATTTCGAGAAATACAAGAATTATCGAAGCTCCTGAGATTCTCGAAGTTCTCTAGATTCTCGATGTTCTATATCGATATTCTCGAAGTTCTCAAAGAGGTTCTCTAGATTCTCGAAGTTCTCGTGATTTTCGAAGTTCTCGTGATTTTCGAAGTTCTCGTGATTATCGAAGTTCTCGTGATTCTCGAAGTTCTCGTGATTCTCGAAGTTCTCGAGATTCTCGAAGTTCTAGAGATTCTCGAAGTTTTCGAAATTTTTTCCTAGAAATTAATTTTTCTATTCCTTTTCAGACTATTACTGGAGCAATGAGCACACTTAATCCACCAATAACACTAGAAAAACCAGATAATCAAGCTAGAGTTGATTACATTCAAGATTACGCATCAGGTAAATTATATCGACACCATTAGATCTAGATGGGCTTTGAAAATATTTTTCTTCACCACATCCGTTAAACATTACAGGTCCCGACTTTAACTACCCACCAGAATTTTATGAAAATACTGAGGAATTATGGAACGACCGTGGTGTACAACAAACATTTGACAGGTCAAATGAATATCAATTAATTGATTGCGCAAAATAGTAAGCCAATATCGCCATACGTACGTTCGCCTATTTATCGTTGTCATTCTTTCTAGTTTTTTGGATCGAGTAAGCGTAGTAAAGCAAGCAAACTATACACCTTCTGAACAGGACATTCTACGCTGTCGTGTCCTCACTTCGGGTATATTTGAGACTAGATTTCAAGTCGATAAAGTTAATTTTCAGTAAGTGAAATGAGTCAAGAGTTTGTGCCCTAATTGAGCCACAGGAAGGGGAACGGTGTCGCAAAGAGAAATGTTAGCTTCGTAATGCCTAATCGTAACATTTCTGCTGCTCAGTTCATCAACTGATCAGATTTCGCTATTTGAATTTTCGCACCTAACCATTCCAATCGAATCGGATTCCAAAGAAAATCGGTCGCGTCCACAAAGTACGAGGAAATTTTGAAGTGGTGAAAATATCACGTGCATTTGTTTCCCTTCCCCATCGGCTCAGTGTAAGACATATCCAAGCGTCGATTTAATCTCCATAAATCTTATCAACAGCATGTTCGACGTTGGTGGTCAGCGCGACGAGCGACGAAAATGGATTCAGTGCTTCAATGATGTTACTGCAATTATATTTGTTACTGCCTGTTCTAGCTATAATATGGTTCTTCGCGAAGATCCGACACAAAATCGACTAAGAGAGTCACTTGACTTATTTAAAAGCATTTGGAATAATAGGTGAGTGTGACGATGGCCGCGGTGTGCGCTCGCAGTACAATTTGTATCGTGCGATCGGAATGATTTCATCGAAAACTCTATTTTTTGTCATTTCAGATGGTTACGTACAATTTCTGTAATTCTTTTTCTCAATAAGCAAGATTTACTAGCTGAAAAGGTGAAAGCCGGAAAAAGTAAACTTTCAGAGTACTTTGCTGAATACAATAGATATCAAACACCTGGTAAGCGCAGCGTTTATTGTGAATTTTAATTAAATTTTAATTAACAAAAAAATGTTCTTCTTCCGAAGGTGATGCTTTGGCTGAACCGGGAGAGGAACCGGAAGTCATTCGAGCGAAATATTTTATTCGAGACGAATTTCTGGTAAGTAAAAAATGAAATCAAATTTGTTGATGTCCGATACTCTGGTATTGGGTGGTAGTTGTTTCAAATAACAAAACTTAACTGTCGGTGCCAGTAACCTTTCTACCTGATTGTAGTTGCCACGACGGCTTATGGACAAACTCTGCTCTCTAAAGAATACTTTTGTATTCATTGCATGACTTCGTGGCTAATTTCACGCATTTTATGTGATTGAATAACCAAAGATGCAACGATTGTACAGACAAAAATCCTTTTCACAGTGCCAATCGACTCCGCAATCGGTTGTGTTGCGCCAAAACATCAAATGGCATTATACACGCGTTTTTTAGAGCTTTTTGAAAGCTTTGAGCTGCTTTTGAACTGAGAGGTTGAATTTTTCAGTGGAATGCGAAATAAGCTCCAGAGTTGTCCAGAGCTCTTCAAAAGCTCCTAATGCATAGATACATATGCGGTACAGTGGCTTCGTGTACCACGGCATTAGATGTTTAGCACTCAGCGACACTTTTGCGGACGATGATCCATCTATAGGCTTCATAACCTTTTCCTCAAATTTTAATTGAAACCTTCATGCACCTGCCGTATTAAGCCAAAATGACGGCATCGTATGCGTGCTTTGGAGAGCTTTCGAAAACTTTGTGATTTATTTCCGTGGAATACAAAACAAGCTACCAAAAGCTCTTCAAAAGAAGAAAGACAAATGACATCCACTTTGGCCTTGGACACTAGACAGTCAATTTTTGTAGTATTCAGTGATAAGCGACATTTGGCATTGATCCGAATCCCTCTGATTTCCCTATCAACTGCTTTACAACGAAGCAATAAAGAAAGGGTTTTACCCGGGCCATTTACTATGCAGTGGAACAGACATATAGAGTCAGTTTAAAAAACAGTTCCGTTGGTCTTCTTTCACGGCATACCTGGTAACGAAAAATTGAATCTTTGCATTTTATCCATCGTTTTGCTCAGTGATGTGTGACTGCTGAGATGTACACTCGGGCTAACATCCGCTCAAAATTAAAAGTCGTTGAAGAAACACTGTTTGTGTCGGGTAATGCAATAAAATGGCACAGGTTTCAACTCGTGTGCTTATGAGGTGTCGTATGGCACCGGTCTAGAGATGCTTTGTTGAATTCACAGTGCCCGACTTACCCTACAGCAATATTGTAACACACACATTGACAACCGACCAAATCACTTTTTTCTAAAATTTTCGTTTGAGACATGTTTCTTACACTCACTTAAGTCGAACACCTAATGCCGTCATCACTCTAGAGGGAGCTAACCTTTGTGGCCCCAGTGTAAACGAATCTTAAGCGACTTTTGTTCACAATGTTTTTTCTTCCTTTACAGCGTATATCAACTGCAAGTGGTGATGGAAAACATTATTGCTATCCACATTTTACCTGCGCTGTCGACACAGAAAATATAAAAAGAGTATTTAATGACTGTCGCGATATAATTCAAAGGATGCATCTTCGTCAATATGAACTTTTATAAGTGAGTACCACAACCACAATTGCAATATAATCATTAAGAAGCTGGATGGATAGGAAGTGATTTGTATTTTAATCAATGTGATTTTTTCATCGGAATATGAATATTTTGTAACGTGTAAATTTCGATGTATCTGAAATGTCTAATTACAAAGAGAGCTAGAGTGAGCGAGATTGAGAGAAAGTGGGGACATATATTCTACATAGTCTGTGATGATTCCGCGTAATTTCTGATTTGGGATCCGAATTGTTAGTGAACAGAAGCGGTAGATTTGAGAGACTCTCTTTCGTCTGGGGACAACCACTCAATCAAATTATTTCTTGCTAATCTCGTTTTCAAGAGCTACACGAATGAAACATTCACTGAGATAAGCCTCAATCTTCAAAGTTAAGAGATACGAACAATCATCATCATAAATGTCTGAACCGCTCAAAACCGGACAGTTTCTTTTTTTGTCTAATCTTTTAGTTGTTTTATTCTTCTAATCTGTCGAGCAGTAAAAGCAATATTCTGCGAGATAATGCAGAGGTCCGACTCCCATCATTGCAATAATTTGCCAGTCAATTCGTTTTAGAATTTTTAATTTTGGTTAATCAACGACTCGTCCAGTTTTCCATTTCGTTTTTAAATATTCGTTTGATCTACTTTACGTTATGATTGAAGAGGAGTGATAGTCATCTAGATGTAGAGCATTGTAGCTTTTTAGCGCCATAAATCGGTAGTTTTCTTTCTTAATCACTCCAATTTTCATTTACAAAAAATTGAGTCTTACGATGTATTTCATACTATTGACATATTCACCGTTGTCCTCGTCCTTACTATGTGTGACTATCGGCATATACTTATTCACAGGCAGCACGCGTATCATTAGGACAGTTATCGAATCTATTACTTCTTTTGGACCAAGTATTTTCAACAGATTGAAGTCAAATCTATTACTTCATTTGTTTTAACTTACATTTCGCTATATATAAGGCGATACGAGCAAGAACTCATTGCTTATATTTGCCGTCGGTGTCGATAACATATGAAATAATTTTCTCTCCCAGAAATCGCTCTCCACTTCTTTACGTTGATTTTTTAAGGAATGACCGAAATATTCAACTTGTACACAGCTGAATGTAACCCATTTTAAGAGCGCCGATTTTATATGAAATCTGAAAGCAGATTCCCAGTCCTGTCGGTACAACTCTCAATAATTTTCTTACGTTTAGCCTGAGAACTTTGATCTGAAGAATTTTTTATGGATCCCTTCCGTCTCGCTTTAGTGCTCAGCTAACAAACACCCAACATATTTATTGTCGAGCAGTTAACGATGAATAATCCTAAAACTGAAAGCAAAGAATATTCGAAGAGATTTTCACAGATACCCTTTGTGGTTTCTTTATCGGTTTGAACGAAAGGGCTCTGTATGTTTAGCCGCACAATTTCAAAAAGTTATTGTGGACAGATCAGCAGCAGTACAAAAGCTATTAATAATGTGACCGGACCCAGTATTTCCCCAATTTTTTGTATTTATTAAATCAGTACCTTCAAGTAAAGCTCGGATCGGGTTGGCCTGTTTCCCGGTTACCCCGAACCATATTTCAACCCGAACTTGACCTGAGCCTGAAATTTTCGATTTTGGGTTCCACCAGAACCTGAGTTGATTGTAGAACCGAACCTGAATTTTAACTTTCGGATTTGACGCGAACCTGACCTGAACCTGAAATTTTACGGAGCCTGAACCAGAACTCACAACTTCCAGCGAAATATTTCGGGTTACCCGAACTTGACCTGATCTAACCTGAAGATTTCGGGTTCAGGTTAGTTTCGAGTCAAACTCGAAAGGAATTGTCCAGGCTCGGTTTCGGCTCTGGTTCGGAAAGTTTCAGGTTAAGTTCGGGTTGAACCTGAAATTTTAGTTCAAGTTCGGGTCGAAATCATGTTCGGATTCCTACCCATTCCGAATATTAATTCATAGCGAAAGTTTCTGTGTCCCCTCGAGTGTCCTCTTGTAAATTTTACTGTTGCCGAAAGAAATTAGTAAAATAGAAACAAACAAACAAAAAATCTGTGTGTGTACTTCTTCTGTTGATTAATTGAATCGCATTTTGCAGATACATCACAAACATTTCACTGATATGGTCATTGTCGTCGTGTCTATACAATAAATTAAATTAATATTTATATAGGTAAAAAATTAGCCAAAAAAAATGAAAAACAAGAAAAAATTAAAAAAAACTAGTAATTATATAAAAAAATAAAAAAAATAAGCAAAAATCCTAGATACTTGCAACCAACCAATCATGTTTCATGTAATTTTAGTGAAGACAAAGAAATTTAAAGAAAAAAGTAAATAAATGAGAGAAAATAACAGTAACAAACAAAAATTCTATAATTCTAATTTTGTATGAGATAAAATGCATTAAACATTTAAAATTACGTAAAAGGTAAAAAAAAACGGTAAAAACAAGATTAATACAACCGAAAACAGCACAAAATTATTGTTCAAATTGAATTTTTAAGAAAAGAAATGAAAATTTACCTAACTTTAAAGCCCAAAACAAACTATAAAAAAGGAAGAAGAATGGAAGAGAAGAAACTAATTAATTTGTGCTTTGGTGCTGTTCATTGATCGGTTTGTCTCACACATTTATTTTTGGTGCATTCCTCTTTGGTTCAACCAGTTTCATTATATTGTACAAATTTTTATTTTCAATTGATCCTGTCACATACGGCAAGCATATTAACAGTTTTACTATCTGATCTATAACTTCATTTGATCGAAGATTTTTAGGGATTGATTTCAGAAATCTTTTACTTCATTTGTTTTGAACATGATTTTTGCTATAGAAGACCTCATTAGGCAAAGTTTGTCGTTTATTATTGCTTTCGTTGTCGATAACAGATGTCAGCCGTCTGTAACAGGTTAACAGCAGCATTTAGACACCTTTCCCGTAGAAATGAGAACAAGTAACGCCTGTCATCATTTTTTTGCATTTCATAGACAAAGTTTTTTGATTTAATCGGAATGAAACGTAGAGTTAAACTCCAGTAGGGACTATTACTGGAAAAATGTTTTCCATGTTGTCCCTAAACTACAATATTATCAATTACAACTTGAATGAAAATAAAACACGAAAAGGTTTACATAAGTGACACCAATCAAAAGACTTGAGATTTGACTCACTTGTCGAAGAGACCTCTTTGGTACGAAACCATTTTGTTTGAAACACGGTTTTGGAACAAAAAGGACACAAACGATCTCGTAATAATCATTAAGTCTGTTACTTCCTTTGTTTAAACTAGATATGGAATTTTTGACATTGAAATCTTGTACTTCAAACATGCACTTTCTATTAAGAGTAGATAAGCTAATGATCATCGCTTATTTAAGTTCAGTTGAAAACTTGTTTTTATTTTTTCAATTTTATTTATTTTCTGATAAAATTTTTACAATCGGTGAAATCGGATTTTTATACAATCTAATCATTTAAATAAAAAATCTCTTGCATCTTTGCTGTTGGAGGTATCGTTCCTAAAATTGCAGCTACATTTCCTCTTTGAATCGCCAAACTAATTTTATTAATAAAAAAAGTTTTCGCGTATTTATTTCCTGACTTTGAATTTAAAATTGGTCCTAATCGGTTCACGAATAATTTTGCTTCATCACTGAATGATCCAAAAGTTTCTAGTTGTTTTTATACAACTCGTGATCATAATATTCGAAAACTGCGAACTATAGATGCCTCTGTTGCATAAAACGTTGTATGAGTCTCGGGGCGAAGTACTTGATTTGGCTCACGATGTGTAATATGACACAATAAAGTACTTCGGACTCGATGTCATAAATAACTATTATCGAATGCAACATTTTCAGCACGAGCCGAGGGCGAAGGCATCATCTACGTTAAATGACATTTCTATCAATTTTCTTTTTCCTATCTCAGGCCAACCATTCAACAACGTTCACTTCCTTATCCTGCTAGTGAAACTTTCATTTTTCTTCTCATGTCTTACCTATTCCAATGGAATGAGTAGCATCTCTCAACGGACAAAGAAAACGCACAAAAAATATTCATTTAGCATTTCAGTAACACCGGCCCTTTCAAGTCTACAACGCCAAATCCGAAAAAAAAAATTCCTACTCTAAACTAATATTGAAACCAAAGACTGGTGCTGAAGAGTGGGTGAATGAAATGAAAGTTCCCAGAAACATTTGCTACGAATTCCAACGGACAAGGCCGATATGTAAACTGGAGATATTAGGTTTTGAAGGGGAATTGATGAGGTTGAGGCTAAGGATCGCTACCAACTAGGTGCATGCATGTTCCAATGCTTATTATATGGGAAAGAGATTCATCAAAGTAGATTTAAACGAGGTGCAAATATTTGATTGTCAGTGATTTTCAAGGATTTCCTATTTGAGTTTTGAGGATTTTCTTCGATTTTATAGTATTTTATGCTACATGTTCGAGAAATGGTTCGAGGCGAAGCCGAGATGAAGAGACTTTTTTAAACAATTCTCAAAGGATTGTTTTGTTAACAAATAATTTTTTAGTTCATTAGTAGACACGAAATATACCGGCATAAACATTAAAATTTCCGTTTCAATGAGGTATCCCAACAACAGCATAATTCACTTCATTAAAAGTTCAGTAAAATCAGGAAATTTTGAAGAAATTTCATGAATTTTTAGAAAATTTTAATGAGATATTAAATTTTACGAATTAAAAGTCTGACCTGGAACTCGAACTGTGAAAACTGAGGCTGCGTTAGAGATGCAAAGCACAACGAGTCTGACCAGTCCTCCAAACAAAAAACCTAACCTAAAAGTGACGTTTTACATTCTGTCGCTCCGTTAGTGAAATATACCAGACTATTTCTATAGTTATCGTTATCCACAATAGGAAACCTTCGTTGGCCTTAAGAGGCGCCAACATTTTTTTCCCCAGTCCTTCATTCTATGCACTTTTTTTTGGTGAAATACCTTCACTCTGGTAAAGAGCCATGGAATGTTATAGCACTAATTTTGGTCAAAAGAAAAATTCTAAGAGTCGGCTGACCTGTAGAGGCGACACATTTTTTTCGTAGTACTTCTTTCGCTGGCGCTTATTTTCAGGTGAAGCAACTTTTGTCATCACAGAGAAATAGTCATAAAAATGAAGTTGGTTCACACGAAAATAAGAGTCACGGCATCAGTGATTTTATGACAAACTGTGCTAAAAGATAGTAAGTTAGGAGAGATCACACTTAGTTTTTAAACATCATTCTCCTAATAGGAAACCCTTATTTTCTAAATAACTTCACTCTGGGGAAATATCCATGAAATGTAATCGCTGTGAAGTTAAAAAATAGAGCACTGACATTAGAAATTTTATGACGAGAAGTACTAGAAATGTAATAGAATTGTACACAAATCTATTACATTCGAGATTTAGTTTACAGACATTTACCTATAGAGCTCTCAGATTATTTAATAATTTTATGGTGAAATGTAATATAATTCTACGAAATCTATTACATTGGAGCAAAAAGCCCTTCCCTTTAGATAAAATGGTGCTGCTGCTAAACCTATCCTATTAATGAATTTGTTTTTGTGTTGAAAATTGGACATAAAGAAATGTGCGAGCCCCCGCATTGATGAACAGTGTCGTTTATATTTTCGTAAAAAAAGGTAAAAGCAAAAGTGTCATATAAAATAGAATTTTTTTTGTAAAAACTAAAAATTATATTTCAGTATTTTTTTGTTTGTTTTGTTTTTTGTTTTATTTTGTTAAAATGAGAAAATATTTTTTATCAATTAAATTATGCCATTTTAATATATTTTTGTTATTCCAAATGTTAAACGAAAAAAGAGTTTTTTTTTATTATATTATTGTTAAAATATATTTTTTTTTTATTTAAATAAAAAAAAGGTTTTTTTTTTCTATTAAAAATAGCAACGCAATATAATTTTAATCAAAAACAAAAAGAAAAAACCAAATTTATTGAATCCAATTGATTATGACATTTTTATTGTAAAAAATTTCAGGTTAACTTTTATATTAAAGAAGAAGAAAGTGAAAATGATGATGAAAAACAGAGAAAAAAATGAATAAAAAAACAAAGTGAAAATGTTCTAGACTCAAAGTATAAAATATTTAATTTATATATTTTTATGTATAACATAACCGTAATCTAGAAGAAGAAAAAGATAAAAAAAATTATGCATCAGAATTTGTGTTTGGTTCAATCATTATTTCGATCAAATCAACTAAAAAAAGAGAAAAGAAAAAGGAGAAAATTATATTTAAAAATGAAAACTTAAATTTACAGAAGACGGAGAACCAGATAAAAATTGATAAAGAAACAAAAACTAAAAAGCTAATAAAATAAAAAAACAAAAAAAAAATTCTACAAAAATACGGTTTTTTGAAATATAAAAAAACAAAAAAAATGAGAAAACAAAAATGATGGGGAGGTTATGTTTTACGTGATTTTTAAAAAGTAAACTATTCTTTGTTACTAGAATTATTGTGACAATGTTTAAATTAAAAAAAAATCAGATTCTAACCGAAAACTGAAAAAAATACACAAATGATGACCCAAATAAAACGTAAATTAAATACAAAAATAATGGTCTTTGATTGAGTATCGCTGCAGAAGTGTTGTCCTTATTTTCGGAAAGGGATCATTAATAAATTACGTAACGCTTTTTCATTGCTGCCTAAATCCTAAATAACTCGAGAAATACGCACTCTGTGTGTGAAGTTAAAACTATGATCAGGTCCCTCATTTTGGGGGGTTAGAACATAGTTTTAACTGCGCAGGCCGCACATTTATCGAACAATTTAAGATTTAATTGTTATGACAGAACTGAAAAAGCGTTACGTAATTTATAAATGACCCAAGTAGAACTTTTCATAGGCTCTATTCCACCCATGCTCTGTTTTTGTCTATCAACTTTCTCAATGTTCCTCGAATTTATTTTAAAAAAAATTGAAAAACAGCGTACCGAAATCGGACGCATTTTCTAGTGGAATTTTCTATCTGTACCTAGAAAGGACTTCGATCCTAGAAGCCGAAACCGCTTTCAAAAGTATGGATGCATATTCGATGAAATATAGGCACTTTAACATTTCAACTTCTATTTCATTGTACATGCATCCCGACTACATAAGATCCTATTTGGCCCAAAAGCACATAAAATTACTTTTCGAATGATACCCCATGTACGTTTTGTGGGCCTCGAGAAATTTCTGTAAGAACAGTTTAAATCTTCGGTTGAAAACTTCAACTGCACATATTTCAGTGTGAATGAATTTTAAAACCATTAAGTCCCTATTCGGCTCAATAGTTCATGTATTTACCTTTCTAATGAGATCCCACACGACCCTGTACGACTCGAGTAACTGGAGCAATTTTTGTAAGAAAAGTGCAAGTTTTCTGTTTTTAATGACCGAAGCCACACAAGCTTCGAAGATTTTTTTTGGAAGTGGTTTCGGTTTCTAGGGTCGAAGGTACATATAGATAATTCCACTAGAAAATGCGTCCGATTTCGGTAGGCTGTTTTTCAAACGAATCCCTCCGTAAATCTTAGTGACATATATACGACTCATTTCTGTGCGAATGTACTAAAATCTAAATCTGGTTGTCTTTTATACTTGTTTCATGTTTGCCCAAAAATGATATAGAAACTCAAGATATATATACTTTTAGAAATTTGAGAAATAAAACCGGCCCGGCGTCGGCCTTGAACTTCATAAAAAAATCGAGAGCCGAGCTCAGTTTAAATTTGTGTGGATCTCTCTCAGTTTGACGTGTGACAAGTCAAATTTAACTGATCAAAAATCCGTAAACACTCTATACAGTGTTTAAGCAGAGAGTTTCTTGACCAATTAAGTGTAAGTGATCTCGGGGTATAGCTGTCAAAACAGGAGGCAAAATTTGAATTTGTGTTGCATTTTCCAAACAAAATTAAATTAAAATTTGGAAAAAACAAATTCAACCGAATGAAAGATTACAGTTTACTATTCAATTGTTTTGAAGTCAAACACACTACCTCTACATGCAATTAAAACGAAAAAAAAACTCAAAATTGTTTTCACATGAAAACATACTGCCACGCAAATTCAAATTTTCAGGTTACTTTATTGTGACAGATATACCCCGAGATCAGTTATATTTCCTTTACAATAAAAATGAAAAGTTTTAATTGATATTAGGGGATGGGGAAGGCGGTCCAAGGAACGGGGAATGAATAGTTAAAGGTAATAAAAATTCCTAAAGTATAAGGCAAGTGCAAATAACGGGAAATTTCTCTCCTGCAAGGCAAATACTATCAGCTGATTGGACTATTATTGGACCTTGGAAGGTTTACATTTATTTTATTTTTTTATTTATTTATTTGTTGGTTTTGAGACCGTTCTAACAGCCTTTTTACAGCCAATTACAAGTTCAGTCTGGACCACCGGCTTTACGTGACTTCCGAACCACGCCTCGAAGTATGTAATTACTCTCTGAGGAAAGTTAGGTGTGAAATTGATATCTCGCCTTAATGTAGGCTAGACATATGTACACAAATTCATCGTATTTGGGTTACGTCATACGATTCATTCAGTGTGTACATCGTTGCAGCCACCAAACACACCGCAACTACCCAAATTATGAAGCTTGAGTGAACTTAGGACGTTACCAATGCGATATAATCGCTAGAAAAATTCCATGCGGAATTTGTCTGTCACGGGAATCGAACCCGGATCATTTTGGTGGAAGGCTAGTACGTAACCACTGAGCCATCCCATCCCATAAATGTGTTGTTTGATTGGATTGCTTATTCTCTTTTGGTCTCTTTTTTGCGACGAAATGTACTTGAAATATAATCCAAAAGTGTGCGCGACTCGGCGAGTGACACATAACTTTTTGATGATTTTCCAAACATCACCACCTCCACCACCACCACATCACCTATGATGCAGAGAATTATCTCAAAGATGCAATCGAATTGGGTGGGATTCTCTTCGAAAGAACTCAGCTGTTATTCACGTCATCGCTCTAGTTATGAACCGCGAAAGAGAAAAGCGAATGTTACAACTCTGTACGTGAAAGAAGAGAGAGACTAAACTCTTAACTTGTCACAGACGGTAAGCATATTAACAGTTCGACTAACTATTCAAACTTCAAACTATTGCTTCATTTGACAGAAGATTTTCATAGATTGATTTCAGAAATCTTTTACTTCATTTGTTTGGAACATTCTTTTTGCTATATAAGGCCTTATTAGTCAGACCTTGTCGTTTATTAGTACTGTCGCTGTCGATAACAGATGACAGCCGTCTGTAACAGGTTATTAGATAGATAAATAAAGGTTGCTCGTAACCGGTGTTGTTAATATATTAATTAAAAAACGATCGACACGAGTTTTGTTCCACCATTTAATTCAGTTCGTCTGTGTATTGTAAAATCGACAATAATTTCGTGCTCCCCAAAATCAATAAATATCTTACATTATAAAAAAGGCAAACATGTCTAGGTATAGTCCTCTATAGAATCATTAAATCTTGTACTTCTATTGCTTAAACAACTTTCTAGAGTTTTGTACAAAATCTTTTACTTCATTTGTTTAGATATAGAATTTACTATACAGGGTTTTCCATATGAAAGAATTTACTATATAATAACGGAACCAATCTGAGCTGGTCTATTTTTTATCGTCGGTGTCGATAACAGATGACTCGTTGGTCCAGTCTGAATGCTTGATCGTAGTTATTTTAGAGGTTTTAAAATGTTGCCATTAAAAACCGTTCAATAAGCCAGATTTGAATTCTCCACCACTTGTGAAAGATTACCACAAACGATTTATTTACAACGAAAATGCAATGAAGCTGAAGGCAATAGACACATCAACATCTCTGTTAAAAGCGCTCAGCCTACAAGAAAGGTTAAAATTCCTCTTCACATAAATACAAACACTAAAAGAAAATCGTAAAAAAGAAGTTCATTCGAAGCGTTCATTCCATCCCTATGCGTCATTAAAAACAGTAAACTAATTCGTTCCACTCGAAATGGTCTTGACTTCGCGGGGTGGTGTTGCACTTGTTGACCACGCTTTGGTCGACCGGGTATTAGCATTTGTGTCGATGGCTCGTTTCGAATTCTGAACAAATTCCATAAGGCTACGCGACATGTAGTACGGTTTCGATATTCCGTCGTTTAGTTCACAGTCTTCGCAGAAGCAGATGAAAATTGTGTCGATTGTCATCTGTGAATGAAAATTCTTGAAAATTTTGCGATTGAGGAAGACACTAACAGCATTACCTCGTACACACTTATAAAACAATGTGATACAAGATAGGCGAATAGGCCGACTAGTACCAGTATAACCCAGCTGTGATGTACACCATCCATGCTCTAGAAGAATGTTTTTTAAGAAGCGAGCGAATATTACAGTGTCGACCAATGATAGAGCGACTTTCGAGTATAAACTTACTTGAATTACTCCTATGCCAATAAGGACAGTGATTGCAACGACAAACGCTTTACCCAATAGAAGAACAAAATCACCCACAGAATTAATGGCAAATACTCTCAGCGCATTGCTGGACAAAATTTTGAATGCTTTATTACCGGCTGTACAAAACGAGTAACCGAATAGGGCTGCAATAGTAGATAGTAATTGAACTCAGAGACTCAGAGGTACTCATCCCGCCCTACCCTTTACTACATCTAATCATTACAAACCTGTCTCGACGTACGCGTTCCTCGTCAGATATTGCAGAAAATTTTCAAACACCGACAAGCAACACTGACAGCAGCAATATAATGTCTGGGTGACGCGATTTTGTGCATCGGCTGTTAGGTACTACAGTGGTGAGAGACAACATGACATTGGGATAAAATGGGAAACGACAATGAATTACCTCCACCCATTTGAGTATGGCGCGAACGAGCTGAACGATAGCTATCAGTAGTGAGCCTAAGGCTACCGTTCCCAAGTGGTATTTGACCAGATTTAATAAACTGGTTGCAATCGGTGAGTTTAATTCGCTTTTGTTCCTAAGAAAGAATGAAAATTGAGACAACATCATCGTTGCATGCATCCTTATACGCCGATCGTAATTTAAACGACAAAGTCCGACCCTTTTCGACCCGAGCTTAATCCGTAAAATATCGCAAGCACGAACCTTGTAAAAAACCATGACGCAACTGCTCCAGCAATCACGATATGCTGACACCCGATCACAAATTGGGTCATCCAAAACATTGCCAGCACATTATACCATCGTGTGACCTTCATGGTGGCATTTTTCACATACTTAGCCGACGTATTGTTTTCGATTTTCAATTCACCAGAACTTTCAATCCAAATTGCTAAGTACAGCCACAGTCCGACGACTGTAACCAATGCAATGAAAGTCTGAAATTCGAATAATTCAATCGGATTGAACGAGTAGGAATCAATTGCTCAATGAGAAGACCAAGTTACCAATATCGGTTCCAAAAGTAGCAGTGGCATGTTGCCCAGCGCCTTTCCAGCCTCTTTGAACAGCGCGATGACGAGCTGAATTCTTTTTCGCAGTACCAGCACAACTAGACTGATCACGATGGTTGCTATTGTGGCGATAATGGCGAATGCTAGGAATGAGTTGGTTCGGCGTTTACCAATTGCATCATTGTAGTTCATGTTCTTTTCCGAACCGTATATTGCCCTGTTGAAAATTTAAAGATTTGACTTAGAGGAAATTCTTCAATGATGAATCACCGCCTAACCATAGCACTATTGTCCCTATGAGGCAGATAGCAATCGCACCAGCTAACACTAGCCAAATAATGAAACCAACGACATAGCGGAACATAAACATGATTATTACGGCGAAAACTACGAAGAATTAGAAATTTCGATTTGGGTGGATATGGTACCGGGGAGGATTTTGATCACTTACCAAAAGCAGCCAAGCAAAGGTATAGAATCTCTCTCCAACACATTTGCAAGTCTTCAGACACTTCCTGGTAAAGAAATTAAAATTTGTGTGTGTCTAAATCATGTCTACGCTAGGGCCGGACTGACTACCCAAAGGCCCTTCGGGTGTTAAATGACGAAAGTTTGTAAAATTCCCTTCGTTCATACACAAATTTTTGAAAAGCCCTTCAGAATGCCAATAGGGCCAGTCCGGACCTGTCTCTCTCTAATGATAAGTCACCTGGAAAAACTCGGAGATGCCAGTTTTGGAGAAGAACGAATTTACTTGGTATAAAGACTTCTCCGGAATGCATCGATTAATAAATTTTTTGCTGAAAAACAACATTAGAGACCAGTTTAACAATATAACGCTGGCAATGCACACATTATACACTCATGCATGAACCAATTTTGAAATGCAAATCGTGTAAAATTTCTCTCTACTTTTATGCACTTACTATCCAGCGATTCCGTCACATGTTTCCACACAAATTCGATTGATTTGCCCATTATCCACTTCAGTCGTTCCACTTGATTGAACTTTCAGATACTTCTGCCGTCGATAGTCGAATCCCTGTAAAGGAACAATTCTATTTTTACACACCATAATACGGCAGGGTAAAACATATTCATTTCGCTATACCCTGCAACCGGACGCTGAGTCCTCAAACGTATTTAACATTCCACACACATTGCCACAGTCATCGTAGCCATTTACTATTCGATAAATGTCTCCGTATGAAATGCAATATCCAAGTAAGGCAAACTGAATTCAAACATGCGATTCATATCGGTGGCGCAATTTTTTGCTTGAAAATTAACTAACCAGAACGATGAGGAAACACGGTAGAAGAATGATGAATGGAAGATCTGTACAGGAACGATTCTTTGCCAATCCAATGTATCCGTCTGCATCATCTTCCGGAGAGGCCTTGCGAAAAAGAGAGTAGTGAGGATATCGACGATTTGACTACTTTAGAACTCGTTAAATGTGTAACGCCAGGAATGTGCCAAATTTCGACATTTGTTAAAATGCAAAAGCCTTACTTTTGAAGTCAGTGCCTCACAACGCTAAAGTTCAGCACTGCTACCCTCATTCTCGTTTTTTTTTGTTAAAAAAAAAACTATTTCGTTTTCATTTTCATAAACGTAATGTGAAGGCTAACGGCTGTATAGTTTTCTAATCCTCTGAGACTTTCGGAACACTGACGAATAATTTAGACAAATCAATGGGCGTAACTCGTTACTTTACCACGAGATATTTAAGAATTATGTTTGCCAACAATAAACAAAATTAAAATTTTTATAGATGGAAGGCAAAATTTTTATAGATGGAAGGCGTGGCAAGCATAATATTGTCGTGTATAATTTTCGAGTCTATTACTTCCAATGATGTAACGTATTTGACAGTAAATCTTTTACTTCATTTGTTTTAACATACAATTTGCTCCATAATGCCTCATCGGCTAGAGTCCATCGTTTATTTTCACGATCGATAGCAGATGACTGATGACATACTAAGTAATAGATTAGCTTGTATTTCTAAGCACTATGTCTCAAAACGCTGCTGATATTATTATGAAGAAAAGATAGCTTCGGCCGAATAAAAGAGCTATGAACTATAGTTGGTCGACTTAAGAACAACAACGTTGCATCACTATTGTATGAAATTACAAATTTTGTACTCTCTTGTGTACTATGGGGCAAGTTAGTTGAAAAACGGATGTTCTAACATTACTTATGTTGGATATCAGTTCTACAAAATTGGCGAATATCCAAAGTATTATAAACTTACTATTCGCACAAGGTGCCAATAGTATCTTCTTCGCTATTTGCACATTCTGAAGAAAATAGTATTACAAAAGCTTAGTTAGGTTTCCTAAAACGATGGACACTTTTTTCAGTGAGCAGACAGTTTTAAATCTTTGAAAAATCGAGAACAAAGCATTTTTATGCAGTTAAATGCACGACCGGATGAAGGATTAGTTCAGTAGTATCAAGTCAAACAACTTCCCCAGATCGTTTGTATAAAGATGAATTCAATAGGATCGAACAAAACCGCTTCCTTGAACAATGTGTACACACACGGAATTCTGAAAACCGACATATTTTCTGTTTTTGTGTTTTACGCGAGTTCTTGATTTCTCCCTTTAAAAATACATACAAAAATCACAAAACTGAAAATGTGTCGGTTTTCAGAATTCCGCGAGTGTATAAGGACGAATTTAGTAGGATTGATTCAAAGTCCTCACTTGAACAATTTGAAAAAGGATGAATCCATAGGATCGAATCAACATTCCCCACTACGGACGGGATGGCTCAGCGGTTACGTACTATAGCCTTCCACCAAAATGATCTGGGTTCGATTCCCGTGTTAGACAATTCCTCATCCAATTTTTCTCGCGATTACATTGCACTGTTAACGTCCTAACGTTCAGTGAAACTTCATAATTTGCATAGTTGCAGTGTGTTTGGTGGCTGCAACGATAAATACACTGGATGACTCGTATGACGTATCCCAAATACGATTAATTTGTATGCATATGTCTCGCTTATATTTTGGCGAGATATCAATTACGAATCTAACTTTCCTCAGAGAGTATTTGCATACTTCGGGGCGTGGTTGGGAAGTCACATTAAGCCGGTGGTCCAGACTGCACTTGTTATTGTCCGTAAGAGGCTATTAGTGAGATTAGCGAGTAAATCAAAAATATCACTGTAATTCTGCAATTTGAACGCGCAAGGTGTGCAAACGAAACATATTTGTTTTTATTATGGACATCTGGATTACACTGATAAGATTTCGATAAAAACGAGTTTCATTTGATAATTTCACGTGATTGTATTCATTCTATTCATAGCATCACGTGAAATTATCAAATCAAAACAACGGCGAAGACATAGCTTTTCATAAGACTTTTATCTATTTCTGAGTAAAATCCAATCGGAGCACAGCTGCAGGTACATTAAGGATGGTCAGGAAGAGTTCATTTAATATCAAAATTTGTTTTTTCTTCGATTGAACTGGCACAACCAGTCTTCAATGAAGGGACATATTCCCACTACATGTGATATTAAAAAGCTCTTCTCGATAGACTTGATCAATTCAAGGTCTCCAGTCCATACACCATATCTTCGATTTTCGTCGAAAGTATTTTCTTCGACCATGAGCTTTCATAACTTTTTATTCCCGAATTCAATGCCATACTCGGTATATTTCCTCGTACAGGCCTGTCTTACATGATTCATTCATTTATTAAAAATCGAAATTTTGAAGCTTATCTCGAAGTCTGGCATGAGAAAAATAAATATAAAACGAATGATTCTCCGCTGGCGGACTATCAAATTAATTATTTTTCATTCAAGTGACATCGAACGAAAAGTGAACGAAGAGAAGATTTTTGAAGTTCACAAGTTCATGAGAATTGCGCAGAATGTGTACGGTACCGGATTGCCCATGGAATGATTGTCATACCGAAGTTGAAGAAGGACCGAGAATATCAACGCCTGACTATGATGTTCATGACACCGTACCTGCATACAATATCGTCGAAAGATCTTCAGCTCCACCAATGTATCAGGAGAACATCGACCATACCCTTCCTTCGTACAATGAAATACTTAATATAGGCGATAGATCAACACCAGTAGCATACGATCAATTGTCGTTGCCATCGTATGAGTCAACTGTAACAAATGTACCGATTCCTGAATCATTAAGTATTGAGTTTCCGATAAATGAGTCTCAATACTGTTGCTGCGACAAAGACAATTTGATAGCAATTGCACTGGGAGTTGGGTTCACATTAGTGTTATCAATCGTCGCAACTTTAATAATTTTAGCTTTTGTCTTCCTGCTGTGATCCCATTGATTGTTGGTATAAATTTAAGAAATAAATGAATCGATTTTGTACAAATCTTTTGTTTGTTCTTAGTTGTAGGAAAGTTAGGATGGCGACGATCTTATCTTTCGAAAACTACAAGAAATGATCTCAAATCTTGTACTTCAATTTTTTTGAACATGTGTTTTACAATATAAAGGACCATATTACTCAGAGCTTGTCATTATTTTTGTCGTCGTTATCGATAACAGATAAATATCCGTTAAATTATCCGAACACTGTCTTTTATGTCTAGAGTTTGCACGTCAATTTCGTGCAAAAAAATTGGTGCGGAAAATATTCATTAATGGGAATAAATGAGTCAATGAATGGCGTAAGTTGTGGAGATGTGGCTGCTTCAACTTCAAAGGTATTCGGTCGCTAATTTATCCAAACGAAACTGAACCAGATTTTTACTGATCGTGCCTCGGTTTCGTTCCTTCGATTAAAATGTAGCGAACTAATTTCGTAAGCTGATTGTAGTTATGACCGTGATTCAATTAACTAAAAATACATTTTTCAGCCTCAATTACAATTTGCCGGTAAATTACACTAACCGACATTTTTAGACAATCGAATCGCGTGCTACGTAAATATCAACTCGACATAAAAGAAATCCAACCGCAATTCCAATTTTTAATAATTTATTACAGTGAACGACATCTCAAATGTCTCACTGTCAAATTTTTCTGAGAATTTTATTGTGTCATTGCAAATTCACAATGACATTCTTCGAAAAAAATGACAGTGAGACATTTGAGATGTCGTTCACTGTAGCAAAAACTGCAACGTTATACCTACTTGATTTTTCGGCGATACTTTCGATCCTTCTGATTTTGTCAAACAACCGCCCATGTCGTTAGGTCGTTACGTTGCTATACCAGTTACAGTTCAAGGCTTGCAAACACATAAATTCATTCAATCAAAGCGATAGTAAAATTCCAGTTTGTCAACAGTCTCGTAATGTGTGTACTGTGTACCCTCCCAAGCAATTTTATTGATTAAAATGGACAATTGTCTGTTCCAAATATGGTGAAATATTTAACCACACTGATGACAGAGTCATTATTAATTATCTGTTAATGGCAGTTGAATAAACTCCGAAAAGTGACCGCTAACGAATTTCCAACTAGCGCAGTACAAGTGTCTTTTACGCCTAATTATAATTTTCGTGATTCCGTGAAACGAACGTTCGTTGTTCAGTTCAAATAATTGACTAGATTGAGGTGACGAGGTAGTCGCTTCCGAATGCACAGACATTCGACTAATGATTTTGAGCGCGCATTTGACGAATGGAAAAAATAATAATTTTCAAAGCATTGAGTTCAAGGGAATTAAGTGTTTTCGTTAGGGGATTGATTGTATGTTTATTGTCTGTTTGATACATGAATTTACTATGAATTTCGTGGTCAGAAGGAAAATTATATGGAAGCAGCAACACTAAATGAAAACACACCAATGCACAGCTGCAATTGGCAGTTACTTTTAAAATAATTAGACAAAAATTCAGTCGCTTTGGTGCTGCGAATAGGGGTTATTATTCAAAATTTTAATTTTGAAATAAATTCTTAAAAATTTATTGAAAATTTCAAGGAATTTAATTCTTGAAATTCTAAAAAATTCTAACGAATTCTTAGGAATTCTAAAAAAGTCTTAAACACCCACAAAAATGAGTCATGACAGAGTATTGGTCATGATAACAAGTAGATTTGGAGAATATCTCGGCCAAAAATGTCACTAAGTTCTATGGGTCTTTCAGACTTTTGAGGAATCTCGAAAATTCTTTGAATCTCCTAAAAACTCTAGAACGTTTCTAAAAACTTAAAAATTTCTAAAAACTCCTAAAAATTTCGGATAATAAGTACTGATGACTAGCAAGGTAGCTCTCGTTACAACTGTGACAGAACATTTTCATATGCATCAAGAGATTATTTTCAAAGGATTTCTGAGGATTTTTCTATCGTTTTCCAAGGATTTTTATTGATTCTCTGGATGCATTTTCAACGAATTATTTTTCAATTTTCAAGAATTTTCTTCTTTAGATTTGAATTTCTTAAGCCTTTTAAAGGATTTTCGGATTTTCATTTATGAGGACGCTGTCTATGAATTTGAGAGTATTTTTTCGTAAAATTTTGAAGCATTTTCTCAGGATTTTCTTTTGACTTCCGAAGGATTTTCTCTAAATATTTGCCCCATGGTAAGCAGGAAATGCTATAGCAAGTCGGTCACTTATGTCACTTCATCGAACAAAATTTTCATGGATCGAAAATTTAATTTCCTAACAAATGATTTTGATTTTTAAATTTCGTATCTCAAAAGACCGACTCGAAGGCAGTCTCATCGCTGATTTTTGCGGTCGTGACGATAACAATTTTCACAATCTATAGACTTAATGATTGTTCTATGTACCGATACGGTTGCCACTTCTAAGTTTTTAATAAATTTATTGTCAAAAGATCGACGTTAAATATTAGGCAGAAATTTCCTGCAACCATCGTCGGAAAGAATTCCAGAAATCATAATTCCTGCATTACCAAATTAAATTCTGACAACAAAACTATTTCCTTTCAATTTAAATTGTAATGCACATCGAAGAGGGTGACACACTACAAGTTTACTCTACCAGGACAGCTGAGCCTATTTATTATATACCGAAAATACACCTCGGAAAAGCGTGGCTAGCAATTCGTTCCATTGATTTGGTAAACACCTTGTTGAATTTTTTTTTGTTAATCATAATTACCGAACACATTCATACACACGCTGTACATGAATGGTATTTTCCCGCCCTATTGTACTTGGCTATAATAATCGCCATCATCATCTGTATTAATAGTTTTTGTATTATTGTCATGCAAACCAGGAACGAAAATCAATTTCTGATTAGTTTTTCATAATAAAAGAACTATCAGCGTGTGAATGGGCTGGGCACACACATTGATTTCGCACGGAAAATGTTAACTCGTTTAATGAACAAATTGACTTTGAAATGAAAGGAGTGAAATTACGAATTCGTTGACGATCGGTTAAAATAATCTTAAAGGTGACGCGTTCCCAATGACATTAACAATGACAACAAATTACCTGGTGTTCAGACGGTTTCAAAAGGATCAACCTAGCTGGTACAGACATATTCCCCTCAATCTCAATCCTTCATTCTCCAAGCAGTCTCAAGGGCTCCCAGGCGACGAAATCGCTGACGAAGAGCGGGTGCAGACAAAGCTTTCTAGGACTGGAACCTCAACTTCCCATGTTTCGTAGTTTAATTTTTTTGTAGTATTGGACTTGTATTGTTGACCATCATTGCCATTTCCATGGGTCGACTGAAAGGGTTGTATTTCAAGCACTATTAAGAATCGATGAAATCGAAAGAAAAGAACAAAATTTCTAACATCGTTAAGTGAGAAATGTTATGCTTTACACTGTCGTATCTAAATACAATCAACACATAATCAACAAATGCAAAGCTCCTCCTTAAACATTATTCGTCTCGATGTTCTTCGTGTTGTCCATTTCAGGGTTTGTCGCATTGAACGTATCAAACAGGGCACAAGCTCCGGCACAATGCCAATTCGGGTTGCATTCGAAATCATAATCACATTTTACGTAATTGCGGTCCCACAATGCCCCTTTCGTTGTCCAGCACCACTCGCCCTGTAGAAAAGCTGCACTGCATGAAGCCCAGCAATAGCCGTGTGCACACCCATACTGAACACAAGCTGTTTTCAATTTGAAAGAACGAAAGATTTGAGTTGAAACAATGTGAATGTGAAGGCAGTTAGAACAGATTTTCCGGACGCAATGAGGGTTCTTTTAAAACCATCCTACCGAAATCGGACGTATTTTCCAGGGGACTTTCTTTTTATTACATGTGCTTAGAAGTGCATTTAACCTTGGAAGCAAAAATCGCTTTAAAAAAAATCCTCGATGCTTGTGTGTTCACCGAAATATTCACATTTTACCCAATATTTCGACTGTTCATTGTAGACGAATTTTAAACACAATCAATAAAATTCATTTTTCCCGAAAGTTATTTGTATGGCACCCCACCCGACCATGTACGTTTCATCTACCTGTAGAAATTTCCATAAGATAAGTCTATTAGCCTCACAAGCGCATTGATGAGTTTTTTTGAAATTGGGTTGGCTTCTAGGGTCCTTGATCTTTCTAAACGCGTATAACAATAACACGGGTCGGATGGGCTCAGAAGTTACGTAGTAACATTCCATTAAAATGATCCAGGTTCTACATGGAATTTTTCTAGCGAATATATCGCATTCGCAACGTCCTAAAGTTCACGCCAGCATCATAACTTAGGAAGTTGAAGTGTGTTCGGTGGCTGCAACGATGTCTTGTATGAGTTAGCCCCAATACAATGAATTGCTGTGTATATTCCTAGCCTACATTAAGGCGAGATATCAATTAAACGCCTAACTTTCTCGGAGACTATTTGCATAATTTGAGGCGTGATTCGGAAGAGCAATTTAAACATGGATAAATTGTTGCCTACATTTAGGCGCAAAATTGTTATTGTTTCGATGATAATTTTAGACTCGCATCATTTTCTGAAAACGTTCGAACATCGTTTGGCGTTGAAATGTATTGGCTTTCAGTAAAAAATTGAAATAATTATGGAGACGAACATACAGTGATAAACTTTCTAAATGACAGTCTTTTTCTAAATTTCTCTTGTTTCTCTCATTTCTCTATATATTCGTTATGTAGAAATGAGAGAAGTTGGAGAAATAAGCGATTTAGAAAAAGACGGTTTATCATCAAAATAGTAATAACTTTGCGTTCAAATATAGGCAACAGTTTAGCCATGTGTAGATTGCTCTTAAGTCAAATTTCCAGACTGCACTACTTATTGGCCGTAAAGTGCTTTTAGAGGTCTCGAAACAAATCAAATCGAGAAAGTCCCCTGGAAAATACATCCAGTTTCAAGTGGCTGTTTATCGAAATGTTTAATGCTATTTAACAAAAAAAAAATTGTTTACCGATGGGAGAATAGTTATCTGTTGTGAACGGTATATTTGAGGCTATTTCGACAAGCGAAAGTGCCTAAAATAAGCCGTATGCCGTATAAGCCGAGAAAAAATCCGTAATTTATGCCCAAGGCATGCAACATATGATATTCGAAAAAAGTGATAATTGCGATAACAAAAAAAAAAGAAGAAACAAAATCTCTACGTACTTGCTCTGGTATTGTAGGAACTGCATAGGTCGTCACACGAACAATTACATTTGGTGCTCGTTCCCGGCAAAAATACCGCACACAGCACCATAACGAAAATGAAACTTCGAAGAATTGCTCTCATGTTGAATTTCGGAAGCCAGCACCAGAACACCACGATGACTTTCTTTCAAATGAATTACAATTAAGAACAATTCCAACTAATATTTAGAGTTGGACAGAAAATGCCATTGAAGAGGAATAGGTGACGCGAGTTCCATTGTTCTTTTACTATCATTTCTCATTCGGTGTGTAATGTACAAAATTGTCTACTGTACTAAACGGAGCGCAAGTTCACAATTTGATCATTCACAACTTTTCACTGACTTTTCATCGCTTGTATAAATGAATTTTATTTTTATTTTTTTAGTTTACGCACCAAGCCCAATACCGAACCAACCCATAATCAAGGCGAATTAGGTGCTCCTAAAGTTTTCTTAAAAGGATTTGCATCACTCGTTAATCAAGGCAAATTCATTACGAAATGACTGTGGGATAAATATTTATAATAACTCACTTGCTCGTTCAACTCACATAAACACATCGAAAAACAAACAATACCGCAAGACGTCGATTATTTTTTGATAAGCCATTTATTTCGCTTCCTTTCCGTACCCAAATTAGATATGGCAGCATTCGTCCATAGATTCACCGCATCAATGAAAACGTTGCTCGCAATATCGCATATAGTTTTCAGCATCCTGTGCTAATGTAAGAAATTTTATGACGGGAGACTGTAGCAATTTTCTTTTTCCCGACAACCTCTGATCGAGCCTTTGGTATAAATCATACTTTTCATAAAAAATATTGTGTGGTGGAGCATTCGCGAGGTTTCTCAGATGCGTATTCTCCTTTAGTCATAAGTCATCAGATCACTTTATCCGGCTGGGTTACAGGAAAAATCAGTGAAATTTAGTTAGATGTATATTTGCTTCAGCTGTTTTGTCAGACTCAGACAAATTTCGTAAAAGTATTAGCCGAACGAATGAAGAGCCGAAAGAATTAGTCATGCAGGCCGTAGCAGTTTTCTTTTGGCTAAAATAAGGACCTTTGCCAACAAAAACAGCAGGTTGCATGTGCAGACAACGTTGACACTGATTTGTGGGTTTCGTTTCTTCGCTGTTCGTGTAAATGTTGAAATTTTCATGGATTTAGCGGCGTTGAACGGACGAAAGAAAACGAGGATTTTCGCAATATTTCGAGGCTTGTTCATTTCTTCATCCAGGCTGTATTTGAAAGACATTTTGGTTTGGTTACAAAACGAACCTTAAACTTAATAAACAAAGATGGGTAAAGATCAAGGTAAAGATGGGTTTTAACTAAAATGAAAACATAAAATTTATTGCACGATCATCACATCTTACTTCTGTTGATAAATTGCAATATTTTCATTTACATTCTGGACCAAGTGTCCATATTAATAGTTCTTTTTGTGGCATACGACACCAAAGATGAAAAATGTTTGTTTATCAACAGAAGTCAGATGTGATGATCGTGCAATAAGTTAGTAAATTTTATGTTTTCATTTTAGATATGAGGGATTCTTTTGAAAAGCGACCTGACGAAATCGGACGCATTTTCCAGTGGATTTTTTTTTATATGTAGGTATTGGTCCTTAGAGGCCAAAAATATTTTTTGAAAATTCATCGATGCTTGTGTGGATCAATTAAAGTCTAGAACAGGTATGGTCGATCGGCGAATTCGTCTTAAACGCACTCACATTTTATGTCAAAATAATATGAAAATGAATGCATTTAAGTACGAAAATTTTTATGTCCTCCGGGCGGACAATAGACCATACCTGTTTTACACTTTCATTGGTGTGGATAGCGAGAGGTGATCGAAAACAGAAAACATGCACTTTTCATCTGGAAATTTCTCCGGCTACACGAAACGTACAAGATCGTGTGAGGTGTCATTGGAAAGGTAATTGCATGTAATTTCGGGGCAAATAGTCGATCATGGGGGTAAAATACACCCTTGAGGAGATACGATAAGTTTCAAGTATGGGTAAAAATTTGATTATTTCAGCGAGCTTCTGACGGTTCCTGAGCATTCGAAAAGCAACAAAAACATCAAAAATACTGTTTCCCCTAATTGGTACTGGTCCTAGCTTTCTAATGACACCAAACATACATGGGTAGTGTTTCGATGAATGTGGCTTTGAAGTATAAATTTGAGGTTTTGTTCCGCTACTCGAAAAATTCACACAAAAAAATTTATCAAAAAATATTAATTTTGCTGCAATTTCATTTGTGTAATGAGGCCAAATGACCGTTAAAAAAATCTGTTATTGGAGTGCGTTGGTCAGATTTAAGAGGCACCGGTGTTTAGCTGAAAAAGTGTACATCTAGGCGTTTTTTAAATACTGCGGATTTTAGATTACTTTTGATGATGGCATCGATGTCTCTTAAAGAAATTTTCTCATGAAACAACGACTGAAGCGGATTGAGTCAAAATAAAAGGCAAAATCGTCTAGGTAAAGAATATATTTTTATCATTAAAAACGTACATAATTTCAGATATGTAATTAATTAATTGAAAGCGTCTCTACAGTTAAAATTGTATAAAAGTTCTGTGTTTTAGTTCATTTTTTTTGTCATTTTTCTCTTTTTCATCGATAAATAAAATCATTAACCTTCCACAGACGGCAGGTATATCACCAATTAATATAACTATCGAATCTGTTACTTCGTTTTTGATCAAAGCATTTTCAACGGATTGATACAGACTCTTGTACTTCATTAGTTTTAACATACCGATACGTTCAGCTATATTATGTAAATAACACGACATTGAACCCATCGTTCAATTTTGCTTTCTCTAACAGATGAAGCAGCCGTGTGTGCAAAAGGTCAACACGACAGCCAGTCCTACAACTTGACTTAAAAGTAATCAGAAATGCAATCTCTCTCCAGTTCACACCATTTTGCCTCTTTCAATGCTGGACACTGTCGACCGCCATACTTTGCGTGTCGTATTACTTTGCGGTAGCGTTGCATTTCACCAATACCGCATGATTTCGTGCACGGACTCCATTCGGACCAATCACCAACACGACAATCTTTCGATGGCTGTGTACTTTTCCGTTTCAACGAATATCGATTTTTGATATTGCTGGTTATGCTGGAGGGAGTGGTTTTTGTTTCATTGAAACGTGAGTTAATTCTGTGAATGGTCGGGAGAATAAAATTATTTTCTTTGAAGAGAATTCGAATTTGAGAGTTTAATCTTTGGTTGCAACGTCCATGAAACCAAGACTGCGAACTCATCACCGAAGTTTGCAGTCTTACATGGAACATAAGGCTGTCGGACTTACGTTAAGTTAATTTTGGCTAACATTTGGGATCTGATGCGATCTTTTCTTGATTTGAACGGATTCATGAACATTTCCTCGATCCGACGCTCCTCCTCAATTTCTGCTGACAATTCGTTATTAGCAATCATCGAGATTGGTTGGTGTGTCATGAATGAAGCCGTTTTGATCGGGTCGAATTGGATCTCTTCTTCCGTTTCGTGAAACGTATTCACGAGCTGGTACTCTTTAAGCTGTAAACATTTTGGGGGAGTCTTTCACATGTGACGTTATAAGATATGGAAACTAACCTTAATGAATGTCACCGCTGCAATGGGCGGGAGTTCCTTCAGCTGAGGATAGAAAAAACTACCGGCCTGATGTGCAGGATAACCAGATGTAATACGGTAAATAATTCCGGTAGGCTCAGTTGGCCAATCTGGTGCGGTAAATGTAAATCCATTATCAGTACCAGCGTCCAAAGGATGTAGCTCCACGGTTGTGTTGTCCAACCAATGTCCATTTTCGCAGAGCTTTGAAAAGGGAATGACATACTAAAGACGAAAAGCTTTGAGTACTTCCAGTCGTTATACCTTCAACGAATCAACACCGACGAACCAATCAGGCGACGGAGTGATTTTCGTTGCGAAAGACACTAGTGTGTGATTCGCATCGGCAAAAATGTTTGCTTCGTTGTGACCACTTCCGCTCAAAATTGCTGAACCAATAAATTCGAATGCACCGTTAGTCGATTCGAGTTCAAGGTCGTTTGTTTGACCCGTTTCAGCGAACATTTTCATACCACCGGAGGCCACTTTCCCTATGCTAAACAGTTTGAACGAGGCATCGTGTGTATGACCTGGAAATCAATCAAATAAAATTTGCAGCTTCTCGGGGTATGGTGTAATGTCTTGGGTCTAGCCATAAATCCGTTTTTCCCGTTCAGAAACGGCTGGTGTCAATTTGAATTTTTCTCGGAGAAAATTCAAACATTTTAAATAAATGGTTCGGCCCGGCAGACATTAACTACAACCCTTTTCTTCCCAAAAAAGCAGTAGAATTACGCTCTACCATACAGCCAGTTTTCTATGTTATGCCTCCATGATAAACTGTAACGTCATAAATAAATCGCTCGTGATAGGTGTGTGCGCTATAGGTAAATAAAAGGTGGATTCATGTGGAAAATGAGAAAATTTTTGCATGTTTTTCAGATGGATAGGCAGTTATTCCACACGTTTTCATTAATGTTCGTAAAAGCCGGTGTTATTTATGTGCAAAGGAAAATATCGACGGACCCATTTTGAATGGCTCCCCATTTACTATACACTAACACAGTTCGGGTTTTCCTTTGTCGTCTTACACTCAACGGATAGATGATGGGTGCATTCGACACACAAAGTATACAAATAAACCCTCTCATAGAAACCAGTCAATAAACCGGAACATTTCGTATACAACATGTACATAAAGTTTCAATGCAGATCAGGACCCAGGCCACTGAACTTGAAAATAAATCTTGAATCGCCAATTGAAAATTGCACAGCAGTGCTGTGAAAATGGCAGTGGGGTTTGAGAATTGTTAACGTTTCCCAAACGGTCCCCAGCATGATTAACAAATCTGTTACTACTCTTGGTTTAATTAATTTTCAATAGATTGATCCAAAATCTGCTACTTCATTAAACTCAACATTTTGCTGCATAATGGCATACCAACCAGATATTAAGTTTCTTGTCGACTTTTTTGTCGATCTAATTTCTTTTACGTTCATACTCGACACATCGATAAAATTTTAGGTGTCAGTGGCATGGCGCTTTAGGAATTGTCAACCTTGACAGGGCGACAAACGATTCGCCGGTGTAATTCCAAATCTGTTACTTCATTTGATCGAAGTACTTTCAATTGTTTGATCAAAAATCTGTTACTTTATTAGATTCAACATTTTGCTATGTAAGGCCACACCAGCCATTTCTTAAGTTTCTTGCAGGCAACTGTGATCGAACTATGGTCAGAGTTTCCTTTTACCTCAGGAAGGATTTAGAAGGTGAAAAACACCCGTTATAGCATTATGTGAAGAGAGAATTCCTCGGTCAGTATTGGGTGGATTAAAAGTGGAAGGCAATTGGTAGAGAAGATTGAATCATCAGCCCGTTGTTGACTATTCATCAAAATCCATCGATAGAAGTCATGTACAAAGAGTGAAGAGGAACGTGTGCCCCTGAAACGGTTAAATACAGATCCCTATGGTAACCGCAAACCGGGAAAATCAAAAGCAAGCTGAAAAGATGCAATCTGGTCGGATCTGAAACCGCTTACAATGAGCGATTGGAGGACGTTAATGCGGAAGAGGTTCGATTGGAGAATGTTACTGAAGAAGTCTAAAACCAGTCAGGGGCTGTCTAGTCTATAAATACCTTCCTATTTGAAGAAATGGGGGGAGAAAGGCGAAAATTGGACGTGTATTATATAAAGTATAGAAAAAGTGGACAAGGTGAGGGGAGGAGTCTAAAAATCCACAAAAATTGCGAACGATATTTATGAATGGTCTCTGATAGATGAGAGTGATTGATAGTAACAGAAAAGAGGAATTCTGCGAATCTTCTTCTTGTATAACTTAGCCCTTCACTTTGCAGTGTAGTTACCAAGTAGAACTTACGTTTTTTCGTGGATATGTTACGATGGTCCTTGTAGATTTCAGACCATTATTGTCAAGAATTTTCATTTTCCCGGTAAACAAGTACGAGAAACCCCACTCTAACTTGGCACTTGTATCTATTCACACAACTAAAAGATTTACCACCAAAAACTCATTTTTCAAGGATCAAGTCGGGAGCTACCTACCAAACGTTTTCGACCACTGTGCTTGTGGTCGCCAATCCGGATAATGTTTCGGAAACATTTCTCTTGTCCAGTACGTGTGCAGTATGAGCTTGTAAATGACCAAAACATTCGAATTTTTACTGCAGCCATTTTCCATTACATTCTGTTCAGACTTTCCCATTTCGTTGGAATTTCTTGTTGCATGAACTTCGGCAATAATCATAAAACAGACGATAAGGGTAAAACAATTGCTTAGCACTACTATTGCCGTGGCCGTGTACTTCATGGTATTTTTAGAATATTTTAACTTTGCTTTTTCGTATTTTTCGTATTTATGTTGCTATTGTGCGATAATTCTCTTAAATTTGTACCAACTTTTACTTCACTGTTACAACCATTTCGGTATAATATATAAATAGGCACACAATGACAAATTGAATTGAATTCAGAGCACTAGCTTCCACTTTATTGTACCATCAAAAAAATGTATTTTAATCGAACCAAAATTTACCAAACATTCCATACAACAATTTCAAACTTAAAAGCTACACACACAGACATTTAATCGGAAAATTTCCATCTAAATCAATGGCACGGTTGAAAATAAATAGTCCCCTTGCATTGAAAAAGCAACAGAAACGAAAGGATATGATAAAACACCATATAGAGACATTTAACTGTCGGATATACGCATGACTCTGTTTCACTCCCCCATTTTAATACACAATGTGGCCGAACGACCGAAAATGATTTTCTTGCGAAAATTTTTGATTTCAGACACACCGAGAGAAAATTGTGTATAATATGTGATGTGCGGTTTATACGAACAGATGCATGCCTCGGACAACAGCAATTAGAAACGGGTATATTATCGACAAAGACGACAAAAATAAGCAATGAGGTCTGGCTAGAGTTGTCTTAGACGTCATCATTCTTATGCACGGAGAGCTTGAATGGACTTTCATCAAATATGTGGGTGAATGCACTTTCGATGTTTTGGGTTGTTACTAATCAGATTGGAGCCAGCTTGAAGAACAAGGTTCCAACCTTTTTTTTACTTTCAATCCTACCATTTTGTGCAGAAGAATCCACTGCACCTATGTCTACAAAGAGAGAGGTGTAGATCTGATTTGGGTTGCAATTGATAGTTGTTTCAATTTTCATAGCAATGGTACAAAAATTGGTATGATTGATGCAAGGGAAGCTGATGGAGACTTGTTTAAGTTCAGAAAGTACGATTTTCGGAAGGTTGTCTACGTCTGGAACGAGGTTGTAATTATGAAAAATATATATTTTCCAATCTCTGTTACGAATCAAAAAAATCGAATTTTCGAAAACGATCTGTGCGAGCGCTCACTAACTGTTCAAAAGTTGCACCCTATCAACCCTATTCAACATTAGTTTGTATGAAATTTGTTTCTGAACTTCAGCGAGTCGCCACCAGCTTCCATTGAATCCATGGAACCATTTTTGTGTACTTTTAGTGTCATCAGAATTGCAAGCCAAATCATTTTTTTAAACCAATTTATTATTACTTACTCTACACTGACAAAAAAGATTTGAAAATCTTACCTGTCGTAGGTAACTTTGTCTCCAGGTAATCCACATTGCCTGTCACAGCTGTACTTTTTGTATGGGGAGCTACAGCTGTTGAAGCTATTGTGGATTACCTGGAGACAAAGTTACCTGTGACAGGTAAGATTTTCGACCCTTTTTTGTCAGTGTATATAATAGCCGTAGATGTCATCGATTCCGCTGCACCAAATGGTGCGGCTAATAATCAAACATTTTTTGTGGACCCTTGTTCAGGGATCCAAGCTCCAAGCCGACAAATAATTTAAAAAAAGTCGAAATTCCATCCATATATTTAATTAAAGTCCATTCAATCGCACTGTGTCTGTTAAATCAAGTTCTCATCGAAGTGAACTTATTATTTGAGTCGCGTAATTTATACCGTTAGACCCTTTTTTGTACTTACGGGGTGAGTTACATCCACAGCTGCATCGATTGAACCTGTCACGTACGGCTATTCTACTGTTATCGATAACGACGACAAAAAATAACGACAAGGTCTGGCCAATAATGGTACTTCATATAGTAAAATGCATGTTAAAAAAATGAAGTACCAGATTTGAAATAAACCAATTAAAAATACTTTGATAGATGGAAGTAATAGACCCAATAGTAATACTGGTCATATGCTTGCCATTTGTAACAGGTCAACATAAAACTAATTCTCAATTTCCTATTCGTCTCCATGACTCGAATTTGCTTCAGTTTCCATCTCTTCATCATTTCGGCTGTCGTCATCTTTCATTTTCTTGGCTTTTCTTTTTTGTTTCCTCTGTTCGCTCTTTTCCTTCACTTCCCGTTCGAGCTTCGCTATGTTTTCCATCAGTTCATTCAGTTTCCGGTCTCTTTGCTCCTGATTTTGAGCTGTGGCCATGTTTCTGCAAATGTCTGTACTTCGTCAAAAAACGCTCGGCTCTCTACTGCGACCATTGACCAAGAATTCATTTACCTGATGATATATAAGATGCGTATCGAGAAAACGATAAACAACGCTGCACAACCCAATTCAGCAAGTGTGATAAAACTCACATACATCGGTCCGTTTAGGCGATGATTAAGAAAGGGCAAAATTAATCGGATGTCCAATTCATCGCCCATTCTTGCCCTTATTTGTAAAAATTATTGTTACGATTTACTTAGTATTATCTCCACAACTTCTTAAGGCATACTGAACGCTATCTCAGTCTGTACATTGCATGTGGAGCATACATACAGTCAAATTTCTATACCAAAATAAAGTGAGCTTCACGTGTTGAACTTGCATTGGCTGCTCCAAATTCGCTATACTTTGTGTCTGTGGGGTGAATGTATAGTACAATGCATGACTAATGCATAAAGGATGGCATTGCGTTGGAACGTGTATACGTGGTGCAATTTCATTGATTCGTCAGTATTATATAAATATAGAGTTCTTCACCCCATCAGTCCTGTGTGGTATATTCGAATAATAATTGGAAATTTAAAAATAAATGTGATGGGGGAAGTATAATACTGAGCCGCTCAACCTGAGCGTTTATACCGTCACATTTTACAAACACTACATGGTCTTCGAGATTAGTAGTAGTTGATCTCAACATTAACTAGAGTCCAGTTCTTTCCGATGAAGAATTTAGACTTTTTGAAAATATATGGGCTCTGTGAACGTTAAACACACCTTGTACGACAGTTATGATCTGATTGCTTCAGAGACCTCACTATCAATCCTTTGTACGGCCAATAACTACGCCACGAAATATGCAAAGCAAACACTATCTGAGGAAAGTTATGTGCTTAATTGATATCTCGCCTAAATTTAGGCTAGACATACGAACACAAATTCACCGTATTTTGGGTGACGTCATACGAGTGTATACGTCGTTGCAGCCACCAGACACACTGCAACTACCAAAATTATGAAGCTTGATTGAACTATAGGATGTTACCCATGTGATATTCGTAAAAAAACGTTTTTGGAGGAGTCGGAAAAGAGTCGGTATAAGGCCCAGTATTAGGGTTCCCCCAAAAATTGTTTCGGAAAATTCATCACGTCTGAAGCCATTTCAATCTATTTTTCATAAACGTGGTGTCATTCGAAAGATACATTCAAGTACTTCTGATTTCAGCCGGCTTGCCATGATCCATATGTTCAGGAGCCTGAGATAGGGCGTGGGAAACTCAATACCGATTTTTTCAATTTTTTCTAGATCAATAAAAGATACATAGAATCTGGGATACTAGTTATAGTACATACGGCTATTCATCTGTCATCGATAACGACGACAAAAACAATGACAAGCTCTTCGTAATATGGTCCTTTATAGAGTAAAATTCATGTTAAAAAAATGGAAGTACAAGATTTGAAATCATCAGATAAAAAATTCTTTGATTGATGGAAGTAATAGACCCGATAATAATACTAGTCATATGCTTGCCGTCTGTAACAGGTTGATACATTTTAGCCATTTTTTCGGCTAATATTTGGACTTTCAACAAGTTTGAAGTGAACAGAGGCCATTTCCCAAAAAAGTGATGTCATCATGGTCCACTTTCTTCCTGTTTCCTGTTTTAGAACTAGAACTAGAGAACAGCAGGGAATTAAGACGATTTTTCTGGTTCCGGTTCTTCCATGAAATATCTGTTTATGGCTGATGTAAACACTCAAATTACTTATAGAATATGAAGTATGGCGATTAAAAAGACCGGTCTTTCTGTAAATTTAAATTTATTGCTTGTTGTTCGTTCGGACGGTAGTTAGCAAGTGATGTCGTACGTAAAAATGTTCTAATTCAAACAATGCAAAGTTCTGCGTATGATAACATATTAGAATGTCAGTGTATTAAGGCCAGGTAATTTAAATTGCAATATGCAACAACATCGGAGTACGTGGAATCTAGCACACTGAACATTGTCCGCGAGATTCCCCCAAAGGAGGGGTACGAAATTCTCATCTTAGGAGGGAGTTTCGCACAGCATTCCCTGTGTGAGTTTATAGAAGTGGTGTACGAGGTGGAAGTGGTGTACGAGGTGGAAGTGGTGTACGAGGTGGAAGTGGTGTACGAGGTGGAAGTGGTGTACGAGGTGGAAGTGGTGTACGAGGTGGAAGTGGTGTACGAGGTGGAAGTGGTGTACGAGGTGGAAGTGGTGTACGAGGTGGAAGTGGTGTACGAGGTGGAAGTGGTGTACGAGGTGGAAGTGGTGTATGAGTTTATAGAAGTTGTGTACGAGCTTGTGGAAGTGGTGCGTGAGTTTATGGAACTGATGTGCGAGTTTATGGGAATGGTGTCTGTGCAAGTTGGGTGTCGACTGAGCGGATTACGTATGATTCCCCGATGCCAAATATCGGTAATGAGCCAGAACAGAAGTAATTTTTCAAAAAGTTTTGGAGATATTGGACTTTGAAGGTTTTCACATTGATGGCTTTTCCGGCTGACATAACGTTTCCACAATTTTTCATGGCAAACAACATGACACAAAGAAAAATCTTAAACTGAGGGCGCGGAGTCATTGCTTCAACTACATTAGTGAAACGCGAAAAAATCGTTTTCAAACAATTTTGGACCACCCTATTAGGGTCCTCATAACAAAAATTTTGGAAAAAACTGGCGATGAAAATGAAAACGCAAAAATTTTCTTCGTTTTTTTTTGTAATAAAAAGTTTTTTTTATTTTATAAATTATTAGAATCAATTTACAAAAACTATCTAACAATGTTGTTGGAAAGGAAAAAAAACAGAACGAAAATTATAAAAAATAAATTTTTGACAACACAATCGACACACTGTGGATATTCTGAGCTGAGGTGTTTTTTTTTCTTCTTATAATCGAAATGCATTTATCTTTTAGTCTTAAAATTTTCCGAAACGATCATTTTAACGAGACGAAATTAATTTTAGAGAAAAAAAAAATCGAAATAATTGCGCGTGTAAGTTGACAGATTGTTTTGCTTTGATGGGAGACACTGCCAAAAAATAATTAAATTTTTAAAAGAGAAACGAGAAGGAAATTTATATTTATTGCACGCATGCCGAGACGCCTGCAATCCACATTCAAAACAATTTGGATTTTGTTTTTTGATTTTTTATTATTTTTTTTTTTCAAAAGAAAACTTTGTGTCCATTCTTAGAATTTTCTCCAGAAATTTTCTTTTCAATTTTTTCATTTAACTTTTTTCGTTTCCGGTTTACGACCAGTATCCTGATCGGCTTCAGGTAGATCACTTTCACGTTTTCGCTCCTTTTTCGACTTTTCCGTCTTAACAACCTTCTTCTTAGCCACGTTCTGTTCGACCAGGCTAGCCCGTTTAGCCTTCAGCACATCATTGATAAATTGGAATACCAAATAGCCTTGCAGCGCAAAGATGGCAAACAGTGCCACCAAACTGAACGGACTGTTTTCGATTTTGTAGTAGAATGTTAGGACGGACAGTACCATGGTGGCGAAACGCGTGAAAACGAACACAATGCGACTGATGATGTTCAAATTGACGTACTTGTCGTCACGGTCGAAAATCTCAATCAACACAAACACATGCGAAATCACTTCGGACAGATAGTGCAACGTGAGCAGAACCAAACCGACACGGTGGAAATTCAAGTAGTACGCTAACGCAACGAATGAAAAGCTAACAATCGACTGAATGATCTTTGGCTGTTGGTCTTCTTTTTTCACCTTTTGGAAGTACAGTTCGGGTAACATGTGCAAATAGTAGGCCAATTGGATGATGAAGAACAATTTGTGCAGGAAAATCATCGGATGTTCGGGATAGTTTTCCCATAACAGGGCCGCTTTGCCGATGTAACCCTCGCGTAGAATAACGTCGGCACCCCACAGGAATGACATTGCGTAGAAGAAAATCAGCTGCGATGAGTCGTTGAAGCGGGACAATTTGAATTTGGAGAGATGCAATCGTTTCGAGATTTTCTGTTGATGGTAGGAGAATGGACAGTTAGCAATGACTTCGAAGAGCCAATGAAAAACATTTCGTCTTTTACTTACATCGATCACATATTCTTGCAGCACGGCATGCATAATGATACAAATTAATGTGTAAAAGAATACCGCACACCAATCTCTCCAGCCTGACTCATAGGTATAGGGGATTCCTCTGCAAAACAAAAATGATTTTGAAATTAGTTTCAAGTTGTATGTTGAAGGTGAATTTTAAATGAAATGGATCAGAAGAGCATAGAGGGACAACTGACTGATCGAACGTTCCAGCACTCCTAGTATATACCTATAAAACATATTCCACGAAGGAATTTTGAGCTAACTAGGATGATCAAAATTAACTACAGGCTTGACATAATAACTCTGGCCAGCCCGTCAGCCTGATATTCATTACCTATATAATTCAGGTCACAGTCACCGCTAGATAATTTTATAAAAAAAAATTGACCCTGACCTGGTTTTATTGAAACCCTCATGTAAGGTAACCTGAAACTTTCATATAAATCGGTGACCTGGCTTTAGGCCGAGCAATTTCATTGTATTGATAGGAACAGAATTCAATATTCACCACAGGCTAAACAGTGGAAAACGCAGCACAATTGCAGATCCGATCAATGCAAAATGTCTGGTGTGTTTTCGGCTTTAGGCTCTAGGTGAAAATTCATCATATCAGGTTCACATTAAAGTTGGTACCTTCAGGTGAGGTTTAGGTGACCTTGAACTGTTCCCAGCTTTAGTTGGCCTTAGTTGAGATATTTAAAAAATTTTCTAATAATATTTTCTCGAGTTGATTGTGAGATTGGTTGGGCTGGGATCTTGAATAAAGGAAGCAAAATTTCTTGTTACTTTTCAGTATATTTCGGATGTTGTTTTGTCCTGAAAAACAATTTTCTGTTTACGAGAGGGTTAACTGGTGGAGTACGACATGTTTGAAACGGTACAATCCTGTGATGTGGAGCAGGAGTGAGAAAATCCTTTGTTCGGAAGAAACGCGAAAAGAAAGGTCTAAGGGTGTGACATTTCATTTGATAATCTTTAAATGCTAACTCTTCAAAAAAGAGATCGGCCTAATCTTTCACTTAGACCGAAAATCCACGAGCAATTTTGCGTTGATGGGATCCACAATTATGCACCGTTTCCCATTGTTTATAGCCTGTGGTGGACATCTGGTCACAATGGAAAGCGCAGTATAATTGGAGATCCCATTAAAACAAAACTGCTCGCATGTTTTCGGCCTTAGAGATTTAACGTTTCTTTGGTAGGAAAGCCGTTTTTGAACAACGAAGCATCATAAAAATTGGACTTAAAACATTGTGAAAATGAGTGGACCTTGGTTGGCCCAACATTTAGGATTCCATTGCTACAAATCAACTTACGAAATTTATTAATGCACAACGTACGGTGACGACGGAGCAATGCTATTGCATTAAGTACATTTTTTATTCCGAATTGAATTGAATATCGCATTGGTTTTCGGAATAATCGAAAAAAAAATGCCCCGAAGGCTGAATTCCATTCATTACGAAATTACGAAATTTTAATGTTTGCACAGTTGGTGCGGTTGATCAATTTTAAATTCACGTTAATTTTGTGAATCGTGGTTAATAATACGAAAATGTGCTTGGGGCGTTTCCATTCGGTTAAATTTAGTCTGAGTCTACAAAAATGCGATTTTTTTTCAGTTCATTTTGGCAAAATTTTCTCAAGTCATTCGGCCGAGCAGTGATACGATTCCTGTTCCGACATAGGTGCCCTAAACTTTTGATTTCCTAAGACGAAGGTCATTTTTCGCGTATCCCCTTAGACTTAACTGGAATTATGTTTATTCGTGCCACAGAATCGGTTTGCGTATAGTGTTCTTCCCAGTATTTATAGAGAATTTCAGCGAACATCGACAAGTGCCAGAGGTAGTGGTGTCTACATATCACTTCTATTGACCAAAGACAATATCATGTCCACAATGGCACATTGTGGAGTAGGAAGACGTAGAATGAGTTCTGTTTTCATCCTCTGTCAGACAAGGACATTAAGACTTTAAGAACTGATCCTGTCTTAATAATCAGTCTAGCCAATCAGGAGAGCCGACTTGTAATTTTGAATAGTGGTGCACACGAGAAACGTTTCATTCATCGTACTGTAAGAGAACTTGTACTCAGCGTCACGCAACCTTTGACTAGTGGTGCCTGACCCTTGCATGTCCTTTGAAGTCTGTGCCCCTGTAGTCAATATGACTTTCTGTTATCTACGACAGTCGACAATATTGTACCTGTGCTACTATCCCCCCTTTCTCTATGTCATGTCATTCATGTCATTTGGAACAAAAACAAACATTGAGTTTATGTCACACTCATCGCGAAGACAATTTGACTACGAACAGTAGCGACGAGAGTTGGAAATGCAATTTTCTTTAGCAAAACCAGAACCATTGGCACAATACTTCAAATTTGAACACGGTTTCCCCACCTTACGTTCGATTCTTCTCACATATCATTGACGATGCGGTATCCAAACTTACCTCGGATTTTCATGGGTCGGATCTGCACCGGTTATGCTGTGATGTAAAGCAACAAACACACTAGCAATGGAACTGGTTGCCTATAAATGGAACGATAAATGAAATATGAAACAAAAAAGAAAGGCATTCGATGTTGTGTATGTGTTTGAGGTTAGACGAACGCATAAATACGTGGCACTGTGTAGCACTGACATTGTAATTAATGAAGTCACAACAACTCCACTCTGTGGTTAATATCAAAATATTTTCACGACCAATTCGTAATCGACTGTGTTTCAGTCAAAATTCAATTGTTCGACTTTAAGTCACAAGATTTGGTTTGATCTCTTGACCGAGTCGGACAATCAAATTTTGACAGTCGAATACAACTCTCGGTTTTTTTTGTGTAAATATTTTGCTGGTCAACGTAAATAGAAATGAATTTATGCGAACATCGAAACGGTGGTAAAATGCTCCAATTTATCACCCACCTGCAACATTAATCCAATCACAAATATCATCGCAACGCACGACACAATATCGGCATGATTTTGGATAACAAATTCATGGCTCAATATTGGTGGATTCTTCGATGATTTTCTGCCAAGACCCGGTTTTATCGCCATTCTCTCTCCGATTAAATTATTATTTTTTGATTATTTTCGAACGTTCGATTCAACTGAATCGACGCCAAAATTCTTTATTCTTCCGATTTAGCTGAACAACACGGACTATTCACTACACTGTTGTGGTAATTTTAGCGTTGACACAAATTTAAATAGAAAAATATAAAAAGGAAAAAATCGAATAAAACATCAAATAAGCAAATGAATGTGTGGCCGAACAAACGGCTACAAGAAAAAGAAAAGGAAAAGTTCCACGGAGGCTGTCATAACGTATAGCCAGGGTTGAACAACATAGTTTCGTGTTGTAGCGACTTCTCTGTTACACCGTGCCATGCGAACCGTTGGCTGAAGCGAGACGGTTAACACTTTGTTTACACTTCGTGCCGAGCATGTTAATGTGTATAATGTAGTAACGTGGCGTTACGTTGGCTGAAAAATGAGCGTTTACACAGCAACGTTTGAATAATGTGTATTGAAGGTCGTATGTGGAGTTGACATCGTTGACACTAACATAACAACTGTGTATAGCAATTCTATATACGTTGTACTGTTCAGCAGCGGAAATTTTCAATTAAATTTAAAATTAAAATTGCACGAACCTAGCGTTCAGTTGTGGACAATGGTACAAATAAAATGCAATCAATGTGAATGTTTTGGTATCATTGACCCTTCATATTGAGTGCGTTGACGTATTTTCAGAAGCCGTTTGTTAGGACAGTCAAAACCCTAATATAATGAACTTGGCTCTGTCATCTGTTATCGATAACGACGACAAAAATTAACTGATGATACTAGTGCCCCGTGGCCGGGGTACTTTGAGTGTTTGAGGCTTGAAACCTTTGCCAAATTGTTATATGAAAACCATTCTACGACTTTTACTTTCTAGCCCTAGGAGGGCCTGAAGCATGGAATTGAAAAATAAAATTTTCATCAGTAAGTTGGGTGTTCTTGACGAGTCAAATTTTCGAATTTTTAATTTGTCAGGGACATCCGCGGAGTCATGGAGTTAAATTTCGAAGAGCATGAATTTCGTTATGTTTGGATTGGGTTCGAGTCCCAACGAGGTATGAGAAACAAGGTATGATTTGGTTGCATGATTTGCGTGCGAGCCTGTATTGAATGTAGAAAAGAAATTAAGGAGTTGACATGGACTTCTGGACTGAAATTTCCCCGAGAATGGACAACCATCTCTCATGAACCTTATCTTCACCAATCGACCAGGAAAAGTACTTAGGTTCAACCAAATTTCTAGTTCCAATCGCAACTACCAGCATCAACAATAAAATGCTATGCAATAATTTCAATTCAGTGGAATGGAGTCCACACTATAATTCATCTGATGTTGATGAGAAAATCGACTACTTCAACTCGGTGCTGATGTCACTTCTGAACCACCATGCTCAACTACTACCTTCCAAGAAGAGAAAAGAGATCATCATTGAAAGATCAAGCGCAACGAAATCACATGTATCACTTGAGCAGGTTAATAACAACCGGAATAGTGGAACGTTCGCATTCAGGAATGTTACATGTAGTGATGTGGCTAAGCAATTAATTCAAAAAAATCCAAGGCTATCAGACTTGATGACATTCCCATTATATCTGTTAAGATCGTAGCGCTGTTCATAGAATGTTATGTTCAGAGCGAGAAAACCGAAGACTTGTTGTTATAACTTGCCTTGGGGTACTTGTCAAAGCATTTGCTTCTCTTTCAACTTGGTACGTTGAGAGCGAGAGGACAGAAGACCAGTTTATTTTAACTTGCCTTGGGGTATTTGTCAAAATATCTTCTTCTCTTTCATCATAACACTCTATTCTCCCAGTTTCTTACACTTATTGTCAATTTTTTCTGTAATTCATCTAAAACGCCTAAAAGTTGGAAATTGGCAAGACTAGATCACGTGGACTGGATGAGTTTAGACCATTGAGCATAAAGTTCTTCAAATTCTGGCAAAGAAACGATTGGTCGGTTATTTTCACCTATGGACACTCCTGATTCAGAAAGAAAGATTAATGAGGACATTGCCGCTGTCTGGGCTAGTTTTGTCTTAAATACTACGAAAACCAATGACAAATGACACACCGAACTTGTGATTGATGAAGCGACTGTAAGTTTCTCAAACAACATTCTCAATATTGGCGTTACTATGGACGTAAATCTACTGTTTAATACTCATTCAAAAAAAAAACTAAGAAAGTGTTCGCAAGACTGAGGAGTCTTTGTCCAAGCATAAGCAATCTGTCATGACAAACGAGATTATTGCTGATCAAGTCTCTGATCGCCCAGCTATTTACGTACTCCGATTCAGTATACTCTACAAACTTGGATTCTGACTAAGCTCGTGTGTTACGTAGTGTTTTCTACGCCTGCACCTGATTGGGGTCTGGAGTTGGAAGGTGCTGCAGTGTCAATGAGTGATTTAACTGTGTGGTTACATGCCCTATCATGGAGTATCATGGAGTACTTAAAATATCGACGGTTAGTGCTAGTCTTCAAGATGCTAACCAAAGCTCCGGACTACCTATACGATAAAAGCTACAACAATCGATGTGATCCAATGTTTCGATTTTACCACGACACTCCTCCACACTATACAACAAAACATTTTTGTCGATGCTGTTTCTAGCTACAATGCACTCCCGACTATTGTCAAACACATTGGATAGTTTCAAAAGTCATTGTTTTGAAAAAATGGCAGTGTAAGATGTAACGAAGCGACGTGCTACTATGAATACATACCACAGTTAACGAATCTACCATACACACACAGGCATTTTTACCTTTTGAAAATACTCATTTGCGGATCTTATATGCTATCATATTTCACACTTGAATTTCTTTTCGCATATAGTCCAACCATGAGTTCTCGTTATGTTGCTCAACTTTTCTAGTGTTGCTGATAGTTTCTAGTGGTTGAGGCTGTCTATTTGTAACTACTTGAAGGTCTTTTTTTAATTTTTTGGTAATTTGAGATAAGTTTTTTGTTAGGACATTTGTATAAGGAGAAATTCTTGTTGTTCATTGAATAAACCTAATTGAAGGAAGAAGGAATTCAATTGGTGCTTTGAAAGCTTCGAAACTTTGGAGTAGTCTAGGGTCTAGACGTGAGAGATACAAAGAGTTTGTAGGATGCGATTACGTCGCGTTTTTGGATTGGATTCGACTCAGTTTCCTTCCTCAGTTCTGTGAAACTATATAATGTGATTGTAGTTAAGCTATCGCGTCGTGAGCAATGAAAGTCTAGAACAGGTATGGTCGATCGGCGAATTCGTCTTAAACGCACTCACATTTTATGTCAAAATAATATGAAAATGAGTGCGTTTAAGTACGAAAATCAAATTTGTATGTCCTCCGGGCGGACAATAGACCATACCTGTTTTACACTTTCATTGGTCGTGAGGACTGAGTTTTGCGTATTCAGCTCAATAAGCGAGGCAGATAATAGTTTGGAGGTAATGCGCCTCAGCCTGCACTTCCCTTCAAAAACGATCGTTCTTGATAGCCTCGAAGTCAGTCTACGATTAGACTATAAATCCGAACAAAGACTTGGGCTGAAAAAAACAATTTCTTCTCAAAATCTAAACATTCTTGATTTGTTCTTTGTTATAATTCGTAAAGAATTATTAGAAATACGGAATATCAAAAATGCGAACCATATTTGAGTATTGCATTTCATATCAAAACACCACCACAACAACATAACATCATAACCAAAACACCTTTCTTCGTATAGAATTTCATTTTTACAACGCTTAGCAAAACAATAAACAAATTATTCTGATGATGGCGATGTAATCTTGTGATCGTGAGGTGAAGTTGGAAACAATTCTAAACGAGACGTTTAAGTTAAGCATAACAACAATTATTGGCGAACTATATCAGTGCGGACTTGTTTATCATAATATTAAAACAAACATCGATGTTGAGGACAGCGTTTCCGCTGTTGGATTCTAAAATGTTCACATTTTAATGACCGTATAAAAGACTGAGCAATGCATTGAATAAAGTTAGTTATCTCTAGAAACTCAACGAGCTTGTATTCTACTCAGTCTCCTAGCTCAGGAGAAACTATCTGAAGACTATAGTTTGGGTAAGAATTTTAATTCCCCGGCAAGACCGGAAAACTCTACTTAAAATTTGCTACTGTGAAACTTCTTTTAAAGATTAAACATCACTTAAAAGTGTGTTGTGGCAAACATCGTACACATCGCGTAGTTTAACATCCGTACTATAATGAGCGTAAAGCATGCTTATAATAAAAACAAATTTTATTCAAAAACGTGGGGTAAAGTTCACGGAGCCAAAACTTTACCTCAACTTTTTTAATAATAGTATATTACTTCCGAGGCTCCAAGTTGTGTATTTGTACTTGTCAAATAACAACTTGTAACCTCGTAAGTGCAATGCTTTACGTGATTAGGCAATGCGTTAAATGATGGAAATGACTTTACTTGCGTGTTTACCGACCTCGGTTACGCCTCGGTTTCGCACAAGAAGTGCCGTTTCCGTCATTTGTCCCATTGGTAAGTAATATACTATTTATCCGTTCAGTACAAATTTCGTAGAAAATCTGCATTTATTTACTTACTGTGTCAAAAACACTTAAATAGCTACGCTAAGGTGCCTCCTGAAACACGATTTTAATTAAAGTCAATATTATGTACGGTCCTGTCAACTGCCTTTCCCTCAAAGCGTTTACAAGTCGTCACGGACGACTTCCGTTTAGTATTCTATTGTAAACAGACGAATTTCCTTTCAGTATCACTGTCGTCACAATGTACAATGGAAAGACATTGCTGGTGGCTCTACTCTCAATCGCTTCTCACATAAAACGTGACAATGAGTCAAAAACGTTACTGGCGAAGACACAAGTGGCTGAGCCCGAGTATGACATCATAATTGTTGGAGCAGGATCGGCAGGATCTACGCTCGCCGGACGACTTTCTGAACAGAGCGATCTATCAATTTTATTAATGGAATACGGTGGTACAGAGTCGGTTGCCACTGACATCATAGCAGAACAAGTTATTTTGTCGACTCCTGACTCTAATAACACGTGGTATTACGAGCTGGAGCCACAAGGACAAAAATGTCTACCGAATAAGCATCAGCCGTGGTATTGGCAAGCTCATCGAGGCCTTGGTGGTGGTTCGACAATGAACAATATGGTCTACAATCGGGGAGATGTTCAACGAGATTATGAATGGGAATCTATGTATGGCGCAAAAGGTTGGTCATTTCGGGATTTTTTGCCATATTTCGTTAAATCGGAAGATAATCGTGATCCGAGAGTGGTAAGGCGAAACAGATGTTTTCACGGAAAAGGTGGTCCTTTGACAGTTGAAACTAGTCCAGACCCAACACCACAAACCGCGGCGTTCATTGAAGCGATTGAATCGTTGGGCTATCAAAGAACCGATTTTAACGGACCGAATCCTATTGGTATAAGTAATATGCAACGGACAATGCGCGACGGCCGACGATGCTCAACAGTAAAAGCATTTCTTGAACCAGCAATTAATCGATCAAATTTACATGTTTTAACTGAGGCATTTGCTACAAAAATTCTATTTGATCGTAAAAAACGGGCGACAAGTGTTGTATATCGGCAGGGAAGCCAATATCATACTGTAAAAGCGCGCAAAGAAATTATACTATCCGCAGGAACTGTTGGTTCAGCAAAGTTGTTGTTGGCATCCGGTGTTGGTCCAGCTAAACATTTGCGAGATCTCGACATTGACATTGTGGCTGACTTAGCCGGAGTAGGTCAAGGCATTCAAGATCATGTACGATTCGACGGCTTTCATTTTATTGCTAACGAACCAGATATGACCACCGACGATGCCTTGTTAACATTAACCAATCTACAGAATTATTTCGAAAATAGCCGTGGCCCGCTAACACTAATGAATTGGGCAATGTTCAACTTTAAAACGAGTGCAGGTAAAATGTTCATTTGAATTAATTTCGTTGCCATATCACTAATATATTTGTATATTAGGCGACGACAACGAAGATTGGGCTGATGGTGTTATGTATTGGGAACCGCCCCAACTGATTGATAATAATGTAGTTGAACCTGATCCCAGACACAAAACTGAATTTGGTATCCGTGGTGACATTCTTCGTCCGAAAAGTAGAGGATACATCGAATTAAGGTCTAAGAATCCCGACGATCCACCGATCATCGATCCAAAATATTTAACTGAAAAATCCGACGTTGATGTATTTGTCGAAGTTTTGAAAATGCAACTGAAAATCATCAACACACCTTGCTTCCGAAATCTAAACATGACAATGTATCGTGTGCCTGAACTGGACAAGTGCTGTGGCAAATTCCTCCCGAAAAAATTCAAGGATATGGATCCCTATACGATCAAGTACAGTGATGAGTTTTTACGCTGTGCAGTATTGACGTACTTTACAGTAGATCATCATTATGTCGGAAGTTGCCGAATCGGCGAAAAAACAGATCATATGGCAGTTGTGAACAATCGACTAGAAGTTTTGGGTGGTGTGAAGGGACTTCGTGTCGTTGATGCATCGATCATTCCGTTTGTACCGAGTGGAAACACAAATGCACCAGTAATTGCTGTTGCTGAAAAAGCAGCAGATATTATCAAAGAAGACCATTTTGCCGCTGTTATCAAACCCAAACTACCATCCGGTTGCTCGTGGTCGTAATAATTACTTTAATCCATCTGTACTCCCTTTAGTTCAATAAATAAATGCAACGAAAAAATAACTGAATTTCGTTTGGCGGCTGTGGAAAGGGTAAAAAATGGAGGTCGTACTTTGGATACAAAATTAGTTTTTTTTAGAAAAATCGGTGCATTTTAGAGTCACACCGTAGAATTTTGTTTTGCTTAGAACTATGGCTTGTGTCGTTTAAAAATAACTTAAGAGAAATTGGCCCGAGTAAAGAGTAATTATAACCTATCCTGTTACAGACGGCATGCATTATGAACGGATTTATTACTTCCGTCGATCTGTTGATTTCAAATCTTGTACTTCAATTTGTACTTTTAACATGCATTTTAAAGGACCATATATTACCCAGAGCTTGTCATTATTTATGTTGTCGTTATCGATAACAGATGAATAGCCGTTAAACCATTCTGTGTGTAACGTTGTGATAATAGGTTTCACTGGTGCCACTTTGACAATCGTTTCGTACTAAGAAAAGGGACAAAAAGAAGAAGTGGATATAGCATCATAGTACAGTGACTTTTGTGTCAATAAAGATAATCAGTTTTACTGATACTAGACAGTTTGCGCAAATGCCGTATAATTCCCTTGACTGAAAGTCAGCGTATAACGGTCAAAAATGGGTAAAATGGGTAAAATGGGTCCGTCACTATTTTGTTGAATGAAAATAAGGCTCCGTACCGCAAACAATTTTTTTTAGAGAGAAAATGGAAAACTAATAAATGTTTGTGAACACGATAGAGCGTATAATTTCAAATCAATTTTCAAAGAAGCGCATTTTGATTCTACTGGTCAATTTTAAAAATGAGGATAATCGGTCTGCAGTGGTCTGTTTGAAATGTGGAATTGAAGTCAGTAAATAAATTGCTGATTATTTATGAAAATAACTGAAAAATTCCTGAAAAATATCCTCACAATTCCTATGTTCTAGAGAAATGAAGAGATGGAAGTGGTGGGTAGGGAATTGTTTTCATTTACTTTCCTCATTTTTCCTCATGCAAGCAAGAAATCACTGAGATCCCATTGAAAAGTGAGCTATAATAAAATTTCTGTAAAACATGCTGCATTACTTCCTGCAATCAAATGCCTTAGAAGGACAAGAAATTTTTTTCTCACCCACTACGTTTACCACTTCATTTCATTAGAACTTTACGATTGTAAAGGCTTTTCATGTTTTTTTTTTATTCTAGACGCTTCGAATTTTTAAGATTTCATAACATACTCAACTCATGTTGAAATAAATTTGAGAACCACCTGACTGATACCTTACAAGTTGGGATTTATAAGTTGACTTACTTATACTTACTTACTTACTCACTTACTTACTTACTGCGCAAACAGTCCACTACTGTACAAACGTGCTACATTAAGTATTCCTCCAGATATTACACAAATTCTTGTCCAAATACTGACGTCGACTGTAACGATTTTATTTAAGTTTCGAACAATAATATCCATTATACTTGAGTGGTGACATGGCAGCAACGGTAGCACTGATGCTAATGGAACCATCCCATCTCTCGAGTGTAACCTATATGCATCAATCTCTCAGGAAGAGAGTCTTCCCTAGGGGCGGAGGAACGATATTACCTCCCTATTGAAGTTATTAAAATATGTTTTACATTTATATTATATGCATCAGCTAGGAGAGGGAATTCGGGTTTATGTTTCCATCGACACGTAAAATGTCCAAATAATCACTCTGTCGAGTCATGATCTTTGGTTTAGGATCACAATCTCCCACTCGTCAAAATAAACATTTTGGACAGATACCAAGTTGACATTTCACTCAATCTAAATGAGTGTCAACAAAACATGTCTAAAATGTCAAATTTGGGTTCAACCGTCTTCGTGATCAGCTCAGAAGTGTCTTGTCTTAACCTGTTCTTTCAGATTGATTTGTGAAAAATTGAAAGGCGGGTAAGGCAAAAAAGGTTTCGCTTTTTTTTCATTTGTTTTTTTTATTTAATAACATATTTTTGCTATCCTCCGGTTTCAGAAAATAACAAAACAATATTTACAATACTTTTGATGAGACTAGATCACAAAAGTTTATAATTTCTTATCATTTACAAATGTATAACACAAATGGGCTTATAGGTTAACACTGCGCTCAGATTTGCAGGAACTAAAACATACAAATAGTCGAAACTAAAAATGGCTCAAATTGACATTTATAGTTTTTTTTTATGAATAATTCAGAATTTATTCTGGCTTTTTAGTTAAATTTTTAATTTTTCCTCAATTTTTTCTTTCATCAAAAAAATCATTTTATCTTTTATGACATGCGCGCATATTGGACTGTTCTCTTATATTTTTGCTTTAGCTTTATAAACGGTTTGCTGTTATAATAATTTCTATAATAAATCCGTCGAGATACATTGTTATTGAACGGCAATCTATCTAGAAGTAGAGCTGGTATTTTGATATGAAAATCGTTAAGTGATTTTGGAGCGACAGATTCGCTCTTTTTTGTTTCCTATTTATTTTGTCAATTCAGTTTACGATTGGAAATAGTTTTTTCGGACACATAACAATGTCAACCCTTTCATTCTCTTTATAGTTCCAATTCCTAATAAAAAGTGTTCCCATAGATTGGTCTCGGCGATGATGCCAAAAATTAACGAAGAGCTCCAGATAGGACTCTTACATATTATAGAAAAACTGTGGGATTGATAAAACAAATGATGTTTTCAACAAAAGAAGTAATAGATTAAGTCATTTTCAACACCGCATTGTGCGTTGGGTGAATTTTGATAATTCGGCTTCGGCACGGATCGGTAAACTTCACACAAGCAGTACAATTTCCACTAGTCGCCCCATTGATAAGTAATGTACTATTACATGCTAGCGGACACTTTCTTACTGTCATAAAAGGGACTTAAAGTGATTTTTTGTGAAATTTGTTTCATGGTGAACTTCTGTAGGAACTGCTCTTTTGAAGAGGATCTATAGAGATATTTAAATGGGCAGCGTCAAACATTTCCAACGATTACACAAATTACTACGTTTATAACACGCCGCGAGTGATTTGATTATTTTTTTTTAAACTTTTTTATGTACAGTTTTACGGTGTTCTGGTTGTTGTTTTAGAAAAGATATGTGGATGGTAAAGTTTACGTGTGTCTACTAGAGTATAGTTGTTAGTATTTAATTTAATTTCATGTTAGAGAGAAATGATTTCCAAAAGATTTCCAACGGAAAGTTTTTCTTGGTTTGTTATCTTGCAAAAATGGTTTGATTTAGTTAGAATTAGGTATACAGTTTGTCTTAAAAAAAAACCGAAAATGATAAAATTTTGTGTGTAAAGTGTGTAAAATTGTATCTTGTCTTTGTATATATCAATGTTGTATATAAATCGCCTATGAAAAAATTGTCTTGTGTAAATTATTAATTGTTTTGTGTCAGTGTTTACCATTATTATTTATTATAATTATTTAAATACGTTTTCTTCTTTGTATTGTATTGTAGCCTCTTCTCATCATCGGTTTAAAAAAGCTCTAAGATTTTCCTTTTAATATTCATAATGATTGATTTCATTGATTTTCTTCTTCATCAAAACTGTGTGTTTTTATGGTCGCATATTTATTGGGCAAATGAATTCCATTTTATTTTTCAATTATTTTCACATTTTCCAGTATCGAGATAGAACAAAAATTCGTAACAGACCGAGGCATTCAGTTAATTTTTATGTATTACCGCGAACTAGAGTGCGTAAATTAAACGTTTTTGAAAGTCTTACTGTCGTGCAAAATACTTATTAATGACGCTTTTAGACATTATGATGCTATGTTGCATAAAAAACTCTTTTCGCAACTCAGTAACGAAAAGTAAAATTTTTGAGAAAAACGTTATTTGCAACTCGATGATAAATATATTTTTAGGCGCATGTTGTGCTTTGTCAAACTCTGCCTGCGGCCAAAAAAAGCATTTATCACTCAGTTGCAGAAAGACCTCGGCTTCGCCTTGGGTTGAAAATTCTCACATCTACTTATGTTGCACAAAATTTCGTTTAGTGCACTTGTTTTTTGTTTGTATTTGCAATAGTTCGAGAAGAAAACTGTTCAAACTGACTGCATAAAATGTCGCCAAAGAAATCGAACCCAGAATAGACATGCGTTGACTATTTTTGGGAAAACATTTTCCCGTCTTTTCTTCAATTTTTCCACATTTTCTTAGATTTTCCCATATTTTCTTTAATTTTCTCAGAAATGAGTTTTGGAAATATTTGAATTTTTTTTGGAAAATTAGGGAAAATGTGGAATATAAGGAAAAATGTTTTCCTAAAAATAGTCCTGACAAAAAATAGTCCTGCTGTGAATCAACATTTAGTATGAAGGACATGAATTGCGTCACGGTTTCGTGTCCTTCTTTGCAATTAAGAGAAGCTTCTATTTTCCTCAGCTGTTACCAGCAGCTAAAATTGAAGACAAGGCACAATCAACGGCAGTAAGTCTTATTTTATTAAAGTAACACTCTGGAATTCTAATAAGAATTAGGTTGGTTCTAAGTTTGAAAATAAAGGGAAACTAAGAAGAAGAGCTGTCGGATCCGGCATTAAATCGAAGAAACAAGTCGATAACAAAAATTTTTAAAATGAATGCAGCTCTAGTAACACAAGTATTTAGTGTCAAACGGCAGGGGACCTCGGAATATGGTGGAAAATTAAATCAGTAAGATCAGTACTTGTGACATCAGTGACATATACTGTCGTAATTTGCATCTCTTATGAAAATTTCAAAAAATAGACTTCCCTAGTCCCTCGTATAAATTACGGTGGTATGCTATACTGATCATGAACCATATTGAGTGTGCACTTATTTTCTGGAAATATTTTTTGGAAGAGCATTTTCCCATATTTTCCTAGATTTTTCCATGAATTTTTAATAATTTTCTCAAAAATATTTTCAGAAATTTTCCACATTTCCAGAATTTTCTAGATTTTTCAGAATTTTCCCAAAAAATATTTATGTTAAAATCTAGGAAAATATGGGAAAAGATAGAAACTGCTTTTATTGCCAATATTTTGAATGTTGCGAATTGGCAACGGTCCTGGAATTCCTAAGTTACGAAGGCCGGTAGTCCGTGTGCTTATTAGGAACTGACGTGTGAGCGAGGTCAGAGACCTCTGTGGGAGAGAAATTTCTTAAAATGCATACAGTTTGACTCTATGCTCTCGGTCTAGTATTTTTGTTACAAGTTTCTTCTACTAAAAATGTCTCCTCTCGATTGAGGGACTGATTGCCCGAACTCATGAACTTCCGTTAATGTTTTTGAAAGGAACTTCTGTTTTCAATTCAACAAAATCTGAAATTGATTTTACGGATTATACGAAATAATTTTTCAAGTTTGTGTTTTGCTGTTTAAGTCATTTGCCCTTGTGTCTTAATCGCTAGTCATGTAATTCTACAAAAAGTATTGCCATTTTGCATAATGTTTTATATTTCATCTTCGTCTACTTCGTCAATCTTTCAGATCAAATTTTATTAAAAAATATTTTCCATTTTCTTTTTTATCAAAAAATTTTCAATAATTAACTCTAAAACTTTTCATTTTCCATATTTTTCATTATTCATTTTGTTCGTTAGAAATTATTACTCAAAAAGCACCATCATAAATGTGTAATGTACGAATGTTTAAAAAAAAACAAGTCTACTGTATCTCATTCACATAAAAGCAAAAATGTGGAATGAATTGAATATATATATAGTGGTAGCAAAGATACAAAGAAAAAACTGTCAGTTTAGTTGTCTGGTTACTGTTAACGTAATAAAATTTTCATTCAACAATTGTATTTTCTTTTCAATTTTCAATTCAAAGTCAAAAATTTCACTTAACATCTAGATTTTTCTTTCTTGTTTATTTCTTTAGATATAATTTTTAGCTACAGGTTTTTTGTTTTAATAATATCTCAATTGATTTACTTCTTCGGGGATATAATTTATTGACTTGTTCTACATTCTACTTATTATTTACACTGATAGATTTTGATATTTTTCTGTTTTCTTTATTTATTGTTACTAGATATAAGTTTCCATTCAAATTTATGTCACCATTTTTATTTGGTATACGCGTAACGTTAACACAAATTGTTTTTTTTTTCCTTTTTTTTTGTTTTCATTGCAAACAATTAAAAAATAATTTTTTTAGATTTCATTTCACTTATTTGTTTCTTCATTTATCAAATTTATTAGATCGGCAAAAATACTAAAAATTTTCTTCTTCTCTCCCTCCCATTTTATAGCCGATGATTAGTTTATTATATAAATAATCTGTGTTCAAAAATTATAGTCCAAATCGAGTCTTTTTTTATTAAAATTACATTTATAATTATCTTTACATTTTATTCACTTTTACAGTAAAGTTATGAAACGAATTGAACACTCATATTCTAGAGAATTTTTTTACTTTTGACTCACACTTGATTGTCAGCGAATTATTCAAATTTGACGCACAATTTAAATTTTCTTTTTGCAGAATTCAAATTTGGCGCCAAATTAGAATAAAGTGATCTTAAAAATTCTCAGTGCAAATAATCCACAAGCACCACTAGCTACGCTAGCCGCACATAGTGACGAGAAGGAGACCATTTACATTTTGCTCAATTTGGCGAAAAATATGTCATCATGGCTTTACGGTTAAAAATCGATTTTAAGAAAGTGTAAGCTATAAATTGACATTTAAGTCGTAAGGTTCTGTTTGAAAAAGAATTTCTAGTAGCATGTAGAGCTACTAAAACTCTACGAAACAGCTGTTGGTCCACGAGGTGCCCTTGCCGAACATCGAAAGTTTGATTTTCGGATTTTTACCAATATTGTTTGACACACAAATGAGTATGTTTAGCTTGTGGTATGAGATTGGACAGGAGGTCGAGCACTATCAGCACACTAGACATCCCTGGGGTATTAGTTCATCCTTGACCACTTTTTCGAAGTTTTTTTGAATAGACCACTAGGTGCATTTAGGTGGTCAGATATGTCGGTGCAGACAATGTATTCGGAGCTAACGGGTCAAGGACACCTTGGGCAGTAAGTGCACAACATATTCTACGACAATTAATTGGCAAAACTAATGCTTGTTGTTTTCGCTGCAAACAGGGAATACCAAAGCGTACCCTTAACAACAAAGTCTCTGGAAAATGAGTAGAGATTGTTTCGTAACTCGCCTGTACTTCTTTCGCATTGATACGAACATTACAAATTTATTTTCACTTTTTTTTCTCTTTATTTTCTATCCATTTATTGTTTTTTGATTATGTTTAATGTTTATTATTAATTATTTTTGAAACAAATATTGCAACAGTTCCATTCCGCCAGATAATACAAATTCTATTTTAACAAAAATCACTTCAATTTCTTACTTGTATTCCTCTACTTGTTCTAATCGCTCAAATAAATAATTTGTTTATGTTTTCTCACTCTAAAACTCTCTTCAATTTGTGTAGTTGCAATTTTAGTTGAAAAAAAAACTGTCTGAACCTCAAATATATTACTAAACAAGATAAGGCTTTTTATTCGAATTGATAAAACCCGTCAACAAAAGGTAATCTCCATATCAATTCATTTTCAATGAGTCGCAGTGAGTCCCAATTTTCGTGTGATCCTAACTAAACTCAAAAACTCCTTCTACCGACTATATAAAAGACTCAACGGTTTTTGTTAAATGCGAATCGAATTACGTAATTCTGAATTTATTAACGGCAGAGCCGTATCTCAATTATGATGTTAACAATTATTTATCGACATAATGTTTATCGCTCAAAAATTGTGTCTATAAATATCGTATATGCATAACGTGGCGATTATTTTTATCAGCTAAAATCAGGATATTTTATGGCAGCTTTATGGTATAAAAGAAATATTGCAAAAAATTATGGCAAACATTTTTATGGTCAATTTTGTCGTGTTTTTCTATTTTATTGAAGCAGACCGTGTCTATTGTCATATGCTAACTCAACTATTACACGCTGACTTCCTTTCTGTGACGCCAGTGTTTCACTTATCGTTGACACGATCAAATAGGAACTTCAGATGCTTAAGAAACTTATGTTCTTTAAAGATTTGTACTAATTAGCCACAAAGATAGCAAAATGGGACGGTAGACAAGAACTGGAAAAAAGTTGAGACATAATCCGTAATCCAGATTCTTCCATCAATAAATTTTGTCAATTTTATCGTAATCGAATCAGTTTTTTTTAAATGTTTAGAAGATGAAGATGATAAATAACTGTGTCGTACCCTCCGATCAGCAACTTATCGACCATTCGATGCATACATTTTTAGTAAAACAAATCGTCAAAAAATCAGTTAATTCAAAAACTTCTATCAAAAGTTAACAAAATCATCTGTTCATTGATCAAAACATTTCCGCAAATTATTTCAGTCATTATGAAGTCGTTATTCACACTTGAAGGGGCTCTATTTAGAAAAACATTTTCTTAAATTTTCCAACATTTTCCAATTTCCTGCCTCCAAGAATAGTAGTACGTAAAATATCACTCATCTGTTATCGACATAACCGATTGAAATAAACGATAGTCGCTGTATAGTGTGGCTTTATATGGCAGAATAGATGTTGTTACTAGCGAAGTACCAGATTTTATATCAATCAATTGAAAACATACTCCAATCAGAAGAAGTAATAGATTCGGCAGTTTTTGTTTTTGTTTTTGTCGTCTGTGAAAAGGCTATTTTTGATTTTTTTTGCACAACTTTGGAGGGCTACTTAGAAGCCACAGTAAGAAAGTTCACCGTTCAATAAATCATAGTCATATGTCATAGTCATAGCATAAAAGAACCAGGACATATTTTTGTGAAACTGATTCTTGAAATTCTAGATAATTCTCGAAATTTTTGAAATTTTCGAAGATAGATCCTGACAAGACCATTGATCTTCCTAGCACCAAGTTTTTCCTATTTCGTCTGTTCAATGTTCACCTTGATTCTACCTCCCCATTCGTTTTAATCTTTGAAACTGACCCGATAAAAATCTCAAATTGACTCACTACTGAACTAGATTTAAAATTGTCAATGCAACGTAAACGAGAGAGCCTTTTCATGAATGTCTAGTGTATATGGATTCGCTTTTTATAACAAACTAACTGTATGGCATTAAATGCAACCGGATGCAATGTATAGTTTTTCATTCGCAGTAATAAATTAAAAGTAGTTTGGCTTATCGTCTGTCTTCGCTATAATAGAAACGTAAATTGAGAAAACATAAAAAATAAAATTAAATAGAAAAATAGAATTTCTTTTTATTGTAAAAATTTCCATTTCTTTGTGTTACTTAAAATCATTACAAAAGGCGCTAGCTAAGAACTAATTCAATTTGTCGATACTTTTTTCTTAAATTAGATACGGAATCGCGGTACAGTACCGGATCTAGACGGAGATTAGAACGTAGTAATGGCATGTAACTGGAAAAATTACAATTTTTTATCAAACAGTGTTTTCGCTAAATGAAGAAAGAAAAACTTACCCAAAAACGGCTGCGAATGTGTTCAGACAACTTTGTCTTTGAATAAAATGGTCAGGATCATTCCATGGACTTCTGAAATATGTTTTAAAGAATTTTTTGTAAAAGATCACTCGAAAGATTTGTCGTAATGCTCGGAACTTGATTATAGATCTACTTCATTTGGGATTAAATTTTTAGGTCCGTATGGGATTACTTTGCATTTGTTAGGGACGGTCATTTCAAATAATTCAAATAGTGCCTTCCTACGCTCAGTAAAGTGTTCACATCAAAAGAGAAATTTAATTTTGCCAGTTCGAAATGAAAGTAATCCCCTGCGGGATTAAATTTTAATTCCAAAAAAGATTCTGTCCCTGAAAAATTCAAATCTAGATCCATATTTCTATCTGTGCTCCCATGCGTCACTGTTAACTTCGGTGCTATAGAGAATGATGGCTTTATCGTTAAACTGTCCGAGTCAAAAGAAAAAGTTTGATATGGCACCTACCGAGAGTATTGATTTTGTATATCTACGCCGTTTTTAAGAGAAAAAGAAAACGGGCGGTCAAAACGAGTCCAAATTTCAAAACAAAAATTTCCATTCAAAGGACTGTAGTGGCAGAACAGTTAAACAAATTAAAAGCTCGAATATTGGAAAGACACTTCAAACTTTGAAAATCATCATCTGCTATCGGCAGCGACGACTAAGGTCTGGCAAATGACAAAGATCTGTTCAATGTAACCTAATACATGAAACGGTCGGTTGAAACTAATGAAGTAATAGATTTAGTATCAAAATATAAATGATGATGTGAACAGATGAAGTAATAGATTTATACATTACAGTGCGATGTGCTTGGAATAGAGTAATGATCATCAAATGAAAAGAATGAACCACTGTCCTTTTACAGCCGGACAGCAAGACAGCAAAGGATGCGGATGTTCAGTTTGCGACAAACACACATTCTCATCTACGGTTAACATAAACGCAAATTACTCACCTCCCGCTCTCTCGATCCTTGTAACCCTTCCGTTGCGTTACTTTTATCGGTGGTTTTCGTGTTACGTGCGACACCAGCAAATTCATTAAAATGTCTTCGCAGTTGGATGATTGCTGCACCGTTTTGAGTAGAAGCAACGACAGCCAATTGGTGTACACATAATTGTAATAACGATGATAAAAGGCAGCACCCGTCAATACAATCGAGTAGTAATTTGTCCACTTGGATGTGTAGCCCCAGGCATTCTGTGACGGTATCAAATCAAAAATAATATTCCAACCAACGAGTAGAAACCACAAACCTTTGTGTCATCCCAAAAGTGGGCTCGCGCTGGATAACCAACGATTCGATCGGGAAAGTCGCGCCACACTCGATATGCAAAATCTAATTCGTCTGTATTCAGTATGGCATCTTCGTCTAATGACAACACTGCGTCGGTTTGGATAAGCGGATGTGGATAAAATCTTTGGGATATTGTAGGCCTGCGAAAACACATTAAGAGTTTAGCATTGTGTATACGTGTGGTACGAACGCTTCTACCGACCGTTCATCATTTACAATTGAAGATACGATATGCAGTGGAATGGACCCAGTGTTAGGCCATTTTTTCTTCGATGGAATCGGGCGATCCGAAGCCCATATTATGATTAACTGGAATGGAGAATTCAATTTGAACATTTCAATTTGAACATATTTGATGGATCAGTTGCACTCACTCTATCTACAAATTGACTCTTAGTAATACTTTTGACTAGTCTGTACAGTGCCGAGCTGGGCGTTAGCTGAACACCGATTTGAACAAATATAACAGCTGTAAAATTATGGCCAGGTTCATGGCCAAGAATGTCTAATAAATACGGCATATTTCTACAGGAATCCGTGTATGTAGGAAGTGTTAAAAGTGCACCGGGTGATGTATTCCATATCAGTCCGTTACGTTGTGGATAATCCGGCAGGCGTTCACGGATTATCTACGCAAGGAGAGTAAAAAAAATATTATTTCAATTCCTGCTCCACGTTCACAACATTCAACGCTCACCTCAAATGTGGTGAAAACAATTTTCTCAATCGATCCAAAGTATCGTTCCCACAGAACCTGCGTTTGTTGACGCAACGCAAGTATTCGGGTTGCGGGAACAGAACGTACTATTTCAGGTACCTGGTAAGTAATCAGAAAAAATTGTGCATTGAGCTCGCTTTGTGTTATCGAACTCAAATTGAATATACCTGCAACAGCAATCTCTCATCGGCCCAAATTGCTGCCTGCTTCCAATCAATTTTCGATTGAAATGGAAGTACCCACGAATTTGACAATAGCACGGGAATGCATCCCGCTTGCAGAGCCTCTAAAAATCTGCAATGTAATGGGTCGTTAGAAATGTTTTTATATTGGAACTATCTTAAAATGATTTCAATAGTCCAGCCGATCATAATCTTAGCGTATGCAAGTGTAATCGCCTAATATAGCATAGAAAAGTTTGTTAAAACAAATGAAGTAAAAGATTGGGCATTCTCATGAAAATATTCCAATGAACGTAACATGAACTTAATCGTCTTCAGTTAAAATGCTTAGAGTCGAACCTTGCTGCCCTAATTTTTATATGAAAATAGTGAAGACTACTGCACGTTTTCTACTTGACCCCGGATACAGGTCTTTCTATGGTTTGTTTAGAGACCTCACTAACAGACGTTTAGAGCACACAACAAGTTGAGCTTGGACTAACGGCTTAACGTGACTTCAAATCTCGCCTCGAAGTATGCAAATACTCTACGAGATAAAGTTAGGCTCGCCTTAAAGTTAGGCTGAATTGATAGCTCGCCTTAGTGTAGGCTAGACATAATGTACTCAAATTTATCGTATTTGGGTTACATCATACCAAATATTGAGTTTGTACATCGCTCATATTTCCGCATGGAGGCATGAGAATCTATTTTTACCATGAAGTCATGATGACAATGATTTGTTTGTTTGTCTGTCTATAGGAAAATCCTAGACGGAAAATCACAGAAACTTAAAACTTGGCACACCGTGCGCTGAGGAAAAGTTAGGAACATAATTGTATTTAGCGCGTGAATTTTTGTTTGTCCGTTTCCGTCGTGGATGTATTCTTTAAACGGAGCATGTTTTTGAAAGAAAGAAAGAAAAGCTTACTTTTACCGCGTGACAATATGTAATATGACATTTTCTTGTCATTATAGCAATCCCGAGCAAAGACGGGGATAATATAAACGTAAAATTAAACCTCAAAGTATCTGACAAACAGTTTCAAGCGGGTATGCCTTCCTGCAAAACGCTAATTATACGTTATGATCAAATTATCGGACGAAACGGTTCGATGGCTTTTCCAAATTATGATTTAACGAATAAAAATATATATTTCAGCTTCACAACAAAGGTTTTATTGGCTACAAATGAATGTTAATTAAAATCGATAATTAAACTTAATTTGCGAATACGAAAATTTATTTTATCGGAAAATGGAAAATCGAAACCGACTGAAATACAAAGCCAATACCCAAAAACTCATAAATGGTTAAACATAATGGTTATTTTATACCTGAATGAACCTAATCGACGACCCCTCGGCACCAAACAAAAAGTTGAATTCTGCAAAAGTGTTTCGTAGTCGTATCTGAAATAATAAAATAAAAAAAAAATTGTAAAAATTGAATCATCAATTCGAATGCTGTTTATGTGTATGAATGCGGAAATTGATCGTATAATGATTTTGAATAATAAAAGCGTCATTTAAAGTTCGATTTACTACGTTCGGGCGGGGTTGGGAAAAAAGGCTTATTTATTAGACTCGACTATCTCCCGGTGTGGAAAATTTATTTTCAAACTTTTATTACATTTTTCCCGGGGGATCAAAGGCATTTAGAACACTCGAAATTAAAATAAAATAATTTTTTTTTCTCGCAGCAGTTTGCATGTCGTTTCGTGAGTTTACTTTTGCCATTAATTAAGTCACCTCTACGACTATATTGAAGCATGTAAAAGCAGTCTATACTTTTAACTGTACGTACATAATGTACGTATGCTGTATACTATAACCCATAATGTTTTTCAAAAAGAGTAGATTTTGAGTGGATTTAAATGCTGTTAAGTAATAAAATAAACTGACGTGAAGCACAATATTAACAATCGAGGGATGCATGAGAAGTTAAGCTTTAAATAAGCTTGCGAGTGGTAATGAGGCATTTTTTTCTGGATACGGTTGCGAGATAGGTATTTAGGCAAAAGTGGCGAAATAGATTTTTCTTAGTTTGATAATTACATATCGTGGGGGGACAAAAACACATAATTTCGCAACGTGTTGCATACAACGTTTTATGTAATTTCATCACAAAATGCACTTTTTCATGCAACATTCAACAAAAGGAACACTTTGTGACTGAATTGCATTTTTTTGAAATTTCTTAGTGTGAACAGTCTTGCGTCACGGCCCTTCACTAACGTAGTGACATGATAGTTATTTATGCCACCGAGTGATAAATGTATTTTTGGTACTAGTTGTGTAGATTGTCACGCAGGCCTGACAATGACAGTACTAGTCGTGTTTTACTTTTCGTCACCGAGTTGAGAGTATTATTTATGTGGCAGTGTGATACAAACACTGGATATCTTATCGTAATTGACGAATGAAGTCGAAACGAAAACGTGGCGAGAGGGAAACAACTTCCAGATTAACATGATTAGCCTGTGATCAACATAATGACTAGTCAGCGATTATCCAGGGAAATTATCGCAATTTTGCAATGAATCGTGAAAATGTAATGACCGATTAACACTCCTTTCTCACAGAAAACATGTAGCTTACCATGATTAACCACGTTAATTAGAAAAGAATTCGACCCAAACGTGCTTGCAACTTTAATGGGTTGATCAATGATCATCTGTTATCGATAACAATAAATTTGTAAAATAGCCGATGAGCAGTCATTAATTTGGCTTTATAGAGTATGTTAAAAATAATGAAGTAAAAGATTTTCTTTGATATTATTATGTGATTCTTTGATCAGACGAAGTAACAGATTTAAAAGAACATATCGTCGCGTACCGAAAGCACTACTATCGAGGTCAATATTACCCCGTTTCGATCTAAATTTTTTGAGGTCGTAAAAAGTCCATTTCAAAACAAGTTATGCTATTCGTTCCACTGGCGATATTCACATAACTAAAGATTACTATCAGAACGATAACTGTTCGATTCGTTCGATCAGTTCTTTGGATGTCTTATCAAGTGTTAGTGAATCAATCCTGTAAAAGGAGTCACTGGTTCTGATTTGAAAGAGATTAAATAATCAGATTAGACATCACTTAACGATTTGAATGATATTTTTCATTAATCATAATTTGATTTCATATCTTGTTGATTAATGTTCGTTTTCATTATTTTATTTAAAATGCAGTTCAGTCGCATGAATGGATTGTACGTACAGGAAACATCTCCCTGGTATCATCCTAACTTACCATACAATAGACAAAAATGAAAAATTTCCCAAAAACGTCGCTCACAAGCTGTTTAACAATCAGATTTTCTTAAAATTAGAAAGTCTAGGTATGCGCTCAGACAAATATTAATATCCAACAATCAACCATAAAATGCACAGGCATCTGAAGAGAGAAATTGAGGAATCCATCTCGAAATAAAAACACACAACAAGCACGTATAATGAATAAGATTTCCTTGTTGATCAGTAGGATCAACAAATAAAAAATGTCGCAGAGAGATAAGACATTTTTCAAGGAAATTGCTTATAAAAATATTCTTATAAAATGATTTATGGTTGACAAAATATCGAATGTAGAAAGAAGAAGTACAAACACAAAGCACATAGCGATAGTGTAATGTGTATTGTGGATAGGAGGAATGTATCATTATTTGAATTCTTCTGTCTTTAACTGCATAGAAAGAAATAAAAATTGTGAAGAGATAATAAAATGGCAAAGACTTTTCAATATATACCCATTACGAGTCACAAGTAGCAACGAACTTTTATTGCCGTTCACAAAATTAGAATTTTATTTGCATAATATCAGAAATGGATGTTCAAGGATCGAATGACCCGAAGACGATATCCATCCATCCGTATCCATCAACGGTTTGGGTCGTTAATAATCCAGTTGTATGTGTGTGTGTGTCTGTTTGGTTTGTGGTTCGAACAGAATGGAAATATTTTTAATTTGTTTAGTTTTAATGAAATTCGTTTCGAAAAGTTTTATTTTTAAATTAGTTTTTGCTAATTAACGTATCATCATCTGCTTGACGATTTTTTTTCCTCCACTCTAGCTTTACGGGCGATAATAAGATTAAGACCATCAAGACTGTTGATTCTGGACGATAAATTTAATTGCATTTGTAATTATACGGACTGGGCTTGGGTAAATAGAATTTCGTTGGTGTACATTTCGTTTAAAATAACAAAAAGAAAATGAAAATAAAGAAAATCTCGTAAAATTCGTAAATCTAAGAAGAGTGTTTCACAGGGACTATTTTTGGGAAAACATTTTCCGAAATTTTCTCAAATTTTCCTAAGGTTTTCCATATGTTTTCCATCAATTTTCCAAAAGAAAAAAAATGGGAAAATTTGCGAAAATACAGTCAGGGGCAGTGAAATTTCAGTATGAACAATCAAAACTGTTTACACGAGTTTATACAGTTTACCCACAACTGAACGCGCGTGTGTGGTAGCTTCAACCGTAGAAACAGTTTCGATTGTATGTGTTATGTGTGGATCAGATGAAAAATAGCTGAAGCAAATTCATGTATACAAAAATCAAAATTCGAGAAAATGTTTTTACAAAAAATAGTCGCTGGTCTTTCAACAGTGGCACCCGTGGTACCATAAGGTGTGAATACCTACATTCACTGATAAATTACTCGAAAAATTGTTTTGAATTTATCAAGTTAATTTCCCAATTTTATTTAGTTGCGCTGACATGGGCGTTACGGAACATGACACTCCACCATCTGCGTGACTATTTTTAACCACGAAATTTCTAGAAAATATCCTGAATAGTAGATTGACAAAAAGTATCGATACCACCAGAACAACATAGGTGCCTCTGCACGGTGTGCCTTAACCAACTTTAAATGGAAGTGTCGCACCACATCGGATTTTTTTTGCTAATTCAATAGGGGGAGGTAGACTGGTTACAAAAATAGCAATAATAAGAAAAACGGCTGGGAGAATTTTTTTTGCGACCACTTTGAAGTCATTTTTCCATACATTTTCATGTATTTTATGAAAATGACAAAAATGTTTTTTTCGCCAAAATACTCATTCACAATTTTTATCATTAAAAAACATTATTTTTAGCAAAAAATTCTTCTACAGTATGCATCTAAACATTGAGATTTCGTTTATACAGCTATTTGGATATATCAAATTCTGCTGGACATGAAAAATAAATTGGGTGTATAAACGAAATCTCAGTGTTTAGAGGCATACTGTAGAAGAATTTTTTGCTAAAAATAATATTTTTTAATGATAAAAATTGTGAATGCGTATTTTGGCGAAAAAAACATTTTTGTCATTTTCATAAAATACATGAAAATGTATGGAAAAATGACTTCAAAGTGGTCGCAAAAAAAATTCTCCCAGCCGTTTTTCTTATTATTGCTATTTTTGTAACCAGTCTACCTCCCCCTATTGAATTAGCAAAAAAAATCCGATGTGGTGCGACACTTCCATTTAAAGTTGGTTAAGGCACACCGTGCTGCGCTACCAAAACACATTCCAGTCGACATTCTTTGAAACACAAATTTGATTTGGAATTGACAGCCCGTGATGGTTTTGTGCTTTGTGCAAGTCATTTTCAGAGCAGAAAAAAGACGAAAAAGATATTATTTATGATTTGGGGTAGGGGGCCGTTCATAAATTACGTAACGCAAATACCCGGGGGGGGGGGGGTGTTGACCTGGCGTTACGGTCCATACATTTTTTTTAAAGTTCCATACATTTTAGCGTTACAGACCCGGGGGGGGGGGTCTGAAAATTATCAATTTTTGCGTTACGTAATTTATGAACGGCCCCTAGTGGCGCCGACTTTTATAGTATACAAAGACAACTGTTTGGCCTAATAAAATCTTAAACAGTTCACTACATTTTGTAGGAAATGTTTTCAGTCAGTAGCATTATCTGTGCCACTCATCCGTTTCATGCTCGTAAATTTGGTTACTTTTATGCTCAATTTCACTAACACAATTGACTGTCCTTGGTTACATGGCTAGCCAATAAGTTGATGTTCTCATAAGATAACAGTGGTACTTCATCTTCATTAGTCACGTATATCGTCGTGATGAAAATTTTATGAAGTTTTAATTGTAGAAATTTACCGTACTACTGTTCCAATTAAAATTTTACTAAATTATTCAGACTTGAAATATTGATGTAACTTCTCGGTTGTGCTAGTTGAAGACATCATAATACTGTTAAAATGAAATATGTTTGCTCGGTTCATTCACGATTCCTATTTTAAATTTCTTGCTTCGATGATTCGATGATACCTCGAGGTCTGTCTACTCTTACAATAAAACCAAATTGAAACAAGATTGTAGACCAAACACACAGGGAAAATATTTTTAATAAAATAAGTAGCAGATTTAATGAGTTTATAGTGATACATCTGCTGTTTAAAGTGAAGAGAAGATTTTCATCAAATAAGCTTAATTCGACATGTTTTCTAATTTGGTAGTTTTTGTAATTGATTCCACAAGAATTTGGTTAAACAAATGAAAATCTAGATTTTTCATTTTTGAATTTTGGTTATGAACTGCGAACAAAGATGACATAATAAAATAGAAAATCTAGATGTTCATTTGTTAAACAAATTTTGTGTTGACTCATTTACAAACATCCACAACTTCCAAAACATAAAACATGTAGAACTTTACCTTTCTCTCCCAGTAGAATAGAATCTGTGTTCCATTTTCGAGATTCATACAGCCGACATATCTCTCTGATTCGATTCTATTTAAAATACAAAACCTACAAGGCCATAGCTGCACTTTGTTCAAAGTAAATGCCAAATCTTGTGCGAATTTGGGTGAAACTTTTGCAATTTGTGAAAATCGATAAAAGTGTCTAACATACACCGAGCTACCTTCAATTTTTCAATGTTGAAGTTTGCAAGCACCAGGTGGTACACCATACAAATTCATACATATTCTCAATTACATGGGTGATAATACTCCCATGGTTTGAACAGCTGAAGTAAACTTAGTCACAACATAGCTGTAATTTGATCCGTTATTATTATTCTTCGGCGGTTAATCATGTCCGCACGTAAAGTAATTAATTTTTTCGACAGAGGACCTTTTGAAACTTGGAGAAATCACTTTTCTGGAAAATGTTTCTTCGAAAAATTCAGAGAATGGGCTGTACAGTTTTGGTTGGACAGGAGCGATTATAAAGTTCAATGAAGAGACAAACTTGTGAAAAGTAATGTGCTAATCCTGCGGAGCTACATAAATAATACAGTTAGAACGGCCAAAAATGTTGAGATTCCAGCGATTTTTAGAAGGAACTTCATTCCTGAGGTCAAATAAGGAAGAATAGCGAAATATGTTTTACTCTTCTACCACTCCCAACTGTAGAATTATAGGATTTTGAGGACTGTTGAATGTTTTTTTGGGCTCCCACCTGGACTTTAGAGATTATTGAAGTATGGTTCAATTACATCACGTCCCATATGATCAACCATGTTCACAGTTATAAAACTTCATGATATTCGGTGATTTTTCCGATTTTTCAGATCTCCGTCTGGAATTTTCGGATTATTAAAGTGCTAGGTGGCTTCTTAAAAAAATCAGATTCGGAACCTTCCAAAACATCACTTTTCTGGAACTTTTTTTTAAGTGATGTGGGTTCCTCAACCACTTCTGACGCAAATTTTTTGGAGTAAAATTGTTTTTGTTAAGATTGTTGAGTTCAGACGCACAATACATTACTATTAAAGGTATTAGTTATTTTGTAAGTACTACAAGGACTTGCGTCACCTTTACCCTTTCAGGGTTTTCTTTACTGATAGACGGAGCAGGAAGGACCTGAATCTACTCCAGAACATAATATCTATCATAAATGATGAACTAATTAGAAATTATTCCTAATTTCGGTTACGAGCAAAACCACCAACTCTGTTCTTCTGTAAGACTTTGTTGGTATTAAGTGAAGCTGTTTTCAAAAGCTTCATTAGAATAAGGACATTTGAAAGCGTAAAATAAAACCCTTGTACCACGCCTAATTAAAAAAGTTAAAGTGGAACGTGGTGTGGTTATACTCTGAAACGAATTAGCTTGATAAATGTTTTATACAGCAAGCTTCTCAGCTCCAATAATAATGAAGATAAATGGTGAGCCGCAGTGATACATTAACACAAAATAATAATGTTGTCATGGTTGGATAGTGGTAAAAACGGACAGGCATTTTCAATTTGTGCTCAAGACGCAAAAAGACAAAAAAAAGAGAGAAAAAAAAATTAGCACAGAAAATTGCCCGAACAAAAAAGTGTAACATCACATTCACATCTAACACTGTCGCCACAACAAATTGAATTGAATGGTGTCACTGTAAGAAAAAAGCATCACAAAATGTATATGGAATGTATATAATGCCATCGGTATACGTACATAAATAATCGTACACTACCATCATCATCATCAACGAACCTTTTTTTAGTGATTTAAAATACCATCAGAGTTCCTATTCTCAACTATAATAAAGCTCACTCTCTCTCTACCTACCTCTAGCTTTTCAGCATGTAAATATAACGTCTAACTGTATCAGATCATTCTATGTGCTACGTTTTCCATCAAAACAAGCCGTCAGAACAGTCGGAGCGTTTGCTGCGACTGTGTCCCGTACGACCCGTAAACCTATTACGTACGTGACCCTAGTGCATCCGTAGGCCTAATTCGTCCGTGATTCTAATTTTTCCGAAGCCCTAATACGTCTGCAACCTAATACAGCTATAACCCGTATGTGCCCGTTACGGCACGTGCAATTTTAATAAAAGTATTCATCTTAATAGTACCTCTCAAATAAAACCATTTACGAAGTAATTTAAGGAACCCAAATTTAAAACTTTTTCTATCACCATGTCCATATGCATGATATATGGAATACCTGAAACACCCCACACACATAACCAATTACTTCTGTGTTAACAGAAACTCTCATGTGTCATTTTTCCCAAAATATATAACTTTTTCTGTATACGTGAGAGTGTATTGGTGAGCTATGATATGAATCGGTCGGTAGGGAAAGTAAACGGTCGAGAAGGAAAGTAACGGTTGGGAAGGAAAGCACCAACACACTCTCACTATTACAGAAAAATATCTTTCAAAATACCCCAATACACACTCGATGTGTGTTTTCGCTTGGGCTTCGCCCGCGCGTGCACACACATCTTGTGTGTATTGGGGTATGTTGAAATATACTATTACTAAAATCCAATATGGCCGCCGGCAGCCATTTTGCTGAAATTCTGTCGAAATTTACTCGAGATATTGTCAAAATACTCCACGTTCACTGTACTCCCGTGTAGCCGGATACGAGTTCACTCCAAGGGACCCAGCTCACGCTCCGGTCAACCAAATTTCAAAAACTTTTTTTTTCCCTGATTGGTACGTTCCATACGTATCTATTAAAGCAAAAAATTTGCCCTTACCGTCTGTTTCGAATTCCACATGTTATGAACGGCAAGGTATTCTTATAAGCCCCCACCCAGTACTTCGTACAGGGCTAAAAACGTAGCATTCAAAATTGTGTGGAGGAAATCCCCTTTTCTCATATTTATGTACGGCAGTAATGAAATAAATAAAAAAAATTGTGTAGAGCTATAGCATTTTACGGTTCTTCTCTCAAATGCCATATCACTCTAGACGAGGCAACAAACCAATGTAAACCGTAATTTCCGGATTCGTAATCTCGTATATACTCTGGTTTTTTACGGGTTCATATTGATTTACAATAATATTTAAGCATCCCAGAGGTATACAGCACACATATAACACAATAACACACACATTGTGACCGGGGCTAATGCTTTTGTTGTAACAAGGAAGGAAATACGTGCGGACTCGCGTGATTTTAAAGAATAGTCAAATGAGTCGATTTGTATAAAATGGGTGGGAAGGTTTCCGATTTGTCGAGATAGGTAAACGTTTATCTACTCTGCTATTTACGATAAATATGCGTTGTCGGAATAAACAAGCTGTGAAAGCAAATAGATGTCGATAGGATAGAATGCTATCCGAACAATGTGCGATTAGTCACTGAATAATACGTTTTGTCGCTATTCGCACATTATCAACCTTTGCATTTGAGAAATTTTTCGAGAAAATTACACTGAAAATTGAGAAAATTACACTGAAAATTGAGAAAATTTCACACAAGTCAATAAAACATGGAAAATGTCGGAAAAATCAACAAAATTTGTTGTTTTCCGTGATTTTCTCGAATTCGAAGCCATTCCAGAAAATTGCGAAAACTTACAACTAACATTTGGAATATCTAGAAAATTCAAAAAACATTTCTCGAATTTACTTCATTTTCTCTGACAAACACGAGAAAATCATTGAAAATTTTTTCAAAGGCAGGTAAGGCTCGGAACAGCTCAAGTTTATATGAACCTGACCTGGATTTACCTAAAACCTGTCATGACCTGTACCTGATTCTAATAATTTTGACCTGAAACCTGCCAGGTGTACCAGAAATTATGTATGAAAATTTCAGGTCAACCTGACCTGAAGTTTCAGGTAAAGACATTTTTTGATCTCGATTGACCGATTTCGAGCACTAAAGGCTAGTGTTATAAAATATGTAGGTCGGTTGTAATCATCATTACAACGACTCACACTAACCGAGGGTGAAACTGCACGAGCAAACTCTGTCCTACACCTACTTTCATTGGCGTCTATTGTCACACTATTTCCTTGAATTTTCGAACTATTTCATTCTATTTGCGCACTATTTCCACCTATTGGTCGCCAATAGCAAATAGCACCTGTCGCAGTATATGCACGCGTAGCTTCCCTCGATCCTAAAGGCTTTTTAAAAAAGTGTATCAGGAAGGTGTTTGGCTCGATTCAAAAGAATTAATTCCTCTACAAAATGAAATGTGAAGGCGTTCCTGGTGATTCTAGCAATTTTATCCTTCTATCCTTCATTTGATTTATGAGAGTAGCGAAGAAGTGGCTATTCCCACATTGTGAGAACAGCCTACCCATTATAATGTGAGAGTGTGCAAATAGCAGTTCTTTTTCGAGGTTTCGTATGGGGCATTAAAGCCGTCAAAAATCTGAAGTCAAAATTTTTCCTTTGCTCAAACCATATATGAATTGTTGTCTTTAGCTGACTTTAAATCAATAATTTTTCGCTTCCTTCATCTTTAAAAATGTATTTCCTGCAACTCAAACCAAATTTACAACAAGAACCGTTAAAAAGTCACGGTGGTAATACAACGGAAACTATATGAACGTAATTCGATTGTCTTGATTGTAGGTGTGATGATTGCTCCATTTACGATGTTAGGGTTTGAAGGCTTCAAGCCATAATTTCTTAGTGTCGTTACGTTCAAATTGAAAGTTTCGATCAAACCTAATTTCAACGACAATATACATTTACTGTTCGGAACAACCAACGACCTGTTAATTATCTGGCGCCGTGAAGCATTGTAGCGTATTGAACACGGCTCTAAATTTTTAATTCTTTGAATTTATTACACGGTCACATTGTTATACATACATTATTATACATTGAATGGAAAAGGGAGATATTATCAAAATGTGACAATGAAAATGCTGTGTCAGTTTTGGATGTTTTCATTTAAGACATCCATTTTAAAGCAAAAGCACACACCACAGCGATGAGTATTATTTCGTTTTCATTTCCGTTTCACCTATATACGTACGTCGTACGTATTATATGTATACAGTTGACATGAAGCATGTAATTTGAAATTTGAAACATGTAAAGTTAAAAGGCACACCATCAGCTAACATACATATGTATCGTCTGAACAAATTTCAACACCCCCCACACTTTTACGGAAAATTTGCAAGCTCCGAAAACATATTTCATTTGAAAATCCCTCTCAAAACATGGCAAGTTATTAACGAAAATACAGACCGAAATGTAAGCTTTATACAATTTAGTGTTATGCATGCACTTAGGAAACGTCTAATTTCTTCATAACAGAACAAAAAATAATAAAAATTGGCAAGAAATTGGCTGCTTCTACATATCTATGTTAAAGATTAATGGTTTCTGTCAATAGTGGATTAAGTGACTGATAGGATTTGTATTTTTGCTCGTCATGATATGCTGTGTTGTAATTTGGTATATAATGTGGAAAATCAATGAATCAATGTTTCGTTATATTCACCGCACTTCCACGACTTTAAATCCGAATCCGACTCTTTTTTTTGGCTTTTACCGTATAATTATAGCGTTTATGGGGGGATTGCAAGCATTTACATTTCATAATGTGATAGCATGATGTGGTTTTTTGTGAAACGATTTCATTTTCCCTCTGTGTCTTAATTTGATGTAACAAAAACGCTGATCGAAGAAAAACACCTCCACTATATTCAGCAAAGGCGATTTCTCTCTCAATTGTAATTTTCTTGTTAGCTTTTAACTGGCAACGTATTTTTCACATTATGGAGATATAGTCCGGTACGTTGTGGCAATTCGTTCAATTTATGTTTGTAACTTTTTTTTCCTTATCTTGGACAAATGAGGAAATAATTTTTTTTTTCTAGAGAATGGAAAATCGATTTTCTGGCCGGAAAATTGAAAGTCAAATGCCTCCTGAACGATACAACATTTTTGATGAATTGAATGTGGAACAACTTTTAGTTAAGGGAAAATGGCGTCGATATATGAATTTTGCCAAAAAGTGTCCCAGAAAATTCCAAGTTTCGAGGTTACATAACACCGTCAATTTTAAATTGATTTCATTAAATGATTACTTCATGGAAAACTGAAGTTTAGTGCCTTACGGACGCGGCCCCTTACGAACGCGGCCGCACGCTGTTGACGCTAAGAATTATACGGCTCCTAGACCTAGGTTTTTCCAACATTATTCAGTGATTATAATTGAATCCTATCCTTAAAAAAGCTCAGGTCACTGTGGGTGCCAGCCAGAAGCGTTTCAAATGGTAATAACTGAACTGAAAAATAATTGAATTGTTTGCTTAGAGACCTTACTAACAGTCCTTTACTGCCAACAACAAGTGCAGTCTGAAACTGCTTAATGTGACTTCCGAACCACGCCTCGAAGTATGTATATATATTCTCTAAGGAATGTTAGGTGCATAATTGATATGTCACCTAAATGTAGGCTGGACAAATGGGCACAAATTAATCGTATGTGGGTTACGTCATGACGCGTCATACGAGTAATTCAGTGTAAAAATTATGCAGCTTGAGTGAACATTAGGGACTTTACCAGTGCGATATAATCGCTCGAAAAATTCCATGTGGAATCTTCTGACAAGGGAATCGAACCCGGATCATTTTGGTGAAAGTGTAGTACGTAACAGCTGAGTCCGTTAAAATATACATTTCAATATATTTAAGTCACTTTTGATGTTCCATCGTTCTCCCAGCTCTAGAACCTTAGAATATTACGCGATTTAATTAGATTTTTCTTCTTTTTTTTAGGTAATTGGAGATGAGTTCCTAATAACTGATATGAACTTGTAGATCCATCAGGCTTAATCCACTCTATCAAGCTTTCAATGATAAAGAATTTTTGATAAATGTTGCCTCGTTTAATAGATATTCGACTTTTGATTTTTTTTTTCTTTTTTTCATATAAACTGCTTGTACTGCTATTCTTCAGGAAAATATTCAGTTTTTCATGCTCAATCACGTGGGACAACGATTTTTTTTTTTTTGAAGAACGTATATCAAGTTGTCCGACTTTTCCTGACACATCGAGCCGGACTAATATGTTTAAATTTCATCTATGAGAATAGCAAGAAAATTGGCTCCGAATCGTATAAGAATATTGAAGAAAACGAGTAATCCGTTAATGATGATTGACAATAAAAGTAGGAAATTGAAAGGAAAAATGATTTTCAAACTTGCAATCTTTCGAATTTCCACTGCATTCTACCCAAATTTCAGTTTCAAGTTGTAAAAAAGGGAAACTGCAAACAAACACAAAATCAACGTAAAGTTTCCCATTCATAATGTTGGCTCACTCACACAGTTCCGTTATTGTAAACCGACTTTGCTTTTATCTTTTCAATTCACTGGAATGTTTACAAGCCAATTTCACGTTTGGTAATCAAAGAAAAGAAAGAAAAACCGACAAAAAAGTTTCACATTTATAATTAACAAAGCGCAAAGCTTTGACGAATTTTGTTTGGACTTTTCAGAGTTTGGGTGAAAAGTTACACGAAGATTTACATTCATTCGCATAAATGTTTTTAATTGCGAGAAACGAACTCGTTTTGGATTTTGTTTTGATTCTGTTTTCACCTCTCTCAAACAGACGATAGAAATTTTTGTCATTCTTCGGAAAATGAAAAACTTGCGAATAATAGGGAAACGTAACTCATTCTGCCAAAAGAAAATTTATTCTCAAATTCTCAAGCTGTGTAACTGTAAACACCAACACTTGTTCCTCAAACAACTTGTTGTCAGTACATGTTGTGTTCGATATCAATTCCTCCTAGGAATCGTCAGTTACAAGCGGCTTCGATTCGTGTAGCAAAGAGGAAGAGCAAATTGATCCAAAAGAAACTTTTATTGCTGGTGGTATCAGCTGTTATCAGTACATCAACAAATTGTTTTCGTAGTAAACCATTCGCCCATTCTGATAGTAAACTCTCGGAATTCTTGTACTCAACTGCGACGTTACTGAAGTGGCGCTACCACCACACATTTTTGCTATATCCTCGGCTGTAATCTCTTCCTGACCTTGACGACCAATGATGACCACTTTCTCCTCGACTGCTACCGGATACACTATTGTCACATTCACAAGCATCTGATCCATCATAATCCGTGTCACAATCGGCACTCGTACTCCTTTAATCAGTACCTCTCTTCGACCGTTACTACAGTCTCGGCTTAATCCATCTGCGAATCCCAATAGTACACCTGCAATCCAGTCATCTCCAGTAGCTGTAGAATTAACTTGGTAGCCAAGTTGTTGACCTTTAACTGGTTTGCGAATCGCAGACACAATCGATGTTAACGATAGGGCGGGTTTCGTGAACGGCATAAATCCAGAGATAGCAGAGCCTGGCCTCACCATATCCATAAACGCTTCTTCGCCCAACAGCTCTATGGATTTGGAAGCGGCCATGTGAGCAATGGGAATATTTATCACCTTACGCGCTAGATTTACGACCCTTCTGAATGTGTTCAACTGATCTCTGGCATATTGTTTGTTTGCCTCCGACAAATTCGGATAGTCGCTTAGCGATCCAAAGTGACTGAAAACCCCTTCTACTTCGACTTTAGGATAAAAACCATTTCGAATTGTCGTCGCAAACGGTACTAGGTCTTCCGCTTCCAGACCGATTCTGTTCATGCCAGTGTTGACTTTAATGTGAATTTTAACGCGTCGTCTACTGTACCACGCTTTTCGTTGAATAGCGTCAAGCACCTCTTTCGTATACACTGCAAGAGTTAAATTGTAGCGAATCGCTAGCTCAATTCCACCGTCACTAGCTGCGGTGTAGCCGAGAACAAGAATGGGTACATTGATGCCATGGTTTCGTAGATGCACTCCTTCGTCAACGAAAGCAACTGCTAAATATTTCACTCCGAGTCCGACCACAGTTTTTGACACAGCAACGGCTCCAACACCATAGGCGTTAGCTTTTACGACAACCATAATTGGATGGTTCTGAGGTAGTTTTTTAACCAGCTGCTGATAATTGTATTTGACGGCATCGAGGTCAATGTGGATCGTTGACTCACGACCTTGGCTAACTTTTAACAAGCTTTCTGTACATTTCACGACCAAAAACATTGAAAAAATCAAGCGAAGGAAACGAGAATTCATTTTCTAAGATAAACACGAATGTACCAAGAGACAGAGAAAATGTTATAGCCACTCAGAGTCGATAGCAGTTTTGCACTAATAATTTTAATTGATTTGAATTGTCACAGGTGTTAGCCAAATTAAGGAGGGTCCGTTCATAAGTTACGTAATGCAAAAATCAGGATTTTTAAGATTCCCTTCCTCCTGTCACGCTAAATGTATGAGAAATTACAAAAAACGAATGGAACCTCACGTAAGCTTTATATATCCTCCCCCTCTTACATTACGCAATTTATGAACGACCCCTTGCGACGCATTGTATCGGCAAATGATTGAAAAATGCTGGCAGACATGTTTAATTAGTCTATTGCGCAACGAGCGAAAATATTTTCCATGACAGTTTTTTAAAAAAGATTCCGTTTTGTTGTTGCCAGATCTTAACAATCAACGGGTTCATTCAAAACAGCTGAGCAAACCAATTGAAAGAACTTTTTTTATTGCTTTCCCGTCCGATGTCGACATGAGTTACTTCAATCAGTACATCAACAAATTGTTTTCGTAATACACAACTCGCCCATTCCTATAGTAAACCCTCGGAATTCGTCTACTCAACTGCGACGATATGGAAAGATCGGTACCGCCGCACATATTTGCAATGTCTATAACCGTTATTTCTTCCTGACCTTGACGACCAATGACAACCACTTTATCTCCCTCCTTAACCGGATACACATTCGTCGCATTTACAAGCAACTGATCCATCATAATCCCCGACACAATCGGCACTCGTACGCCTTTTATCAGTACTTCTTCCTTTCCGTTACTACAGTCCGGTCTCAACCCATCGCCATATCCTAATGGGATAGCTGCTATCCAGTCATGTAACGTTTTCTTCATAACCGAGTTGTTGACCTTTCGCTGGCTTGCGAATCGCTGAAACAATTGACGTTAGCGATAGGGCTGGTCTAGCGAACGGCATGAACCCATTAATGGAAGAGCCTGGTCTCACCATGTCCAGAAAACCTTCTTTACCAAAGAACTCGATGGAATTGGAAGAGGCTATGTGAGCTATGGGAATTCGCATCACCTTACGGGCTAGATTTACGACCCTTTTGAATATTTTCAACTGATTTCTGGCATATTGCTTGTCTGGTTCTGACAAAAATGGATAATCGAGAGATGCAAAGTGACTGAAAACGCCTTCCAATTCAACTGCAGTGTAAAATCCATTTTTAATGGTCTGCACAAAGGGCACAAGCTGATCCGGTTCCAAGCCGATTCTATTCATCCCAGTGTTGACTTTAATGTGAATTTTAACACGACATTGACTGTGCCATGCCTTGAGTTGAATGGCATCAAGCACCTCTTTCGTGAACACCGTAATCGTTAAACTGTAACGAATCGCCAGCTCAATCCCTTCATCACCAGCTGCAGTGTATCCAAGAACCAGAATGGGTGCATCGATTCCATGCTTTCGTAGATGTACTCCCTCGTCAACGAAAGCAACTGCTAAATATTTCGCTCCAAGCTCTAGTACAGTTTTCGCGACAGCAACAGCCCCAACACCATAGGCATTAGCTTTTACCACAGCCATGACTGGATGGTTCGGGGGTAGTTTTTTCAGCAACTGCTGATAATTGTGTTCAATAGCATCGAGGTCTATGTGGATCGTTGACTCACGGCCTTGACTGATTTTTACCGAACTTCCTGTACCTTTAACGATCAACAGTATGAACGAAAGAATCGAGCGAAGGAAAAGAGAATTCATTTTCTTTAATGTTAAAGTTGACTTTGTAGACGTTGTTATTGTGCAGACTAATTGTCACAAGTGTTACCCAGATTCAATACGACGTACTAATATATTGGCATTGTTATTTGCCAATATAATTAAGTCATTAAAACGTATCGACACGATTCCATTTACATATATCGGTAAACAATATAGACACAGAGCCGCACATAGTATTTATTGATGCGGTAATCGTGCCAAAATTGACCCAATTAAGGTAGCTTTTAACTTCTGTTCCTCTTTAACGTGTAATGTATATATGTCGTTACAGACAAATTGGGGCCAATACAGAAAGTTGATAGCATAAAAGATTATCCAATGTGTAATCCATAATAAAATTGTGCAAATTCTGTTTCGGACACATAAGTTTGGCTTTTGTGAGAATATGTTTTAATTCATTCTATGAGGTGAGGATTATGTTATATGATGGTGTCGTATAACCAGGAACTATTTTTGGAAAAACGTTTTCGCTCATTTTCCTTAATTTTCCGATTTTTTTTTATTGACATTTTTTTTGGAAAATATTAGAAAATTTGTGAAAACAGGAAAAGATTTTTGGTTTATTTTCCTAAATTTTCCTATATTTTCCTATTTCCTTAACTTTCAGTTGATCCACTAAAACGCATTTACGTCTAGCAGCTTCAACCGTATAAAAAAAAATTGATTGTATGTCTGGATCAGCTGAAAAACAGCTGAAGCAAATTTATGCTGAAATTTCAGTGCCTCAATGGAAAAATGTGCGAATTTGCCCAATAAAACAAAACAACAAACAGAAAAAAAGTGGAAAATTTAGGAAACTACGCGACAGTACCATATAATGCCTGCAGGAATGCACGGAAAATTCGTGGATTTCATTAAAGGCTGTGTAACTTATAATGTGGCTGCAGTTCTTAAAATATAGCTGCAAGACTTATAAAAATATAGCTACTGGACGCATATCCTATTAATGTTGGTTATTTACCTGCAATGTGAGTTACACAACTATATTATAGATTACTACATTATGCATCGACAACACATGTTATAGCTAGGATTTGCATATTGTGGCTGTGTACTCTATATCATAGCTGTGTAACGCATATTTGACGTTTGAAAAATATAGCTGTGTGCTGCATATCATAAAATGTATGGGACCATGCAAGTTGTGATTCGTACTGACGCTTGGTCGGACTCAATGTTAACAGATAAAGAAAAATCGTAAAATAGCTTGGCTGATTTTAATAAAGCTTGATTGTCAGGTTATAGAAATACCTCTTCAATAGTCAAAATCCGTGGAAACACAGACGAATGAAAGTATATATCAGAAATTTCAATACATTAGAAACGAATTAAGCGAAGTAACTGCTCCCAAATGTCAAACTAGGCATTTCACAGAAAACAATCGAATTGGCGATTCTTCACGCAGGCAGTCTCAATTCACTTTCTTTCAGAACCTGAAACAATGCTCCAATGACAACTCACCAAAGTAAAAATGCTAAATATGAAAACTACAGACTTGAATTAGGCTGTGTGCCTTATAATATAGCTGCAGAATTTATATTGCGGTAACAACGCTTCGAAATAAGAACGTGTTAAAGCGCAAGCAAAATTAGCACAACAGCAGCATAGGTGACGGTCGGATTCTCAGGTTAAGCATCAATGGGCGCGGTTAGTACTTGGATGGGTGACCGCAAAATTCATGAAAGTTTAGGAAAAATTTTTATTTCTCGAGATAGATTTGAAACGCGTCTCACAGCTATAATATAAGTTACACAGCTATTTTAACTACAGTCTTCGCAATATGCATTACACAGCTATATGCCAAAAAATGGGGGTGCTAAGTCCACTTATAGATCTCACACGCATATTGGGATTTTCCGTGTGGACAAAGAAAACCACCTTCTAGAGCTCGTGGATACCTTTCCAAAGAATCACATTTCATCCTATTTTTAGAACTACTAAAACACAAAGGAAAGCGTTACGAAGATATTTTAAATTCGTTTTAGTGTGATACACAGGGACGTGCTTAGCTTGCTGTAATTATGTTAGTGAAAGTATACACAGGACATTCGAAGTTAGCTCTGGTATAAGAATAGTCTTTGAATACTACACATTCTTTTTGATTGAAGAGGAGCACCATATTCAAATAAAATACCTTTCGCATTCATCTCGCCTGGAAATTATCCAATTCAAGTTGAAGGAATTATAATAAATTACGAAAATATTAAATTAATCGTCTAAAAGGTTGTTTTCTTGGTCCATTCCCGCAGCTCTGTAGATGTACTTCTGTAGTTTGTATAGATTACAAGGAGAACAAAATACTGAGAAGGATGCTGCCTCAATAATTTGTCGTGATGAAATGCCACTTAGTAATCCAAAGTTCGAAATGACCAAGTTTCTGAAGAGTTGACGGAAATACCAGACACTATGTTTGAGAAATACATCTAAACAACTACTTGAAATTATGTTTCGTTCAATCAAACCAGTACATGTCTTTGCAATGGATAATAGTTCCGAATGAAAAAGTCTCGAACTAAAACTAAAAGCCGTGGCTACACTTCACGAGTATAACTAACACGAGCACTGAGTTTTACCGATAGAGCTTTCAATTTTGATTAAGTACAAAGTATGACAAGTTTATTAACGAATATATAAAACGGAAACGTTGCTTTTTATACTTAGCATGCAAGCGTTGAGAAAACATCTAATTTCCTTATAGCAACAAAAAAAGTGAAAGAATTGTATATCGGTTAAAGATTAATGGTTATCTGTCAATATAATCCACCATCCGCCAGTGACTGATTGGATTTTTATTTTCACTCTTCACGGAGTGCTGTGGTAATTTAGCAGTTTGAATTTGTCCAGAAATGACGTCTATGCAAAGGGAAGAAGGGGGAGGGGAGAGATATTAACTTTTTTGAAACCATTTAACAGACGAATTCTTCAAACAACATTCAGAGATCCATAAAATTTCTGTAATATTCATTTGTTATCCGATTTTAGATTCTACGGACAACCCATATTTCGGTAAAAAATCAACTTAAATCCAAAGCGTTCGCTATGCCTTTATCATTAGGGGTTGTAGAGTGGAAATACTAAAATTTCATTATAATGTGCTCGTTGCTCATTTACCTAATAGAAGCGCGCTCTTCGTGGAAATGTCTTTACGAATGACGAGTCATATTTCCATTGCAATTTTCCTTTTTAGAGTTCAATCAGTGGCACGCTGAAATATAGCCTGTGCGTTGAAATATGGTCTATTCTGCATGATTGATAATTCTCTTCTCAAGCTCAAGAGAGATAATTTTTCAACCGAAAAATGAAAATATTTGCGTGTTAGTCGAACCAAAATTCTAAAATGCTCGATTTTCGCAGAGTATATTTTACCTATAGGTTAACTCAGTGCCATCATTTTCATTTTTAGTTCTTTCAAAAATAATGTCTGTACAACTCATGGAGTTACGCTCGAGCCATGACATGGTGGAGTTTTCATTTTTACACGATTCTGGGGGGCTGAGTCCATTCTATGTTATTTATTAGTGTCTATCAACACAGTATCGGCGGTACCATGTCACCTCAGAAATGTGTCTGTGAGTCGACCGGGCACTATTTTTGGAAAAACATTTTCCAATATTATCTTGAAGTTTCATGCATTTTCTTCAATTTTCCCAAAAAATATTCTCATGGAAATACTTTGGTTAGAGCTCTAATCGACGCAGTTATGTCTACACTCACTTCAGGCGTTTATCTCCGTTTACGATCAAACAATGAAAACTTCTTCCATTTTTCTTGTTGTAAAGTTAACGGAGACTCAAACGGAGTGACTGTGATTGGATCTAGCTTTACGAATTTGTCACCAGCCAAAATACATCAAAAAGTGAAATTCATTTACAGACTTCTTCACTTTGAAGTAGAAAAAAGAGATCGAGGGTTACTAATTGGTATTAATTGAAGAAGAAGAAAAAATGCCGAGAGAACTCGTGAGAGAAGAAATCTATCCTCGAACTGAAAAACACTCGTTGATCCACGTTCGTTTATAAGGGAAAATGGTCTCATTATAAAAGTTTTCATCTTTCTAGTTTCCATTGCATATCTAATCTATTCTCAAATTTCTAATCCAGGGCCTAATTTTTAATTCATCAATTTCATTAAAGACCATCTTAATGAGTCGTGATTTTCATCGAATTTATTATTCTTTTAGAGAAATTCAGAGATTTTAATGAACTAAATGTAGGCCCTGATCCGTTCAAATTTGAATAAAGAGTACAAGCAAGCAAAAATACGAACTCGAATTTTGCCTTTAAACATTTTGTTCACAATTTGCTATTGTGAACCGAATTCGCCATTATCTTTTCATTGCGGAGTGGAATGTTTACGAGTCAATTTTACATTCATAGAAAGAAGAAAATGGGGAAAAAGTTTCACATTATAATTAATACCAAAGCACAAAGCTTTGACGAAACTGGTTCGGACTTTTTAAACTTTGGTTAAAGTTGGACGGAAAATTTTAACATTTTTATTCTCGAAAAATTTTTTAATTGCGAAAAGAAGTCATTTGGATTCGGTTTTCACCTATCTCAAACAGACGAAAGAAACTTTTTTTACATTCCTTGGAAACATTAAAATTTACGAGCATAACCGTCTGCTGAACAAAACTTTTTTTTTAATTTTCTCACTGCAAGCAACAAACTATAACATGACATTGACGCAATCAGTACATCAACAAATTGTTTTCGTAATAAACCACTCGCCCATTTTTGTAGTAAACCCTCGGAATTCTTCCACTCAACTGTGACGTAACTGAATGAGCGCTACTGCCACACATATTTGCAACGTCTTGAACAGTGATTTCTTCCTGACCCTGACGACCAATAATGACTACTTGATCATCAATTTTAACCGGATACACATCGGTTGCATTCACCAACATCTGATCCATCATAATCCCCGGCACAATCGGCACTCGTACACCTTTCAGTAGAATTTCTCCTCGACAGTCTTGCGTCAGGGCATCCGCGAATCCCAATGTTACAGTTCCTATCCAGTCATGGCCTGTAGCTACGGAATTCACTTCATAGCCGAGCTGTTGACCTTTTGATGGTTTGCGAATTGCTGAAATGATCGATGTTAGCGACAGAGCGGGTTTCGTAAATGGTCTGAATCCTAAAATGGAACCACCTGGTCTCACCATGTCCAAAAAAGATTCTTCGCCGAAGTACTCTATGAATTCGTCGCTCGCCATATGAGCGATGGGAATATTAATTACCTCCCGAGCTGCCTTAACAACACTTTTAAATGTGTTCAATTGATCTCGGGCATATTGCCTCTGAGAGTCTTCCAAGTTCGAATGATTTCCTAGCGATAAATGACTGTAAACGCCCTCTACATCAACTGCTGGGTAGAATCCATTTTTAATTGTCTCTACAAATGGCACAAGTTCATCCGGTTCCAAACCGAGTCTGTTCAAGCCAGTGTTTACCTTTATGTGAATTCTACCACGCCTTTGACTGTACCAAGCTTTGAATTGAATGGCATCAAGGACCTCTTTCGTATATACTGTGAGGGTCAGATTGTAGCGGATTGCAAGTTCGATTGCTTGTTCAGAAGCTGGGGTGTAGCCAAGAACTAGAATGGGTGCATTCATTCCATGGTTTCGTAGATAGACTCCCTCATCAACGAATGCAACGGCTAAATACTTTGCTCCGAGTTCTAGCACAGTTTTCGAAACAGCGACAGACCCGATACCATAGGCGTTAGCTTTGACCACAACCATAACTGGATGGTTCGGGGTTAGTTTTTTGACAAACTGCTGATAATTGTATTCGATGGAGTCAAGATCTATGTGAATCGTGGTCTCACGACCTTGACTGATTTTTACCGAATGTTCTGTACATTTGGCAATGGAACATATCAACGATAATATCAAGAAAATGAGAATAGAATTCATTTTTCTTAATTAAAATTGACCGTAAATTGAGACAGATCAAGATGGTGCAGTTACTCCGATATGTTTCACGTTAGTGATAAGACTAAACATTTGAATTGTGACAGGTTTTTTGGGCGAATAGATAAAACAATTCGGCATCTTATATAACACACAGAGCCGCACAAAGAATTTGTTGATTAGGACATAAAGTAAAAATTGGTTAAGGTAGCTTGAAACTTGCGTTCAGCTAGAACAGTTGCACAGGTAGTAAATTTCTCAATATGGTTTTAAGTATGCAAAGATATCTGAGCGAATGGGGAATTTTATTAAAATAAGTACGGTCCGAACTGTACGAAAGACCAGCGCCAATAGATCGAAAGCTTTTCTGCAACAGGCGATATTTCAGCGCATTGATCTAACTCGACAACAAAGACATTAAAACTGTAACATGCGGATCTGACTAGCGTTCTGTGCATTACAAATTCTTGTTTCCAGACTGTAATTTTTCATTACAATTTGTCCAATTATTTGGTTTGCATAATTAACTCTAAGATAAACACGAACTCGAACAATGAAGGCTATGTCATTGCGACTTTTATAAATGGTTATTTTGGAAACGGTTTAAAGTTTTAGTCGGATAAAAACATTATTCGCTCAAGTAATTACATGTTTAATTAATCGATCATAGTTCATACCAAAGTTTTGAATTAAAATAGATTGTATCTTAACACTTCTCGAGGAACACAAGGACGAATTTTCTCCGTTTCCTAAATATATTCGTGTGCATTCTTTGCGGTTTATGCGGTAATTTAAAATTTTATTTTATTTTAAAATAAGTGTGGTTGACTGCATCAGAATACTAAAACCTCCAGTGATTCATGAAAATTTCAAATGAAAGTAATTTTCAATAAGAAAAACCACTCCGGAAAAGTTGTTCCAGGATTCCTTCCTCTGAGTTCGTTGGAGTTTGGATTTTCTTAAAACTAAAATGCAAACACGTTATAAGGACGAAGTTATTTTGAGTTAGATTATTTAATTGACGGTTGAGTAAACAACGTAACAGGGGTCATTTTCAGGGGAATTTTTTTTCGAGAATTTTCAATAATTTTGAGAATAATCGAGAATTTAAAGAAAAAAACAAGAATTTCAAAAAAGGAGGTTAATGTTCAGCACAATTTTATTGACTCATCAAAAGACTTATGTGAACTGTTTGCAAACTCTGGAATTCTAGAATGATTAAGAATTTTCAGAGTTTCCAAGAATTCCCTGAGTTTACAAATATTACAAGAATTTTTAGGAATTTCGAAATTTGTAGTTGTTATTGACAACCTCACCATGAAACATTTTTCCGAATAGCCGAATAGCAAAATGAAAACATATTACAATGTGGTTTCCGAAGGCCTAATTGATGTTCAAATGATTTGGAGCAATCGATTCGAAATGCAGCTTCTAAGTAAAAATAATTGTGAAAAATTTTTGCCCCTTTTTACAGATTTTCCCAGAACTTTCACCACTTTTCCCAGTTTTTTAAAACTTTTGTATTTATCCTGAATTTTCCCACTTTTTCCGGATTTTTCCAAAAATTCCTCACGTCTACAGTTTTTTAAAGAATTTTCCAGATTTTTCTAAAATACAATTGCTAATAGTTTCCTATGTGCAGAATGAGCACCAGCTGAATATCACCAGCTGGTGTACAAACAAAAACACTTTGTATTGTATACAATTCAAAGACAACCTACAAACAGTGCATTTCTACATTAACGTCATCTACACGCACATAACACGTATGAATGAAGTAAACACATTGTTAAGAATGTGTTTTGATTGTTTATCATACAATAAGTGTGTGTTAGCAGATCCAGCTGGTGATATTCCAAATTGTCCCAAAATTTTCACAGTTCTTCAGGATTGTTTTTTTTCAATTAGGAACATTTTGTGGAAAATCGGAAAAAGTTTGGAGAAATTAAAAACAATTAAAAAAAGTACCGGCAACCAAACCAAACTTATTCTGTTTCAAATATAAATTCTCACATTTACACATTAAAAGGTGAAACATGTTTTTTTTGTTTTGAGACTCGTTGTGGTTTGTAAATGATTTCACACAAAAAATGTTTAACAAACGAAATTCTAGATTTTTAATTTTAGTAATTCACTCCTGTTATAAGCGCTTGCACCAACAAAATTCAGAAAATGAAAATCTAGATTTTCATTTGTTAAACGAAATTCTTGTGGAATCAATTACAACCCACAACAACTTCCAAATTGGAAAACATGTAGAATTTTACTTCTATCTTCAAAAAAGTGTCGAGAATTTTCAAGAATTTCTCAAATTTTCAAGAATAAATTTCCCAAAAATAGGCCCTGCAATGTATTCATATTCAAAACACTCCCACATTAATTAGACTCAAATAGATTTTCTTCATCCATATTCCGCTCTCTCAATTTAATATAAAGAAAAATGAAACCGAAAATAAAATGAAATTCTATATCGTTCCACAAACTTTATGTTTACCCGAACAAACTCCCAAAAATTTTGAACAGACTTCACTTCCTGACAGTGTAAACAAGCGCACAAAAATGTTAATGTTTTAATTTGTTAACATTGAATTGCCTAATGTTTACACCATCTCCAACTTCTGTCTGTTATAAAAAGAATATCAGGCCGAACCAATGTTGACCTTTCGCTTGAGGAAAAAAATTTTCGCACGTAACGTGAAACTGCCTCATGTATACAAACAAAATTGCTGGAGAAAAAAAAAGTTTTGCCTAAGTTTTTTAAAGCTATAATACGATGTGGTCGCCAATGATATGTGATATACAAACATCCCAGCTGTGTATGGGGGCATATTATGTGTATCTGTGTATGTGTCACAGTTCATACGAAATGGGTGAAAAAAAGGGCTATCGCAAGCTACATTTTACGAGACATTAAAACAAAAGTTGAGTGGAAATAAAAGGATCATTTGGAAAGCTCGCATAAAACATCAGTGCCGGGTATGAAAATGAATGGTTGTATGAAACATTAAAATAAAGATAAACCAAACGAGATGCGTGAATGTTTATTTCTGTGAAAGTTTTTTGGTAAAAATTTTTGCCAAAGAGTTGGGAGTGAAGAATCGATTTCAATTAGTCGTTTTCGCTTCGTTTTCCCAAATTAGACGAGTCTTAAAATTAAACCAAAATAATTAATTGACTTAATGAAACATACACTTTTCCATAAGCGATACATCTTTGAATTGCTTACAGAACACATCCACCAGAGAGGTAATGTGATTAATTCCATTTCATTATTACATTTTCTGAATATCGGATTACATCTCTGCTGTTGTTTAAGAGCAACCACTTCAACGTGAAAAACGCAAAACCAAATAGCAAAATGAAAATGGAAACGTAAAATGTAGCAGTGTGGTTTAGACGACTTAGAGATTCACTCAACTTCAAGTACAGCTTTCACCGAAAGTATCGTTGAGCGAATTAGAGTATTCAATCCTGTATACAGCTTTCCAGTGACTATTCCAAATTTTTCCCGATTTTCCAAAACAATTCACTTTTCTGGGATTTTCCAAAAAAGCTTCCAACTTTTTCCACTACTTCCAAAAATTTCACAAGTTTTCCTAATTTTTCACAAATTTTCCCGATTTTTTCAAAATATTTCCTATTTATTTCCTGATTTTTCCAATTCTTCAGGATTTTTTCCCTAAATTTTCCAATTTTTCTCAAAAAATTCTTTCTTTCAATTAGGAAAAGTTAGTGGTAAGCGGGAAAATTTAGGAGAAAATAAAAAAAGTAGAAAAACGTCACTGCAGCTTTCAGTGAAAGCCTTTCATTCGTTGTTTTGAACAATGAAAGTCTAGAACAGGTATGGTCGATCGGCGAATTCGTCTTAAACGCACTCACATTTTATGTCAAATTAATATGAAAATGAGTGCGTTTAAGTACGAAAATCAAATTTTTATGTCCTCCGGGCGGACAATAGACCATACCTGTTTTACACTTTCATTAATTTTGAACTCATAACATTTCGATTATTTAAGTCTCAAACTTATTATCGACAGGTTAAGCTAACAACACCTTTTCAATAAGAAATTTCCGGTTCATTGTTAACATCTATGAAGGTTGATAGGTGTATTGTATACTCTCACCAGATGGAATATTCTTTCTGTAACACCAATTCAGTTTAATTCAATAAAACAACAGCATTTACGAACTTCCTGAAGGCGTAAGCGTAACCAAACTTAAATTGTTTGAAATAGAAATTCTCCTATTTACAAGGAGCATTCACTTCAAGTGTAACAGCACAGAAGCACGAACGAAGCAGAAACAGCAATTCTATAAAGCATTTTACCGGATGAAAGAAAACGTCTCCTCACTTTCACTCGTATAGTTTCCATTACTGCTACAATAATTTGACGAAAATCGTTTACGGTTTCATTCATAAAAGACGACCGGAATTTTCTTGGTTTTTGGAGTCTCTCTCCCTATTCCCAAGTATTCACAATACCTAATAGAATTCAAGCTACACATTTGTTCAACCTCCTTCAATCTACTTCGTTCGGCAAAAGTGAACGATCTTTACGAACGACGCCTAACCCACAAACCACCCAAAGTTCACCAGATAGACTGGCATTCAAGTGGGTCATGCCCGTTCCCCAAACGTATCGACGGAATAAAGTGATTTAAGAAACGAAAAAGCGGAAAACGAAATTACTTTCAGTTCATTTTATCACATGACAGAATTCACATTTTTGAATGGAAAGCAATGTGCCCTCCCTATCATGCAATGTTGTTAAACATTTTCCCTCTGTATATCGTTCCACATCTTTTACAGCACATATACACTCAGACAATGTGATGTAATCGAGGATGCTCACAAGGATGTAATAAAATTGTTTGCAAATCTCCACGGTTCATATACTAAAGTAGCATACGTGTGGATGTAAATATGTACTAGTCCAGCAGCGATAGACCCATATAGCTTGCGGTATATATATGATCGCAAAGTGAAACACTTACACAAAATTCGTCTTATCTAATTACATCCTGACGAACTATGTGCTTTTGTGTAGCATCCTAACTTTTCCATTTTACGATAGACAGGGCAAACCGATGTAGAGAGAGCGTATACGTATAACGTTCTATCAACGAACATATTGTAGAAGTAGTGAAGTCAGTCACATATGTGTCATATTAAACGAAATGAATTTATTTCGGATGCATGTCCATGACTAACCGGAAGTTAAATTGAAAAAGGAAACTAACTAGCCTGCTTACTAACTAGTCTGGCAAAACTTTACTTAAACCAGATGTTCGTTTAAGATTTGAAAATTATTGTAATTACACCACACCGTATTTCGGATGCCGTTGGGCTATGCTGTTCCTCTCAGTTTTTTTTTTTGCTGCCTTTTCTTCTGGAGCAACAGAAATCTCTAACTTGCATATAGTTGCTCGGAATATGATTTGAAAAGTTTTAAAATCACAAAGTTTCGTTTCGCATATAAAAAGCCATACACAAGAATTTCCTTATAGTGAGTGGATTACCATACCAGGGATAACGATCAAAAATAGTACACAGAGAGTTTCGAACATTTTTCTGAATAATAAATCGATGTTTGGCAAAAGTTATCAGCTGGTGTATGTGCTGGTAGCTGGAGATTTCTTTGCTTGGGAAATGAGAAACAGAAAAATAAACGGAACATATTTGGATTTCGATGTGGGGAAATGGAAGCACCAGTTTCGTAGAGTGTATAAAACACACACACACACACAGCCACATCAGAAGACATGTTCCGTTCGGAATATTGTGTTGAAAAATTGTGGGATATTTTCAGTTCCTGATAAATTATACATGGGAAGAAATATGCAACAAATTTAAATAAAAACGATTCCTCGAAATGGATATTGAGAAACTGGTAATGTAGCACACGGAATATTTTTCCACGAAAGTATTTGCCAAAGACGGAAGAATATAAATGATTCTTGTGTTGTGCAGAAGCGAATGATAGAATGTAAAGTTTACAGCAATTCCGAATGTATACCTCAAACCAGAATGGCAAAATAAATAAGCCGAAATAACAACCGGAGCTCTTGTACGAAAACTGTTGGCCATGTCTTTGCCTATCTGCGTCTTAAATTATAAATTGCATTTAACGGAGGGGGATACAAAATGTACTCAACAACAAAAATAGGAAACAAATAACAAACGGAAAAGATTGGAGCATCATTTCGGAGGCTAAAGAGAAGCGAACAGACATTTATGTTGGATTGCTATTTATAATGTCGACTGAAACGTACGAGTCAAATCTGATAACGGACCTTCATCACAATTCTTTAACGAGATATTTGCATGACTTCATAACACATGAGTTTATAAACGGACTTATTGGAATGTATATCGATTGACGTTCTAGATTTATGATTGATTCGTTTTTCAAGTACTTTTCAGTCAAAGGAAATTTTCCTGTTTAAACCAAACTCAAGAAAAGTTTTCAGTTTATGTGAGTTTTGTTTGTTGCATTCGTTATATCCGTTCCACATGTACGTTATTTCATAAGAATACTTTCGCGCAATCGAGAAGCAGATAACCGTGCATTTTGAGTTCAAAAGGATTTTAATAAAGAAATCCTGAAAGGATTTTCGAGGATTTTGTCTGAGGATTTTCTGCGATTCGAAATGTCAATTATTGTCAATTTTAATGGAATTTACACGATTTTAAGGATTTTTCTTGATTTTCAAGGATTTTTTTATTCAAAGCTGAACTAGCATAATAGCGCTCTCTTTCACGTATTATGTGAGTGAAGCGATTCTCTTTTGTTTACAACATGTGGAACGCCGTGGAAGAAATAAAATTGTAGAACGTTAACCACGTATTTAAGTTTTGCTTCTTAACAATCAAGATAGTCCTCGCAAAAATAAAACTTAAGACACTCACGCCGATTTAACCCAGTTTTCGTTCCCAATATTTCGATAGAACTGTACGCCGCGCCAGTTCGTAGCAATTAGATTGAAACATAATCCACGGATAGTGAAAAATGAGTTAAATAAAGCCTCCCCACTCAGTGGGGCCCACTGCAGGCACTAAAGACTAAGTTTTTAGATGATAAAGTGAAAATACCTAAAGGTAACTTGCCGTGTTAAGTCAAAACTTCGTATTGCATTGTTCGTATGAAAGCTCTGAGCTTTTTTTGGATTCCATTGGAAACTTAAATCTATCGAAAGCTCCTTAAAAGCGAAGATACACATGCGTTATGGTGTTTTGGCTTAACACGGCATTAACTCTGTACGATTGATTTTAGGCAGATTTGAAAAGCTAGTGTGAATTTCGTTATCTTGATGGTTTACCTATTTTGTACGAAAGAGTTTTATTGGCGAAGAAACTTTAACTAATTTAAAGTAAACATAATTGTCTGCCTTAACTACTCACAAAGGGTCAGGGGCTGGATCATTATTAACTAGTTTCACTAATTACGGTTCTAGTTTGATATCATTACCGAGAGACACCGTGTCTATTTTCAGGATTTTTTTTTCGAGAATTTTCAGGAGGTTTGAAAGTTTTCTAGAATTTTTAAGAATTTCGAGAATTTTCAAGAATCATTTTTACTAAAATATTCGCTATCTAGGACTCTAGGAGTTGAATACCAGTTCTCCCAACAATGCCTTTGCTGGTAGCTCGTTCGACGGTTAAGCACGCACTTTTCATTTCGTAATGGTAAGCAGACCATTGTAGCAGACCATCTGTTATCGACAATGTATGCTTTTATATCACAAATATTTATGTCAAAACAAATGAAGTAAAAGATTTTGTCTTAAAGACTGGTTTAAACAAATGAAGTAACAGATTTACTGACCACATTATGATCAGAGATTCAAATTTTACGACATTTTCGATAAGTATTTTTTGCCATAGATAACAAACGTGGACGCAGACTTCTAAAAACAAATGTTTCACTAGAAATTTAAATTGGAAAAGAAATCTCCAAATCATTTTCAATTAACCGTCGACTACATCGGTTAGGGCTCCATTGGCTCCAAAAACTCTTTAAAGTCAGTTTTTCCGTTCCTTCACACTTTCACTTATCCTTGTCAAAAAGAAGAAAAGTGTTCTTGAAATTTACTTACCGAACAACGACTAGTGTATCAATTAGCAACACTTAACTCTGGCTTAGTCCAAGCCAAACACTCGGTCAAACAATATATCATTCAATACGTACCATTTACACACAGGTGACCAGAGATAATTACTATGAGTATATATTCTCCAAACCTAAAGATCAGATGAATGTATACAGACCGTAAAAACAGAACTGATAAAATGAATCATGTTATACTTGTTTGAACGCATATCCCCAGCTATCAATAAAACCCAACAAAAGCTCACTTGAGAGTGAACTCTATGTGGTAGAAATCAAACAAAAAAAAAGTTTCCGTAATTAGAGAGTCCTTTCGGTGCACTATAGTCATTCAATCCGCTTATAAAGGATAAAATGAACCAAATAATCGCACAAAAAAAACTTCACAAAGCTGAGCTTCGGATTTCCATCACACGAAATTAGTAGCTTAAAAAAGTTCATAAACTACGAATCGAATCGGGTGGAGTGGAAAAAAAACCACCCTGCCATACATTCGAGACTTTTGTCAGCATATATTATAATCAGGCCACGAGCGAAAATCATATTAACCACTTTATCGATTCGGTATATGTTTGTAAGTAATGTATATCATGCGAAAATCCAACGTTAAAAGACTGAACTTTTTTTTTGTTAACCATGGCAAACAGAAAGTTCTTTGTAAGATTACACGAAATGAAATTATAAAAGTTTAGTAATATTCTCAAATGAGATTAAACGAAAATTGTGAATTCCGTCTGACTGTAATTCTATATTGAAAATGTTTCTGAATGAAATTCACGTAAATATGGGCAGCATTAAGTGGATATGTTTTTCGTTAAAAGTTAATCGAAGTTGACGTAACAAAATAACGTTATTTTTACCAATTTTTTTTATGTGAAAGTTTGGGATTGCCACAGGATTGCTGGTTGTTGTGTGAATATATACGTATGGATAAGGATGAACAAAATGCTATCTATGATTTTGGCAAATATATAAATGGGAGGTTCGGTGAGGAGTTCGGATGGGATTTATTTTTAATCAAGTCATCCATAGATGTTTGCTGAAGTATTTGGTATTATTGGTAAGGGTATTGCTGTTGTCGTTGTTGTGTTTTTTTGGTAATTCGCATATTTAATAAATAACTTCGGGGAGAATAAAATATGTTCTTGTTTCCTCCAGTACGTATATTATTCCACAAGGGATGATATCCCTCCTACGTTATATCGAAGACTTTTCAATTTTTTTTTTCGAAAACATAAAAATGACATGACAACCTTATCTCAATTTAATGAAAATTAATATCAAACAAAAGAGGAAGTGTGGGCGACATGATACCGATATGGAATTGTCGGTTGGAATGAATTTATTGTGGATTAAAATATGGGTTTCTCTATTTTCTACAGTCATGAGAACCTAAAAGTATCGCTGTGCTCGCTTTGTCTTCAGCCCATAAGACAACGAGTACATTAACATAATCATTTACTTTAATGTCAAAATATGCATAATTAGTACCCCTGTTTCAGTAACTAAATGGAGTAAATTTACACCCTGACAGACACGTTATAGTAGATGCTACATATTGTAGTGGATGCGACACATATCAGTGACAGATCCGTGCACAAATCTAATATTTACGCACGGATTCTATTGTAGTAGGTGCTACTTGTATCTGACGATGCATTTTTACATAATCTTTTTAGTAAAATTGTGTTAATTTGTGATGATTTTGACACTACACTAGATAACATCTTGTAGCTAACACGTTAGTAAATGGGGTTGTTTTGCGCACTCGATGAGTTGCCGAGCTCGCTTCGCTCGTTTCGCAAATCTCATATTTAGATCGCAAAACAACCACATTGCTAACTAGTTAGCAAAATAGCTATTTAGTAATCTTCCTGTGGATTACAGTTTGTGTCTACCTAGTTTGTGTCTATAATAGTGCTTTTGCTATCTTACCACCTGGTCCCCTCATAGAATCATTTTTTTTTCATTGTGTGAACGAAGAGCCCGATGGTCGAATGGGTAGTCATGCCGGCCGTGGTTAGTCTTAATGGTAACAACTCAATAGCGTAATGGTTAACTCGTTTGCTTTCCACTACACGAATGAGTTGCCAGTCGAGGGTTCGAAACTCAACCGCAACAAAAAAAAAACGATTTTCAATCGGTTCAAAAATCTGGTGCAGTTGTGTTAGAGCTATCACACGGCTTACCGCTCAACATATTGTTATTGCCGCCGCTATTCTACTCCTATTAATTTCGTTACTACTACACTAGATGTAACTATTAGGTTAGTGGCACAGTTTACCACTGAGCAATGTAGAAACGATTCTCGAAAAATCTCCTTGCGGAGTATCTGTTATTGCGGAGGGTCTGTTATTTATTTTTGGGCTTAACACATTGCAGAATAATGCGCACGCTGGAACTTCAGACACCCTGGAAAGTAGTAAAGGAGTCGAGGGCTACCTCCAAATAAAATTTAAAAAATCTAAAATTTAATTTTTGATTTTTAGAAATTTATTTCCTCGACTCCTTTACTGATTTCCAGGGTGCCTAAAGTCGACAAGTCACAGTAACCAGCAAAGTGTGACTGGTTGATATGGTTGCATTAATTAAAAGCGCGCTATTTTCTAACGATATGTTCTCATCCAATTAAAAATATGAAAACAAACATTTTTCGGATCCCGCACATGTATCATCATTGCATCAACATTTCCACATGAAATGTGGCCTCCGAAACGAATAAATTTTTTTTGCACAAATTGCATTGAAAGAAGGAAAAAAACAACAACTTCGAAATGAGAACGGAGAGAGTATCATTTGTCGCCAAAAATCAACGAACCGCATTTATTTAACAAGCACACACATTCCCATTTTGGTTTGGTCAGACAAAAGAAAATTCCGATACATACAGATGAGTTGTGCTCATGCGATAACAAGCATAAAGTGCATTGCATACACATTATATAACTACCTACAGAATAAAATGATAATGTTCCTGCCAACACAACCAGTGTCATTTTATGTTATACAATTTTATTGGGTGAAACGCACGAGGGCAAAGCAATTTTCCGTCTTCATGTTGTTGTTATCTGCTGTAACAATTTACAATATCTGAACTTTGTTTTTCAACTTCTCCAGAACTTTATTTCTCATGGGAAACACGGTCAATTTTCAATTGTCTCAATGGAAATTGGTACCGGTAGCATGAGAGCCTGTAACACTATGGAAAATCGATAGCTCATGGAAAGTTATTAAACATGGATTCGGTAAAACATTTTTTTTTGTTTTGTCTGTAAGGCTTCCCTTTGATGATGCAGGTGAATGGCTTTGCATAAATTAGTGATAATAGCTTGTGGATTTCGGTCTCACAAGTTTGCGGCAAAACAGTAATTCATGCTGCAAGCGAGATGGTAATTGTGAAAATTTGATTTAAATCACCAGCATGATGGCACCAAAGCTTCGACCACTTCGACTGGGATAAATGCAATGGTATGATAATCCAAACATTTTGAAACTAATTTACGAGTCTTGGAGAACTTTAATAGTCATTTGCATTAAATGAACTCTCAAAACATTTGTTTCTCTACTTTCTCGAACAGATCAAATATTCAGAATTCGGAAGATAAACAAAGTTGCAAAGTAATTTCCTCGATAATTTCTTAGTTTTTAATGGATTTTCATGTTTTGTTCCAACAATTTCCTTAATTCATTGACGCGATTTAGTGCATTGGTGGAGGAAAAACCTTGTAATCATTTTGTCATACGTTAAGAACATTGTAAATTTACTGTCATTAATGAGCGATCCTTTCCAAAGTTAGATCAAAATATTTTCCAACGTTTAACAGGTTATGGGCCCAGTTGTTGTTGATATATTGAATTAGTATAGCCAAAACTAATTTAATCAAATGTACATATGTTTGCATAGCATGATAGCAAGAGATAACGGTATAGCACGCGTAGGTGAGTATCTTAAGAAAGAAAATTGATGGGCCATGCCGTTATGTCCTGAAAGATAATGGAATGAGCTGGAACAGCGTTTCTTTTTAAGTTTGTGGAGAGAAGCATGGTAGCATCGACCGGGTTTACGTTTGAGAAGGAGTGTTGGAGAATCAAAGTACTACATTCTGTGGAAGAACAACCCAGTAATCGTTTTGTGATACTTTAAGAACTTTCTGAAGAATCGTTAGACTTATTTTCGGCCAAGAAATTCTTTAAAACGACCGTGACCGTGAAATGTCGATTTAAAGAATATCTTGGCCTAGAATAAGTTATTGAGCCTTAGTCTACCGTCGCATTTCACCGTTCAGCACTCCGTTTACATGACAGTTGGTTTCAAACATTGTCCTGAAATTTCGACGACATGAGTATCGGCGACTTCCTGAAGAAACGGAGAGTAGTCGCCGTTTCTTCAGGAAGTCGCTTTTTCTTCAGGAAGTCACCGTTTCTTCAGGAACTTGCCGTTTCTTCTCGTCGTTTCTTCAGAAAGTCACAGTTTCTTCAGGATGTCGCCGTTTTATGTATGAAGCGGTGACTTTCTGTGAAAACGATGACTTCCTGAAGAAACAACGGGAAGAAACGGTGAATTCATAAGAAATAACAAGTTCCTGAAGAAACGGCGACGGAAGGTTCTAATCGTTTTTTCAGGAACTCACCATTTCTTCTCATCGTTTCTTCGGGAAGTCAACGTTTCTTCATAAAGCCAAAAACCAAATTCTATCGTCTCTATACAGAAAGTCGATAATAAGCGATTTGGCGATATCTTTTTGGCAGTAACTTTTTGGTTGTTGAATAGTCTTGCTGTAATAATCTTTCTGCATTGAATACCAACCATAAGGAAGTAATCCCTTTACGAATTTTCATTGTACATAAACAGCGTTTTAACACGCCGAGCGATCCGGCCCATTGCCCCGGAGCGAAGCGGAGGGCCGCAATGCGAGCCGGGCGCCGGAACGGTGTCGGTAACTTAGGAGTTATTTTTTTTTTCTCACATCGTGTCATAATTAGTTACATAAAAGTGTTTTAAGACACCGAGCGATATGTTTCTGTGTTGTACTTGAGTTTTTTGATTTCTCCATATAAAAATGTATGTAAAATTAAGAAAAAGGCAGTAAAGCACAAAACAGAAAATGTGTCGGTTTTCAAAATTCAGAGCGTGTATATATAAAAAATGACACAGACTAATTATGACACGATGCGAAAGAAAAAAAAATTAACTCCTAAGTTACCGACACCGTTCCGGCGCCCGGCTCGCATTGCGGCCCTCCGCTTCGCTCCGGGGCAATGGGCCGGATCGCTCGGCGTGTTAAAACGCTTTTTATGTGCAATGAATTACACAGACTATTTATGACACGATGCGAGAGAAAAAAAATTAACTCCTAAGTTACCGACACCGTTCCGGCGCCCGGCTCGCATTGCGGCCCTCCGCTTCGCTACGGGGCAATGGGCCGGATCGCTCGGCGTGTTAAAACGCTTTTTATGTGCAATGAAAATTGGTTTTCATGTTGTAAAAAGATGAATTCTGTAGTGATGAACTAAACTCCTTTACGTTACATTTCGGAACCAACAAAACGCCTTTACGGCGAGACAAAAATTAGAGTTGATTTGGGATCTCAATGTCAGCTGAATTAGCAATCTTGAGTTGAGATTGTCAACTGAAGAATTTCTTGAAATCGAAATTTCATCTCAAATCAAGAATAAGCCACACTGTACGTAGATTTTATTCATTTAAAATAAAATACAAAGCTTTTTATTTTATTTGTTTTAGTTGCTTGCAATCAGAGATTGAACGGTAAGATGCGTTGCTTCTGATAGTCGTTGTTTCTTCTCGTCGTTTCTTCAGGAAGTCGACGGTTTCGAAGAAACGGTGACTTTCTGAAAAAATGGCGACATGTAATGACGACTCTTCAGATTTTCTGATGAAACGGTGAGAAGAAACGGTGACTTCCTAAAGAAACGGTGACATCCTATAGAAATGGTGACTTCCTGAAGAAACGATGACTTCCTGAAGAAACGACGAGAAGAAACGGCGACTATAGTGGCCGGTTCTTCTCGTCGTTTCTTCAGGAAGTCATCGTTTCTTCTCGTTGTTTTTTCAGTAAGTCACCGTTTCTTCAGGAAGTCACCGATACTCATGTCGTCGAAATTTCAGGACAATGTTTCAAACGATGAAAACCGGAGTCTCTTCTCAATTGTTTAAGCGAGCTGCCACATAAACGGAGAGCAAAACTTATTTATGATTCGATTTTCATTTATAAACGATGACTATAGTCATCTGTTATCGACAACGACAAAAAAAAACGATGCACGGTTCTCTTATACATATAGTAAAATCTATGGTAAAACTAAAGAAGTACAAGAGATTTTACATCAAACGCTAAGAACTGGCTTAAGCAATTGAAGCAATAGATTCAACGATTGATTTATCACACGTATGATGTTTGCAAAAGATAGTAGATCATAAAATCCCCCAGCAAACATCCAATAGTCGCGTTGAACCCCTTCTTAATATATTTATTTTGCGCTTTATTTGACACGCAACTGCATCATTGTTCATATACGACATGATTCAGCACCGATTCTATCACTGGGGCTGGTAGCGTCGATATGAAATATTTCTCTCAAGTTATTCACGAACATTAGCATTTCCTAATTAGCGATCACGAAACTTACATAAAGCATCGTAATGGAGCATGTGTCGACCTCGCGTATACACTAAAGGCACAAAAGATGACAACGCCTCTTCGCAGGCAATGTTCAGAACATTATTTGAATATATAACGGTTCCGTAATTAATGTATACACGAAACCCTTTGTGTATGCATTGAACGATTTATGTACCCCATGGAAAATCACTACACGTCGTTATTGTTAAAAAGTTACTCTTTTTTCCCTGATTTTTATTTTATTTTCTATCGTTGGTTTTTCTTCGGGGAAGATTTCGTACATGGAAGACGGAGGTAGAAGATGCTTATAATTCATACAACGTGCTAAGTGGAACTATATAGAAATGGCGAAGATATACGGTAAATTTATAGAAAAATATGTTGAATGAATACATGCATTGAATACATTTTTGCCAATATATATTTTCGATAAAGGGAGAGCACATTTTCGTTCGGAACATTTTTATCATCGCAGCTATTAAAAACTTCCCACGACTACGATGTAGAAAAGCGTGCTCATAAATAAGTTCACATGGTATGTACATAGCACACGAAATCACAGAGAGCAGAGCATATCCGCAACGTGGTTGACGGCATTGCCATAATCAAGTTATTTACAGTGGAATCCGAACAAAGTTTTTGTGTTAACTTATGGAAATGAGCTATGAAACTTGTTAATACTTTAGCATACATCCATCCGCTCTTTCCTCCCATCCATGAAACCATTCCCACTAACACAGCTGTATTTGAAAATGGGAAAGAAATTATTAAAAATTTATCGAGAACATCTTCCGAACGTCGTCGTCGGGTAGAATACACATTTTGCTGTTCAACAATCGAAATGGTTCGAATGTTCATAATATGTAAAGTACGATTGCTCTGGCACGTCTATTAGGCGAACCCGAGAGAGTATTGAACAATACATCAAATTGCATTAACGAGAACCGGATATTGCTGTTAGCATATTATAACAAACTCAAATATCCCCCGTCCGTAGAAGGTTTTCAGAATCTTTCAATATACTTTGCAAATGGCTCGCTCGTTACTTATTTAATAACTTACAAATATATCTTTCAACCGGTTCGTAATAGCAAATTTTTTTTAATGGATTCAGAACAGTCAGGCACTGGTGAATGTGGAAGAGAATTGGAGATTTTATGCACCCACTATAAGTTTTCTCCGCAAATAAAAATAATTTTTTTTGTAAAACTTTTGAGATGTAAATTCGCATTTATTAGTGGTGGGCTCGGTGGTGATGTGGTGGATTTTTTTTTTTTTTTTAATAAACTCACATTTTTATTATCAAAGTTTTGTCGCACATAAACCATTCTATTTTCCTGAAATTAATACCTTTGTTATGGACTCGTTGTGGTTAATAAAAATCCACTATGCCAAGTTGTTGTACAATGTACGTGTACACAGACAAAACAGTTTGCAAGAAGTTTGCTTTTGAATGTAATTTTTTTCAAGCGGAAAATGGGAAACCAGTCGCAGTGTGGTTACGAGCTAGATGCCACAACATAGGCATAAAAATGTTGTTGATGTAAATATAGACAGGAATACGGATGAATTCTGTGACAAACCAGAGAAAATTACGTAACCAAATCTGTTTTATTTTCCCAAAAATTAAAAATTTAATCACGACAGTTTATTAATAGCTCCTCTGCATCTCAATGGTTTCACGTTAGAATTTGGTGTTGTGACGCTAGTCTCCAATGACATGCTGCAACAAGTCGGTAGCTCTGTAACTAAATATACGAAAAAAAAATTTCATCACCTCAGCCCTCCAAAATACCTTTTTCGAATTTTTTTGAAAGCGATTTTAGCGTGTAGGTACCAATACTTTTCTCGACACACACGAAAAATTCTACTAACAAGACTATCACACAAGGCGTATCACCTTTAGCGAGACCCTCATCCAATTCAGATGGACATGGACGGTATCTATGGACGGTCACGCTAGGTACATACGGTTGATTAAGTAAATTTATCTATTTCGTCGCACATACAATTATTAAACGAAAAGCTTGTGTAGAATCAGCTGAACATCTCCAGCTGGTCGACAAAGAAAATACCTTTGTATCGAAAACAATTCGAAGGCAAGCTACATACAGTGTATACATACGTTAAGGTCATCTATGTGCGCACATAACACGTATGACTTTAGTAAACTCGTTGATTAGAATGTGTTTTGATTATACATTATAAAACGTTTGTTTCTTTATCATCTGACTCTCCGAACTGAACTAAAAAATGTCATACGAACGGTTTAACGTGCAAGTGTATCAGTGACGTCTCTGAAGTAGAGAAATCCATCTTTTATTTGAAAAAATTGCGACACAATTTACGCCACAAGTTACTTCGTCAACCGTGGGACATTTGTCATATATCTACTAGTATAAAAAAGAGGCCAGATTATTGACCGGATATTGGCTATCCCACGGCAATGTTCAAAAAATGATGATTTGATTTGGGAAAAAATTGGTCATCAACAAAATTTGATGATTAATTTCTAGTTTTGATTTGATTTCGTCTTTTTCTGATTTTTCCTTTTTATTTGTTTTTTGCGTCACTGATGATGAGACTAATGAAAATTTCAAGTTTCACGAAAAATCAATTTTTTGAAAAATCATGATGATCACGGGAAAAAAATCAAATTGATTTGATAATCACGCTTTTTTCATTGATGGTCAAATTGAGTTGATGTCATGAATTTTGATTTGAGTTAGATTTTTGAACCCTGTCCCACGGACGGGAAGGCTCAGTGGTTACGTCCTTCCATCAAAATGATTCGGGTTCGATTCCCGTGTCACACAATTCCTGTCCTAACGTCCTAAAATACGTTCCGGCTGCAACGATGTACACACTAAATTTAGTATGTTACGTCACTATTTGTAAATATTTGTTTAGGCAAGTGTGAGGTTTGCGGAACGAGCCGAAGGCGAGTGGAGTAATCACACGTGCAGTGACGTAACACATTTTACATGTTTGTGGACGGTAAGTGCATTTTCCCTGTCGAAAACAGTGATGTAAAGTGCACTTTACCGTGCATAAGCATGTAAAATCATATGACGCGTCATGACGTAACGCAGATACGATAAATTCGTGTGCATAAAATCTAGCCTACATTTAGGCGAGATGTAAGTATGTGCCTAACTTTCCTCAGAGAGTATTTACATACTTCGTTGCGTGGTGTGGAAGTCACGTTAGGCTGGTGCGGTGACCCACGCCGAACTTGGTATTAACCGAAAAGGGCTGTTCGTGAGGTCTCTCAACAAACAAATAATGTCAATCCATGTGAACGGAGGGAGTTGCGTCACACATCACTCCAGCGAAGGCATTCAATGTTATTCCTGGAAACGTTCAATTTCGATTTTGTTCAGTGAATTCATTGTTTCGTCCGGCGCAAAATTTAGCAATTGGAAGTCATATACAAAATTTAATTAAAATAAAAAAAAAGTGTAGCCGAGAGCGAAGCTATTCATTTATGCTTTTCAATAAAAAAGAAACTAAAACCTGAAAAAGGGATTTAAACAGTGTAATCGCACTAGTTAATCACTCCGCCCTTCATTTCGTTAAGCAAAGGTTCAGTATAATTTGTAAGCCTGAGTGCTTTGCAATCTTACATGTCTAAACATTCCATAAAATATGAAATTACTTTGCGGTCATGCATGGTAACAAAGTGAAATATTGTTTTTTTTTCAAGATAATTCTTCAAACACCTGGTGTGTATATTTTTTCCCCAAAGTCCATATTAACAGGAGTTACAAGGGATAAGCTAAAATGTGGCCTATATATCGCTTGGATGCGGTTTGTGAGGGTTTAATTTGAGCATAGAGGAGAGAGGAAACATTTTTTTTGTGAATATATTCATAGCTAATGCGGATTTTGTTTTGCCGGATATCAATGGAATTATTGCGACAAAATAAAAATAAAAATTTGCTACCGATCCCAGTTGAAATATATCTGTTTTCAGCAAGTTGTACTGTAACAATAGATTCAGCATTCAGATTGAGAAAATAGAATTGAACGTTGAGAAATATAGGGCAGGTCAGTGCTTAGGGGAAATGAAAAAGAAAAATAGAAAAAATGAAGACGAAAAAAACAAACTTTTTATTTTCATCCAATTCAACATACGTCTCAACTCACAGCAATTGCTATCTAACTCCACCAATGAACACTCCAGCTACAGCGTTTATTTTGTTAAAAAAATATTCCAAATACAAAAGAAAATAAAATACGAGTGTACACATATGACACGACCATTTGTTTTTTTTTTATTCTTTCTATTTACACCCGAGGAAAGAGGTTAAAATTGTTCATACACCATATTATTCGTTAGGGTGTGTTTCAATTTTTCAAGGGTTAGATCTGTTTGTAACTTTGCAGAAACCATGCAACGAAGAATGTAGAATCACTTACAGTAAAGTTGATTCTTTTAGTCGTTTTCGTCTTTCCTAAAACTATATATGAAGAGTTAAATGCAGAAATAAGAAATGTGACATTAGCGACTTATAAGAAAAATGAAGTTTCATTCATTTAGCACCGTTTTGATTAGGCCTGCGATCTTTTTTGCGTTTACCTATAAAAAAACTTCGATTGTGAGGAAATTTCAAACGGAGCTAAATGAATGAAATTTCATTTTTCTTATAATTCCCTAATGTGACATGTACCGCTTCTGCATTTAACTATTGACTTAACCGCACAGCTTTTGTGTCTTTGTTTTAGCCGTAGTATCAAATGGGTTAACGGTAGAAAGTTCATTGGACGCCGAAATTTCGTTCAATGTTTTAAAATGTAATTTCCAACAAACAACGAATACGGATCTCTTCTTACGTCAGCAAATTCTAAACATTTGAATCTAGGAACAGTTTTACTTGACTTAACCCACCTGAATAAAGTGATTCGTCTAATGTCACGAAAAATTTTGTATTAAAACTTCAGGTTACCTGAAACCTTACCTGACAGGTTTGCATGTTCATATCATTTCAGGTGTTTTTTCTTTTCTAAAGTTGCCTGACCTGAACTTGCGGGTTTTACAGTCCAGTCAAACACAAGAGTGTGGTTGTGGTAAACAAATATAAGCACGCATAAGCACTGAAGCACTGGCGGGAAGTCAAAGGTTGACGTGAGGGTAAAGGCTGGTGGGAAGCTTAAGGTTTGTGGGAAGTTTAAGGTTGGCGGAAATCTAACCGTCAAGGAGAAGCTAAAAATTGGTGACAACACAAATGGATCACAAATAGATCGGCCACAAACACATGGCCTTTGGCCGTTCCTTTCCTTTTTCGCACAATGAACTTTGATCGAGTTGATATACATCTGGACTGGATGCGTTCCTTTCGACTGTTCCTCCCTTCAGTACATGTGTTATTGTTAACACCAAAATATTGACAGTCAGAAGACTTCTTAGAGTAAAACACATGATTACTAGCGGAAAATGATACGAATATCAAATTCACTGTTAACGGATTCTACACTTGTCGGTGCGTCGTTTCTACTTCCAAACACGTCCGGAAAAAAGCGAACACCCTATAATACGTGCAACTAGACTAGCGAAAAGTGAGAACCCCCACATATACATGCCAACCTCTTTGCATTTACTCCTTTGTTACATGTCACGCGAAAAATCTAAATTTAAATTTAAACCATTTCAAGGATTTTGCTATTGGTTATTTTCTTCCCCCCGCGCATTCGTTGGTGTGTTTCGTTATCATGCTTTAATTTTGCATTTGATTCATGGAACACAAAATATGGCACCGAGAATATAATGTATGGGTGTGCTTTTTCAGCATATTTTGTGCGGTATGGTATGTGGATTATGTATGTATCTGGATTGGATTAAATCTGCGGTTCAATTTGTTATCGAGCAATTTGTTATTTATGGAAATTAGAAATTTATTTGCTTTTAATAAAGATTGATATTTGATTTAGATGTCACTCAGTTAAATTTAAATTTCCAGGTGAATACACAAAACAATCAATGGGTAATGCAAAACCAAAACCCATATGAGTACATTTTATGTACGGCCATGCGTAATGCGATATTTAGCTGATTAGCTTTAGCTGGATTGTGGGTAGATATTTGTGGACACTAAACCAGGTGCATGCAACTGATACATTGGCAGAAATAACAAAAGGACACTCTAAATAGCTGATTATGCAACCAGTGAAAAGAAAAATTCGATATTCGTTCGTGGTGTGAGAATGATAACACATGAGAAACGAAATTTCTCTACGTGTCATCAAAAAAATGTTTTGTTTTTTTTTCAATCAAGACATAGAGTGGAAAAACCACATATGGTCTTTAAACTCGAAACATGGCACAATTTGGGTAACCTTGAAGGCAAGAAAAATGATTGATGCTATTCGCACTCGGGTACGAATAGTGCCATTATTATTATAGATGCTATTAGCACCCGGGCCTATTATGTTAATGAAATCATGCACTCTTGAAATGTATTTTCACAAAGAAGGAACCGATCAACCGATGTAAAAGAATTGTGAAATGGGTATTTGCGTGGATTTTGTAAGAAGGTTCACCAGTATTTGACCATTTACTGAATGTCTGACGAAAACCTTGAGTCGATTTCATTTTGAATTCTGACGAACACACACACACACCCTTTGTATTAGTAAACTATCTAAGCTGTGCAGTATCTTTACGTCACATCGTAGTTAAGACACTATGTGAAGCTTGTCCTTTCAAATACAAATGGTGTGTGTATATGGATCAGCTAGTGAAATAAACCTTAAAAATGAAAAGACTTAGCTATTTTACTGTTGGTGCCTGTTCAGTGTTCAATCGTGTCAATGAGAATACTTAGCGATAGAGCTGAATGAATGTAAAGAATCATAAAACTTACTGACATATTTCCGGCCAAGACATTCTTTAAATCGATTTTTCACCATGAAGCCATGATGGCTCATTTTTGGCCAAATGGAGAAAAATGTAGATCTGGACCAGATCTCTGACATATCTAATATATTGTTAAGTTGGTACACATGCGGCGAGATCAAGGGTGAGATAGAACGAACATATGAATGTTCCTTCTATCTGGCCGCATCTTGTACCAACTTAACATTTCTCTGTTTTAAAGTCATTATTATCCCAGTCAGTGAACTGTTTCCAGGCTATGATATTTTGGCACAAAATTTGAAAAACCCTTAGCGAATTCAAATTTTGCGCCAAAATATCATATACTAAGAATCGTTTAATTGACTGGGAGCATCGATGACTTTAAAAACTCTCACAAATTTAAAGTTGGGTTTTCTAAAGGTGAACAAACTGTAAGTCTTAAAGTTTAAGGCTCAAACAAGTAGAAAACAAAGACATAAAATTGTATTTGTCTACTAAGAAGCGCTATAACGATAATTGTCAGAAAATCGTGTGAATTACGGACCTCGCTTCGCTCTGGCCGCTCGTACTGGAAGCTGGAAACCTATACTTTCCTATATTACACAAGAAGGTATCAAGGAAGAAATTATTCATAAAATATCTCTCACGTCGTTACTCCAATATTATCCATCTACGAATTTCATTCTCCGTCGATTAAAACTAAAATCTTGAAAATCGGTTAAGAATTACTCGAGTTATCGAGGGAACAAGCGTTTCTCGAACAAAAATCGAAATTATTGTTACGGACATTCCAAGTGATTTTCAGTCAAGGGAATTAAATAAAATCGGATTTAATTCTGGAAGATGCGGGAATTTGAAAGAAGATTAGGTTCAAATAAAGAGACTTGAATATTCGTATCTTATTACTAGCTTCTTCATATTAACGATACTACAAAAAAATACTTTTCTTTTGCGACAAATCATGTCGTAATGGAACAATTAAATAATAAAATTGCCCAATGTTTCTGATTGCAGTCCTGTGACGTAATCTTATTAAGACATTGACTCTGACGTCTTCATACCATTCTTTCACAAAATTAAAAACTCGCAAAAAATACGTAATAATTATAACGAACGATTAAATCTAGCTAACTCTTATTAATCGGTGAAAATAAAATCCTAAAATCAAAAGATTCTGCAACCAATTTTTGAACTGTTCCAAATTTTAGAAAGTATCTGGATTTTCTTCTTTCAATTGAGTTTAAAACCATCATTACCAAGAAAACGACAATATTAGAAAACCAACAAATCAATTAAAGTGGTTGAAAACCAAAAAATAATGAAAGTACAACAACCGAAAATACACGGCACATTATGTCAAACATGCAATAATATCACACCAAACTGTAACAATATTACAGAAGTTGCAATAGTATTCGTTTGTAACGCAATAAGATAACAAACGAATATTATTGCATCACAAAAACGCGGATTCGATTTCTGGGGCTATGGAGCGAGATTAAATTTTTTGACTTGTGTACTTTGAAAGAGCTCATGAAAGTTCACAAAAGTACGCTATTGAACCAAAAAAAAGTTTGGTCCAAGTCCTTAGGTTCACTCACTGAACCCTCCAAATTCCGTAATAATATTGCAAGATTACAAGGTTCAGCGAGTGAACTTAAGCATTTGGCCCAAACTTTTTTTGGGTTCAATAGCGTACTTTTGTGAACTTTCATGAGCTCTTTCAAAGTACGTAGGTCAAAAAATTTAATCTTGCATATTGGCCGCAGGAATCGAAGGTGCGTGGCTGTAATAATATAGTTACGGGAACGTTACAAACGAATACTATTACAACTTTTGCAATATTATTACGTTTTCATGTTTGTTGTGTTGGTAAAACCAAATCGTTCATTTTTGTTTGTCTTCTTATTTTCATGTAATGTTGACAGTGACTTAGTTGGAGATTGTGTGCATGCAGGTGGATTTGAGATTTTAATTGGCTTTAATGTGTGTGCAAATTTAAAGTGTTTGGCGTGAATTTCAGTATTAGGCTCAAAGTGAAAAAATTTATCTGAGAAAAAGTTTAGATTTCTGATGATGTGAATTAGAGTAATCATTGTTATTATTCTAAAGTACAAATTTTAATTTTGCTCAAACTTTTACTACTTTTTCATCCATTCCGAAGAAGTAAGGTAAACATCCTCTAAAACTGAAAGTGCACTAATGCTACAATAAAATTTCACACATTGTAAGCTTATCAAATTCTTGTGAATTTTTTTTATATATTCGGAAATTGTTGACACAAAATCGAATCTCGGTAGCCTTTGTAACAAGCATTTTTCATCGTTCCCAATTCAGAATTTGAAAAATTAAATTACGTAAAGACGCCAGCTGATTAATTAAATTCTCTTTTTTTGTAATATCCCGCATCTTCCTGGCTAATTTCAATCCAAACTTTACCGAAAGCAAGGTCATATCATCCTTCATAAGTATGTAAAACAAAACAGACTGAACGTGTCCCACAAAAATCTGCTTGTAGGACAGGTCGTAAGCTAGTTCAATCTAAAGATACATACAAAAAAAACTATCTGTAACACATTGCCCTAGGACTGACAGAAAGACGAGGTCACATGTCAAATTAGAGCGTATCACAAGAACAACAAACGAAACAATCTCAAACTAAAAGTGATATTCCAAACGATAATTTCATTCAAAAAGTTTTTCTTCTTCCAATTCAATTTCCCTAACCGTCAAATTAGTTTCATTCTAACAAAAACATTCTTAGTGAAAGATGCAAACTGAATATAATGCAATGAACGGCATCAGAACGCAATCTAAAGAGACTCCCTATGTATTCCCACATCACACCACACACACTTGAAAACCGTTTCACAATAATAATGACAATGAATGGAGAGATGACAATCATCCAGGAGCATTTTAAAATTAAATCAGAAATATAAATTCCATGAACGAACACTCCCAATGCCACTGCTACTATACATTATATTTCTCGTATGAAACTTTGTGGTTTGCATGAGAAAATTGGTTGAAAATAAATAATAATACAATCTCATCGGCATCAGTATTATTATTATATATTATAATATCCCCCAGTTATTGATTTCGCATATTATGGAGTATGTGTGTTATTATAGAAGCAAACGCGTGAAACCAAGCAAAGCGCTTCGACGTTACCACATAACTCCTCATAAATGGTTAGCAAAATTTCAATGAATAATATACAATTTTCGAAAATTCCTTGCTGAAAGGCAAATACAATAAATTTATGATAGATGATAAGGAAAGATAAGGTATTCCTTCGAAGATGGGGTACATAAAATGTGGCGCAAATATTTTACGTTTTCTTGCATGCGATATAAATATTATTATGCGAATATACCACACAAAGGTGGCTGTTGTGTATAAGGTTGGAGTTAAGTTTTCTTTTTTAGATTGGCACAAATATGTGGATGGTTAAAAAAGGGAGGCTCTCTCTTAATAACATTAACGGGGGATCTTATGTTAGATTTATCGCAACAATGTGTAATGTATTTAGCCATGTATATATGTACGCTACCAATGCCTACCACAGCCAGAATTGTTGTTGTGAGAAATTTTTCAATTACATGTTTTCACTTAAATCTTAGTATACGGTTGAAGTCGACATTTCGGTTGGGTACAGTATGGTTAGTGGTGGGATTTTAATCTTTAAGAAATGGTAAGCGTATCCGGCAGGGCCTATTTTCGTGAAATCGTTTTTGAATGTTCTCAAAATTCATAAATTTTTTCGAATATAAAGAATTCTAGAAATTCTGGAAAGTTCTTGAAATTCTGGAAAATTCTTATGTTCCCGAAAAAAAATCTTTAAATTCCTGATAGTTTTCAAATAAAGAATTTTGAAAATCTTCAAGAATTTTAGTCTGGAAAATTCTCGAAATTCTTTACTAGAGAAATTCTAGAATTTCGATTGTTTTCAAAGATTTCAAAAAATAGATTTAAATTCTTGACAATTCTTGGAATTCGAGAACTCTCAAGAATTTTCAAGATTAAAATTCGTGAAATCAGAACTCGCGAACTTTCAAAATTAAAATTCGTGAAATTCTTGAAAATTGTTATTTTCGAATTCTTTATTCGAGAATTTGCAATTTATTTCCAGAATTTCAAGAATTTGCCAGAATTTCATAATTCTTGAATTTTTTCGAAATTCTCGAAGTTCCATTTTTTTCACAATTCTCTAAATTCTTTAATATTTCCAAAATTCTTGAAAATACTCGAAATTCTTAAATTGAAGGATGTTCAAAAATTTCAAGAGTTTCAATTCAAGAATTTGAATTCATGAAATTCATGAAACTTTTGAAAATTCTCAAAAAAATGTCTGTGAGCAGCGGGAATCAACCAAGAAATCCACGAATAAATGTCGAAAATATCCTAAAATTTCATCTAACAGTGTCCAGATTTTTGTGAATGAGGGCTTGTTAGAAAGACCTAGTCAAAAATGTGGAAATGGACAAAGATTGAAGCAAATTGATGACAAATTTTTAATTTTCTTACAAAGTTACAGCCCTGAGGGAAGTGAAACGAATAACAGTGGTTTGCTTAGGTTGTTTTAATTAAGTCAGTGAAAGTCTACAGAAGACATTCAGATATAGCTCCGGTATAAGAATAGTCTCTGAATACCACACATTCTTTTTGATGGAAGAGGAGCACTACATACACGTTCAGCTCCACTGGAGATTCTCCAGCACACTTCAAATTGAAGGAATTATAATAAATTACGAAAATACAGAAGTAATGGTCTGACATGTCTTTTTCTTGGTCAATTCTTGCACCTCCCAGCCATGTACGTAGCCCATGTTCACTAACAAATATCATCAGTCGATGATAAAGTATCAAAAGAATTGAGACAATATCAATCGATTGTTTGATCGACAATCGATAAATATCGACTGATAATCGAATTGTCAGTCAACCTTTGCCGATTTGGGAGGACCGATTATGGGTAAATATCGGAAAATCGGTAAATATCGATTGAAATTTGATGTTTATCAATTGTCGATAAAACATTCGAATGATATCTACTTTTAGAAAATATCGATATTCGATTCTAAGGAAATAATCAATATTTTATCAATCAAATAAATTATCGTACATGCCTACATGTACAAGACCACTTCAATCAAGACTAGCACAGCTCATCGCTTCCTTTTGTTTTCGTTGCGGATAGCAGATGATTACCCTCTTCTAAAAAGTCCAAGACTTCCCAGCTTTTACACAGCGAATTTATGCATTTAATAAAACAGAATGAAGTACCCACTTAAATGTACACCAAAATGACGATAAAGTAAAATGTGTACACATCGGGACATAAAGTATATGTACGCCCCGACGAGCGAGAAAAAAAATATTAAACTTTAAATCCTCTGCAATATGTTCACAATGATTAATGTTTTCTGTATCGGGATGATTTTTTTTCTCTGTGTGAAAGCGGCAGGATTTGCTTTATTACTGTCACTTTATATAGGAGCTCAGTGCCATTATTTATCGACATTAAATTCACTTTTTTTTCTTAATATTTTTTATTTGTCGTACCGGAGGATGCTTGCTGTTCCTTTTATATTCGTACTCAAGCTAAACGATTTTAAGCCGCAATTTTCATTACTTATACGAAAAATGGAGCGACTGATTCATAAAATTGTCACAATAAAAATTTCGCGGTGTTGGATCGTAATTTACATTTTTAACAATTTGAATAAATTTGAACATTTTCCGCCGCTAAATGATAGCTAAATTTAACCGCAATTAGAGATGGTATATGTGGTATATAAGGTTGAATCGGTATAATTATGAGCACTGAATAAGTTGATTTTAAAATGGGATGAGCACAAAAGTCTTTCTTTTTTATTGAATTTAGAAACTGTCCAAAGTACATTTCATGTGTCATTTCAGTATCGTAATGATGACTTTTCAAAACTAGTCAGAGCGGAACTGGTTACACTCAAAACCCTTCGTACGATGAAAGACGAAAATTTGTAAAAGCCAAAAAACCGAAAAGCTCGTTGGACATCACCTTACTGCCCTTACATTCGGGCCTGAAACTAATGGTTATCCAAAGTGTACACGAAAGTGAGGACGAGATAGACAGATGTGTTGTAGACAAATGTGACATGACATGTTATATGTAGTGGAAGAATGCAAACAGTAAATCGTCTGTTCATCCTCTAACAATGTCCTCTTGTGCATTTGAAGACATTTGGGGCATTTGAGAAAAAGTGTCGTAATGATTCACACCACAGTTGTATCAAATATGTGTCGTGAACAAACAGCAGTCACTAGGACGCTTCATTATGAAGCTCTACGAATATTTCGTTGCACAATTTTGATTAAAGTATGCGGGTACTGCCTAAAAAGTGTCTAAAATCAACCGTGCAAGACAGAAATTCACAAAAATTTGCATTCAAACCGACGAAAATACGAGAAAAATCGTGCGAAGCGTGAAAAATCTTTTACTTCATTTATTGAGCATGCTTTTTGCTGTATAGGTCCGCGTAAGTAAGAGATTATCGTTCATTTCTGAAGTCGTCCAGCAGGGCCTATTTTAAGGGAATTATTTCCCTAAAATTCCTCAATTTTTAGTCATTTTTTTGACTTATTTACTTCCAAAGCCACATATTGAACAAATTCTGGATTTTTTAGTTGTGCTCGACCATATGTGAGCCAGTCAAGCATTTTTGAATGATCATGCAAATAAGATTTGTGAATTTTCGGAAACTTTAAGGAAATTAATTCCCTCGCTTCAGTGGCTAAGCTAAGCAGCCTCGACATCAATGTAACTACACTGTGCACTGATTGTGATATTTTCCTTTGTATTTTCTTCAAATGATGTACACGACAACACATACGATAAATAAATAATTCCCTAAAATAGACCCTGACCTCAAGTGACACTTAAGTTTTGTAATAACATCGTCTAACACTACGACAATTTACATTCCTAATGTACAATACAATAACATAGATTATAATCAGCCAACGAGGATCCGACTCGAATAAGCATGAATCTACAATGTAGATCCTACATTGAAACACCGAACGGCTGGGCCGTTTCTGAGAACCAGCAGCTGTGTCGTCCACGGCAGGCAGAGTAGCGGTTAATTCTGACTTATATTGGGATCGGTAGCGGGACTAATTCTAAGACTTTTTATTAAAAAAAAAATCACATTGGAACATCTGGTTGGGCAGCTGTAGCCCCAAGTAGTCGAAAAAGCACGATATCTTCGAAAGGAAGCAGCCGTTTCGTCTGATTTTTTCCTGTGTGATGTTTTTGTCCATCACTGATTAATAATATGAATAAAAAAAAATATTGGTGGTCGGCGTTCCCTATTTAATCTCGTTTCAATCCAACCGTGATGGAGGAACAAAGGAAAGAAACTGAAAAAAGTCTCAAGTCATCTGCTATCAACAACGTTAACGAAAGTTAATGATGAACTCTGGCTAGTGTTTTCTTATAAAAGCAAAATACGTGCCAAAACTAATGAAGTAAAAGATTTTCATCAAACGTAGATGAGATACTTGCCAAGTACTACTTGGCGCAAATGAAGTAAAAGACTTATCGATTCTATGACAATAAATCCGCTGTTAGTGCAACACATTCCAATTGTCTCGCAAAGCAAAATTGTGATTGCTTCGTCAAAATTTAATTTGTTTAATTTAATATCGCTGCGCCCAACCTATTTCCTACATAACGATCCTACACAAAACTATTCGTGCAGCAAACAAATTTTGTCTCCGCGAACACACCGTATAGTAAATCAATTAAAATCTGGAATATAAACTTTCGTTGAAATGTAATTATCTTACCTGTCATATTCTCTATTGTCTTCATCACAGCGAGCGTCTTGGAGCTCACGCCAACTCTTTCCATGCCGGCAAGTCGTGACTAACACTAAATCTCGCGTATTATGCAAGTGAAACAATGAATTTCGCGTCTCCGATCCGATACCGTGAACATATCTGAAAAGAGAAATAAATTCCAGCAATAAAATCCCGAATACATTTTTGCTGTATGCATAGTAGGAACATCCAATTGTGTATATGTACACGCAATACGCTTTTAACACAAAAGGTTCAAAGTGGATATTGTCGACAACAGATTGAATGTAATAATTGTCTTTGTACAGCGTAAAGTTCAAAAACAGAGCAGACGAAAAAATCGTTTCCGCCATTCACTCGTTTGTTTACAAGGAATATAATAGACGATGACGGCAATTTACAATCAAAAATTGTATGCAACATTTTTCATTGAACACGAAAAGAATCGAAAAAAAAACGCAGAAGAAGTCACAGCGAAAAGAGTTCATCAGTTTATTGAACTAGGTCATGTAACATAATGAAGCAGCTTAAGGATTAGATAAAGCCTTTGATATATTTGTTTCAAATATCAAGTGAATTTAATTACAACGAAGCTTTAGGAGCACACAAAGTCTTTTATGTTGTCAGCAAAATTGCAACAACCGGTTATCTAAAGCTTAATTTTCGTGTAACATCATCAGGATGCAATAGATTTCTTTTGTAAAGATATTACGGTGATGTGCAGAAGAGATGCACAATGTTCAATGTTACGTGTTCGTAACAAGTCCATTGTGTACGTGGACGTTTTCACATATATATGGAAGTAAAGCCTTTTGATGTTGAATTGTTACGTAGCTTCTGTTTATTTATGGATATGCCTAACGGACGCAAGGAGAATGATGTTTAATATTTCATCGGAAGATTGGTTAAAGTTTAAACAAAGGAGACCAAAGTTTATGATTGACTTTAGTGCCGTCGAATATATATGTAGCATCTGCATTGTGGATGGTGGAATATAATTAAGTCCTTTGTCCGATCCAATAATAATTTATACAAACAGGAACTGAGTTGTTGCACAGGAGGATCGTAAATGTTAATAGAGAGGGAAGAAAACCAAAAATCGATAGCAACAAATGAAAAAGCGTGAACGAACCAGAAAATTGCAGAAAATAGGTCAGTTCTTTGGTCCATTAAAATTCAAAAATTAATTTTGGTTTTCGCTGGAAAGAACGAGCATTATTCCATAGTTCAACGAAATGAGTCTGACACCATAAAGTAATCCGAATCGTAATTCTTGGCATTTATAATTCCCCAGCAAACAAACAAAAAATTTCCACCGACATTTCCGCGCCGAAAGCTATGAAACGGTGCGGTTGAATGGACTTTACGTGTTTAATGTGGAGTGAATGCAATTTCGATATTTTTCAATATTATTATCTTGAACAAGGTTACATAGTAAAATTTTGCTGCACCACTTGGTGCATCGGAATCCACTGCACCTACGGCTACAGAGAGAATTTGGGTTGCAACCAGTGGTGGTTGCAATTCTGATAGCAATGGTACAACAAAAAAATTGGTTCCATGGATGCAAAGGAAATTGGTGGATTTTCGGAATATAAGATGTCTGCTACCAATCACAAAAATGAATTTTTGAAATTGATCTGTGCGAGCACTCACCACGATTCAAAGATTGCACCCAATGCAACGGCACTTTATATTAAAATGTTCATACAAAGATGTTATTATCTTTCAAGGTTTGTGAGCGCTCGTACAGTTTGTTTTCAAAAGTTCATTTTTGTGGTTCGTAGAAGACATGGTGCACTTATCTTATAGGACCTGTTGGACCGATTAGAAAATGTATTTCGCATGATTCCCGACGTAGAAGAGCTTCCTAAAATAGGAATATCCGAACATCAATGAACATCAAAATTGCAACCACTACTGATTGTAACCCAAATCACTTCTCCGTCACTCTATCTGTAGCTGTAGATGACGTTGATACCATTGCACTAAATGGCGCGGTTGTAAATTAAAAAAAAAAGTGGAACCTTGTTCAGGGCTCCAATCTGAGTAATAATATCCAAAAATATCGAAAGTGGATCCACTTCGACTTGTTCATACTCTATTCGACCGCACCGTGATGAAGTTTAAAATCCTATAAATTTTCTGCAAAACATTCCCACACACATTCAGAGAGTCAGGCTTGTCGTCACAGAAATAACAGCCTCTGTGTCAGTAATCGTGCAAGTTCTACTTCCATATTTTTGCATAAAGAAGTCCATTAATTTAAATAGTTCAACTGTACGAACAACAGATGTGTTCTCCGTGCACTACAGGCTGTACTGTACAGCAAATTCATGCGAATTGTGTTAGTGTATTATTCGACAATCGTCTTTAACAAAACATTTGGAATTCGTTTGAACGAAGCAATTGAAAGAATTCAAAGCACAGCGATAAAATGAAATAAAATAAAATTAAAAATTGAGTAAAAATGGGAAAAACCACACCATATCTCTGTAACAGACGTGTATCGTAACGTATACCATGAATATAGACAATTTTTTTTTGCATTTTTTGTAATTAATTTTTATCTGTCACATACACAAGTCTATTGTGTCGACAAAATCTGAATGAAAGTTTTGTGCATTTATTGTTGTGTTCACATTGCTTTTACGTTCCGTATTTTTTTTTTGAATTCGCATGCGGGCTTTTGATTGATATTGTGTTTTTTACTGCAATTCTGGAAAACATATGCAATTACCTTCAATATAAAAACATTTTGCGCTGTGAATATGGCATGAACGTTTACTTCTGTATGAATATTGCAATAGACCCCGAGGGGAATCTCTATTGTGTTGTAACATCAAAGAGCCGGGGTACTTTTACATGAAATCTTCTTGCACAAGTCAATTAATATGCACACAGAACAGACAGTTTTTCTATCATCTTTTGATTAAATTATGCGGGACATTACAGTTAAAGTGAACGAATGGCGTAATGTCGAGATGAACGGTAGGAGTCATTTTGTTTGACTGACAAATGGCGGAAAATTAAACTGACAATGACTGAAAGTAATGACTTGTCCAACAGTGATTTCTGTACCCGAGGTCATCTCTTTCTGACAACAATTAATGCACGAAGACGTGAGATAACAGAAATATACGTGTGGCAGAGTTTTTGCACTTCAATGGGTATTGAAAGGTTATTTAGTGTAGCGGAAGCTATTTTATTGGAACGATGATAAAATATCTGATTATTTTTCTAACTCTACGAAACATTTAATCGTGATCTCGTGAATAATGTACAAGCATAATGGATACGTCGACGAAATTGGCATCATTCAGGCACGAAATAAAATATGTCAGCATAAAATTAGCGATTTATTAGCGAAAAAAATTATTAAATTGCAGAGCAAGTTGATTTAATTTCTACTAAATATTGACTGCTTATTAAAATCTAAAAAAAACGGCTAGTCATCTGCTATCTAAAAGAGTAGCTGTACTCCGGTCAATGTTCTTTTATATATAGCAGTGTGTATGTTAATCGTAGTGACTATTCGCAGGCGCCTGCCAATAGCCAAATTATTATTAAAGATACTATTGGTAGGCGCCTGCCAATAGCATTTTGCCTTTTTCACAGGTTACCATTAGCATTTTTTCTTTCACAAAGACTATTCGCCGGCGAAATGAAGTGTCAATAGCATCTACGTATGCTAATACAGGTGAAGTGAAAGGTTCGGCATCGAATTCTTAGTGATACTTCAAGCTAGGGTCTAATTTTGAGTAGGCATTCTCCACTTTTCCTTAAGAGGTCGTACAATAATAACTCGACATTGATCTCTTTTCGGTCAATACCTAGTATGTCCCTCCAAATACGCCCATAAAAATGAGGGAGTAGAACATACAATTGACAGAAAAAAGTGCATCCTTCTCGACTTATTACTTGTTTCAATCTGATGACAGCACTAAAAACCGGGACGTTTTTCGATAATTTAATATTTTCTCAAAAATGGTCACAGCTTCAAAAAAAGCAACGATAGATTCGAGCGTTTTAGGAGATGCGGGTACCATTTATAAAACGACATCAAGGTCTTGGCGCTGTGGAAAAGTCTACTGTCAGTTATGCATTGGTCTTTAAAAAACGTCTACGACGATGTGAAAACGCTTGTGGGCCGAATTTTACTAATGAATTTTTTAACCACTGGTTCCTGGGGTGGACTCTTATTAAAGCTCAACGGACACTTACTAAAGCTTATCGGAAAATTATCAAAGCTAATTGGAGGTCTATTAAAACTCTTTGGAGGTTAATTTAAGCCCTTTAGAGGTTGACTTAAGTTCTTTAGAGGTTTATAAAAGCTCTTCGGGGTTTATAAAAGCTCTTCGGAGGTTTGTAAAAGCTCGTCGGAGGTTTGTAAAAGCTCTTCGTAGGTTTGTAAAAGCTCTTCGTAGGTTTGTAAAAGCTCTTCAGAGGTTTGTAAAAGCTCTTCAGTGGTTTATAAAAGCTATTCGGAGGTTTGTAAAAGCTCTCCGTACGTTTGTATAAGCTCTTCGGGGGTTTGTAAAAGCTCTTCGGATGTTTATAAAGGCTCTTTAGAGGTTTAAACAGGCTCTTCTCTGATGTTTATAAAAGCTCTTCGAAGGTTTATAAAATCTCTTCTGAGGTTAATAAAGCTCATCGGAATTTTATTAAAGCTCTTCGGGCGGAGGTTCATTAAAGCTCATTGGAAATTTATTAAAGCTCGTCGGAAATATATTAAAGTTCATATCAGAGGTTTATTAAAGCTCATCGAAGGTTTATTACAAGATCAGCAAGTCACTATTAAAGCGAAGAGGGGTCTGATTAATATGACTCAGAGAAGATTTATTAGCTTACGAAAGATCTACCGGATAATTTAGTAACGCTAAGTCGCTCGGCAGAATCATATTTGAGCTGAGGTCTTCTAAATAAACGCAGAACTTTGTGAAATCTTTGTCGATTTTTATAAAATGTCCGAACATCAATTTGAATAAATATAATTTATCAAAATGACCTCAGCAAACAATCGATCTAGTACTACATATAATAGTATAGTTCATATGTACTTATATCAAAATATTTTCCGTGTTTTTGTCGCTAAAAAACCATAAAAAAGCTTTTATTATTGCATCAAGTAATAAATGTTTTAGTGCTCATTTGTGCCTTCGCGGACTGAAGGAACTATAACAAAATGCATGGAAAAGCACGACAGGTGAGATTTTTTATTTGTTTACATCGCTATCGAGGCATGAGAAACCACCCAAACTTAACATATGTCGGTGCATTGTATTCAATAAAGAACAGATTTAATTATTTTGTGATTCGCTTACCAGATCGAAAAGATTCCGTTATTTATGGTGAAAACCAACTACATTCCATTCACTCGATTTCTTAGGGTTGATTCACAAAGTACACACGCTTCATAGGGGAAGATTGACCCGGAAAAATTGTGTGCTTCGTATATTTTCATAAATTTGATTTATACATTTTTGTGCACGATAGGGTAGGGGTGTCTGAAATTCGTCAGTTTTCGCGCGCACACTTTGTGAATGGTCCCTTCGATGTATGCGCTATGTATCTTTACCAATAAAGAACATTTTTTCGAATATCCAATATACCTGATTTCAGTTTGCTTGATAACATGCCAATCGGACAGGGTTTATTTTTGGAAAAATGATTCGCTAAATTTACAAAACAAAATCCAAAATTTGCTAAAACTCGGTTAAATAAAATTGTGGAAAATTTTGGAAAATTTAAGCAGCAAATCAATTTTGCAAAAATAGTCCCTGTCCGATTGGCTTCCAATAAAAAGGAGAAAGGTTTATCCGAAATCGAATAAAATGAGCATGCATACAACCCTCGCAACCGGTACATCAAATTGTATATTTGTTTAGCAGCGCATTCCAGCAACTAATGTACAAGAATGAATAGTGTAGCATGTTAGTTTACATGAACCATCAACCCGTAGATAAGCGCACTAATACATCCGGCGTTGCTATGTGCCATTTGCTTCTGGCAATTCACCAATAAAGTTATTGAGATGAACGAACGCTGGTAAACAACAACTTGGTGAAGAACTGGGTTATACTTGCACAGAATACCGAGAAGGGTTCATTTCACGTTACACACATATAGAATATAATATTTGCGTTCCAGGTCTCTCTGTCGATAATTTTCGTCAAACAAAACATTGTAGATTGTTGAAACAACGAATTTTCGGTAAATTAAATTCTGTTTGGTTTAAATTTTTGATCGAGCTGAAACAAGTGGAGTGTTTTCTCGTATACATGTAGCGACCAATCTAATGTAATACAGCAGAAAATGGTACTGATGAAAGAAGATGGAAAAGATATCGTTTTCATTTTCATCTAAGTCACGAGTGTAGCAAATTTTATCATTGACAATCTTCAATTTTTCGTTCACTCGTTCGTTGTATAAGAAAAGTTTAGCTGATGTTACAATTAACAACTCCCATCTCATAACATAAATGGTGTATATTTCAAAGCAAATTCTCTCTGTGTACTAAGTACCACCCTTTCCATTATACTTATCTATAGACATACACCACTCGCATACTATATGATGATGATGATGATGTAGCTTAGCGGTTATATATAATACTCGTACTGAACAGCATAGATACGGTATGAGGAAAAGCTTTAAAATGTTGTAAGATTGATGATTGAATTTCTGTTACAATTCGTTTCGTTTTGTTGTCGCTTAAATGAAACTAATTGCGGACAAAGGTATATATAGATAGATACAGATATGGAATGTTTGAAAATATCAATATAGATAAGACACAGACACACACATTCGCAGCGACGAACGCAATGGCACAATTTTATTAATTTTCCCTTTCTCGTAATCGGCGGGTTGCGAAAACAGATGGAAAACCAATTACCTTCCAACAAATTGCTCATTCATCTTGGTTAATGTGCACAGCATGTCTCATTCAAGTTCATTAAAGACAACATTTTTATCGAAAAATGAATATCCCGACACAGAGTTCCGTTTATGAATTCTATTTAAAATTAAAGAAAAAAAAAGGAAAAATCACAAAAGTGAATACTGTGTATAGTCGCGGCGAAAATATGGAAATATGGGAAGGAAAGAAGTCTGACCTGATTTTCCGAACGCGAACGAGGAAGCGTTAAAAAATGTGTTAATCTAGAAAGTTAAATACATTTTAATTAATTAGAATTTATAAGAATGGGAACAGGGCACAAAAAAGAAACGATGGGAATTTTTTTTTAACTCGAACCTAATTAGATTTGGGGTAATGGCACCGGCAGTTTTATATAGAGAGGGAAGAGACAATGGCCATCATTATACACATACATAGCGTAAAAAGGCGACATAGAATTTTATTTGAACGGATTTTTTTAGACTTGTACGAAGTACTAGGATTTATTACGACTGTTATGCCGTTTGTACCACGTGGATTTCGAAGCACAGCATTTGCCTATGATTTATTTATGACGAATCCATAGAAATAGGTATTTATTTACTGAGGAAAAAAGATAGGAAATTCCCAAAAAAGATCAATGTTTTGCTAGAGCGGAGTGAAGGCCACGATTCGTTCCAGTTAAAATTTCCCATTTTCTTCCAGACTTGAACACAATGTTTTTCGTATGCTAGTGGTTTGATTAACCGTTCTATACGAAACAAAATGTTTAATTTTTTTACACAATTTTTCTAAACAAAAACAAAGGTGACAGTTCGGGGAAGAAAAGTTCTATTTTCTACCCTCTTGTTTTGATATAGGAGAAAATATAAATTTTTCATTTTCTCTTAGACTTTTAAATGAAAAAAACAATGTTAATCACCCCGCACAAATGAAAAGAAAAATATCGGTATGTGTGTCAGTGCCTATTTTTGGGAATTTTAATTATAAAAATTCTGAAGAAATTCCGAAAAAAAACTTCAGAATTTTTCAAAATAGATTAAGGATGTTGTTGATGTATTGTCCTAATGTCTCTCTGTTCGTAAAAAGCATAACTCGAGAAAATTTCGACCGATTAAAAAAAGTCCCCTGAAAGGTTATGATTGTCGGTTTAAGTTCGAAGATGGGTATATTAAACTAGGACCACCTAATTGTTTTAAGGTCTTTCAAGTATATCTACGGCAAAATAACCCTTACAAATGTAGATGAAACAACAAATAAAAATGATTGGAGTTGCCAGCATTTTTTAAAATTAAAATTTAACTCACTATCAACTGAGTTAGGGCTTTAGAATTGAAAAGATTGAGGAAAAAACAGTATTTTAAAAATAGATTCAATCGGGTGTCAGTGGTAAGCTGTACGACAAGCATAAGTTACAATGAAACGAGTGCCTTCTATGTACAAAGGCCTTAAGGTAGTAGGAATACGGGCGTATTCCAAAAATGTCTTGACCAAAAAGCCATCTGGCAGCTTTTGACTTAACTACATCAGATTTTGACACGTCTGGCAACCGATTTTTTTTAGGTTGAGTTTCGATTCCCCACACTGGCAACTCCATAATTCAATGTGAATCCTCGGACAACGCACTGAGCTATTGCGTTGTTTAAGCTGAATACTTTCTGCAATCATTTCCCGTTCGGGCTATTCCGGCTACGCAGACAGTAAGGGTTATGAACGCATTAGACTTATGGATACACAGGCATTACGTGCGCAATTGGTAAACTGGTTCGTACGGGGCTAATATCGTCTGCTACGTTCTCTCCTCGGTTGTCTGTGTGTTACGCTACGACAACGGGGAAAAAAACCCCACAGCTTTCTTGGCGAAATTAATTGAGTTTTTTTCTTGTTCTGTTGTGCTAAAAGAATGGTGCGCTCAAAGGCTCGTAATCGGTGGAATTAGAGTGAAGTAATACTTTAAAAGGAATTACAATGGCAGAAAATGTGTTTTTGGTATTGAACACCAGTGTGGAAGTAAAAAAAAATGAGATTTTCCGAGAAAATTTCACATTCAATAAATCACCTTTCTTTTCTCACTGATTTGAATATACTTAAAAGGAAATAATAAACAAAGAAATCGCTACATAAATATCATTAAATTTGTCGATTTACTAAAGTGGTAGGGTTATACGTTTGGTATCGTCTGACATCTTTTTTTCTTCTTTTATTTGATTTATTTCTCTCGGAACGTCGAAACAATATTTTAACAATCCTATTCCAACGACAATATCTCGGAAAAAAGAAATTTGTCATATATCTATAGTGGGGTTGTCCATTGTCCCCTGTAAAAGGTCTATTTTTAGAGAGCGTATCCGTGTGTACTTTGTATATAGGTTGAATTTGGTGTTGAATATTTTAAGATCCAACATGGAACACAAACATAAACGACAAAAAAAAACATTTCAAAATTTGTTTTTGTTTGCTTTCGACGACATAATTTTCTTTTCAACATACAGAGGCAAGTACGGTAATGACACAATTTTCTTAATGCTTTAACACGTTAGCAATGCTGCAGTTTATACAAGAAGTAAATATGAGCAGAATAAATCATTGTCATGGCATAGGGAAATGCTATGTCATTATTTTGCCATGCTATTCCAGTTAACAAAAAAAAAACAAATGATGAAGACTTTCAACGACCTGTGTAATACGGATGGTTGCATGTTTCACCTTAAATGTCGAGGTCTTGATACCACTCATTGTTCTTAAGATTTTCAGAGATAGCCCAATCAGAATTGTGTCCTTTTCCGAATGGCTAGTCATCTGTAATCAACAACGAAGACAAAAAGAAGACATTACCGCTGGGTCGTAATCTTTTATGTAGAAAAGCTTACATTAAGTATATTGAAGAAGTAAAAGATTTGGTAAACAAAAGAAGTAGCAGATTTAAACATTATGTGGCGATCCGCTGGCCGTTTGTAAAATTGTAATTCGACCATTCTGGTTTGACGACATTCATAAATGTCCTCACTCAGAACCGGCGGATGATTATCGAAAGCTGTCTAAATCAGAAAGGGCTATTTGGCCGTCCAGAAAGTAATATTTCCTTTGAAATTTCTCAGGGCCCGACCTGCTTTTTTACATTCAGCTCGGACCGGCAAAATAATGTTACTGTTGATTTAGAGATCGTCCGATCAGCCGTCAGGTAACCAGTCCGGCCCTGCATTTATCTAATGTACACCAAACGTGTTTCATATTCGAATGCTGACAGACTGACAAAATTTACTCGCGGATATCGTTCGTGTACGTCGCATACACATTTTAATGTGATTGTCACTGTTACACCAGTACTTTGCTCTTTAGAACTAGAATAATTAAACGTTTTGCAAACTACAAAGCAGACTTTAGTCGAGAATTCTATAATGTTAACATACAGTCGACGTCAGTGAAATTCAGACATGAATCTGCATGAGCTCCTTGAGAACGAGGACCGCTCACACAAACCAAAGCGTTCTCTGGGTAAAAAACCGTAAACAGACGTATGAACCGTTTTGTTTGTATGAGTGGACCAGCTGAAATTAATGTGTAAATGTCACTGACTTTTACTGTAAAAAAACCAGAGAAGTTGGGAAGTTTCCTTTTTTTGTTATTCCTTTGATCTTCGCGTTAATCACAAAGCACCGAATACAGATTCTCGAAAGGGGATTGGCATTCCGAGAATTTATTATTTTTTCATTCACTTAAAAGGAAAGTCCGGCAATCTAAATTATTTGTAAAAATCCAATGAATTTACTAAACAACAACAAAAGAAACTCGAGCGAAAAAAAAATCATTCCCTTGTCGTAATGTACTTCCATCATAGACAAACGAACGCTCATACCATATTTCTCTCCGAATATAAACGATAAAACGGAACCATTTACGGAACAACGGATTGTTCCCAAAAACCCCATACCGTAATTGATCACGGTCACAAATTATTATATTTTTCATTCCGAAGAGGGTAATAATAAAGTTCCAAGTTGTTCGTAAAACTTTATCGTTTTGTGTAAAATGGATTTTTGGTATTCCTGATATTGCGAGACGATTTTCCATTCGAATTGAAATGACAAAACACTTAAACGAGACGAATAAAATTCCGTATTGATGATTGTTAAGTGAACTAAACAGCACGAAAACGACCTGCCAAACGGAGCGTACACACACCAATTTTGCATAAATTTTATCGAACAGTGGCTTTTACATTGGATAAAGGCTGTGTGTATTTTGCAGGTCGTTACAAAAACACAAAAAGCTTCGCTGTCTACTACCGTTAGCGGCTCTTGGTGTGTTGATTGCAACAGAACAGCTAACAATATTGCAGAAACTATCACATATGGTTTCAGCACTTCACAGGCTATATACGCAACGAAAATTCCATCCAAACAATTACTCCTGGTGTTTGTTCATTGAAAATGACACGCGAACGTGTCGACATACACCAGTCATATCCAATTGAAACTATACTACCCATGTTGTTGGGGATATAAAATCAACAAAAAATATTCATTATTCAGTGACAGTACCTTGACGAAGATAAAATGACATAGCGTCTGCACGCAGTTCAAATTAAAATTTAGAGTTGTACGATTACGTAAACAAGGCTCAGTCGATACGACGTATATCAATTTGAATATTGTACCTTACGAGATTGGTCAAGTAAGTGAGTGATGATGGCATGAGTTGGTGTGCTTATGTGCTTAACAAATGTTTATGTCTCCCTTATTTGGTAAACTTCGTAGGATATTTTATCACAAACTTCGATAATATGTCCGAAACGATTTAATGCACTAGGGATGTCAAGGTGACGGAGATACAAATAGTACTTTACATTCTACATGCATCGAAAACCGAATTTTTTATGTTTAAAGCGCACTACTTTCGTACCTCGGTTACGTCTCGGATGAACAAAATTCACTTCATCTTTTTATCCCCAGTCATTTAACAGACTATTTCCTGATGATCACAGAACTTGAGTTCGGCTGGTTCTCAAAAAATCTCATTCACCCTTCAGCACAAGCTAGAAACCGAGAAGAATAAATCATTTGGGATTAAATGTACTAAATTGAAGTCCGTTACCCAGGAGCCAGTCACTTCTATTAAATCTCGTATAAATTGGTCCATTTAGTCCAAGAAGTGCGGCACTTCTACGTTCCTAGCTTATGCTGAACAGAGAATGAAAAAACCTCGCTAAGAACTGCACTTTCTATAACGAGTGTGACACTCGGAGTGTCGCAAATGTGCGATGAATTTGCGATATTTTCGCTCTACAAATATGTCACACTAGGGACTAGGGATGTAAAGGCCACATCAATAATCATCCAATCAATAGTTTAAATCGATCTACTGAAACAAGCTGCCATGCATCGTATAATCTGAACATACCGACCGTCTCTCTGATAAAACGATTTTGCTTGGAGCAGTGAATTGATAAAGAATATATTCAGAGGTGAAGCATAGGTGACACCTTCTTTGTTGAATCAAGTAGATATGAATGGTAAAGACATATAACGACAATGAATGGTGTAAATATATGGACATAATTATTGATTGGCACCATTATGTCGATTAATTTGCAATCGAAATTATTCGTAACACGTTTAACCCATCGCTACCAGCATTCAAATGAAATGAATTGTTGTCGGAATAGAATAGAATGAAATTTTTTTGTGAAAAAAAGCAATCTCTTCGTATGTCAAACACAACAACGCACATTTTCCCGGGATGGTAAACAAATCTACATCGAATGGAGAGAGGGAGAAGGAGAAAAAAACTTCAATTCAATTGAACCGAATCGTTAAAACCGTAAAAGCAATAAGCAAATAATTCAAAGCGGGTTTTATTCCATGCGATTTGTAAAAATTCTGGCGCCTGTAGTGTAGTGTATAAGCTGACGATATTGGGTTAATTGGTCGGATCAATTTCAACTCAACAAATTAAAAAAAGAAGGGAAAGTAAATCATTCGAAATGATTGCTGCTAAATTGAAAATCATTTCTTCCTAATTAATTCCCTAATCCACCCCCTCACCTAGATGCTTCCAGCCCATCTTGCTTACGTTCCACAAAGGAAAATATTAAACATTGTTCATACCAGACGTAAAAGTAATTATCCGCTGGCTATTTAATGACTTACCGATTTCTTCAGTTATACATAAGCGCATTTATGCCGTTACGGATAGAGCATGAAGTGTATTAAGAATTGTGTGAATTATTTATGTGCTACATGTTTGGCCAGTCTTTTGGCATTTAATTTCACCTTGGACTTTCTGTATTCAACTTATACACGGGGAAAGCATTGTACTATTGTAACATCGCGATGACATTATGAGTAACGATACTGCAAACCTATTACAGCCTACAGAATAGATAGGTCATTTGACCCGATTTGTTATTGATAGCCTATTGTAGGAGTTAAATTATTTAACTTAAATATCACATGGTAGACCTCAGACGCCAGTGAAATTAAGTGAGACATTTGCTTGACTTGATTTTCAGCTGGTCTACAAGCAAAGCCGCTTGTGTGTCATTAACGGTTTTACCACAACCACTACCATGCGTGTAACTATTCATCTTGGTCGAAAAGGTGTAAGAAATTCTGTTTGTATGAGTGGGTCAGCTGAAGAACATCTGAAGCAAATTGCTCACTAAATTTCACTGACGTCTACTGTTTGAGAATTTGAAAAATTAAATCCCAAAAAATGTTAAACGTTTTCCAAGTTCTTCACAATGCCTAATACAGTGAACGACATCTCAAATGTCTCACTGTCAAATTTTTCTGAGAATTTGATTGTGTCATTGGAAATTCACAATGACATTCTCTGAAAAAAATAACAGTGAGACATTTGAGATGTCGTTCACTGTAGTTCCTAAAAAATTATTAGACTTGGGACATTCACTAAAGTAAGACATGGAATTTCATCACAGCTGCAGTAAAATCAGCGAGGCTCCGATGGGCGGGGCATGTGGCTAGGATGAATGATGACCGAACTGCCAAGAAAGCCATCGACAGGAAATTTGAAGGACGTAGACCGAGAGGGCCACCACGGAAGAGATGGATAGACTGTGTGGTCGAAGATACTAGATCATTGGGGGTCGCGGATTGGAGAAGTCTGGCTGAGGACAGGAACGAGTGGAGGAAGTTAGTCAGCCAAAACCCGCTTGAGTTGACAAAGGCTGCTAAGTAAGTAAGTAAGACATGAAAATATTTATTTATTTATATTGATGCGACAAAAAAGACTGCTCACAATAGTGGCGCAGCCAGTAAAAAATCGATCTTTTCATATAAAAAAAAAAATTTACAATAAATAAAAATCATCAATTTTCTTCTTCCCTAATGTTCCCAAAATGCAAGCGGCATTTCCACGTTGTATCGCGATTGATAATCTTTGTAAAAGATAATCTTTCGATTTAGCTTCACCAGTTGCTTTTTTCATTAAAGAACCCAATTTGTCTATGAATTTCTTTGTTTCTGGGCCCATACAACCTAGCGTCTCGAAAGCGAGTGGTGTTAGTAAATAATTTTGTTTTAGAGAAATATAATGGTTATGCTTATGTCTCTCAGCTTTGTCTGCTATTGTGCGAGCTTTCTTTGAAGAATCATTAATATAAGAAGCAGCCATAGTATCCCTCACAGTCACATCCCACAAGAGTGATTTACCATGACTCCACGGTATCAACGTCATGCCGTCTGGTCTTTTACCATCATCTCTTGACACACCTGGGGGCTGTATAATATTTGGGACACCTGCACTAGAGAAAGCATGAGCGAAGATGTTATTCATAGTATCATGTCTAGCAAATTTTCCTTCTGCGCATTTAGCGCAAGATAGACCATGTAAACCATCTCTTTCTACCATTTTACCGCAAATACATTTGTGTTCCTCACATAATTTTGAACCTACTCTAAGTCCAACAGCAATTCTGGCAGAGTTGTTATCCAATAACAATCCCAATTGACTCGATGGGATCACTTGCAGCCACTTTGAAGATTCTTTAGTTGATGACGCAAGTAATCGTGCACGAGTCCTAAGATCACCATTTTCAAACAACTCATCGAATTGATGTTTGATCTTCGGAAGATCCCAATTCCTTTGTTCTTTTTTAAGCGTATCGGTTTCTGGAACAAAATTGCGTGGAATTTCATCGATTAATTGTAAAATCTGATCATTAATTATTTTTAAGTTAAACTTTTGGAGTATGACATCACACAATTCTGACGATGAATAAACAGATGATAAATAGGCCGGTATTGCCAAATCCTCAACTCTCCTAATACCTATACCACCATAAGACAAAGGAAGAGATGCCTGATCCCACGACAAACCTTCTAATCTCACATTCGTAATAGCCTCCAATGTCGACCGAAACATCTCATCAACAGATCTAAGATGATCGGGTAACAAGTAGGCTCTAGAAGTACGCATCAAGTAATTAAATCTACAACCACTCAACGACTTCCTGAAAACACACAAAGCAGGATGGACATCCATCAGTTTAAGTCGGTCACACATCAACTTAACTGATTCGGTCTTAGAAGAAAACATCCTCTTTAAACCTGTCTCAAAGATTGGCGTACCTAACAACTCTAAAGAAGATTCATCAACCTTCTTAATACCTGGTAACAAAGCTGATATTTCAGCGTACATATGCGCTTCTTCATCAGGGGTCGCATTTATAAAGAAAACCTCACACTTCTTCGTATTCAGGCGTAGTCCTGAAACGTCATAAAACGATAATACTTTCTGAATATCAACTAAAACAGTTGATAATTCATCACCTATAGTACCATCGTCCAAATACCAGCCATTAAATCGCGACAAAAGGGAATGCGTCATTCGCATTATACCTATACAGAAACCTGTAGGACCTAATGGGTCTCCCTGCTGATAGCCTCTTTGAGACAACAAAGGATTATCGGCGAAATACAGATTTGAAACAAGTCGATATGCTTGCTGTAGCAAGGGAAACAACTCTGGGCAAACATCTTTTACCTCTCCTAACATAAACTTCCTAAAAAGCATATTAAATGCATTCTCAAAGTCAAACTTAACAAGAGCCATCGGCTTATCATGCCTAGTCTTACAAAATTCACGCACAGCGTGAACTAAAGCTTCAGCTCCCCCTTTAATTCCGAATCCAAACTGAAAAGGTTTCAGTTTCCTCACCAACTGTTCCCTAATCTTATAATTTGAAATCTTCCCTGCAACACGTCTCCAAACTAAACCTACAGCAATTGGTCTTACATCGTTCTCTCCTTTATTAAGAGCAGTTAACGATGCACCAAAGAAAACCTTCAAAACATCCTTTTGCACTAGACCTGATCTAATAATATCTATCAAAGAAGACACAGCTTTAAGCAATTCATTAGCTGAATCACCACAAGTGAAAGATGTCAAATCTTTCAAGTGTCTCGGTCTTAAACCCCCTATCCCTCCTGACGAACTTAAAGGGAAGCTCCTAATAGCCTTAACTACATCTCCTACCTCAGTCGGTGATATCTCGAAGTCTAATTTCACCTCTTCGAAAGTACCCCCTTCATCTACTGGGTGTTTAGTCTGAAGCTTAGCAGCAGTCTCAACAGTCTGCGGAGCCAATGACTCATTTGAGCACAAAACTCTCAAAGCACCCTTAACATCTCCCTCACTCACTTTTCTAGTCGCCGTCTTAATGACAGAACTCTCCTTATCCACAGCCTTAAAGCTAAAAGGCACTCCCTTAGTTTCTAAAACCTTAGACAGAGCCTGGTTAACATCAGTACACTCTACAAAAGCAACTAAATTCTTCCTGATAACATTTATGCCATCACTTCCTTTAGACTTACTACTAAGAACGATATATGGAAAAGCCATAAGCTTCATCCAAGAATCAAGGTCGTTCTTTCTAACTAGATCCCTAATAACCCGTGTGAGCTCCTGACAAACTACAGTCCTAACCGATTTCTGTATAACACGAGTCAACGGCACTGACAACCTACACTGATTGAGCAACAAACCAAACTCACCTAAAACATCTGAAACATTAACCTCAACAGAAGGATGAAGCACTTCATCTTCATCTTTCGAAGATACGTTGCTATCAACACTAGCACGCTCATGTATCCTCATATGGATTTTTAATCCACGACTATTTTTCGCTAAAAAACCACATATCTCACATGAAACCCTATCATCTATACTACTTCCAAATAAAAGGCCCGAAGGAAGTGTAACGTTCTCGTTTCTACATTTCCTTTTAGGGCCTCGTCTAACTAAACCTTCCTCATTACTCGCTACTAAGTTCGCCAATCCCTGACACTTTAAATTTGAACAATACCAATCACCTTTCTCACTGATTATTCTGTCATACTCCTCATCTGAAATAAAATTGCATATTTGATGAAATAAAATTTTACATCCCTTGCAAAGAATCCATTTTTCCATTTCCATGTTGCGGTCATTCATATCCACCAAACATAAGCAATATTTGTCCGTGTTTTCAGACATACCACCAGAAGCTTGTCCCATAACGTCCTATGACAAGCGAAAGTAAGTCTATGTGAACGATCAGCACGAAATATTCAATTGAAATCGTTTGTTTGCAATTTGATCAACTTATGGATGGCGATATATTATATTTTCAGCTCAAAATTCGTTCAAATATTAAAATTTTCTTAAAATTTTCGTGGAGCAAAATGTTTGCACGTCGTTTCTCTTGCAACGCCAAGTAAGACATGGTTTACCACCTTCGAGTATTTGGAACGTCATCTTTCAATGAGAAATAATTTCTCGACTTTGTTTTGAAAAACAGATGGCAAATAAATAACCGTTCTTGTCGGTACCTGAGCTGTTCCGACAAATCTAATATTGAATTTCACCTTTTACAAACGGCTATCCATCTATCTGTTATCGACAACAATAATTTTGAATTTGAATTTATTTACCAACAGAGAAACTCTTAAGGTTGCAATAAGCGATGATCTTTAGCTAGAGTTTTCTGTTAACGTAAAGTCTAGGTTAAATCGAAGTAAAACGTTTCACTAGAGAAACACTGTCAGCGATGAATTTTTGCTATTTCATTGAGTGAAGATAGAAATACAGATATCAAAATTTATTTGAAAACGTTCACGATAGCCCAATGATAGAGCGGCGGTCCAGCAAGTTGAAGGTTATAAGTTCGTGCCCCACTCTTAACAAAATTTGTATTTTAAAGCTGTGCGATTCTGTATACATTTCTAAAATTCAATTAAATAAAAGATTTTCTATGTGAGTTAGTTTATTTGTCCATCTAAAGGACCTAGAGACATGCAACTTAGATTGCTGAGAAAAGCTTAGTGAGAATGCGGAAAAATTGTTTTATACAACCGAGTGATAATAGCTATTTTCATAATAAAGTAGTAAATGGGATTGTTTTGCGCACTAGATGTGAGATTGCCAATACGAGCGAAGCGAGTTCAAAAATACATCGTGTGCGCAAAACCCCCATTTACTACCGTGTTAGGAACAAGGTTTTATCTCCTGTAATGTCATAATCACCATAAAAAATAAATTTCAAAAATCAAACTGAAACATAAACACGCCATGACGCCGTCACTCATTCATATTCGGGGTGACTCTACTAGTAACAATTAACATTTAAACAACAGAAGTAACAGATTCAGTGATTAGATTTTGTGAACGCTTGTCGTTTGTTAAGTGAATTGTAAATTAAGACGGAGCTCTCAAAATTTCTTGCAATTACAATTGTTAACTGTTAACTGGCCATCTGTTATCGAAAACAACAAAAATTAGTAATGAAATCTAGCTATTGCAGTGTTTTATTGGAAAAGTGTGAGTAAGAAATAACGAAGTAATAGATCAGCTGATGTGTTGAAAATACGTTTATCAAAAGAAGTAGCAGATTCGATAACTATAATGGCGTTGAACTTATCATCAGTATATCGATAAGCCAGTGTCACAAACATTCAATGATCCATATCTAAGCCAAACGTAGGGCCAATTAGTTCAGTATTCAATAAGTTATAGGATGGGCGCACCAATTGACAAAGTTTTTTTTTTCAATGAAAAAACAATAGGTTTCCGACTACTGGCACATGTTCGGAACATACATTCACTAAATTTCGCTAAGCCTAGCGAATGCTTTGGAATTTTACTTTTCAGGAAATTAAATTTACTAATTCATAGAGAATAAAGAATACCTCGTTTCGTTACATGCTCGTCCCCTATTCTATGTGACTGTGTACATAAATTACGTCAAGTAGACGATGGAGAAAGAGACGTTTAAAATTTGGAATTGGAATTTTACGTATCAAAGTATACTCATGTACATTGTACCGCGTTCTCGTGGGAGCGTTCACAGCATCGGTTCCGGAAATAGTTTTAAACGGTCGAATTTCAGCGAAAATGGTTATACAGTTTACAAGAAAAGATTGCAAAAAAAATAAACGAGAAACATCACTGCACTTCTGCATCGTCACTCTACCATCGTTCAAAGCAAGCTACAATCCATTTAGCTAATCCGTTCAACAATATTGTTGTGTGTTCGGTCCTTCTTTAAAACAAAATTCCCTTCGTTTTCGACACACAAATTATTCAGCAAAGGCAAATGAAAAGCAGAACTTCATTGTTTGTGTATACATAGTAAATGGCATTTTTGTGTTGCAAATTAAGTTTCGCTATTGAATAAAAGATCAAATGCCGTCGAAGAAATGGCTCGGCGGAAAATTTCCCCGGCAATTCACATTTTAAGTGAGTAGGTAATTGCCCAACAGAATTGGTAATTTTCGAAGGGAAAAAATCAAATTTTCCCTGACTATAAAAGCGAATTTATCAATCGAGAGGCGTGTTAGATAACATATTAGTTGAACAGTGTTGTTGGTCCCATTACTACACACATATACAATAACAATAAGAAAAGCTATTGTGCAACTCACCGTTTCCCTTTGAACGCCAGCAGATACTTCTTATCAGCCGGAAAATTATTACTCGTAACAAATCCAGTATTGCCCGCCCTCAACGGGTGCTGTTTATGGAACAATGGTATGCTAATATCGAAAGTTGGCCGAATTTGCTGGACACTCATGCTGGCCTTGGCCAATATCGCCTCACCGGTATCGAAGCCCAAACTATTCTCCGCATAATCCGGCCAAGTGCCCGAATACAAATTGAATATGACGTGATTACGACCGTTATTCCAATAAGGCAATCGCTGCAAACGCTGTGGCACATTTCTCACATAGTCTTCGCTCAACGAATCCCGGTCCAATGTGTCCAGGCCCAGAACGAATAGGCATGCCTTGGTCGGATCATTGGTGTAGTAGCGACTCTCGGTTATAGCCGACAGAATTTTCTGATAGTTCAGACTATGCGGTGGTGCGGCTCCGAGCGAATTTAATGGTTCCGGTGGGTAGACATAGACCAAAAAATCTTCATAACATTTCGTAAAATCAAAACAAGTTTCCATACGGCACGGTTGCTTTTTATTTCTATTTAAAAGAGGAACATTTTTCGACGATATCGCATCATCATCATCACTGTCGGATGCACCAGTCACTTTATCATTATGTATGGCATCTGTGAATGAGGGCAAATCAGATGGACTTCGTATCACTTTGGCCGATTTCTTTAGGCGATAGCCACCGAAATAACAATACGCTAAAAAAGCGCACGACACAAACACTAAAATATACCGTTTTTTGGCTTGCATTTTAGCACATTTACCACACTAAACACTGGCACTCATGTCACTGGACTTTTTATTATTATTTTCGATGTGCTGAACATTCTTGAGACAACATCTCACACGAAATTTTTTTCACACGTTTTGTGTCACTGGTAAATCACAGTAAAGTGCAACAGAAATGCATTTGTCGTTCCACACACTTTTACCGAAACACTAAACATTTATGGTAAATCATCGTCCGACTACTTTTTTAACATTATTTTTGACGAGTAAACTCACAGAATCTAAATTAAGGAACCGATCGCGATGATATTAAATTAGTATTTTTAGGAGAGAAAATAAGTTCTGCGCAGACTTGTAAAAATAACAAATATACAATGAAATTTTTTGACATTACAACACACAAAAAATACACACATATCGAGGACGGATCGAGTGCGCCAGCTGGTGGCCGGTATTGGCACTTCATAGAAATTGTATTGTCCCAGCCGAAAAAGAATTCAGTTGTGTGGAGGGAGAAGTGAACGAATTTTAAAATGATTGAAAATGAAATATTTTCAGTAATTTTGCTTTTAACTTTAGGGTGAGACTCATTTCACGTCTCAACTTTTGTTGAAAGAGCAATAACAATTGCAGAATATTCATCTGTTCTCGAGAAAATAAGGAAGAGCGAGCGATTTTTTTTTAATGTTCATGCGTTATTTGATGTGTGATTTTTTTGTCTAGTTACGTCGTGCGTGAATTTTGACGCTTGAAAATATTTTTGAAAAGGGAATTTCTGTAGAGGCGCTACAATTCTTTTCATTCCTGCGCTCCAATTCTTGGTGAAATACCTCCAGTACGGTAAATATTCATGAAATGTCACTTCTTGTTCTATAAACATTTAGATCAAGGTCAAATTCAGTAGCACCAACCAGAAAGCTAAAGTTCGTTCATCTTTTCCAGTTCGTAAACGAAAAAATTCCCGAGTGTCACACAAAACGCTACAGTGGGTGAGAGGAAAAATTGACTAAGTTTAAACAAAACTAAAAGCGCTGAACGCAGTCACTCCGTTTACGTCTCCGTTTTCAAAAAGACAATGAAAACCGCTCTCTCTTTCCATTTCTATAATTTAAACGGTGAGCAAACGGAGTGAGCTGTGATCCTGGCTTTAAAGTTCGATCAAGGACGAATTCAATAGGATCGAACAAAACGCCTTCACCTCACGGTTCGTAGAAAGAGCAGTAGGATCGAAAAAAACACCTTTCTTGCGTAATTGGTCCAAAGGCAATTAGATCAAACAAAACGCCTGAACGTTACAGTTCGTACAAGGACGAGTTCAGTAAGATTGAATAGAACATATTTACATTAAAATTCGTAAAAAACAAAGGTGACAGTTTGGTGTAGAAAATGTCTATTTTCTCCCCTGTCAAACAAGAGGGAAGAAAATAGACATTTTTTATCTTCAACTGTCATCAGACAAAGCATCAAAAATCATCATTTTCCCATGACTTTTTGTAGAAATTGGAGTGTAGAAATTAAGGTTAATATGAAACTGACTATTTTCGCCCAAAAGGAAAGTAGTTATCTCGAATAGTGTTCAGATTATGGTCATTATCAAAATTGAAAATTGATGTATGTATTGCGATAGAAACAATCAAAACTTTATTTTCGAAGAATTTTATTCATTTCTCCAGTTATCAGATTATCAGAGAAAATGTAAAAAAGTTCACTGTCGCTTCTTGTGACTAGCAGACCGTTTTTCATGATTTCCTCGTCTGCCACCTCTGCCAGTGCAGGTACAAATGCACTTGATCAAAACAAATAAGCAAACTGTGATGCACAACGTAATCACAGCGATAATATCGTATGCATTTGCAACGAAAAAGCCGAGCCGATGTACAGGAGATGTCAAATGCTCACTGTTCGGATTACGTACAGCCCACTCGATCCACCAAACGGCCCTGTCAAGAGGCTTTTCTTTTTGATCTCTGAACAGTGCTGACCATTTCTGGGCATTTTCTCGGTACGACGGATCCTCGAGTACCTTGAGCAATGCATTCTTTACGTTTTGTCGATTCAACGAATGATAATAATCTACACCCTCGGCCATGCCAAGACGCTTCAGTTTAATCAAATTCTGAAACAAAAAATGTTTAGAATTCGCGGAATGGAACGGAATGAAGGCTCCTCACTTGATTCTGATCCAAACCAAATGGCATAATAACAGATGGCACTCCTCTCCAAATTGTTTCCTGTGTGGTCAATAGTCCACCATGGAAGTAAATGGCCTTGACGTGCGAATCAACTAAAAGATCCGATATTGGCAACCAGGAGTGGATTTGAACATTCTTCGGTAGTTCAGCTGACGACATATTGGTTTCGAATTTCCATAGAAAATGGTAGTTGGGTAGCTCGTTGAAAACATCGAGGAACAATTGTTGCGTTGATTTGGGCATATAGGAACTGAGAAAATTCGTTCCAAGAGAGAATAAAACGACTCCCTTCTTCGATGAATCGATAAATGTTTTCAGTTCCTGTGCATAAAGATACGAAATGTAACCATTGGGAGTGAAATTATAAAATGAAAATGGAACCGATGTACTTGTGCCAACCAATGAATCAACAAAACCAGGTATCAATGAAAATATAAATAAAAATTTAATTTTCGTACTTAAATGCACTCATTTTCATATTATTTTGACATAAAATGTGAGTGCGTTTAAGACTAATTCGGCGATTGACCATACCTGTTCTCTACTTTCATTGCCAGGTATGGCCTATTCTTCAAAATTGGTCGATTTATGTTGAACACATTCATTATTCATGTCAAAATAATATGAAAATGAGTGCGTTTGAATCCGCTTTTAAAATCGTTATGTCCTCCGCGGTGACATTAGACCATACCTGTTGTTTTGTGTTCATTAGTGCAGACAGTGGTAAAACACGAAACTTTCATTTTTCTCATAATCTACTAACGCGACATGTCCCCTGTCTGCATTTAGTTATTCATATCGTACCTTTGGTATTGATTTCGGGTCTTTAATGTGTAGCCCACCGACGGGAATGACGTTTTCCGGTAGCGGTGCCCCAAAATCCATCGTCGGATTGGTGTTTACGAAAACGAGTGCAGTTTTCCGTTCAATGTCTTCGACAGGCGGAATGTCAGCACCAAAACGCTTTCTGACAATGTCGTTAACAGTCGGTAAAACTATTCGCTGTCTGTAGCTATTTTAATAAGACGAAGGGAAAATATTTCGTTAGAAACCGAGATTCTTTTGTTAATTCATATTTTAGGGTGAGGGTTGAGGGTCGAATTCAATTGCCGCGTATATGAGGGACTACACATGCCGAGGAACACTGATCTAATATATACCCTAGCCGACTCGAATACGATTTATAAAATGTTACCCATATTCCACCATGTGCAGGGCAAAATTCTGCAAGCGTTGCCAAAAGTTCATATTGTCATCGTAGAATAGTGCATGGATTGGTATGTAACCGTAATATTGATGGCCGCCAATAACTTGGTTCGTAAACGACGGATGGCTATAAGTTGTAACACCAATCAATGGCGGATATTTGAATTTATGAACGAATGGCAGAAAGCATGGCCCACCGGTGTAATCGTGAATGATGAGATCCACTTTGAAATCATCCGGATAATTCAGGAGTGTTCTGAAACCATTCGTATCGGTTGCACCTTGAACAAAATCAATTTTTTGTACTGAACTCAAATTTTGTTCTATAAAAGCGGTCGATTACTTTCGCAGTACTCAGTGGCATGATGCTGTAAGAGAAGTAACTCAGACCAGAAACTTTCTCGACTTGCGGATGCGACAATTTCCTTGACTGATTCACTGTTGTCCTCGTCATAGTTTTCGATTAGAATATGATGAACGCCTGGAGGTGGATTTTTATCCTTGGCTAGTGAGATCACAGTTATATTATGACCTCGTTGTGCCAACTCTGTGACCATTGCGTTATTCCTTCACGATGCATATTTTCAAATAATTTCAACAATTGAATGAATCTGCGAAAATTTACATTTTTCCTTTACCAAAAGTGATGACTCGGTGACCGAATGGTGGCAAGAAATAGAATATTTGCTCCATTGGCGAACAAACTGTTTAGAATTATCAAAAAACTGAATTTCATCAACATTTCGTACGGAATGGGATCGGGATGGTCTGAACTCGCGTCTTATATACCGTCAATGACAGTCCCAAATAACCTGAAGATAAAAGTTCACTTATGAATTGTCTCCAATTAATTCAGAAATTTGTTACAAATCAGCTGAAATATGTTCACGGATCAGACACAATTCACTCAAAACCATCAGCGCATCATGTACCGAACGCTTTATTTATACTGATTTCGTTTTTTGTTGCTATAGCAGCGATATAAACTGATCAAATGGTTATCTTCTAATCAGTTGAGAGTTTCATACGTATGCGAACAATGTTAGTAATATTGCTGGTTATCAATACCACTTTAGAGTCATCACATACAAGTTTATTCGGTTTTACTCAATGTGGCGCAATATACAATTGCACCAATTTAACTGCTTTGAAAAACGATTTGATGCAGCAAAACCTTAACGACGAAGAGCTGTTTTCAGAAATTTATTGGCACGTCAGGGACCGCCAATAATTTAAACGATTGACGTATTTTATTGAAATTATCAATATTCTTGTCCAGAAATATAGCATTAGACACATTAGAATAAGGTATATAATATGACCATTGAACCTCCTAATTCAATGCGTATGACAATATAGCTATAAATTCATTAGACAGATCAGTGGATCAGCCTTCCATTCGGACTTGATTACGACAATATTATTTGCTGTGTTATTCACTGCGTTTTTCTCAAAGAAGATCAAAGTATTCACTGTGGATGTGTTGATTTCGGTAACACCTCAACATCACGTGCTGTGTCATTGATCGAAGGACTGCATATGATTTAGAGTGCTTTTAGCCATACGATCTACGATGTCGTAACAGATATATCGGTACGTATAGGTGAATCTGGTTCAATAAATTACAATTCACGGTATATGGGTCAGTTTAGTTGCATGGCAATGTATAATGCAAAAAGTTGTAGTTTTTAGTTAGAAGAGTTTACTGGCATCTTATGTTTAATTTTGAAGACGAAATCTCCAAAATAATGCAGCATTGTGTGCAATACAAGGAATTTCTTGTCTGGCATTTTGAAAACAGGTTCAACCGTTTCTTTTAACCTGTTACAGACGGCAAGCATATGACCAACATTATTATCGGGTCCTATTACTTCCATTTGGTTAATTTGAAATCTTGTACTTCAATTTTTAGACCCGTACGAAGTACTGCGGTCTTATAGGTTTACGCATACGTTTGTAACACGTCGAATTGGACTCCCTGAGTAAGGGGAAACCTATTGTGGTTGTCTAGAGATGCCAAATCCGCGAAAAAAAAATGTCCGTCTGTCCGTCTGTCCGTCTGTCTGTCTGCACGATAACTTGAGTAAAACGCATCCGATTTTGAAAATTCTTTTTTTTTCCGTTTGGTAATGTCAAAAGACAGGCTAAGTTCGAAGATGAGTGATTTTGGATCGACCCCTCCCGAGCTGTGGCCCAATAAGTGCTTTACGGTTTTTCGAAGATATCTCCGGACATTACCGATCGACAAAAAAAAAGTTTATGGAAATCGGATGACCGACTCGTGAGTTAGACCCCTTGGTGTGGAACAGGCACAGGGCGGCAAGCAGTTTTTGCTTGTAGGTCGGCCACATTTGAACATATTTCGTCTGTTTTAGCTTTATTAGATAGGTATTGACCGTACCAATCAGGGAAATTTTTTTTAATGAAATTATGTTCTCCGGAGCGTGAGCTAGGTCTCTTGGAGTGAGCTCTTATCTGGCTACTCGGAAGTACAGTGAACGTGGTGTATTTTGACAATATCTCGAGTAAATTTTGACCGAATTTCATGAATTTTTTTTGTTTGAAAGGTATTAACGAATGTAAAGCGTCGGTACTATTTCCGGTCTCCTAACAAAATGGCTGCCGGCGGCCATATTGGATTTTATTAAAAGTGATATATCTTGGGAAAAATGGTACTTAGAGAGTTTCTGTTAACATGGAAATTATTTGTTATGTGTGTGGGGTTTCAGGGATTCCATATATGGACATCTATATATACCTATATACAGCTATATTGAGCTATATACAGGCATATAGAGCTATATAATATCATATTTTTCTGTGAAATGTTTATTTATAGTGAAATATAGGTAAATATAGCGGTATATAGCTGTTTAAATAGGAATTTATGAAATTTGTCTTCGTACGGAGCTGTCTATATTGCCTCCGGCAATTTAGTTGTATATGATAACAAGGCAAAGAGTGGATAATGTAAGTGATTTTAAAGGGAGAATAGTTTTTCAGCAGAGAAATGAAGAGTTTCACATTAAAGGCCTTTGATACGAATAGGTGTTTCGTACGGGTCGGCGTTAGCTATGTTTTTAACATGTATTTTGCTATATAAAGGACCATATTACCCAGAACTTGTCATTATTATTATTTTGTCGTCGTTATCGACAGATGAATAGCCGTATATGTCCCCGAATTTAGCTCAAGAACATTCTCAACTTTGATAAAATCTTGATATATCATTTGTAAAGGGCCAAAAAATTAAAAATTTCATACGAAAATCCAAATAGCCCTTTTAGGAATCGCCCAAATTCACAGTTTGGCCGGTTCGGACCTGATGCTGACTCGCAACATTAACACTGAAATAACAAACTTTACAAAAGAGACATAGAACTTGCAAATTTTTTCTGCTATGGAAGTATTTTCTGGTCGTTAAGGCCCCCGGAAACGCCAGTTTTAACCAAGTGGTATTTTTGGAAAATCATTTTCCAATATTTTCTTAAAGAACCTTAGCAATTAAATGTCAAGTTTAAATTGATTTTTAACTGTGAAGCCATGATAAAACATTTTTGGCCAAATGTAGAAAAATGTAGACGACAGCATGATATTTCCGAAATTTTCCAAGACTTTTTTATATTTCTCTTCCATAATTTTGTAAAAAAATGTTTTTGCGAAAAATTGGGAAAAATAGTGCCAGATCTCAGATTTTAACGCCGTGAAGGAAAACGTGTTTCCGGAGGTGTGGTGCGTAAAATATTTTTCGTAATCGTAACAGTTTTTATATCTTAGGTTTATGCGACATTGCGTAACATTTAACATTATGTGAAAATGTAACTGATTCCGATAAAAAATTCTTTTCCATGAAAGGAAATCGAAAATGTCAGCGTTGAGGTTACGTAAATTTGAGGCATCGGGATTCCTTACTGAGGTGAATCTGGCAAATACGTACCAGATTCACTTTTTTCCAAGCTTTTTGGAAATTGGCACACACAATGAAATTTGTGTGCCAGTTTTTGAGCCAATTCATTTATCTTGTGCCAATAACAGAATGCGTGTGAATTAGTTAATTCGTCATTTTACGAATTTTCGTAATACACCTTTGTTGGTATCTTAACTGAATATTGTAGACATATATCACGTATCTCAATGAATATTGCGGTTGATTTCACTGAATAGTGTCGGTATCTCACTGAAAATTACGATTCTCGATTAAAAATTGTTGGTATCTGGTATGAACATTTTCATATCTCACTAAAAATACCCATATCTCGCTCGACTATGTTGGTCGCAATACCAAATAGTTGACCGACTATTGCCATTTCTGCAATTTTTTACTTCTACTCCAGGAGAGTGAATTTGACACTGCGCTAAACTCACCTTTAAGCAATACTCTCTCTAGCAAACAAAACTTGTACACCTCAAATTGTATATTGTGTGAACATACGGAAGCTTAAAGTCTTTAAGTGTAAATGAAACGTAAAATGAAAGACCTTCAAAATACCACTTCGATAAAAACGTTCATGAAAATAGGTTTAGTGGATCGTGAGTGCTATATAGTGTAGTGGCACTAAACTCTATGATTACTAACGGTAGACCAAAAGTGTTGCATTGTTGCATTTTTGTTGCATTTCAGTACAAAAAAATTTTGAAATTGTTGTATTAAAACAACACGTCTCCTAAGGGTTAACACTATATACTGCTGTAAAACATTTTCAAACAAATACTTTCCACAACTCATAATATGAGCTGTGAACGCATTAGTAGCACGCGTCTTTGTGCAGCTGTTATCTTATCATGACAATAAACAGGGAATATAATCTTATCATAAAATGCCAGCTCAGATAATTGGAAAGAATAAAGGTCTAAGAAAACGGTTCGGTTATACTGTCAACGGCACTTCATAAGTATGGAAGGAAACTACGTCGTTCAAACGGAATATGGTAAGGTTAGAGGAGTCTTACACACATCACAATTGGATGTTCCATACATCCAATTTCTAGGAATTCCTTATGCTGCACCGCCAGTCGGTAGTATGAGATTCAAGGTGTGAAATTTATATCGTTCCAGTTCAACACATTTGATCCAATATTTTGCTTAGTCTGTTCCACCTTCCACATTCAAATATCATCCAAATCATCATCATAATGTGGAATTTGTGGAAGCAAAGTGTTATCTAGTTTAAGTGGAACCTCTTAAAGTCATCTCTCAACACTGACTAATTTTCAATTTTTTCTACAACTCAGCCGCCACAAAAACCACCATCGTGGGGTGAAAATGTTCTTGATGCGAACAAGGAAATGTCACCATGTCCAGCCAAAAATGTGTTCACTCAAACGTTTGTCGGCTCGGACGATTGCCTATACTTGAATGTATTCACAAAGACCTTAAATCCGAAGAAACCGCAAGCCGTTATGATTTTCATACACGGTGGTGGCCACTTTTCGGGGTCAAGTTCTCTGGACATTTACAGTCCTGATTACATGTTGTTATCGGATGTCGTTGTTGTCACTTTCAATTATCGTCTCGGTCCTTTCGGCTTTCTGTCGTTGAAAGACAAATCTCTAAATGTGCCTGGAAACGCTGCTCTGAAAGACCAGCAACTGGCGATGAAATTTGTGAAAGACAACATTCGCAATTTCGGTGGAGACCCAAACAACTGTACACTTTTCGGTCATAGTTCGGGAGCAACATCCGTCAGTTTGCACTGTTTGGCAGAAAGCTCATGTGGTCTTTTTGATAGAGCCATAATTATGTCAGGATCGCCCTTTGCTCAAGAAGCCCAATTTCCGGATGAAAACTACCCACTAAAGTTAGCTAAAATGCTCGGGTTTGATGGGGAAAGTGAGGTGGAGTTGCTAGCATTTTTGAACGATGCAGACGTCTTAAGTGTAGCCGAAGTACAGCACTCACTGGTTGACAGTAAAGGGAGCAAATTCGCGCCTATGCCATTCGGTCCATGTATTGAACCATACGAAAGTGACACGAGTTTTATGCTGAAAGCACCAATGGATTTATTGACTTCCGCTTGGAGTAATTCGATTGATATAATTATTGGTGCAACGTCTGACGAAGGATTACATTGTAGACCAGAGTTCGAAAAAAGTTCAAATTTCAAGGCTATCATTCCGAATGAGCTGAAATTAGCGGTGGACGAGCAGAAGCTGGAAGAGTTTGCAGTTCGTTTGAAGGAATTCTATCTGACGTTATTCCCTTCTGAATTCGAAGCCTATCAAAAGGTAGACTGCGGTAGTTGTTCCAAGTTGCTCTCATTAAACAAAGAAAAATGAAATTTTAGTTTAACGGCGACCAATTTCGCTGGATAGCATTGCAACGTTTTATACACGCACGACGCAGCTGTAACGCAAGTGGTCGGACATTTTTATACCGATTTGCAGTCGACTCACTAACACAAAACCATTATCGTAACCGCTGGATCGGTCCAGGCGTTAAGGGAGTTGTCCATGCTGACGACCTGTGTTATCTGTGGAAGAGCAATCAAGGTGATGTTCCTAGTCGGGATACCATCGAATTCATCAGCATTTTGAGATTTGTACATCAAAGTCCAGGGACAATGAGGGCGGACGGAATTTATTTTCTATTTTCATTGCAGACAACATTACTCACTTCATTTGCGATTACCGGCGATCCGAACTCGAACGTTCTGGATGTGGACCTTGGTTCAGTGATCTGGAAACCGGTTTCTGTTGCACCATATGAAGGGCTCAATATTGATAGGACATTGGAGTTCAGTGTTTTGGAGGAGTCAAATCGTCTTAAGTTACTCGAATCGTTGTATGAGGAAGCGTCAGTTCGACTTCATTAACCCGTCACAGACGGCAATCATATCACTAGTACAATGGTCGAATCTGTGACTTCCAATCATCAACTATTTTCAAGGGCAGAATCGTCGACTTCCTTTGCTCAAACATAAGTTTTGCTATATAAGACTGCATTAGAAATAGCTCATCATTTACTGTTGTAGTAGATAACAAATTAACAGGTTAAGAAGTACGGAAGGCTTTTCTATTTGATTTCGTCAGCATCCTGTATTAACCAAATGCTCTTTAACTTGAATTGAAAGATTTTATGTTAATAAAATGTTAACAAGCGTCCAATTTGGGTGCTTTAGAAATACCGAGGCGTCGACTTGTATTTGTCAGTAGTGGTGCCCAGGAGACACTTTTCATTCACTTTATTTGCTGCAAAAGTACTAGTGCCCAGTAACAATCAAACTTCGAGTACAGCTGAATTTTTTTATAAAAATAATTTTGACAGACAGGCTTGTATGGAAATCCAACATAAGAACGATTTTTTTTTTATTTTCATACAAATTCATTTTAACGGTCAAAAATTATTTTTATAAAAAAATTCAGCTGTAGTAGTGGTAGTGGGTCTCACTTGTCCTTAAAGGAATTACTGTAAAATCAAATATTTAAATATTTTCTCTCAAATAAAGACTTCACACCTTTCTATCTGCGAAAACTGAAAGGCTTCCTCCCACACCGCTCCCACCTATAGAATTCTAGGATTTGAGGACCTTTGACTGTTTTTTTATTCCTTTTTGGACTTTTGTAATTATTTGATGAAAGTGGCAGTTGAAATGACAAAAACTGTCCGTATTTTAGCGATTTCGTGCAGAAGCTACATCTATAAAGTCAAATGTAAAAGCATGGCTTCCTCCCACACCACTCCCACCTAAATAATTCTAGGGTTTGTGGACTTTTTTTTGTTCCTTTCTGGTCTTTTGGACAATTCTATCATTTAACATGTTTCACCCTATTCCAGTTCTGAAATTTTAGGGCTTTGAAGGATAAGAAGGTTTTGAAGGGGTAAAACAGTATCATTTTTTACTATTGACGAGAAATCAGGGTCAATTGCAAAATAATCCATTTTTATGTCATTATAGTTTTCAGCGCACTTCCAACATGAGTAATCGTTGTGGTCAGCTGCAGAAAGTACTCTATGATACACTGTCCAGTTTCAGTACTCTATTTAGAGTACCACTCATGCTTGAAGTGCGTTGCATATATCCGAATAAGGCCTTTTTTCGCGGTTTTGCAGATGCGGAAATAACGTAACATATCCATCGTTTCCCGCAGCACCGACTCTTTGTCTCACTATTTTTTTTCCGAATTCAATTCAGTTAAATCTAAATGTTATCACCGCTTATCACATTCGAGCCCACTTCAGATTTGAACGCAAAATTTAAATTCCTGCCTCTATTCCTCTCAGATTAAAAGTCAGACCATCTCCATTATTTGTTGGACGACATTTTCTACACAGTTCGGGACAGATCAGACCTGGTAACTTGTGAGGGATTCTTTTAAAAATCCACCAGTGGCACCAGCACTGCAAATGAGGTATCAATGGAAAGCTTAAATAATGTACAACTAGAATATTAGGTTCATATTAACCGTTATAAGTACCAGCCCAGACCTGTCTAAATAATATCAATAGGTGTTCTCAAACTAGGCATGACCTAAAATTACTTGAACTCAGCTTTCCAACGAGCCCACTGTCACCTGGTATCGCTCATATTTAGCGGCCACAAAATGAGTCTGAAAAGTACCATTTTTCGATCTTCCAAGATCTTCCACTACCACTAAGGTGACTAAGGTGTAGCTCTAGACTATCTGAGACATGTTTTGAAGTCTACTGGCAAAGACCTTTCAAACCATCCATCCCAGACGAAATGGGTCCGATTTTGATAGGTGGATTTTGAAAAGCATTTGATTTGATTTGAACTTGACCTGAATATTGAAACGACATAAAGACCACAGTGTTGAAGGGTTCGGGTTCATGCTCCTTTTTAGTTTCAATTAGATAAATAAATTGTTCAATTAGCTCAATTTGGAGTCTTATAGTGTTTTCCACAGTAGAAATCATCACTAGCAATCGGTATCTTGATACTAGTGGAGATGCTCTCCTCGCTGATTAAATGTTTTGTTTCCAATTGTGATTGACTTGGTCACGACCGTTACCATTTAATCGTAGTTTCCTTTCAAATACTACGCCGTTTGGTCTACTGTAGTGACTTTGGCAATTAGTGAAAAATCAGACTTAAAAATGTTCATAGACGTTGTCATACCAGTTGCTGTAAAAGACACACAAAAATTGTTAATATCACTGGCCTCCCTTCTATCCAATTGTGACACACCAATTCGCCACATTTACTTAATCGCATCCAATCGGTTTGAGTTCATTCAGCTGCCCAAAGTGAAGATAATTCTGGAGGAACAATTTCCTTTTACATTGAACGACTTGGAACTTATCTTAAAAGCTAAAGCCTCCATTCATCCTCATACTACGTGGTATTATCAACAACTGCTCAAGCTTTGTGTGTTCCAAGTTGTAGATGACTTGAGTGACAATGTGCTGGTTTTGGATTCAGATTTCGCAATTAAACGGCCAATGGGTTTTTTTAACAGACGAAGGGCACGCCGTACTGGCAAGGGGATACCCGTTTAATTGGACTCTTGGAGGAGATATTGATTCGGAACCGAGGCATGCTCACATTGACTTCTGCAAAAGATTAGTGCCTGGCTGGAAATTGAAAGACAAATTCACAGGAATGCACCACCACATTTTACTTAGAAGAGATATAATTGACTCACTTTTTGCTGATGTTCAAAAACACCACCGTCTGCCTTTTTGGATGGCGTTTATGAAATGTGTAGAAGTAAAGAAATGGAATGCTGCATCGGAATATATTCTCTACTATCATTATTGTTTACAAAAATTTCCCCATAAAACTGTAACACGACACTTGGAAACCTTCGATATCATTCACGACTGCGGAGAAAATGTCGATGAAGCTATGTCGAAATGGCAGAAACTGATCGAAAATGTTGCTTGCGACGCTGTTGGATGTCACGGATTTGTAGATCTGAGGAAAAGACTGCATTCCATGGACTACATGGATAAAGAGTTCAGGAAAATTGTAGAGACGAGGCATGGTGAAGGTTTCATTCTTAAGATGATGGAAGGTCGGTTAAAGCTTAGTCCGTAATTTTAGTATTGACTTGTGAGAACAGTAGCGGCAAGTGAAATTATCGAGTCCGTTATACTTCATTTGATCTAAAGCCATAATAGTACATTAAGGTACCGGTGAATATACCGAGAATTAATACTCTTCTGTATATACAGAAGAGTATTCGTTCGTGGTATATGCACTGGTACCTTATAATGTTTTATTGTGTTGGGTCAAACGATCAACTTATCGACATATTACTGTACAATATATTTACCTAGATAAATAATAATGACGTCATATCAATGGAATAAATTGAGAGAAATAATGTTTGGTATAATACTCCGAAAAACAGTGTTTAATGTCGATATATACACGCCAATGCAATAAAAACGTTTTTTTTTCGTTATACATCATTGTTGCAACTAACCTTTAATATACACTGAGAAAAAAAGTTACGTCTGACTCGTATAAAGTTTGGTAAGGAAGTTATATACCAGAAACGCATGCGTACTTACACACGACACGTATTTCCATACATAGTCATTGTATAATATAAGATGACTAAGGTAAGAAACATGCCACTGGTATTTATACAAGATGTAAATGTATAACAATACGTGTCGTACGTTAGCACGCATATGTGTCTTGCGTATAACTTTCTTACCACACTTTATACGTGTCTGACGTAATCTTTTTTCTCTGTGTTCGAAAAGAATTGTGTAATTTTATGGCTGTGGACTCTTAAAAAAAATTGTGAATACCGATAAGCTCTGGTAAGGGATTTTTATCTTTAGCTGAGGGTCCGACATTAAAAATGTAGGAAGAAAAATGTTTGTTTTTAGCGGTTGTTCTTTTGAAAGCCTTAATGAGGCACGGTGTGCCTGAAATGTATTTAATCAAAAAAAAATGGAAACAACTTTCATCTAGGCGGCGCGTCGAGCAAATTTTTTTTGTGAAGAAACATGCTTTATATTGGCAAATTTTAAGTTTTCGTCTTCACAAAAATTTTCATACAAAAAATTTTTTTGTGAAGAAACATGCTCCATTTTGGCAAATTTTAAGTTTTCGTCTTCACAAAAATTTTCATACAAAAATTTTTTGTCAAGAAACATGCTCCAATTTGGCAAATTTTAGGTTTTCGTCTTGACAAAAATTTTCATACAAAAAATTTTGTGTCAAGAAACATGCTCCATTTTGGCAAATTTTAAGTTTTCGTCTTCACAGAAATTTTCATACAAAAAATTTTGTGTCAAGGAACATGCTCCATTTTGGCAAATTTTAAGTTTTCGTCTTCACAAAAATTTTCATACAAAAATTTTTTTGTCAAGAAACATGCTCCATTTTGGCAAGTTTTTAGTTTTAGTCTTCACAAAAATTTTCATACAAAAAATGTTTTTGTCAAGAAACATGCTCCATTTTGGCAAATTTTAAGTTTTCGTCTTCACAAAAATTTTCATACAAAAAATTTTTTGTGAAGAAACATGCTCCATTTTGGCAAATTTTAAGTTTTCGTCTTCACAAAAATTTTCATACAAAAATTTTTTTTGTCAAGAAACATGCTCCATTTTGGCAAATTTTAAGTTTTCGTCTTCACAAAAATTTTCATAAAAAAAATTTTTTTGTGAAGAAACATGCTCCATTTTGGCAAATTTTAAGTTTTCGTCTTCACAAAAATTTTCATACAGTGAACGACATCTCAAATGTCTCACTGTCAAATTTTTCTGAGAATTTTATTGTGTCATTGCAAATTCACAATGACATTCTCTGAAAAAAATGACAGTGAGACATTTGAGATGTCGTTCACTGTACAAAAATTTTTTTTGTCAAGAAACATGCTCCATTTTGGCAAATTTTAAGTTTTTGTCTTCACAAAAATTTTCATACAAAAAATTTTTTGTGAAGAAACATGCTCCATTTTGGCAAATTTTAAGTTTTCGTCTTCACAGAAATTTTCATACAAAAAATTTTGTGTCAAGAAACATGCTCCATTTTGGCAAATTTTAAGTTTTCGTCTTCACAAAAATTTTCATAAAAAAATTTTTTTGTCAAGAAACATGCTCCATTTTGGCAAATTTTAAGTTTTCGTCTTCACAAAAATTTTCATAAAAAAATTTTTTTGTCAAGAAACATGCTCCATTTTGGCAAATTTTAAGTTTTCGTCTTCACAAAAATTTTCATACAAAAAATTTTTTTGTCAAGAAACATGCTCCATTTTGGCAAATTTTAAGTTTTCGTCTTCACAAAAATTTTCATACAAAAAATTTTTTTTTTCAAGAAACATGCTCCATTTTGGCAAATTTTAAGTTTTCGTCTTCACAAAAATTTTCATAAAAAAATTTTTTGTGAAGAAACATGTTCCATTTTGGCAGATTTTAAGTTGTCGTCTTCACAAAAATTTTCATACAAAAAATTTTTTTTTTCAAGAAACATGCTCCATTTTGGCAAATTTTAAGTTTTCGTCTTCACAAAAATTTTCATTAAAAAAATTTTTTGTGAAGAAACATGCTCCATTTTGGCAAATTTTAAGTTTTCGTCTTCACAAAAATTTTCATTAAAAAAATTTTTTGTGAAGAAACATGCTCCATTTTGGCAAATTTTAAGTTTTCGTCTTCACAAAAATTTTCATAAAAAAATTTTTTTGTCAAGAAACATGCTCCATTTTGGCAAATTTTAAGTTTTCGTCTTCACAAAAATTTTCATAAAAAAATTTTTTGTGAAGAGACATGCTCCATTTTGGCAAATTTTAAGTTTTCGTCTTCACAAAAATTTTCATACAGTGAACGACATCTCAAATGTCTCACTGTCAAATTTTTCTGAGAATTTTATTGTGTCATTGCAAATTCACAATGACATTCTCTGAAAAAAATGACAGTGAGACATTTGAGATGTCGTTCACTGTACAAAATTTTTTTTTGTCAAGAAACATGCTCCATTTTGGCAAATTTTAAGTTTTTGTCTTCACAAAAATTTTCATACAAAAAATTTTTTGTGAAGAAACATGCTCCATTTTGGCAAATTTTAAGTTTTCGTCTTCACAAAAATTTTCATACAAAAAATTTTTTTGTCAAGAAACATGCTCCATTTTGGCAAATTTTAAGTTTTCGTCTTCACAAAAATTTTCATACAAAAATTTTTTTTGTCAAGAAACATGCTCCATTTTGGCAAATTTTAAGTTTTCGTCTTCACAAAAATTTTCATACAAAAAGTTTTTTGTGAAGAAACATGCTCCATTTTGGCAAATTTTAAGTTTTCGTCTTCACAAAAATTTTCATACAAAAATTTTTTTTGTCAAGAAACATGCTCCATTTTGGCAAATTTTAAGTTTTCGTCTTCACAAAAATTTTCATACAGTGAACGACATCTCAAATGTCTCACTGTCAAATTTTTCTGAGAATTTTATTGTGTCATTGCAAATTCACAATGACATTATCTGAAAAAAATGACAGTGAGACATTTGAGATGTCGTTCACTGTACAAAATTTTTTTTTGTCAAGAAACATGCTCCATTTTGGCAAATTTTAAGTTTTCGTCTTCACAAAAATTTTCATACAAAAAATTTTTTGTGAAGAAACATGCTCCATTTTGGCAAATTTTAAGTTTTCTTCTTCACAAAAATTTTCATACAAAAAATTTTTTTGTGAAGAAACATGCTCCATTTTAGCAAATTTTAAGTTTTCGTCTTCACAAAAATTTTCATACAAAAAATTTTGTGTCAAGAAACATGCTCCATTTTGGCAAATTTTAAGTTTTCGTCTTCACAAAAATTTTCATACAAAAAATTTTTTTGTCAAGAAACATGCTCCATTTTGGCAAATTTTAAGTTTTCGTCTTCACAAAAATTTTCATACAAAAAATTTTTTTTGTCAAGAAACATGCTCCATTTTGGCAAATTTTAAGTTTTCGTCTTCACAAAAATTTTTTTTGTCAAGAAACATGCTCCATTTTGGCAAATTTTAAGTTTTCGTCTTCACAAAAATTTTCATACAGTGAACGACATCTCAAATGTCTCACTGTCAAATTTTTCTGAGAATTTTATTGTGTCATTGCAAATTCACAATGACATTATCTGAAAAAAATGACAGTGAGACATTTGAGATGTCGTTCACTGTACAAAAATTTTTTTTGTCAAGAAACATGCTCCATTTTGGCAAATTTTAAGTTTTCGTCTTCACAAAAATTTTCATACAAAAAATTTTTTGTGAAGAAACATGCTCCATTTTGGCAAATTTTAAGTTTTCTTCTTCACAAAAATTTTCATACAAAAAATTTTTTTGTGAAGAAACATGCTCCATTTTAGCAAATTTTAAGTTTTCGTCTTCACAAAAATTTTCATACAAAAAATTTTGTGTCAAGAAACATGCTCCATTTTGGCAAATTTTAAGTTTTCGTCTTCACAAAAATTTTCATACAAAAAATTTTTTTGTCAAGAAACATGCTCCATTTTGGCAAATTTTAAGTTTTCGTCTTCACAAAAATTTTCATACAAAAAATTTTTTTTGTCAAGAAACATGCTCCATTTTGGCAAATTTTAAGTTTTCGTCTTCACAAAAATTTTCATACAAAAAATTTTTTGAGAAGAAACATGCTCCATTTTGGCAAATTTTAAGTTTTCGTCTTCACAAAAATTTTCATACAAAAAATTTTTTTGTGAAGAAACTGTTGAATATCGATTCTTGGCGAGAGCAAAATAAAAGACTTGTGTTTTGTACAGTGACTGAGCAAGAATGATGTTTATTATTCGTGCAAATAGATGACAATATACATGGACCGATGGTACCATATGAGCAGTGAATGACGACGTACAATTCATATTTCAACATTCCCACTGAATTTATACCCTCATTACAACATAAAAAAAACATAAAAAAAACTTTAAGTTTACTTCACAGGAATCTCGACAACTAATTCACTGCCATTCCCTTTAAGTTTACTTCACAGGAATCTCGACAACTAATTCACTGCCATTCCAATTTGAAACTAATTCACTCCAATTTACAAGACTTTCCCCTTAAATTGAAATTAATTCACTCCAATTTACAAAAACTTTCATCTTAAATTGTAACCAATTCACTACAACTTACAAGGGACTACCATGACGTTGGACTTTTGCAAGATTGCTGGTAACCTCATCGCCGTCTTTCCAATCTGTTTTCATGGCTTTGTTCCTTTCCGGACAATTTTTCGCAAAATGGCCACAATTGTGACACCGAAAAACATTTTTCTTCCTCTGAATTGACTTACAAAAAAAAAGCGTTGACTTCATCGTCTTCATTTGAATCAAATCTCGTATCTTGTAGTAACAGCGTTTTGACTCCATCCATTGTCAACTTTTCGGACGAATTTTCGATGGCCATGACCAATGGATTGAAATCGTTTGGTAAACCAGCCAGCATAAGTGATGCGACGATCTCATCGTCCAATTTCAGTGCCGCCTTTTTCACCTTTAGTGACGTCATCGTCACTCTATTCACGTAATCTTCTATCGATGTGCAATCTGATAATTTTAGTTGGACCAGTTGTTTCAGCAGACTGACTTTTCGACATAATCCATTATCTTCAAACGCCGTCTGCAATGCTGCCCATGCGTCTTTTGCGGTGTTCGTTTCAGCTATGTATGAGTAGACACTTTCGTCGATTAACAAACTCAGCTCAGACCATGCCGTCAAATCAGCGTCTTTTTGTACAGATGTTGCGTCGCTTGCCAATCCATTTTCCACGCAAGACCATGACTTTTTTATCACGAGGTACGATTTTGCTGATATCTTCCACGTGTCATAATTTTCACGTCCTGCTGGATTCGGTCGCTGGATTGCTGGAAAACCTGCTGGATTCGGTCGCCATGGCAAAAAAAACTTTCTATTCTCGATCACGTAGCAGCCTCCAACAACGCCACCAAAAAAAAACGAATGCACAACGACAATAAAACCCGTCCAAACGAATTTTAATGTCCTATTATTTAACAATCCGGTAGGATCCAATCCCATGGACAAGAAGACAATTCGTTTTCGATTCTTGCTGCACCAGTACCGCTTCACCAAAACACAATGTACCGCTATTCCAATTTCCTTTCAGCCAAAAAATTCCGCAGCAAAACTACACCGATTCGTGTTGCGAATTACGTCGAATTACTTTTGGTTAAAGTGCACTTCTAATGAAAACTTTAAAAAAAACTTCAGTGTCTGGGCCCATAACCTGTTGAATATCGATTCTTGGCGAGAGCAAAATAAAAGACTTGTGTTTTGTACAGTGACTGAGCAAGAATGATGTTTATTATTCGTGCAAATAGATGACAATATACATGGACCGATGGTACCATATGAGCAGTGAATGACGACGTACAATTCATATTTCAACAGAAACATGCTCCATTTTGGCAAATTTTAAGTTTTCGTCTTCACAAAAATTTTCATACAAAATTTTTTTTTTTTAAGAAACATGCTCCATTTTGACAAATTTTAAGTTTTCGTCTTCACAAAAATTTTCATACAAAATTTTTTTTTTGTCAAGAAACATGCTCCATTTTGGCAAATTTTAAGTTTTCGTCTTCACAAAAATTTCCATAAATTTTTTTTATACAGTACGTATACAGTACGTATAAAAAGTCAATCAAATCTAACATTAGACAACTCCGACGAGTGAATTCACACAAGTCGCTTTATCTTATTGCAATATTAGACATGGAAGTGCGGGACCTCTCAGTTTCGAACAGATTAAATGATACTACGTTCTTTCAAATAAAATTCTACGAAACTTTTAGTATATTCTTAAATTCGAAAGAATCGCCAAAAATCAAAAATTGCACCAACTGTAAATGAAACAAGGCATCAGAACAGTCGGAGCGTTTGCTGCGACTTAGCCCCGTACGACCCGTAATCCTATTTCGTCCGTAACCATAATACGTCCGTAGCCGTAATACGCCTACAACCCTCTAATGCGTCTGTTACCAATGCAAGTCAAGTTGGGCATGGTCAAATTTACCGAAAGTGTTTATTTTTAAAATTGCGCATAGCGCAATTACGAAAACCCGTACGAAGTACCTCTCAAATAAAACCAACAATTTACGACATTATTTTAGAAACCCAAAATTTTTTGCCAACTTTCTATTGGGTATTCAATTATCTCTCAAATGAAACTAAAACTAGCAAAATCGGATGAGATTTACTCGATTTATGTGCAAAAAACACTTAGGGCCGAGTAGCGCCCTTAGTCCAAGGCCCAAATTTGAAACTTTTTTTGCCATAATTCTATTCGGCATTCAATTATCTATCAAATGAAACAAAAACTAGCAAAATCGGATGAGATTTACTCGATTTATGTGCAAAAAACACTTAGGGCCGAGTAGCGGCCTTAGTCCAAGGGCCCAAATTTGAAACTTTTTTTGCCATCATTCTATTCGGCATTCAATTATCTCTCAAATGAAGCAAAATCTAGCAAAATCGGATGAGATTTGTTTCGTTTGAGAGATAATTGAATACCGAAAAGAACGTGGAGAAAAAAGTTTCAAATTCGGGCCCTTGGACTAAGGTCGCTACTCGGCCCTAAGTCGTTTTTGCACATAAATCGAATAAATCTCATCCGATTTTGCTAGTTTTTGTTTCATTTGAGAGATAATTGAATGCCGAATAGAATGATGGCAAAAAAAGTTTCAAATTTGGGTCCTTGGACTAAGGCCGCTACTTGGCCCTAAGGGTTTTTTGCACATAAATCGAGTAAATCTCATCCGATTTTGCTAGATTTAGTTTTTTATGAAAGGTAATTGAATACCGAAAAGAACGTTGCGAAAAAAGTTTCAAATTTGGGCCCTTGGACTAAGGCCGCTACTCGGCCCTAAGTAGTTTTTGCACATAAATCGAATAAATCTCATCCGATTTTGCTAGTTTTTGTTTCATTTGAGAGATAATTGAATGCCGAATAGAATGATGGCAAAAAAAGTTTCAAATTTGGGCCCTTGGACTAAGGCCGCTACTCGGCCCTAAGTGTTTTTTGCACATAAATCGAGTAAATCTCATCCGATTTTGCTAGATTTAGTTTTCTATGGAAGGTAATTGAATACCGAAAAGAACGTGGCTAAAAAAGTTTCAAATTTGGGCCCTTGGACTAAGGCCGCTACTCGACCCTAAGTATTTTTTGCACATAAATCGAGTAAATCTCATCCGATTTTGCTAGATTTAGTTTTCTATGGAAGGTAATATAATACCGAAAAGAACGTGGCGAAAAAAGTTTCAAATTTGGGCCCTTGAACTAAGGCCGCTGCTCGGCCCTAAGTGTTTTTTGCACATAAATCGAGTATATTTCATCAGATTTTGCTACTTTTTGTTTCGTTTGACAGATAATTCAATACCGAAAGAAAATTGATAAAAAAAAGTTGTAAATTCGGATTCCTAAAATTACATCGTAAACTTTTGTTTTATACTTGAGAAGTACTTCGTACGGTCTTTTGTAATTGCGCTAAGCGCAATTTTAAAGATGAACGCTTACAGTTTACAATTTGCAAAAATAGACAATGATGTCAAGTACGCAATAAGGTTACGGAAGCATTTTGATATCGGACGAATAAGGGTTACGGGCTTATTAGGGCTATGGACGTATAATGGTTTCGGGCTAAATAGGTTTACGGGTCGTACGGGGCTCAGTCGTAGCAAACGCTCCGACTGTTCTGATGCCTTGTTTTTATTGCGGATTTGTCATCTATGAACATAACCAAATGCTTTGCCCTTACTGTCTGCTTCCAATTCGACGTGTTACAAACGGCATATTAATCTTATAAGCCCCCAGTACTTCGTACGGGGCTAAAAATCAACACATCCATTTCTGACATTTGTTATGGGAGGACTCATATTATTATGTCAGAATGTGGTTTCTGTTTGATATTTTACTTCAATTTACTTTTAATTTTCATATTTATCAAGTTTTTAAAACTCAATTCATGATTATAGTGATCCTTAATTTAAGGACCTTAAATTTCCGAACGAAAACCTCGAAATGACTGAATTTTCTTAGCTGGCGAAGTATCCGGTAATTAATAAGGAAATACTAGAAATTGAAGGAATTGCAAGGAATTGAAGAAATTATTACGACGCGATGACGATAAAGACTCGAGCTGTCTGCGTAATTTTCTCATATATTAAAGGCCGCACAGCAATAAATTAAGATTGGCTCACCTAGTTTGTGTATATTACGTAGGTGGAAGCACGGGGTTTCAGGGGGTTTCGAACATTTAGTTTTTTCATGTTGCAGATATTGCAGTGTCAAATTCTGTCCAAGATGTGACATATTTGCAAGGTATTGGCCTTTTTCACAAAGTATAATCAGCGTAACCTTCGTAAAAAGAATCTTGAATCTGACAAGAGCACGTGTGCCAACGTGTAAAAAACAAATGTTCAAAACCCCCCGCTGAACCGTGGCGATCCTCTTGTCAAATGGACAATACATAAACAAATTCCATCATTTATTTTATTTTATTTTCAAGCAACATCCCATAAATTTTCATGCAAATGCAAAGTATGTAGTATGAAATTTCTGTTCGCATTTTATAGCGCCCCATCTTCCCTGCGCCCTGGACCATTGTCCAATAAGGGATGTGACACCCCTCTAACTAAAGGTGTTATCGTAAAGCTCCTCAATAGTGTATACTTTCGAACTAATTTATTTCACCGGAAACGTACACACATTTAAACTAAAGCGTTTCCGCTAAAACGTAATTTTTAAGATTACCGCCGACATTGTATTTCTACTGGGTCATCCCTTTTGAACCTCACATCACACCAAACGACAATATTGTTGTTTGTTTACATGATTGGTCATCATAAATTTTTCATAAATTCGTTTGCTTTGATGAATATTTAAAGTAAACCGTTGATTGTAATGTTAAAAAAACACAAAAAGCACATTTCCGCACAAAATCTGATTTAAATCACATCGAAATCACCGAAATTATTACATTTTTCACAACCGACACTAAATTTTTGCTTTGGTGATTTGACGTTTCAAAAACAGTACTCATGTTACGATTAACGACTGTGGCAACACTGCACACATTTGTCTCGCGCGCACTAAACGCACTCATTGTAAACTGTCATTTAGTTTTGACGTTTTCCAGAACGTTCATGATTTGTACATTTGACATTTAGATTGGTATATAAGAACGATTTATGTATCGGAGAGAAACAGATCCATCTCAGCTCTCATCGAGTTCAGATCTCAATAAATAAATAATTATGGAGGAAACATTTCTTGTTTCATTACTGCTTCCCCATAAATTGGTGACCCCGACGTTCAGCCTTATGCTGCGAACACGTCTTTTTATAACCAATTTCTATTTTAGCATAATCTTACCTGCTAAAATACACAAATTGGTCAACGCGATGTTCACAAAGTTTTTACTCTGAATAAGTCAGGCTTCTGATAAGGTCATAGCATATCGGTGATCACGAGTAGCTTCAAGCAACTCTTCTGACTGCTACCTACTAGCACAGTCATAATAAATCAGAATAATTTCTGCTCTCAACGAGAAAGCACCTTTCTCTTCAGCAACATTCTCAACCAATTCATTTTAACTGGCTTGCAGCCATAAAATTCAGTTGGTCAGACTGACGCTCAGCAAAGTTTGCACAGCACGTGAAGGTAGTCACACTGATAGCTCAACGCTGTGATAACAGTATTGTACTGTTTGCTTTATGGCGTCATCGACTAGGTGAGCCCGTCGCTCAAAACACCTACTCAGGACTACAACCAATTCATTTTTGCTAGCAAATTGGTTAGTCAAACTTTTATAAGATCGTCGAAGTATGAAGACTGCTATAGCCGTTAAGCGCAGTCAAATTATTTGATCTCGGAACACAGTCTAGCTCATACGTGAATTAATTTCTACTGTTCACCCGAATTAAATTTAAAGATACTTAATGACACAGACAAGAGAACTTTCGCTCCAACGTCCTAACTACGCATCAACATTTCGATCGGTGAGCTCTTCAACTCGTTGAATAGTAATTGGACCAGGACTTTGTGTCTTCTATGCACAGTTACGGTTTAAGCCTGTCCTACTGCATCGCACGAATCCATTGACTACCATCGTCACTAGTTTTCTTGTCTCAGCTGGAACCTTTTCGACAAACGACTCGTTTCTCGGTTCCACCTGCGATTTATTTTCTAACTCAGCTCTTTCGTTCTCTTACTCAGACTCGGCTGCTCAGCCCACCTGATAGAACGAAAATTAAAGGTTGAAAGCTTCAATAATGTTTACCAACTAAAGGTTTCACTTTCCCTGCTCAGAACCCTCTGTGTCACGAAAGTAGCCTGGTAGCCGTTACTTTTGGAAGGCTAAGCAATACCTGGTTAAAAGTATATTTGCTTTTCGATGTCAGCTCTCATTATCTATCGAGCATGGGAATCCCTAGCTTCTGCTATATTCCGGTAATTGCAGTAGATATGATCATTTTTGCATCAAGCCAGGCGCTTAAATTCTTGAGCACATCCGTGCGCGGTAACACGACATTTTTTCATCATTGTGCGGATTATGAATGTTTATTCAACGCGTGTCTGTTGTTTATAAGTTCACCCGCTGGTGGTAATCGATGCTGATTCACTAGCTTGGCGTAAGCCCAGTTCATCAGTTTTCAACCTCACTCATGGCATCTCGGGCGTCCGATGGTTTTGAAAAACTTAACCTAACGCGTTTTTCCGGAAATTTTTCCTCATCGGCCCTCCGGCTCTCGAGCGTTGCTGCGACAAAGACACGCTTCGCAATTTCTCCGAGCACCTTCAGTTTCAAGAATTCAAAATTACACTTAGAATTATGACAGCACGGGATTTGACTTTTTCTGTCATCCTTTGACGCTTACAAGTAATTGATTCTCACTTTTCGTGGCGGTCACGTTGCCCTTAAAAGTAATTGACTGACCGTCAACTATCTCTATTAAACTCAATCTTCGTCGGCTATCGTCGATTGATTGTGAGATATGATGTGTACAGCTTTGAATGTCCCGCGGCAATTTCGATCGTTCCCCTCACGGAACACGTTGCTAAGCTAGCAATATCTGCCTATTCGGTCTTCAAACCGCTCTTTGCACTCGTCAACGAACGCAAAACTGCCTCTTTCGGTTGATATTCGTATTCCATACGGAATAACTAAAGGTTTCCATTTACGTATTGACATTGTCAAAACCACTTCCCTATTCGGAAGGTTTCAAATGTCTAACACGTACTCGCTTCGTTCAGCGTACTCACACGTTGTACATGTAAGAGTTCTGGTTCCGATTACAAGAAACTCAAACTTGTTCATCGTCAGACCCCGTCAAGCTACCCTCGCTTAAACGGTCAACCAACGCAACCTGCCTCTTACGGTTGATTTATTTTCCAAGCGTTTACAGAGCTATGACTCTGAGCAAGTCAATTTTCTAATATGAGCTCCATATTACCAACGCAGCGATCGGTGGAGTTAATCAGTTCAAATACAACGACTGTCCACCTATCCACCTATAATCGTGAATTGTTATGCGTTTACGCTTTGATCAAGCGCTTCTAATTGGGTTGGAAGCCTGCAAGCAAGACTGATCACAAGCCATTCATTTTTTGTTTTTAAATCAAAAGCCCTCGATCAAACATTCAGCTTTCTTCACGAAAGAATGTTTCCGGGCAGTTCAAAATCTTTCGCTTTTAAGTATTACTAAAGCTATTGGAAAAGTAAATTGGTCTTAAATCACGCTTTATGATTCATTTCAATCCATTACAACACCTTACGAGCGCTTAGAGCAAGTCCTCAAGCCACTTCCTTATTCGGAAGGTCTCGATCAATGCTTAACTTGTACTTAAGCGTCGACCTGAAGCGTTTTCCAATCACGGATACCAAGCAGAAAAGCTAACTGATATCAATTTCTGAAATTTCCATGTTTCTTCAAATTGATTTTCACAACTAAAATCTTTCAATCATCTTTCTGACATCCAGATGATACTCACACAGATCAACGAAACCAAGTTCTAAATTTTCGACGCACTTTTGATTCAGATTGTCTGCTCTTTACGAAAATTATTACAATTTGAGTTTCCCGTTCATCGAATAAAGAAGTGGAACTACTTCTTTAAACCAACTACCAATTCAACATGTTCCAGTCAAATATCCGAAGCATCAACGACAAGTTCCCACCGTAGTGAACCCATTGAAAATTATTGGAGCACAACAAGCGAATTGGACAAACATGTACCTACTCTCCGATCCACGTGGCTCACGAATCCAAATGTATCAGCACAGCACATTTCGCACAACGATTTTATATGAAACTTTATATTAATTTGTAAAAACTCTACATTGTGCTTAGCTTAAGATTTTGATTTGTGATTCATTTTTTTGCGAGTTCTTTCTATTTTGTCAAAATCCCTAGTCTTTTCTAAGAGGGGAGTTATGTGGCAACACTGCACACATTTGTCTCGCGCGCACTAAACGCACTCATTGTAAACTGTCATTTAGTTTTGACGTTTTCCAGAACGTTCATGATTTGTACATTTGACATTTAGATTGGTATATAAGAACGATTTATGTATCGGAGAGAAACAGATCCATCTCAGCTCTCATCGAGTTCAGATCTCAATAAATAAATAATTATGGAGGAAACATTTCTTGTTTCATTACTGCTTCCCCATACGACTTTAACGACGATTCTCTTCGTTAAACTATATTCGACTAAGTTCAAGGTGGATGTGATTTGGGTGTGAAATTGAGTGGGAAGTGCTTTTTCAAAGATTTTCTTTTTGTAAAATCTTTTAAATATGACAATATTATGAGAATGCCCGATGTACGACTTTCTTATTTTTCGTATTTCTGCTGATATTTGACAAAAAATCGCGAAAAGAATCGATTAGTAATAAGGGAGGGATTGGTATCTATGAAGAAGCGTCACTGAACAAAACGATATTATCGTCCAAGAGCTCGTTCAGAAACTCTTCGTTAAGTTTCACTGGTGAGGATTTTGACACTTCTTTCATATAAAATATGTCAAAATCTTCACTTTGGGTAACAAATTTTTAGTTCCTGAACGAGTTCCAACTTTGCAAAATTGAACTTTTCATTCGAATCTGAGTAATTTTCCTTTTAAGAATTTTATCGGAAAATTGAACTTTTCATTCGAATATGAGTTATTTTCCTGTTAAGAATTGTTTGGAAGATTAAACCTTCATCCGAATCAGAGTAATTTTCCTTTTAAAAATAGTTTAGAAATTTAAAATTCAAATCAAAGTAACTTTTCTTTTAAGAATTCTTCGGAAAATTAAATCTTTCATCCGAATCAGAGTCATCTTCCTTTTAAGAATTCTTTTAAAAATTTGACTTTTCATTCGAATCTTAGTAATTTTCCTTTTACGAAATGTTTGGACGCTAATATCGATCTGGACGATAATATCGTCCAGAACAATAATATCGTTTAAAATTTAGTTTTTTAAAAACAATCTTGACGATATCATCGTCCAGTACTTAATAGCACCTAAGGGAGACTATTTGCACGATGTGTAAATAGCACCCAAGAGGCACTTTTTGCACGACGGACAAATAGCAGCGGTCCAGACGTACATCACTGTTTGAAAGTTGACCATACTTTGACTGATGGCTGGCCATGGGTGGTGAGTGCGGACGTCAGAGTGGGCTCAATTTGTCGGCCGTGGATAGGCCAACAATTTTACAAATTTTAGCATATTTGGATCCTCCTTCCTCAAGTTATTGCTAAAACAGTGTTTTAACCATTCTCTGAGATCACATGACATGTAGACATATTACACCCGAACTGGATTTTGTTTTAAAAAAAATTACAGATACCTGTTCGCTAGAATTGAATCGAATAAGCTACAACTCAATCATATCGGAGCGAGCTTGTTTTCCAAATGTCTGAGTAATTGGCGAATTAACTCTTAATATAAACTTGTCGAATATCCAATTAAGTTAGGATCAGTCAAAGGACCCGACCCATCCACAAGATGGGACCTAGTGAATTAAATATGTTTGCTCCAGGTTACTGTAAACACAAATTTTCACTTGCCGAACGAACACGATTTCATCCAAAGAGTTAGGTTTTCATATAAATATTGATGAGGCTATGTCTATACCGTAGAACGGTGTTGAGGAATTTCGCGCCGTGTCATTCACAATAACTCACAAAGTGACATCTTCCTTATACAAAATGTGTCATTTTGTCAATTGTTGTGAATGACGCGGCGCGAAAGTCCTAGCAGCCGCAGTGAAATTTGGCATGAATTTGCTTCACCTGTTTTTCAGCTTGTCCACACAAGCAACCAAAACCGTTAATACCATTTTACCATTTTCGCGCTTACACATAGAAGCTTTATCCTTATAAACAGCTTTGATCGTATGGGTGGATCAGCTGAAGCGAATTCACACTGAAATTTCACTGCATCTGACTGTAAAGTTTTTTATTTATGAGATTCGGATCTGGAGAATTGTTTGGTATCACAAGACACATATTTTTATAATGACGTCACAGTTGCTTCGTGCGTGATTTTAGAAACAAAATACGCCAAATCTAGTTATTGTCGTCGAGACAGACAAAATCGTTACCTTTGACGTTGATGACACCCTGCAAAAATGTATATCTTCATCAATATTTTCAATAGCGCCCCTTACTGTTCGAACAGAAGTTGTTTCTTTCGACCCAGAAAATCTAAATTCCTTGAGAATCACATGTGCAAAAATTCTCAATTAAATTCATTTCATTCACACCGTGAACGGTATGGCTAGATCTAGGAACACATACACGTGTAACAGACATAAACTAAAGATTATATCCGTCTTATCAGTATAGTACCTTTACAATTTTGCGAGCTTGATCGATTAGATTATGTCGATATTCGTTGAGAGTATGTAGAGGCTTGTATCTTTTCACGATCATTTTTTCCATTGTTCGGTTAGTAAATCATTAATACATTAGATACGTAATACGTGTTTGTGAGCCATCTTTTTTGCATTTATTTAAATAATCTCGAAAACCCCCAGTAATAGTAGATTATTCACCTCGCATTCGGCTCATGCAATAACTCCCCAAGTGTCTAAATAAACATTTGGACAGTGGTGACTATGTTATTTTATCTACCGACGGTGAAATAATAGCACTTTTTCACTGCTAATATTTTACCTATAAGTAGATAAAAAAAATTGTCGCATCAGGTTACCTTGTATAGCATTACTGAACCAGACCCATCCTCAAAATCATGCCCTTCCACTCATTTCATTAGATTAAAACTGGATAACAATTTATTGTAAATATGATTAGAAACTACAGAAAACAACATTTTTTCAATCAACTATCTTCCAACATGTCTTATGTCTCCGATAAGTCCGCCTAGAAGTCCCGGCCTTCTGAAAGGTCCTCCTAGCACAGAACCAAGTCCAAATCCACCTAACGGCCCGCTTCCGGGTCCGAATCCACTATGTCTGTGATGGTCATGATCATGATGATGATGATGATCATCATCGTGGTGATGATGATAATCGTCATGGTGATGATGGTAATCATCGTGATGATGATGATGATAATCATCGTGATGATGGTGACCAAAATCGTCGTGGTGATGATGACCGTGATGATGGTCGTGGTGATCGTAGTGCCCGTGGTGATGACCGTGATCATGATCAGCCATGACTACAGCCATAAGCGCAACCAAATACACAGCGAGCTAAATTTTCGTTTTTAATTTTTAAATAATGTTTATTGGAAGTGAATTCGGCACTCACCTTAAATTTGACAGTCATTTTAGCTATATTTTTATTGTTTCAACGTCTACACTACACTGAACGTATATTGTAAAAACTACGTAAATTTACTTCATACACCTTACTGACCTCATGGCAGCCCTTCTACCTCATTTATAACCATAATGGTAGTACTGATGTTCAAGGTTTACATGTTACGTAAATGGGTTGTGATTTTCGCCATCTTGTTTTTGGCAAAAATTGCATGTATGTAGAAAGACTAACAGATGACGCTAGGAGTAACTCTATGATAAATTTGAATATTTGTATGGAGGATGTGAGATTTTTCTGAATCTAAAAGTTTTGGAGTGCGGAAATCAAAGTTTTTGATTTTTCTTGTTAAAATTAAAATGTTTTCTGTCGTATAAAAATAGTTCCGCATGAAATTTCAAGAAAAAATAATTATTCACTGGAACTATTTTTAAACGATGCAGAACGTTTTATTTATAACGAGAAAAATCAAAAACCTCCATTTCCGTACTCCAAAATTTTTAAATTCAGAAAAATCTTACATCCTCCATACAAATATTCAAATTTATCATAGAGTTACTCGCAACGCCATCTGATTTCCCCTGATTTCCCCTCTCGTTGAACGAAACTATATCACAACCCATTGGTGTAGCTGCACTTACCTATTACCTGTTGATGGACAGTTACTTATAACAATTTAAAGTAAATTTATGAAGTAACATTTTCCAATGACATTCACACTTAGTCTTCATCAAATAAACAAATTGTTTTTGTTGTCGGCATAATAGAATGTAATTTTGAGGCAAGTAAATTTTTCCTACAGAAACAAGTTCAATCCGTGCACAGATATCATTTTTTGTATAACTTTAGCTACATAATGCTATCTTGTCGTTAGGAATTTCTTCGACAGCTAAACGAATATCTCTAGATTAGTAGATTAACAAAAGGTGTGAATTACGACAGTGTATCAGTATCATGTAATTTTTCATTTTTACATTGAATAAGGTCATGAAAATTATACCATACAATCTGCTATCGAAAACTACTCTCTTTGACATAAGATATATTCTATTAATATGCTAGGAGGTGCTTCGGCTTAATTAGGCTTAATTACACAGCTAGTCGCAAATAAATTTGTAGATTGAGCGAATGCTAGACAAATTTAATTGAAGGCTACAGTCGATGAAATAGTACATTTCGTACCTAGGACTAAAAGTCTTTTTTAGCGTGTGAGAAGTTTCCGAAGGCAAGGTCTGGAATCGAATACGCTAAAAAAGACTTTTAGTCCGTGGTACGAATAGTATTTTTCATATTGGACGTAGTCGCACTTTTCGGGTCCTAGGTAAGAAAAGTAGATTTCGGGTTTTTCAACGAATACAATCCAAACGATGTTATTTAATCCACACGCGATTTACAAGTTATAATCATGCCCGCACGTTAGTAAGCGGGCGTGACGCAAGTCCACTACCAAAAATGTTTTAACAAAAGTGTGTTGATGACGGCGGAGCATATTTACAGCAACTTTTTGACTTCTCCCCCTTGACTCCAACGACCCCCAAAATAGGATATCTGGAATCTAGGAATCCATACGAGTTCAGCGAGCTATTTAACGTTACTGCAGCTTCAAAATTGGCCGAGATATTGAACTTCGAAATAATGATGTTTGTATGAAAATAAGCAAAAGTTATTTTCGACATGAGTGAGGTGTTCCGAGATTGGTCTTTGGGATTCAGGTTGATTTCTCTAGAATTTTTTAACTTCCATAAGGTTTTTTGATGTTGTCGAAAAGACTTTACAAAAGTGGTGATATCAGTAAAAAAAAACCCTTAACTCGTTCCACCAATTTTTTTTTTTTTTCAAAACAATACCACTATCTGCCACTTGTGACGCAAATTTCTTTTTGAAAATTTTCTTTCACAAATTTTTTGGGTCAATTTTTTGTTGTCAAAACTTTTGCGTACGACGTACAATGCGTTACCCTCAGCGATATCAGTTATTTTGTAAGTAAGATAAATGCGTGACGTTGCGTGACATTTACCCTTTAAGTGTTCGTTTCGTGGATAAAGACGATAATTACACATGTGAAAAGCGCCATGCTCACCTATGAAAGAAATCGAGCAATTCGCCGATCCTCACACTGCACTGGTCATAAAATTTTGTTTTAATTTAATTAAATTTGATGATTTTCTAAGCAGCCGTCCTTTTTGATTCCCTAATCCCTTTTACCGTACAACGCATAAAAACCTTAAACCTGGTTTTTATGCGTTGCAGGGTAGCCTTGTCGATATAACAAATGTAAGTTTAGTAACTTTGACTCGATCGTTAAATTTGCAACACGTCACACATGAAAATGAAACTTTGTACAACTCACAGAGTTTCACTCTGTATGAAATTTCAGTAAATTCCGAAAGTCTACGTTGCATATCAGTCCTCCATAGTTAAATTTTGAAATTTCCCGCGCAAAATCAAAGTCTAAACATAAAGTTTTTTCCATTGGGAAACACACTAATGTCATTTATGTCACTATGACAGAACGATTGTTGCCATCTTCACGTTCATTTTGCTGTCGAAAGTGTCGAAACAAAGTCGGATCGAATAGCATCAAAAATTTTCATTAAAAGGTGGAAAATAGACGAAAAATTTTGATTGGGAGTCAAAAACAACTTATTTGCGATCACACGGCGAGGCGAAGAATGGATATGGACACGAGCAGGACATTAACGAAAGTCCTTGGCAAAAGAGACATAGACAAAATTCCACCGGATGTTTTGAAAAAATTGGAAAAATATTTTGAAACCAACAACGAGCAATTCATACAGACCAAAGTTCTGTACAACACGACACAGAAAAACATAGGTAATTGTTTGACCGGCGAATTGAATTTGTTTAATTTGAACAGCTGCTCGGAACTGTTACAATCATCGTACACACATAACCTCTAAATGATTCGTCTGTCGCTCTTGCACTGTCGTATTATTGGCAGTATGAAATGCACAAAGTTCTTCTCTACGTGATTCCACTTCGATTTGTCTTTTGGCCTAGCCTAGTCAGTGACAGTAGCAATTCTCCCTTTAACGAATATCCTCATTCCATTCCAGAAAAATTGCGCAAAGAATACGAGAAACTGCTCTCAACCACACAAGACACAACAGCCAAAAAAGATGCTGCCCAGTCAAATGTTACCGAACTGCGTCATCAACTTGACACGGCTAATGCCGAAGTTGCTCGCCTCACCAGACAAGTGGCTAGCCAAGAATCGGAAACAACTGGCTACCGCAAAGAGTGCAATCAGCTCATCGACGAAAAAGACCAGCTAATGAAAGTCGCTGACGGTAAAGACGCCACAATCAACCATTTACAATCCGATCTGAAAGCATTGAAAGCTGAACTGAAGTCGGCCGTGTCCGAGAAAAACGATGCCATAACTCGTTTCGCTGAAATGGCAGCTAAGGAACAGTCAATGGACGATCGAGAAAAACGATTGGAAAAGGAGATCGAGCGGCTGAGTAACGAGGTTGTCAAATGGACCGATAAGTACACCAAAATCGTGGCTGAACTAACGGTGGCAAATCAAGACAAAACGTCGGTCACTGTCCAAATGGAAATGGACTTACGACAAAAGACGGAGGAATTGAGTGCCGCCAATTTCACGATTCGTCAGCTGACCGAATCGACTCAATTGTCAACGAGTCAACGTGACGGTGAGTCGGTGCAACTGAAGATCCAATTGAATGAATCGGTCGCATTGATTGAACACTACAAACGCGAATTGGATGCGAAAATCAAATTGGTCGACTTGTACAAGGCTAATTTCGATGAGTGTCAGGCTCAGACAAATGAACTCAGAGCTGAGGCGAACAGCTTGAACCAAACTGTTAAAGAAACCACGGAAAAATGCGGGACACTCGAGTCCAATCTCAAGAATTTAACCGACCAACATCAAGTGGAACTGTCAGAAATGAATGTGACGATTGAGAAATTGAAAGACGAACTTAACGCAGCTGGCGAACGTTTGAAAGCCGCTGAGACTGAACGTGCCGAGAAAGTTTTGGAAAAACTGTTTCCCAGAGCTGCCACTTCGAATCGTATGCTAAAGGACAATGCCAGTCTGACCGAAATGTTCAGCCGGTACAATGATTCCGTTAGCGACGTACATCGCTTGGAGGTGGAATGTCTTCAGTTGAACACAAAACTGGAATGCTTGACGATGAAGCTCCAAGAAACCACGTCCGAATTCGACCGGCAACAGATCGAATACAGGAAAATTCTGAAGCGAAACGACGAGATCACCGAGCAAGTGGTTGCGGCTGTGGCGGAACAGGATAGTCTTCGCGAAAAACTGAAGGAAAATTCTCAAAGATTGGCTAATGCGGAGAGCGAAAACGTCCAGCTGAAATGTACCCAGAAGGATCTCGCTCGTCAAATCTGCAATCTGTTGAATAAAGTGGAGGCGAGCGGTAGCGAACCGTCATCCGATCAGCTGCAGTTCAAACGGTTGGGTTTGTCCAGTGAAACAATCAGGAAGGAGCTGATCACGTTCGATAATATCGTTGAACTGCAAGAGAACAACCAGAAGTTGATGTTAAAGATTCGTGAACTGAGCAGCAGAGTTGCCAAACTGGAAGAGCAAAACATCAAGTTGCAGTCCTGCGAGCAAAAGATTTCCTACCTGGAAAGGCAAGTGAATGACGCGGAAGCGGCTCGTCTGGCTAATGAAGATTTTCTTGCGATGACCACGAAGCAGAAAGAGAGATTCAAGCAGCTGTACTACGAAGCCATGAAATATATGGGCAAGCAAACATTGACGGAGGAGGAGGCAGTGGCCAATGCACCGTTGAGTAGTTCACAATCAACAACAAGTCATTCGACACCTGACAGAAAAGACAAGAGACTCTTGGATGTGGAACTTAAGTTGCAAGAGCGGATGAAAGAGTTAAAAGTTTTGAAGGAAGAGCACAACGAGTATCGCAAACAATCAACCATCAACTTCGATATGTTGAAGCAACAGTGCGAAAGTGTGGAGCGCAAAGTGAGTGAACTCATATCGGAGAACAGTAAGCTTCGGTCGCAGGAAAGTTTCGCCAGCGAGCAAATGAAATCTCACCGGAATGACATAGCCATCTACAAGAAACAGATTCAAGTGTTGGAGGAACGTAACCAGATCTACGACAAAACCATAGCCAAACAAGAATTGGCTAACAAGCAACTGAAGGAGGATGCCTGGAATACAATAATGCAACTGTCCACAGCCGAAAATCGATGCGGCTACTTGGAAATGGAGTGTCGCCGTCTCACCGAGGCAAAGAAAAATCTTGAAATTGAAAACGGTGCACTGCACCGTCAAAAGATGACCCAGAGCATACTGGAGAGTACTTGTGAGTTAGCTAAGATCTCTTCGGAACGGTCTGACTTCGAGGGTCGCATACAAATGGAAAAGCAACTGGAGGATCAAGTGCGTCAGTGTGAGGTGCTCAAACGTAAACTGGAAGAAGAACAGCATCGATTCACTGAAGAGAATGAGTCATTGAAGAGGCAACGAGAAAACGCGATCAAAAAGTTGTCTGACGAGCAGGCCCAAACCGAAAATCTTCGAACAAAATTGTCCGAAACGAGAGACCAAGTTGAGGCGAAAACACAGCAAATCCGAAACTTGAGCGAAAAGTTGCAAGAGGCATTGACTCCATGCAAATCGGATAATCCGATAGCGAAAGGAAATAAAAAGATCAAAGACCTGGAGCTGCAAGTCAAAGCCAAGGCTGCCGAAATCGGTCAACTCAAGTTGGAACTGCAGGAGTGTGAGGCAAAGATGCAATCATTTGCCAAGTTTAAATCAGATTGGGAAGACGAAACGAAGGCGTTGAAAGAGAATTACGAGGCATGGAAAACCACTTTCAATGCGGAATTGCATGCGTCACGCCTCAACGAAACAAATCTTATGTCGCAAGTCGATGAACTCCAACAAGAAATTCGGCTCCAATTAACCAGTTCCAATTCGAAGGCTTCGACTGCTTTGACTCAGGGTAAGATTCAAGCAGAGTATCAGGAAGCCCTTCAAAAGATCACCGAGAACAACAAAGAGTTACGCGAACTGCGCACACAGTGTCATAAGTTGAAGGAGAATTTGCAGGTGGTCGAACGAAATTATGCTAACGAAATGTTGGCCCACTCGTCCGACCTTCAAGATCTCACTTTACGCAAGGATCAACTGAACAAATGCCAAGACGAAATGTATCAGCTGAAGACCGCTAAAGAGGAAGCCGATGAGTTGATACGGAAGAGCCAATTGGAATGGGAAGAAACCAGCAAAAAGTTGATCGACGGTCGACAAGAGCTGGAGCATAAAGTGGAAATGTTGGAGAAACAGAACTTGGAGTTGGTCGATCTGCTGCAAGCTCAAAACAGTAAAGTTTTACCTTCGAGCAGCGACACATTAAATGAGTCCGTTGCTAACAGCTCGATCATGAATCGAACATTGACCGACGAGGAATTCAAAGAATTTTCATATGAGAAGCTCTTCGGAGTCGTTAAGTATTTGCGACGAGAGAAAGACATAGCGACCACACACACGGAAATTCTTCGCATCGAAAACACCCGCCAACTGGCTGAATTAGACTTGCAGACGAAACGAATCAGTGAGTTGGATGCCGAATTGACTTCCATCAAATCAGCGATCAATGCACCCGATGCCATATCGCCGATCACAAACTATGAAGATCTGCGCCGCACCATGGAAACGTTGAATGCGGTCACTGACACCAACATTCATTTGCGTGAAGAAAAGCTGCAGTTGGACAACAGAATTCGAGAACTGGTTGAAAAAGTGGAGACACTTCAGGGCGAAATGTTGGCAATGCAGGAGAAGAACCGAGAAATGGTGGAGAAAAATGAAGAGAAAATTAAGGAAAACAACATGCTGCGCTCGAACATTGATAAATTGAGGCAGAAAATTACCGACGTCGCCGAACGAAGCAATAAAAATCCGGAAGATTTTAAGCGTCTGCAAAATGAACGAGAGAATCTGGCGAAAATGTTCACCGCCGAAAAGGATAACCTAAGAATAGTGAACGAACAGTTGAATTCGATTAAAACCGAGAAGAATCGTATCGAACAAGACAGTGCTGTGAGAGCTAAACAGCTGCAGGCTGTCAGTGACGACAGGAAGAAATTGCAAGATGAACTCAACAATTTCAAGCAAATAAATGTGCGGCTGACCGTTGAATCAATTGAAATCAAGGCGAACATCTTGAAGAAAGAGGAGGAATTGAAGGCCATTCAAACGGAATTGACGTCGACGGAAGATCAACTGAAAGATTCCCGTAGCAAGGAAATGCAACTCCGGAAAATTGCGAAAAAATACAGGGAGGCCTACACTGAGCTGAAAACGAAGGACGATGAAGCCAAAACATCGGGCGAACCAGCGGCTGGACCTTCAACCGCACGCGTTGACACCGAATCATCGGTGCAAGAACTGTCGAATCGATTGACTTTGCTGCAAGAAGAAATCAATGAACTCAAGAAGGAAAACGAAAGTCTGCGAAAACAGGACGAGAATCAAATCATAACGGATGCCAGAAATCGAATTGCTGCACTGAATGAGGCGCATCGACAGATTGGTCGAGATTATCAGGTCTGTAAAAGTCAATTGCAGTCATGCGAACAGAGTCGATCTCAACACGATTCAGTAGTTGCGGCATTGAAGAATCAATTGGAAGCCAAAATGAAAGAATTGTTGGATCAGGAAGCTGCGAGACAAGAAACCATTGCTCGTCTAACACGAGAAAATGAAACGCTCAACACCCGAGTCAATCAGTTACATCGTCAATTCCAGCAACAGGGCTCCAAACCATCCACAAGTTCGGGAAGTATTGAGAAGAGTCCATCTGATGCAGCGAGAACAGCCAACGTGAAACCGATGGCGACTCCAAGTACTCAATCAGCGCCCGTTAATTTAAGACGTGGTGGCGATACACCATTGGCTAGTATCCGACCAGTGTCTGTGCAAAATAGTCGTATTGCTGCTGTTCTTCCCACCAGTCAAACCAGCAACGTTGCAGCTGTTCAGGGTTCGTCGTCATCGGCTGGAAATGTGACCACAGCTCTAGTTCCACCACAACAACAAGTTCACACAACCGGTAACACATCAACAGCTGAGGCAATGTCCTCTTCGCCCACAAGCTCACATACCGATTACATGCCAGCTACAAGTTCAGCTACAGTTGTTGTTGCCGCTGTTCCACCGATGGGATCAGCTTCGGCTGAAAGTACACAAGAGGCTGAGAGTTTGTCGGTGAACACAAACGAATCATCATCATCGTCGTCTAGCTCGTCGCAAGCAGTTCTACAACAGCAAACTGTTGCACTGGTATCGCCACGAGTCGAAGTCGTTCCACAAAATGTTTTGGTTCCGTCTCAGCAAGTGGTTGATCAAGCAGCTAGCACATCTGGTTCGTCCAGTTCATCATTTATAACAGCAATGAGCAGTCACCACCAAGCTTCATCCAGTAATACTGTCACTACTTCGCAAGCAGGCCATAAACGTCCTCGCGATGCTGATGGCGATAGTTCGACGGGAGTTGAAGAGTCTTCTGCGTCTGAAAAGAATTCACCGCAAAATAAGCGCACTCGTGTCGGCGAACAAACATTCCAAGGTGTGACTGAGTCCGGTTTGGACGTGGAATATCAAGTTCCAACTTCTTCACAGCGTGACCAAGAGGACGACGTAGTAGCGGTAGATAGTGAGGATGACGACGAAGAGAATATGGATCATGAAGCAGTGGCTGACGTGGACGAAAATTTTGACGCTGATAACGGCGACACGGATGAAATCGAATCGTTTGGCCAAGATGAAGGTGAAGGCATTGATATCGACGAAGATGTTGCTCCGAATGACAGCAACGAAGTGGATGTCGACGATAGCAGCAATGCACCGAATCAATCTTCCAGTGGATTAGCAGCATCATCTGAGGCGCGAGGTACTCCAGCCGAAGTGATTGTATTGTCAGCGTCAGGACAAGAAAATCAACAAATCCAAACGATTAGCAGCGGAAGTGATGCCGGCTCTTCGAGTCAAGCGAATCTTTGGCGACAAGTACAAACCCCGTCGAGACAGCAGCAACAACAACAAAACTTGGTTATCCAACAGACGTACGAGACGGATGACAGTATCGTACCCAGTACGCCAACTTTATACGTAGCTCGTAGAGCTGACGGGTAAGTGAATTCAACTTGACTTTCATTTGATAAATTTCCGATGCTTACGTTTGGCATGTTAGTTTTAGTGAGGCTATTAGTTCGCCTCATCCTACTGTTCAACATGGCTCTCGTTTCACATTTGGTGAATCCGGTCGTGCAGCTCAATTGATGAATGCTGTTGAGGGCATGGACGACACGCGTGTGGAATTGAATTTGTTGGAAGGATCTGGCGATGGCGGTCAGAGCAGCTCATCAGCACTTGACGTTCAACAAGGGGAAAATGTCGATTTGGTGACTGATCCTGACGGTGCCAACAATCAAGCAAATGAACCAGTCGCCGGTCCGAGTAGCCAAGCTCATGGATCTCAAATTCCAGTTGCTAAGAAGAGTAAGTTGCTTGGCGTTGCCGATATCAGATGAAGCTGGTATAACCGTCGTTGAATTTTCTGTCTTCTGTTTAGAACGCAAGACTGATGACGATGCGACTACGACAAATGTCGTTCAAAATGTGCTTGAAGTTGAAGTGGCATCAGCCGAGGGCGGAAGTGATGGAGTTTCGTCGGAGGGAGAAAAGGCTCCAGTGGCGGAGAGAGTTCAGGTAAGTCATGCAGCGCTTACAAACTGTTCATTTCGCTTAACTAACGAATCGCATTATTTCCCGAACGAAAGGTTGAAGAAGATCGCGAAGCTGAAGCATCGGTTTTGCCACGAAATACACGATCCCGACGTGTGTATCAGCGTGGCCGCGGAATGTCTATCGACAATCAACGTTCCAATCAGATGATCTGGCATCAAGCCGACAATAATTGTAAGTTCACCGGCCGTACTGATCAAGAAGTCGTCTTCTCATTGTTCCATTTTTTTTTTTACTTTCAGACGGGAGATATCATCCAATGCCACCACATCATCAGCAACAACAGCATGGAAATCCGCATCGAGGATCACCAACGCGAGGTGGACCGTTAACACGCGGTGGACGTGGTAGGCCTCCGAGGCGACCGTATCGTTAAGCTAGCATTTACTTAATGTGACAGTGAAATCACATTGAAATAAGAATAAAATTTTAATTGAGCGACTAAAATGGAGTTGGTATTTGTAGAGGCAACAGTTTGGGGTGATTGTTCGATATCGTGGAAAAGCAAGGACGATTTTTGAGAGAACATTTTCCTAGATTTTCGCACCTTTTCCGAAATTTTTCCTCACAAATTTTTTTTTGCAAATTTTAGGAAAATCTGGAAAAATTGAAGAAAAAGTAAAAAAAAATTCACAAAAATATTCGCTAGTTCAAACCGGCACCGCTTGTGTAAGCGGACCGAGTGAAAATTTTGCGCTCGTTTGGACCACAGAGTGTGTGTCAATTGAGGCAATATTTAGTCTTAGAAATTTTCCTCTGATTTGGGCGGAATTTTGCAATTGACAAAAGCCGATTGTTGACATAATCAGGGAAACGAGGAAGGGAATCACACTGAAGTACAGAGCCGGTATACCAACAGCACGTATGTTCAAACTAATGAAAGTCCAATGATCGTGAAATTGTTTACCGTCTGTGAAAGGGTTAAACTTGCTTCGCTTTATAATTTAACTAAAGTTCGAAACAGGCCCAGTTTTACTTGAACAGGCCCTGAATTACCTGATTTATATAACTCGAAACCTTAAGACATTAATCAGGTTAAATCTGCCGGATACGCCTTCAATGTTTGTCTGAAAACTTGCATGAAAATTCCATGTTTAGAGCTGACATTCAATGTTAATTAGATCTTCCAGCATTGTAAATTCAATTCACCGCTTATGATGAGCATCTGAAGCATTTCCTTGAAATTGCAGAAGTTTTGATTGCTTTATCGCTTCCACGCGACGTTTAGCTTCTGCCTTTGGTCACCAGAGCATGTATAATAGAAGCAATCACGTCTCGGAAAATAAATTTCTAATTTCAACTGCCTTTGCTTAGCGAACTGATCCAGCAGTAAAATTTCCACAATTAGTTCGACTTTTCCACACTTATCACGACGATCAATTAAGGATCAAGAAATTCTGGTCATTTCCGATTTCTATTAACAACACAGCCATTCCTCCTCTATTAACACGGTCGTTCTTCATTTTTACATGATCGGTTTACCTCTATTAACACAGTCCGTCACCATCCAGTAAAACCGTTAGCTCCAGGGACTATTTTTGGGAAAGCATTTTCCTGAATTTTCCCAAGAAAAATATTTTAGTGAAGATTTGGAAAGATGAAACTAAATTCTGGTAAATGTGAGAAAACGTAGGAAAATATTGGAAAATAGTCCGAGGTCCGTTTCTACAGTCGGTTACCATTGATTAACACTCTCTGTGTACATACATTCAATAGCACAGTGGCTAAACAGCACTTTTACGAAATTCGTCTCATTTTTAACCTCGAGCTCTACACAACGTCGTCTTTGTAGTTAGCTAATATTTAAGCAAATGAAAGATTTGATTTTAGTCTGTCGCCAACACTTAAGCATATGGACTCGCAATAACATTTGATTTGTTTGTCGACGAAGACAAATCTTAGCTCTGGCTTATGTTGAAGAATGTTGAAGTAATAGATTTTGTACAGAACACTATGAGCTACATTACACAAATGAAGAAGCAGATTCAATGATTATGTTGCGATACATGCTTGCAGTTTCTAAAATATTGACAAATTTCAAATTTTCGAATTATTTGTCCCTTGAAGTACTTTTTCAAGTACTAAAACACCTAGTCTTTGAACTGAAAGCGACACCGAACACCAAAACCTGGAATCGATATGGATGAACATTGAACAGACTGTCGTATGAAAACGATTAAGCATGACGGAAAAGTCCCCAATCCACTATAATTCTTATAAATATACTTCCGGGACTGATATGTAAATGGAACTTACCAGCGAGGGTTCTACGAGTTAAAGATTTCATTGTCGACCTCACTCCAGGGGATTATCATTTACATGGATGCTTGAGTACGGCAATATTTGCACACACCAACATAACATGTCTATCTAGCGATCGAAACAGCTCTGCTATATGATGTCCGGCTCCAGTAAAACGGTTTCGGAAATTTTGTTAGATTTTTTGTTTAATGAGAAATCCAGTTCTTAAGGCGTACAATTACAATTAGTCAATCGTTACGAATCAAATGTGAATTTTAGAAGAGAAACGACGGCAATGAAATTTCAGAATTTGGATAAAAATTACTCTAACTGTCGTCGTCTTCGATTTTCGGTGCCAAATAGTAGCGAATGTGTCCGTAGTCTTGGACGCGATACTCGACCACAAGTGGAACATCGGCCGACATGGAAAGTTGTACTTGAGGCGATAATGGTGTTGCTTTTGTGAATGAGTTCAGATAGCGACAGGCGAATGTTAACGTCACTGGTTCTTGCATTTCAATGACTACAGCTTCCTCTTCCTTATCAGCTGATGAAGTTTGAGCCAATTTAATGTTGGCCGAGCCAACGTCACCGGATGCCGAAAATTTGACACCTAAATGGAAACGGAATTAGCGACGGAAAATTCAAGTGGATCTCGAGGATGTAACGAACCTTCTTTGGTACAGCAAATGACCATGGATTCACCGAATTGAGACAAATCGCGGCAAATTCTAGCGAATTCCAGCGATGGCAATCGAACGATGCATGCGTAATCTGTTTCTGGTATGCCAAGATGCTCCTGATCCAAGTTCATCAATTTCATTTCGTAGTCGGACACCTTTTCCGCGTTTTGCGACTCAAACATAAACGTCACAGTGTCTGCATTGTCCTGGGCTTTCATTGTGAGCGTGTCGTCGTTGTTTGCGCATTTCAATATTTTTGCCATACTCGTCAGATTCATGCCCATGGAAAGGTTTCGATCGCAGCGGAACTTGTCGAAACCGTCCGATCGTAATGTCAATGATACCAGCGAAACGTGAGAGTTGTCCATGGCTTGAAGCTGATGAATGAGAGGAAGGATTAATTCTCGCTATTCGGGCAGTGAAGGACTTAAGTAACTGTGTACCTGAATGCCGGAATCGCTACAATCGAAGGTGGCTTCATTGAGTAGATCCTTGATCGCATCAAGGACCTTCTTCAAGACGGACGACGATATTAGACGGGCTTCAAACATTTTCACTGAGCTGATGACGATAGATTACTGTAGACGATGAATTTCACAATTTGGTGTAACATTCAATTGGTTTTACCTTTTTTGTATTCCGCTCTTTCGAGACTTATCGCTGCGTTAATTGAAATGAGCAAAGATTGCAATAATTTATAATTTTTACCGGAGGTACGATTTACCGAAGATTCTCGCGACTAGTTTTAGTGACAGATGCCAAAGTTTGTATGCAAAAGGCGCGAAAATAACAACAAAGCCGAAACGCTTGAAAAGACCTACGTCATTCGAAAATGTTCGAAATTCTACAAATAGATTCATCTGCCATCTAACTGCAAAAAGGATAATGTCATGGTGAACAGATGAGGGAATTTTTAAGTTTATTGCGGAGTTATTGTGTCTATTCCACCTGTTGCATTCAGACCGGTTTAAGGCGATTTTAGGGAAATGCGAAAGCATGTTCCTCACTGGGCTCACACCTTGTCCATCCAAAAATATTCGAATCAAAATCGGTTTTATATGGCTTGGTGAATTGTTAATATTGAGGTTGAGAGTGGTGTGTCAACCGCGTATCATAATGCTTCTCCCAAAAGTTTACAGTCTTGGTGGCACTAAAAGTCTCCACATACTTACTGGCCATTTAGAAAGCGACAAATAGGCGACGTATAGTGTCAAAATTGACAGAGTTCTTTTGTTCTAATGTAGTGTTCTAATATAAGTGTAGTTTCCACCTAAAAAGAGCACTCCGTTTAGCCTCCGTCTGCATGACAGTTGTAAAATAGAACAAAAGAACTGTCACACAAACGGAGTGGAAATTAAATTTATTTCAATTTTTTACTCCGTTTACGTGACAGTTCCTTCCTTTGTTCTATTTTACAACTGTCATGTAAACGGAGGCTAAACGGAGTGCTCTTTTTTAGTAACAACTATACTTTATAATCAGAGCGAGAAAACCGTTGACAATTTAATTATAACTTACGTTGGGGTACTTGTCAAAATCCGTTTAGATAAAAGTCCGTTCAAACAATAGGTTTGTTCCAAGGTCATTTCGAAATGTCAAAATTCATCCACATAAGACGGCTCAACCCCAACTTTCAGGTTGATGAAAATTTTAACGGGCTGACGTTTAGGTTATGTTCACCTCTGTGAATGAAATGTTGTCGTTCGTGTTGTCAAAGTTCGAGTTTACAGTTATTTAAAACAAACCTACACAAAAAGATTCTGTTTAAATAGAGTGTTCCATTTCGGAGATGGTTCAAGTTTGTCCCACGGCATCTTCATAAAAAAAATACCGAAAGTGAACACGTTACTCATTTTTTGTATGATGTCCCACGGCATAAAAGTGAACTATATCCGAAATGGAACGCCCTATTGTCATAAAACGGAAACGCTTCGTTTACGTCAAGGCTGTAAACTTTGGGAAGGTAACGCAGATAGAAATACACGGGTTTCATACGAAATAATTTGCCTCCTATGACTCTAATGCTCACCACAGACGGAGATATTGAATACACGCTTTGGTCCTAGTTTTTATGGATAAAATGTCGTGACTGTCAAATGAAGTTAGGAATTTTTCTATAAAATTCTATCTAATTTCCACAACCGTTAATGAAACTATGGCCGAGATGTGTGTTTGACGTCTCGTGTGCGGTAAGCATAAATATTACATTTTCTATGAAAAGATGAGTGACACTGACATCACCTCTCCAACATAAATACAGCCTTGATGCATGCGAGCGGTCTCAGTCAAGGCTGTAAACTTTGGCCCCAAAGTTTACAGTCTTGGTCTCAGTACACCCCTACGTCTTACGTCATAATGACTGAGCTTTTTCTCCCTACTACAAACAAGTTTTCGCGGTTGGGAAATTTATCAAAGTGTCGTGACTAACGAGAGCGAAGTATGATTAACCTTCAGTTAGTTTTTGTTGTTTTCTTTCTTTATTAAAATCAAAAGTTCAAAACAAACAGAACAATCGGTAACATTTTACGCAACGAAAATCCATACCTGCCTTTCTCAATTTCGCATAAATTAGTTTGTTGCAGAAAAATGGAAACTACAAAAAGTTTACTAATGCTGCTCGGTCGCAGCAACTACGACAAAATTCCCGAAAGTATTGCAAAACGACTGGAAAAGGTGCTCGAGGAGGCAAATAACAAAGTGTCCGATCTGAAAAATCGTTTCAATGGATCACAGAAAACTATCGGTAAGTTGGAAGTCCTAAATTTTTGTACTATTACGATTCCGTTAACATAACCTGTAACCATGATGACATCGTAATTCATTTGAATGATAACGAATTGTCGCGAGGGTGCTATGATGCGATATAGTTCGGGTAAATAATTGCATTTGCATGTACTTTCGGGTAAATTAGTCTTATTTGGGGGTAAAATACAGCCCTGATGAGTTACGATCAGTTGAAAGTATTGGTAAAAATTTGATTATTTAGGCGAAATTCTGACAGTTCCTGTCCATCCGAAAAGCCACCAAATTGACAAAAAACAGTTTTCCCTAATTGCTACTGGTCTTTGCTTTCTAATGACGCCACCCATACATGGGTATCGATGAATATGGCTTTGAAGTGGAAATTTGTCTCAAATATGCAACGATCCAGTTGGAGTGCAGAGTGGTTCTGAACCAGGACGGGGAATGGGGGGAACAGAGTTTCAGTTCAGGTTTACCCAATGCTGTTCTTCACACAAACTTGGCTGAGTATGTTTGACTTGATTTGAAATCACCTGAAACCTCAAATTCTAGTACTAAAAATCAACGGACAAAAAAAATCTACAGAAACAGTTACCAGATCATCGGTAGAATATCATGTCCGCAAGTGGGTACAACGCGGGACACACAGGTCTAGTACTACATAAATTGCAAAAATAATATTTTAGGGACTAAGGAACAACAACTTTCTAACTTCTACTTTTTGGTCCCACTGTCCCCCAAATTTGGATATGAGCTACCAACGTCAAGAACGGGTAAGATTTGATCTGACATTCTTCGACTCCTCTTCGAATTGGATATTCCGATCAAATTTATTAAAAATATTACGGAGACAACGTGTCTTTGGTAAGTCCGAACGTATAGTTCAGCTACTCGATAGCTGAAAACATTTTCAAAGAGCAGGCTGCTGCAAGCTTTGAAAATATTTTCCTTTCCGTTTCGCATTCTCTTTCGGGCAGAGAGTTTACTATTATTAGAAAGTAACACTTCTGTAGATCTCTTTTAGGAAAACATTTTCTAAAATTTCCCATTTTTTTTGTTGAAAATTCAGTAAAATGTGGAAAAAACTAGAAAAATTCTTTCGCAAAAATAGTCCCGGCACATTTCCCTAAAGACCCTTTCGTTTTAACCTCTTACAAACGACGAGCGCGTCGAGCTTTAATCGTAAAATCTACTACTTCTTCTGTTGATAGTGTTGCGCTTAGATTTTGCTAGTCTTAGAACATGGCGTGTTATAAAAGAGAACGCCAGTCCAGTCCTCATCACTTACTACGACGTTTGCTGTAGATAACAGATGAAAAGCCTCTCAGTCGAAATACATACCGCCGTATCCTCAATAGGTTGACCTAAATAGCCTCAATACGAACAACACACACTCTACGGATAATAGCGGCAGAGTCAAAATGACCCAAAATTATATCGGCTAAATTTGAAGTTTTTGGACAAAATGATGTATTGACGACTTGTTCATTATCAAAAATAAGGGGCACCTTCCATACATCACTTTTCGATTGGACCACGGGTACCACCCGGAACCACCTGGAACCACTTGCAAAAATCAAGCAAAATTTCGACTCTGCCGCTATTATCCGTAGAGTGTGTTGTTTGTATTGAGGCTATTTAGGTTGACCGAAACCCTTTACAATTTTCTTCATTTAATTTCCAGAAAAACTTCGAAAAGATCTGCAGACATCGAGCACCGAAAAAGGAAATTTGGAAAAATTACTTTCAACCTCTGAATCCAGTGTAACCGAACTGCGCCAGCAATTAAACACGTCCAATGCGGAAACAAGACTACTCACAGAGCGAATGCAAGCCGAAGAGAATCGAAACGAAGAATTGCGCCGGAAGCGTGATGATCTGGTCGACGAGAACAATCAGTTGAAGGACATCTGTGGCAGAAAGGATGCCGTAATCAGTCAATTACGATCGGACCAGGCGAGTTGCAGACAACAATTCGAGACCGAAATGTTTGAAAATGATGAGGGCAAGAAAAGCATAGCCGAAATGCAGGAGCAAGAACAGTTGCGGCTCAACAATGAAGAGAAATTAAAAACGCAGATCGATCAGCTCAAAAAGGAAGTCGGTAAATTGACCGATAAGTGCAACGAACAGGCAGCGGAACTGGCGTTAGCAAATCAATACGTAACTTCTGTAACTGCCCAATTGTCATATGACCTAAGAGAAAAGACAGAGGAATTGCGTGCCGCTAATTTCATGATTCGTCAGTTGACCGAATCGACCCAATTGTCAACGAGTCAACCTGACGGTGAGTCGGTGCAACTGAAGGCTCAATTGAATGAATCGGCTGCATTGATTGAACACTACAAATGCGAATTGGATGCAAAAATCAAATTGGTCGACTTGCACAAGGCTAATTTCGATGAGTGTCAGGTTCAAAATGCATCGGCAACGACCCGCTTAAACCAAGCTCTGAAACAAACAATAGAGAAATTCGAGATGCTCGAGACCCATCTCAAGGATTTAACAGAACACCATCAAGTGGAACTGTCAGAAATGAGTGCGACGATTGAGAAATTGAACGACGAACTTAAAACGGCTGGTGAGACTTTGAAAGCCGTTGAGACTGAACGCGCCGAGAATGTGCTGGAGAAACTGTTTCCCAGAGCTGCGACTTCGAATCGTATGCTGACGAAAAACGCCACTCTTACGGAAATTTTCAGCCGTTATCATGACTCGCTCGATGAAGTTCATCGTTTAGAAGTGGAATGTCTGCACAACAACACAAAAATGGAATGTTTGACGATCGAACTCCAGGAGATCACGTCAGAATTTGAGCGACAACAGATTGAGCTCAGAAAAATTCTGAAGCAAAACGAAGAGATCACCGAGCAAGTGGTTGCAGCTGTGGCAGAACAGGAAAGTCTTCGCGAAAAACTGAAGGAAAACTCTCAAAGATTGGCTGATGCTGAGAGCGAAAATGTCCAGCTGAAATGTACCCAGAAGGATCTCGCTCGTCAAATCTGCAATCTCTTGAATAAAGTGGAAACGAGTGACAACGAACCGACATCCGATCAGCTACAGTTCGAAAGGTTGGGTTTGTCCAGTGAAGCAATCAGGAAGGAGCTGATCACGTTCGACAATATCGTTGAACTGCAAGAGAACAACCAGAAGTTGATGTTAAAGATCCGAGAACTGAGCAGAAGAATTGCCAAACTGGAAGACCAAAACATCAAATTGCAGACTTGCGAGAAAAAGATTTCCTACCTGGAAAGGCAAGTGAATGACGCGGAAACAGCCTGTTTGGCTAACGAAAATCTTCTTGCAATGACCACAAAGCAGAAAGAGAGATTCAAGCAACTGTACTTCGAAGCCATGCATTGCATGGGCAAGCAAACGTTGTCGGAGGAGGAGATGATGGACTATATACCGTTGAGTAGTTCACAATCAGCAACAGGTCATTCGACAGCTGACAAGAAACTCTTGGATGTAGAACTCAAACTGCAAGAGAAGGTGAAAGAGTTAAAAGTGTTTAAGGAAGAGCACAACGAGTATCATAAACAAGCAACTATCAACTTCGAAATGTTGAAGCAAGAGTGCGAAAGTGTGGAGCAAAAGGTGAGTGAACTCATATCGGAGAACAGTAGACTTCGATCGCAGGAAAATTTCGCCAGCGAGCAAGTGGTATCTCTCCGGAATGACATTTCCATGTACAAGAAACAGATCCAGGCTTTGGAGGAACGTAACCAGATCTACGACAAAACGATTGCCAAACACGAAGTGGCTAACAACAAGTTGAGACAGGGATACTGGAATACCATCATGCAAATATCAAAAACCGAAAGTCGATGCGGCTACCTGGAAATGGAGTGTCGCCGCCTCACCGAGGCCAATAAAAATCTCGATATTGAGAACAGTGTATTCCACCGTCAAAAGATGACCCAGAGCATACTGGAGAGCAGTCGCGAGCTGGCCAAGATTTCTTCGGAACGGTCTGACTTCGAGGGCCGTATACAAATGGAAAGGCGATTGGATTCCCAAACGCGCCAATGTGAAGCGTTGAAACGGAAGCTGGACGAAGAGCAGATACGATTCAAGGAAGAAAATGAGTCACTAAAGCGACAGCGGGATACCGCAATCAATAAGTTGTCGGATGAGCAAGCGACTGCTGAAAGTCTACGAACCAAATTGTTCGAGACAAGAGGGCAAGTCGAAGGAAAAGACCAACAGAATCAAAGTCTGAGCGAAAAATTGCAGGAAGCTTTAGCCACGGGCAGTTCAGCCGCTTGCCTTTCGAAGAAGGCTAGAAGCTCCAAGGATTTGCAGATTGAACTGAACAATAAGCACGCCGAGATCGAGAGACTAAATTTGGAAATTCAAGAGTTTGCGTCAAAAACGAAATTGTTTGACCGGCTCAAGTCGAATTGGGAAGCGGAAAAGAATGGGCTCAAAAGTGATTTGGATGCGTGTAGACTCGGCGAAAGCAATTCAAAGGCGCACATCAATGAACTTCAGTGTGAAATTCGAGTTCTTACATCGAAGAACTCAAGTGTCGAGTTGGAAAACATGAAAACAGAAAATAAGAAAGCCGCAGAGAAGGTCGCCGAAAACAACAAAGAATTACATGAGCTACGCCGGCAATATCACCAATTAAAGGAAAATTTGCAAATTGTCGAAACGAATTACGCTGACGTACTCTCCGCACGTTCCGTGGATCTTAAGAGTGTAACTTCTCTGAGAACCGAATTGAATGGTTGTCAAGATCAAATCCAACAACTGAAATTGGCTAAAGTGGAAGCCGATGAATCGAAGAAAAAGGCCCAGATGGAATGGGAAGCGACCAGCAAACAGTTGATCGCCGATCGACGTGAGTTGGAACGCAAAGTGGAAATGTTGGAGAAACAAACTTTAGAGCTGGTAGATCTGCTGCAAGCTCAAAATATGAAACCGGCAAAACCTGCAAGCGACGACCCATTCAACGAATCCGTTGTCAACAGTTCCATAATGAATCGGACGTTTACCGACGAGGAATTCGAAAACTTTCCATCTGAAAAGATCTTCGGAATGATAAAATACTTACGACGAGAGAAGGAGCTAGCGGTCACTCAATTGGAAGTTCTTACCATCGAAAATACTCGCCTTTCCGCTGAATTGGACATGCTGAAGAATAGGGTGAATGAACTCACTAGTCGACTAAATTCCGATTCACTAACATCATCGATAAATAACTTTGAACTGTCAGCTGAATACGAAGAGCTTCGCCGTGCGGCAGGGACATTGAATGCGGTGACAGACAGCAACATTCTTTTACGATCGGAAAATCAGGATCTCTGTCATCAAGTTGAAGATCTGGCTGAAAAAAGAGCCAGACTGGAAGGGGAACTGCAGATGTTGCAAGCCAAGAACAGTGCGCTCGTTGAGTCAGAAGCAAAAATGGTTCAGGAGAACAAAGTGCTGCGAGGGAATGTCAATAAGTTAAAAATCAACGAAATTTGTCTGGGAAGAGATTTGAAGCAATTGGCCTCAGAGAAAGAACGTCAACGGCAAGCTACCGAAGAACTAAATTCGATTAGAGCTGAATTGACTGCCGAGAAAGAAAAGGAACAACAAGCAACCGTAGCAATGAATTTGATGAAAGCTGAGAAGGCTCGTCTGGAACAAGACATTGAATCAAAGTGTAAGCACATGGAGACTCTTGACGGCCATCGAAAGAAACTGATGCAAAAAACCTCGAAGCTGGAGGAGGCGCTACAGGAGTCTAAGGAACAACTGAAACTATCCGCGGAAAGTGAACTTAGAGCCAAAAACGAAGCGAAATATTTTAAGAATCAGTGTCTGGCACTGCGATCAGAGTACAAAAAAGATTCGAACAACGAACTGAACCCCGAACTGCTGAAAAATGTTGTTACGTCAACAGAAACTGTTTCATCAGCTACCACTTCGCTGAAGAAACAACCAAGCGGCTTAAAGCGTCCACGAGATAGCGATGCAGTTCTGCCGATCGATACGAAAGTTTCGTCTGGAGTTGTCAAAGTGTCACCACTGTCGAAGCGAACACGTTTACAACGAGGTTGTGAAGCCGTTACATCGAAAAACAATTTAGAAGAAAGCATCAACGATGAGAATGGTGAAACCGCACAGGATGATGAAGTGGCGTTGTTGCCTGGAGCACAACAATCTATTGTCGATGGGAATGGTAAGTGACCGACCGGTTTGTGATTTGTTTTCACATTTTTAATTTAAACTTTTGTTTAGCAGACGAAACGGGTGATAGCGAATCTGCAACCGTAGTTGGTGACGATTTGATCAGCGAAGTCGAGTCGGTTGATAGTGGAAGAGTGTCGGCCGATTTAACAGTGGATTCAGAAGAATTCCAGGTAAGTTCAAAATGAAGAAAGAATTTGTGAGTCGTTGTTGTTGTCGCTCGAAAGTCTGCGCTTGCGTACCAGTCGTTCATTAGGTCACGGTTACCGTTTTTTCTGGCGTTTCGTTTTTGAGCGATAGCAGAGCATAAACATGGGTTTGTCCGCATATATTCTTCAAAGCCTGCCTTAGCCAACTTATCCGCTTCCTCATTTCCCTCAGTACCCAGACTAATTTGATCAGACTGCTCAGATCCAAGACAAATCTTTCGTCTTAGGTATTGTAACACAATTCGATGAAATGTTAAACAATGCCTACAAGCATCATCCGTCCAGATCCAGATGATTTAAATTTTCTCCTTGTTTCCATTTCAGCTCGGTCGCATCCGGAGGACTTCTTCTCGCACAGAAGGTAACAAATGCAAATAGCGTCGAAGTTGTAAGAAATTTAGCATTCTTCTCTCTAGCACGTCGTGGACGCAGTCGATTGAGTCAATGAGAAAATCACTTCCAGTTGGGCCTATTTCCTTATTGGATTTCTTCAGCAAATTTTATTAATTTTCGGTGGCAGATATCACCGATCAATTCGAATTTAACTTAATTTTTACCAATGATGTAAATAATTATCAATAGCTTGGATTACAACATTTAAATTTCTTTAAACACGAACTTAAATATTTGATGAAAAGAAATGTGTTGAGGAATTGAAAACGAATTTTTTTTTGGATGAAAATTAATTTGTCCGGTGCGCCAATAAAATGTGACCAGCACGAATTAAGACTAAAACAGATTGTGTTGAACTGATGCGGAAATTGACGATGATCTGACCTGAAATTCAGTCTGTCAAGTGAACCCGAATAACCTGACTGGCAATTTTGAAAATCATTTTTGATGTAATCAGCAAATCTCAGACAAATTTACGCATCTGTGTCACAAATCAGTTTGTGTCCATTGCAAAACGTGCGGTAAAATCATAATCCTAACAGATTAACTTAAGTAGCTGCAACCATCCCGAATAACACCGTCGAGAATGTATGGACCAATTCTACATTGTCATGCGACCTTGTTTCACTTTACACGGGTTGGGCTGCTTTCGATATTTAGAACCAAAATTTCTTATGACGTTGAAAGGAAAAGTTGTTCCTTGCAACTCCACTAACATTTTTTCCGAAGACGTCGACATCTAAAAATTCCTCTGTAGAGCAGAAATTTTGGCTGAAGCCGCGCTAATCATAAATTTACCATTAGAGCGGGTTCAAACGAAACTCTTGAAAAAATGTCCAAATCTTTTCGGAATTTTACGACATACCAGGCAAGAAAGAGTTAATTTCGCTCATAGAATAACAAAATCTTTTCCTAACTAGTGTAGAAACATCGCGACTGGTCGCGTATTTCAAACGTCTATTAGGAAACACGTTGTTCCGAACTTATGTAAAATGATTTTAAGCGAATTCGATTCCTCCGGCTCGTGCTGGAAACTTATCATTCACTCAGGTCCCGTCATGCAAATTACAGCAGTAATTCAAGCCCAAACACTACAAACACTGTCGCCATCATCAACATGTAATAGCAGATAACTTTCTTGTTCAGAACCTTCCGAACTCTTCATTTTGCTGAGTGTGAAGGTTGCAGCCAGAGACGAACAATCAAACAAGGTAAATACAAAGTTCCAAAGAATAACACAAACTGAACGAGCTAACCGTAAGCCCTTGCATGAGTTTGAACGTTCAAGTAATGACTCATTTTCTGGAGGTGCAGTGTGCGTAAAGTGATTTTTTTCATGCTTCATATAGGAACCGAAAGTAAAAATATCAATGAGTGTTACGAGTTCTTTAACGTTGCGATTTGGCAACGGACTAAATGCAACACTAGAACAACAGCTGTAATAACTGCGGACGTAAAAAAAAATTCGACCTACTAACAGAGCAATAATGCCCTTCCTTTACCCAACGGATCGCGTAAAGTGAACAAAATGAAGCAAAGAAGCTGTTTCGACCTTGGGATTCATGGGCGGTCCGAGGCTAGCGTGATCTAGCCATCATCTGATGTTTCCACTGATCCCTTCTCAAGACAGCAGTGAACGGTCCTTGTGACGTAAATAACTATTTCATGCTAGCGATGCGAAAATCCTTTTTGGCCCGTGGGTTTACATTTTTTTCTTTCGTCCTCCAGTAGGAAGCATATAAATAACTATTACAACGCAGTAATTTTCGCCATTCCGCTGAAACTTCGGAAGCCTTTGTTATGAAAAAAGTTGTGTTTACCTCGGGAAAAAAGGTCGGAAATTGAATTTTTTCTAATGATTTGTAACAACATTCTCGAAATGTATTTACAACTTTTTTTTCCCTCGTTGCTATAGGAACTGTAAAGAAAACCTTTAAGATCACTAAGAAGAAACAGCCAATGCTGGTGATCTGCCAATGTTTTAGCGAAAATTGATTACTATAAACTTCAATGACAATCTTGCCAATACGTAACGAGTGACTAAATGTTAAAAGGTCCAGTTGTGGTGAGAATTTTATTTATATGAGGTGAACCTAGGTGAATAAACACACAAAACTTTTCCACTTATTCCCTTGACTGAAAGTCAGGGTCTTACACCAGAAAATACCGAAAAATGTGGGTAACAAAAAGGTTCACTGTGATTGAAAATGTATGAAATGCTATGAAAAGCGTTAAATGTGGGTAACAAAAAATCGTTGAGGGCACGATAACTTGAGTAATTTTTAACCAATTTGGATGATTCTTTTTTTCAAATACGTGGAATTAAAATCCCGAGGCTAAGTTCGAAGATGGGCTATGTAGGACCAAGGATCTGGAAGGTATCCGAGAAAAATGGGATTTTATACTGTTGATCATAGCCTCAATTAAAAAAGATTACTTTGATGAAATTTGATTTTGTTTGGTAGTGTGGGTAAATCATATAAGTTTGTTTTCGACGTGCATGAAACTAGTAGGAAGAATAATTTCATCATTCGATGCCCATCTTCTAACGTGTAAACATCTCTTGCTAACAACTTGATAGTTGACTATCAAATTTGATAGTTGACTATCAACTTGATAGTTGACTATCAAATTTGATATTTGACTATAAAATTTGATAAATGATTAACAACTTGATAGCTGACTATCAAATTTGATAGTTGACTATCAAATTTGATAGTTGACTAACAAATTTGATAGTTGACTAACAACTTGATAGTTGACTATTAAATTTGATAGTTGTATCAAATTTGATAGTTGACCATCAAATTTGATAGTTGACTATCAAATTTGATAGTTGAATATCAAATTTGATAGTTGACTATCAAATTTGATAGTTGACTATCAAATTTGATAGTTGACTATCAAATTTGATAGTTGACTATCAAATTTGATAGTTGACTATCAAATTTGATAGTTGACTATCAAATTTGATAGTTGACTATCAAGTTGTTTGTCATTTATCAAGTAGGCAGTTTTTTACTCCCTTTACAACCACATCTTACGCCATCAAAATGCCTGTTATTAAATTAGCACACTTTGATTAAAAAGTGTAAGAAATTTTAATATAAAAGTTAAATTTTTGCAGGCAATATAAGATGAATTATCTCAACTAATTTTTGAAGATTTTTTTTTAAATACATGGAATTAAATGAATCAAAGAGAATATTGTAAAAATTTTACGAGTGTGAAGTTTGCGGCCAGAGCGAAGCGAGGGCCGTAATTCACACGAGTCGTGACATTTTATTCACGATTGAAGATTTTGTGAATGGGAAATCGAGGGGTTATTTTTCCTCGGTCTACCAATAAATTTCTCCTTTTACAAATATTTTTAACCCTTTACCATTATAGAGTAGTACCAACTTACCGAAAATATTGGTAAACTGAGTTATTTTTAACGATGAACCAAAAACTAATTAAGTTCATTTATTACCATGTCACCATGTGAAGGTATATTAAGTACCGGGGAACTTCCTTTTTTTACGCAAAAGTGTAAGAGAAGAACATCTATCGCACTTTTTTATTTTGTGAAAAAGTGCTCGTTCCACATTCACAAAACAAGCTTCGCATCTACTCTGATGTAACAAAAAGGCAATCAAACAGAATAATAGACAGCTCATACGAGTGGGAATCTACACGAGTCATATTTTATTTATGATTTGAGGTTGATTGAAAATCTTGAAAATTGAGAGCACAAAAAGTGGTCAAAAATATTTCCACCTTACCCTCGAGGGTTTCCAAGAAAAAAAAATTGACAAATTTTACTGTCATTAATATAGTAAATATATTATGTATTAAATGTGACAAGTTTTCATGAATACGTCAAAAATACATTTATAAAAGTGTCAGTCAAGGGACCTGACCCGCCCAAAAGGTGGGACCTAGTTGTATCGAGCTGTGTTAACCAGTAGAAAGAAGTTAAAGGAAACTGTAAAAGTTTCATCATTTTTATCAACCCTCAATAAAGCATTACACTTGAGACTCTTGAGAGTCATTTTTACACATGTCTGCAGGGCATTAGTAAAATTAGTGAAATATTAGTGAAAGTCTGGATGTTCATGTAAATTTAGGGTATACCGATTAGCATCAGCGCCACCAAGCCAATGAACGTCAACACAAGGTATGGTCGAATGTCAAACTTTGTATATGTAACAGAGGACATAACAACTTCATATTATAATACCTCCCATGAGAGATGAGTTTGTTTATATGAAATCACTATGTCCTCCGGTTTGTATGAACAGACCATACCCGGTTTATACCAATGAAAGTCTAGAACAGGTATGGTCGATCGGAGAATTCGTCTTAAACGCACTCACATTTTATGTCAAAATAATATAAAAATGAGTGCGTTTAAGTACGAAAATCAAATTTTTATGTCCTCCGAGCGGACAATAGACCATACCTGTTTTACACTTTAATTGGTTTATACTTTCATTGCACCAAGCCACAGCTGAATTGACATAGCCTTATCCTATGCATAAATTCTAGTTACAGAGCATACGGAATGAATGTATTCCCCGAATCATCAAATGTATTAAGGCCAACACACATTAGCATCTAATGTCATCGGTAATACGATATTTCTATTGTTTAAATCAGCTCAAATCGGTTAAAACGGTGTTGAGGAATTTCGCGCCACGTTATTCACAATAACACACAAAGTGACATTTTCCTTATATGAAATGTGTCATTTTGTCTATTATTGTGAATGACGTGGCGCGAGATTCCTAGCAGCCGTTAAAACCGGTTTCAACAATAGAAATATCATATTCACAACTGACACTAGATGCTAGTGTGTGTTGGCCTTTACTCTTTCACAGACTACATTCATACGGAATGAATTATCGAAATCTCTTACTTTCTAAATGACCTTGATGTTTTCTATCTATTGAAACAAAGTCTCCACATTGTCATTAGCTCTAATCTAACGTACATCCGACATTCGACGTTTCGCACATTTGACAATATAAGAGCACATTACCCACAGTTGTGCCTATCTTTGCCAAACAGATAATGTGAGAATATTCGACATCATCTCACAATAAGTACCGCATAATAACTCAATGGTTTTGTTGTACCCATAGAGCTTTGTTCGAGAGGTGACATGGTGGCGCCACCATGCCAATTCTCGAATATAACTCTATGGTCGTTACCCCACCACAATGTAATATGCAGTTTCTTTTGATCTGTCGTGTGACGTTATGCTATTGTTTGCGTTTTTGTAATTGTTGAATGTTGAGCCTTTGATTTATCCGGAACGAAATCGTTAATTTTGTGTGATCAATCGATCTCTTATCCATTCTATTGAAATTGGACAAAATTCGGTTAGTAGATCAATTTGATCAGAAAGTGTAAACATGTGAATCCATTTCGATTCTAACCTATCTTTTGAGTCTGTTGTTTCCTGTGTCAAATTAGTTCATTCGTTTTCAGACAAACTGTTCATTTGGCACTTAAAAGAAAAAATTCCCTTTCGCAACTATGGCCTTCCAAAGCAACCTCAACGGATTCGTACAAGAAGTCCGTCGATTCAACGAAGAAACGAGCGTTTTTATCGACCAAATGTTGCATACTTTGCGAAATATGGAAGCTGCGGTGGATAATAAGATGAAGTGAGTAGCATTTTCAAATCATCCGATTCCTTAGCGTCCAACAATTTTATTGAACAACATTCGCAGCCTCATCGCCGATGTTATACCTTCAACTGCTTCCGATGGAAGTGAAGCGAATGGTACCCAGGGGCAGCGGGCTGGAAGTGAATCGAATGGTCGTCGGGTTGCGGTTAAGCGCAGATCGGGTGATCCAGATGATAATGATAGTCCGATTAAGAAACCGAGAATAGACAATGAAGTAGATGCCATTGAAGCATCCGACTCGAGCAACGCAGGAAGTCGCAATGATTCATCAGTTGAAGCATCTGAAACCAGCCATGAAGGAGGACATAATGAATCGTCAGAAAAAGCACCAAAAGTCGTTGATGATGGAGTGAATGGGCATCGGTCAGTTATGCACATTAAGGCCAACATGGGCAAGTAAGTAAAAACTTGTACAGTCTTGATCGCCTAGCCTTGCAAACCAACAAACTGTCGATGTGAAATTTTTCCCAAATCCATTCCTCATCTCGTTAAGACTCTTTCCGAAAGGAACAGCACATCCTCTCATTCCATTATTATCAAACCAAATCTCACGATTGCCTCACTTTCAGAAGTCAGTCCCTCAGACATTTTTTTTTCGAACTTGTCCGATTCGCAAATCTCATTCCTCCCCGTAGATATGGCACTCTTGAGTACCTGAATCACTGGCTGGCCCGAGTGTACGAACGAACCACCAAGTTTTATACCATCAAGAAATACAGTCGCATGGGGACGTTCATGTTTTATGTCGCAATCGATGTCAACTTGGATGAAACTAAGGACGATCTCCATGTGGTCATCAACTCCGACAACCTTGATCGGCCGGACGTCATTTTTCAATTCATCGAAAATTGCTTCCAAGACAGAAAGGTGACTTTGATATTGATAACATTTTCTGGGCCATTTTTCTGACCTTGAAACAATATTGTTGCCTTAAGGTGGTCACTCTGTTGCACATTGTCACCAGCGATGAACCTCGTCTCCGGGAAGACCCCGTCCGGCTCGAAAAGATGATCCGAACAATGGTCGAGCCAATTTTTGTACATTTGTGATTGCATTTTTCGACCGAATTGGCAAATGTGTGTGGCGGACGGCAATGAAGGTGATTTAAGATTTAATTTAAAAGCAAAGAAACAAAGAAGCAAAATTGTATTTAGGCGTCGCGATCATTCAAATATTCATGGATTAAATAAAAACATTTTTTCGTTAATTTCTGTGTCAAAATGAAGGTATTGGAGCAAAGGGAAGTGTGGAATTAAGAAATTTTTGTTAGCGAGTTGGGTGTGCTTGACAAGTTAAAAATTCAAAAATTGCACCTGTCGGATATGCCTTAACTACCAACGTCTTCAATTCTATTTAACATTTCACTTCCATAAAGGCCAGTCGTTAAAATGCATGTTTTGTATGTTTTAACTCACAAATGCAAAGCCTGTTCTGATACCATCCGCCAAATATACTTTCTATGTTAATTCTAGGAGCAGTGCTACTAAGCTCTTTTATAGCAGCAGTTGTCGAATCTGTTACATAATAATGGAGTCTTCAGTCATAGCACTGCTCCTAGCATTAACACTGAATTAACAAGAAATTTGGAGGTTTTAGTGATAAGAGCCACCGCACTGTATGTGATCTCATCAGCATCAGCATCCGAATATTTTCTACGTTAATACTAAGTTAGGAGCACTGCTCCAGGAGCAGCCATGCTTTAGTTCGAAATAATCTTCCATTCGGTAGATAAAGATCGTAAAGGTTTTTCCCAACGCGCTTTGAACAAACAGGCACAAACAATGACACTATTATGTCATTGGGCACAAACAATATAATACCACTACGGGCCCAAAATATGAGGCTTTTTGGCCACTAAAAAAGTCTGGTGCCTTTTTATAGTGCGTTGACCAATGTCCAAAATGTTTATTTTGCGACGATTTGGCAGTTTTGTGCCAAGCCGAATGTGGGGTTACATCAGGGCCTATTTTAAGGAAATTAAATTTCCAAAAATTCTCAAATTTTTCCAGCACTTTTCGTCATTTCATCTAAAAACACAACAGATCATAAATGTTGTTTTTACTGCCTTTTTAGTTGTTTTTCATGTCTTTGAACTTAACTGATTACTTCGGAATTAGATCTAACAGAAAACAAAATTTGGAAATTTTAAGAATTTTTGTGAAATTTTTGAAATTTTGGAAATTTTTGGAAATTAAATTCCTTAAAATAGGCTCTGGGTTACATAGTTTGCAGTCTCATCGCCAATGTTATATCTTCAACTGCATCCGATGGAAGCGATCCGAATGGTACCCAGGAATTGAATCGAATGGTCGTCGTAAACGGGTTCCGGCTAATCGCAGACCGGTTGATCGGGTTTAAGAAACCGAGAATCGACCATGAAGTAGGTGTCCATTGAAGCATTGGACTCGAGCAACGCAGGAAGTCGCAATCAGTTGAAGTATCGGAAACCAGCCATGAAAGAGGACATAATGAATCATCAGATGAAGCATCAAAAGTCGTTGGTGATGAAGTGAACGATCAGTTATGCACATAAAGGCCAACAGGTAGAGTTTGCCATTTATTCCCAAATCGAATGTATACATTGATTATGATTATATCTGATATCATGATACGCGCTGATTAGAAGAAAATGTGAAAATTGACCTCGCGAAAAGTTTTACTGTTACCACTACTCTCTTGCAAGGGCCCTCTTAACAGAACATACCCTCTATGCTCTCTTGTGCCATTCAATAGTATTATTATTGTCGTCGTTGTTTACTGGTGCTTATAAACTAGCGAAAAATCGGTTCGGGATAGAGATGTGCGTCGGTCAACTTTTGTTCGGCGGCGGCTGTAAACATTTTTCAGAGTATCGGCGGCGGCGTAAATCGACTGAATTTTTTTTTTCGACGGCTCGCTTCGGCGTAATACAATTTTTAACCGGCGGCGGCGGCGTATTTCGGCGCAAAAATCGGCACTATATGACGAATTGTTATTACTTTTCGGAAAAGTTTTTTCGCTTCACTCTAGATTTATAATATTTCATTTGAAGACCTTTGCTAAATATTCAATTTCTTGTTTTGACAAAAAGCCGTCCAAGACATTCTCAGTGAAACTAATACCTCAGAAACTATTTTTTAATTCATCTTGTTGTTACTCAAATTGCAAATAGCTGTTACCAGAAAAATTGGACATTCAAACGAAAAAATAGTTTTTCTATTAAACTTTATGTAAAAAGACTACCAATGTTCCACTAATTTCAAGTTCTCAAAATCCAAAACGTACATAAAGTATCCGAAAAAGTCTCGATTTTCCAATCAGCTGCATACCAGCCGAAACTCAAACTTATTTTGCCAGATTTTTCGATGGTCAATAAAGAAGAAAGTTGAAAAATCTGACAGTAAAATGTGAGCCAAAAGCTATATGCTTCGCTTGCTGACGTTATTGATTGGTGATATAGAATTTCCAAAATATTATTTTCTCTTTTTATCAACATCAGCGTATACGAGCGCAGCGAAAAGGTTGACTTTACACACGAGTCCATTTTTCACAAGATACCATCACTTAAACAGATAAGTAGTTGTCTACCATGCGTTCTCATTTTGGACACATGCAATATGTTGGTTTTCCTCACTCAATTCTATTGTGTTTTTTTGATAAAAATTTATTTTTTCTCGTACTTAGTGAAACAAATTCATTCCCAATTACCTCTACTTTGCGCCGAAAAATGAGGAAAAAATAAACCTACGGCGCAGCGGCGGCGCAGTGTTTTATTTTTACTGGCGGCGGCGCAATCGGCTGAATAATTTAAAATTTCGACCGGCGGCGGCTGACTTTTTACTGAAATTTTCGGCGGCGATCGGCGCGACTGGCGCCGGCGCTCACCTCTAGTTCGGGAAGATATAAAAGTCGATTTGATTCGGGCAATTTCCACCCTCAGGTATCGCTTAAATCGTTTTGATCAATCAACAGTAATGTTTTGCACACGTAAAAAATCCTTTCGCATCTAAGCTGTTCTTTTGGTTTCTATGAAAGGATATTCAAAAAGGACGTCCGGCTCTTTGTAGGGAAAGATCTAACAAAAACGGATGCACCATGTTAGTGGTATTGAAAAAACACGGCAAATGTGCCTAAAATTCCTTAAAAAAACCTGACGACCTTTTCGATTGCCCCTTGCTCCTGATTGAAATCAGATAAACGGAGAGGAACAACAGTTACAGTTTAGATGTGAAAGTGAAGTATTGGTTGTTTCTGTTAAAAGAGCAGGTTAAGACAAATCTAGACTCTAGTCCACATTTTTGGTATGAAAATGTGGTTAGGGGTATCTGCAAACAAATCTACGAACTACAATGTTTGTTACCTTGATTCGTTTATTCGAAGTGTTTTGTTGTTGTAGAAAGATATCCGACAGCTTAAAGTTAAAGTGGTTGAAAGTTTATATAGTTTTAGAAACGATAATCGTATCGTAACGAAATCATTGAATCTATTACTTCATTCGATTCTCCACTACAGTCTGACACAAAATCTATCACGTCAAAACTTGTATTATAATTTCCGCTATTTACTATAAGAGAGCATTAGCCAGATCTCATCGTTTTGTCTTGTCGCCGTTGTCGATCTAACAGATGAATAGCCGGTCTCATGGTGTTATATCACTTGATATGGGCAATTTATTTAAAAATTAGCATTACGGAACATATCAGACACATTACTAACTTGTTGATTTGAAAACCAACGCCAATACTTCCGTTACTGCCTGTTTCCAATGGAGAACCCTGAAGCAGATGAGGATGTTCTTGATCCAGATGCAGTATAAAGTCACCAAATACCGTATTGGCCCATGCAAACCATCGTCTCGAGTAGACGCTCGGATCGTTAACGTTGTATCCTTCATGCCTGCAATTTTTTTATATAATTTTTTACTCAATTGGTTCAATGCTAAATCTAAATGTGAAGACGAACATGAATCCAGTTCCGCTTGTGCTATTCCTCAGCAGCCACAAAATGTTGTAAATTTCCATCTCGTCGTTACTGGTCATTCCCTGCATAGCCTGTGCCATATGCCAAACATTGAGAAGCCCGGTGTGAGGGGATCCAACTCCGCTGTACGCTCCGTCGAAGAAATATGGATTCCATTCTGGAGACAGAATATACTTCCGCGTATTCAAGTAGATCTCATCATCCTTGGTTGTAAAGCCAAATTTCGGTAACGACAGTAGCGACGGGAAATTTGCGTCGTCCATGAATATGTGAGAACCGTAACAGTCAACCTCATAAGCATACACTTGACCAAACTCCGGATGCTGAACGATTCCGTATTTTTCTATGGCTGTTCGTACTTCTACTGCTAGCGTTCGTAATTTTAGAGATAATTCGGGAAACCTACCTACCGTTTCGAGCATATCGGCCACTCCATTCAATCCAACAACAACCAGCGCATTGGAAGGAATTAAGTATTGTAAAATGGTCGAATCATCGGACGGTCGGAAGAACGATCTAATAAGGCCGCATCGCTTAACGGGATTTCCAATACCATACAGACTGGTTGTCTCAGTTTGAGTTCTTGTAAGTCGTGTAAATTTAAACGGCGGATTGGAAAGAACTTCAATTGTTCCGCCCTGTTGATCTCTCAATGATTTCAGAATAAGTTCTGTGGCATTCACCCAATTCGGATTGTCCACGAAATCTGAATTCCCTGTGGACTCATAGAAGTATTTCGAAAGGTACAAAAATGAGGCTAGACTATCCAGTTCGTATTTGGCTTCGAACACTTCGTCTATTTCATATTTTGGCGTAACTTCGTCCTGTTTTGACCAATCCGATTGGTTCAGTTCGATGCTGGCATTCCAATGTTTCAAGGGAAAATATGCATTTCCCCACTGGTACAGTTGGATCATTTCGGCTTGGGTGTTTATGACACCAAGAATTAACTGTCGCAGCTGATCATCCTCTTTTGCCATCGGAACGTACGGATTCACTTGGTAGGTTGAGTCTCGCAGCCACATGGCAAGAATATCTTGATTTAGAAGTATTCGAAAAGTGAGACGATCGTCTGGATTTAGTGGGAAAATTTACCTCCAGTAATGATGTAAGTGTATGGGATTGAGATGTTGCCATTAGTCAATCTTTCATGAAATAATACGGTGGTATCTGCACCGGTAGAAAGAAACATTAATCAGTGTAACGTACATCGAGTCAATGGTAATTATATTCGTGCATGGTAAATGAATTGTCTGTGATCGATTAATGAGCGAAGGAAAATTGACTTTCTAACGGTGGACGATATAACAATTTCTAAAAATTATTTTTTCGTGTGTGCGGTGTGAACATCTCTATTTTGTCCATTCAGAATTCCCTAACAAAATGGCACTTTGTCAGATGGCAATTCAGGTGAGAAAATTTCTACTTTCTCTCCCGTAGGGATAAATGGTTATTCACACCGTACACTTATAAAAACCTTGTGTCCACCTTGGAGAAAAATAGAAAATTTCAACTCCAACGAATCGAAGCTCTCGCTTCGCTCTGGTCGCAAAACTTCGCTCTTGTTGGAATTTACCATTTTTCTCCCATCGGTGAACAAATAACTATCTTTTACCTAGAGTGCTGGGAAGGCAATTGGCGAAAATTGTACGAATCGTATCATCCTTAATCCGTGATCCAACGTCCAATATTACTGCTTCTACGGCATTGCTAACGAACAATCGATTTTCTAAGCTTGGTCGGGCATCTGGAACCTCAGACTGACCAATTTTAACACCTAGAATTTTAAGCAGAGAAAAGAAACCGTCAGTTTCACTGCCGAGTTTCTCTTTCAAAGACGGCAAGATATCGACAGGCACTCAAGTATAATTGTGGAGTACTTTACATTAAATTATGTCATCTGTCCGTGGATGAAAAGGAAAGCTTGGCCTGTACACAAAGCCTTCCGAATATTTCGAACCTATTGAATCTACTACTTCTTTTGATAACAGGTTATGTACACCATCATATAGTCATTAACGGATAACACAGTCAAAAGCACACACTGCAGGCACATTAACCATGGCCGACATAATTAGTATTGCGACCGTGGATCGACCATACGATATAGAATCGAAACACGAAATGTGAATGCGATCAAAACTCCGATAAAACTTTTAATTGGAACACGAAATCGAAAAATCTTTTTTATTTCATTATACCTGACCGGCTAGCTGTGTTTTGAAGCTGGTAATCTAGCAATGTTGAATTTATTTCCGTTGACGAGAGGGAAGTTATTAAAAGTGGAAACCAAACGGAAAATTCGATCCAATTCCAAGTCATTTTGTTTTTTTTTGCTAAACACAGATGAGACACTGTGTAATACTGTTACGATCAACGATGGCAATGAATGTATCAGTAATGAGATTGTTTGTATTGACCGTATTCCATATCTCTTATTCACACACGTCCGATTTATCAATGACTGCAATAAATTATCAACAGTTTTATAGTCTCCCGTAAGTATGTTATGTAGTTTGGCGCTGATATTATATTAAGATTACAGTCTGTAGAGCGGGTGTTCGCGAAGGGAAACGACTCCTAGCGTACGCTGGCCGTTTGTAATTTTTTGTGCATTTTGTCCAGATGTGTTAGAATTCTTTAATCCACACCTGACAGACCTCAATTAACGACACTAACTGAATGCAAAATAATTTATTTTACGAAAATTTTCACAATGGAACGTTATCAATTGGCACTGCATTTTAAATGAGTGAAAATGAGGCTATAGAAAGTTTACTTTTCGTATTTAGCTGAACTACAAAAAAAAATAGTTCGATAAGTAATGTGTGTTACAAAATAGTGCTTTCGCAAATAATATATTAGCTCAGTTCCCGTCAGTGCTGGTAATTTAACAGCTGCCAGTTACCTGTCTCGGGGCTAAAGTTTTTCGTACTATAGAATTTAAGAGCTATTGTATGCCCATGTCAATAGCAATTCTTGAATTGAAATGAATGAATGAACGAGACCAACGCACTTCAAGCAAAAGTGCTTCGAGTGACAGCTGCCACATAGAGTAATATTTTGTATGAAAAATGCCTCTACCGATAAACGAATAACCAGAAAATTCATATATAAAACAGACAGAATAGGGTAAACAGGTAGGTATTGAATGAAGTAGGGCTCACTGGCTGCATTTTTGTGCAATCTAATCAACCAAAGAGTTGCAAAAATTAGCATTCAGAACAATTCTTAAATCAAATCCGGATTCGATTTCATTTCAGAAAAATTAGCTACAGTTTGCGGTCCATACCATCTGCTATCGAAAGTAACTTTAAGTTGGAGCGGAACTACACGCTTCTACACCATATTGGGCTACTTCACAAGCGAATTTAACGATAAACGATGTGATAAATGTTTGCCGTTGGAAACTATTGGCATTATCACATCTATATGGCCATGCTTGAAGTGCGTTGACGAAACATTTAACCAAACTTGAGTGAAGTTACGTCTTAAAGTTCCGTACCTGGAATATGATCTATTATGTCTTCGTCGGTAGTATACTAGAATCTACTGCGTTTTCAACGTTACGTGAAACTCATCAGATTCTCTTTATTTTAAATGGAGAAGTCGACACAAGTATTTGGCTTCTTTTGATACCTACACTTAACATACCACAATCGGTCAGTGTATCACACATGCGACTTACACTTAATAAAACCAGTTCATGCAACTAAGACGATTTTCATATACTAGGACGCTATTCGTATAGAGTAGGGTGTAGCGGTTTTACAAAATGTGTTAGTTCTGTTAAGGCTCAGCCGGAAATCCACTCAGCTGGTCCATCTGATCATTTTATGGAAGAAAATTTTTTTTCAAACTTTGATTTTGTGCTGCCGCCAGATCGATTTTTGAAAATTTCGTCGTTTTCGGTCCACATCACATATATCGATTTTTTACGGTGGGCTCGGTGTACATAAAAAGTTGAGTCAACATGGTAATCTAATCTCCAGGCTTCACAGATTATTTTATAAAAAAGATCAAGTCTAAAAAATATTTTTTGAGTTCATGACTGATCGTCAAAGTTCCCCGATGGTGATTTTGAGACTTTAATCTCGCCACAAAATTTGATGAAAATGTGGAAAAATGTAAATTAAACTTTAAACATGCTAAATGGACCGCGGTGAGTCAAATACAACATCTGATTTGATTTGGGACACCTAAATTTGATATTTATCTGACAAAAAGTTGTGTTTTTGGTATATTGGTGGCGAAAGTCGAATAACCTCAAATCAATAATTTTTTAGCTTAAAATGTATTCCCAGGTTCTGACAATGCGAAACCTTCAATTTTAAGCGTTTTCTAAGCTAATTTACGTACTGTTGACAAGTTCTAGAGCCAGTGGCTACGTCTCTTTACATTTTCAAATCTTGATGTATTTAATGTTGTAAATTAGCTTAGAAAACGCTTAAAATTGAAGGTTTTGCATTGTCAGAACCTGGGAATACATTTTAAGCTAAAAAATTATTGATTTGAGGTTATTCGACTTTCGCCACCAATATTCCATGTACCAAAAACACAACGTTTTGTCAGATAAATATCAAATTTGGGTGTCCCAAATCAAATCAGATGTTGTATTTGACTCACCGCGGTCCATTTAGCATATTTAAAGTTTAATTTACATTTTTGCACATTTTCATCAAATTTCGAGGCGAGATTAAAGTCTCAAAATCACCATCGGGGAACTTTGACAATCAGTCATGAACTCAAAAAATATTTTTTAGACTTGATCTTTTTTATAAAATAATCTGTGAAGCCTGGAGATTAGATTACCATGTTGACTCAACTTTTTATGTACACTGAGCCCATCGTAAAAAATCGATATATGTGATGTGGACCGAAAACGACGAAATTTTCAAAAATCGATCTGGCGGCAGCACAAAATCAAAGTTTGAAAATTTTTTTTCTTCCATAAAATGATCAGATGGACCAGCTGAGTGGATTTCCGGCTGAGCCTTAAAAGAACTAACACATTTTGTAAAAACCGCTACACCCTAGTATAGAGTGTTTAAGTGAGAGAGATGGCGAAACGACAACCTATTGTTCCATCTCGGGGTCTGCTGTCAGATTCATTTGTATTATCGATGACAGCAGACCCCGAGTTGATTTTACATCTCGCTCTACTTAAACATCGTATATCCGATCCGTATAACAGCCTTATAAATTAAGGAATTTGTTTATGTATCGTCCGTTGACAAAAAAAATCGCCACCGGTTTCTGGTGGGTTTTGATTTTTATTTTTTATACGTTGTCACAAGGCTGTAAACTTTGGGGAGGTCACGCAGATACAGATACGCGGTTGACACATCACAATTGAAGATAAAATACGCTGATAGCTTGGTGAAAAGGGACTTCACTTAGCACAAATTAAGGACCTTGTACAAATGTATATTTGACATTGCAATGTGGGCAACATCAAGAAACTTAATTTCAAAACCAACCGAAACCCCGTGCTTCCATCTACATAATAAACAAAAAAAGAATGAGTCAATATCAATCTATTCCGTCCCTGTCTCACTTATCAGTAATAAAGCTGTTATATCTTCACGTTGTCGAATAAGTATTTATCACTTTTCATGTTTTATTTCGGACTTAGATAAGAACTGATTGGTGGTAGTGGCTATATCAACGCCGACAAAAATAAGCAATGAACCTTTTATGGTAGTAGTTTCCAAACTAATGAAGTAGAAGATTTCTTTTCAATCTGTTCAAAATTCTTCCATCAGAAGATTCAACAGTTCTAGCACCAAAAGTAACTTTGTCGTATGTCAACCAAAGAGCTTTTCATTTTCATACAACTGATTTTCAAAAACGGAAGGCATGATTCGTTTTACTGGTAATATGCTTATCTCCATTGAATGGTTTTAAATGTCGCAAATTGATTCATATTTTGCAATGATCATTGAAAATTTTGAAGTAGGTTTATTGCTGAACGAATGCGTTTGTTGTTTTTCCATTTTCCATTTACGTTGGTAAATTTTCACAGACAACAACAATAGGAACAACAATAGGTAATGTCGTCATATATTTATAGCAGTAGCAAGCTGTACGCTTAAACTAATAAAGATAAAGATTTGGCAACCTTACACACAGTCGTGCTCCTCAATGAAAGTGTAAAACAGGTATGGTCTATTGTCCGCCCGGATATAAAAATTTGATTTTCGTACTTAAACACACTCATTTTCATATTATTTTGACATAAAATGTGAGTGCGTTTAAGACGAATTCGCCGATCGACCATACATGTTCTAGACTTTCATTGGTGCTCCTACCATGAACATAGAGGAACAGTGCTGTACTTTGCAATTTGTACTTGAAAGTGTAACATGTCGTCTGCGAAATGTTTAATTATACACAACCTGCTGGTCACCCTAACGAAACTCTTCGTACCCCGAAACATATACGCTTAAACAGCAGTCCTTATCTTCTGTTCCAGATAAGAGCTTCGCCTCATAACAATGTTTGTTTTAACCTCCATTCTGAACTTAATTCGTGCCGAAAATATGAATTAAATCAGTAATAATTGTCAGTTTGTTAAGTGCTCTTCCAGTCTCCTATTGAAAATATTGGAATGATTCCCAAGATACTAATTGTAATCTCGTTATTGAGTGCATCCAGAGCTCAGTTGGACATATACAACATATTATTCGAAAATGCTTCCGACTTAACACTTCGCGTACAGCATCAACATGGCAACAATTCCAATCTTTCGTATGAGATACTGAGAAGTGAGTGAAAAAAATATCAGTTTCGGCTTAGCAGAGATATGGTTTCGGCTAAAAATCTTCAAATAATTTCCAATTCATAGACTCGGTGCCCATTCATGAGTCCGCAGTGTTCCAGTATTTCGGGCCGACTGTTGAGGTCATAAAAATGACTGATGGCCTTCTGCTTCAGGGTGACGATTCGACCATTCAATTCAGTATTATGGAAGACACAGACTCGTTTGCTATGGTGTCAGTTGAACGGAAGTCGATCGGTTCCGCTTTACTACGAGATTGTGTGCAGTTAAAGTCAACTGAAATGAGCTGGTATGGTGGTCCTGAGCAAGTCTATCAATATTATCCCGTTGAGAAACTATCGTTTAAAGAGTACTCGTACGTAACAAAAGCAGCTGATAACTGTGCCATCGCCGAACGATACTGGCTCAATTCACGTGGACTTTTCATTTACATAGACAAGGAGACGCCACTGTTTTTGAATCAAACGCCTCATAGTACGTTGTGTTTGTACGGACAAAAGTTTTCCCCATACTACACACGCAATGGGAACAGTTTCTCATTCAATTACAAAATTGGTATTGCATCTGACGCCAGACAGGCACACTTAAAGGCGGTCGAATATTTCCTGAAGAAACCTTCCGGCTATCCTGACCAGAAAATGACAACATACCCGATTTTCTCAACATGGGCACAATATGGTCGCACTATTAACGAAACAGTTGTACTTTCGTATGCCGACGCGATAAATGAATACGCATTCAATAACAGCCAGATGGACATTGACGACATGTGGGAATCTTGTTACGGGTCGTTGGAATTCGACACAAAGAAGTTTCCAAACATTGCCGATCTTACCAGCACTTTGAAAACAAAGGGTTTTAGAATTACGTTATGGGTTCATCCGTTCATTAATAAGGGCTGTGAGCCGATCTATTCCGAAGCATTGAGTAAGGGCTACTTAGTGTTAGATCACAACAATAGCCCCGATGTTTATTGGTGGAACACTGAACCAAATTCTCAATCGGCCCATATCGATTTTACGAAGGCAGAAGCTGCACAATGGTATACCGACCGACTCAGAACGTTGCAAAGTACTTCGGGTATCGATAGTTTCAAATTCGATGCAGGTGAAGGAAGTTGGGTTCCCAGAGTAAGTACACGTTGGATTGTATTCAAAACTGGCGACACATAGACCCGTCCTTCCAGGATCCAGTGTTGAGTGCCGATCCCAACACCCAACCCAATGCTGCTACTGTGGCCTACATTCGTACAGTGGTTGCGTTCGGAAGTATGATTGAAGTTAGATCAGCCTTTGGCCAACAAAATATTCCTGTGTTTGTACGAATGCTGGACAAGGACTCAGTATGGTCTTGGGAAAATGGTCTGCCCACCTTAGTGACAACAGTAAAATGAATTTTATTGACTTTGTTTCCAATCGTTAAATCCTCAACTAAAATTTCCAGCTGCTACAGTTCAATTTGGCCGGATATCCGTTCGTTCTACCTGATATGATCGGTGGAAATGGTTACGAGGGCCGACCTAGTAAGGAACTGTACATTCGATGGCTTCAAGCTACAGTCTTTATGCCAGCTCTGCAATTTTCTTTCGTACCGTGGGATTATGACGATGAAACGGTCGTCTTAAGCAAGAAATTTACTGCACTTCACACACAGTACGCCGACAAAATCATTGAACGATTCAAACTGACTGTAAAGTCTGGTGATCCAGTTAATCCACCGATATGGTGGACGTCGCCGAATGACAGAACCGCCCAACAGATTAACGATCGTAAAACATTTTTGCTTATCATCTCTATGGATCGTGTTACCATATATGTGTTCAATTACAGAATTTCTGCTCGGTGATGACATTCTTGTAGCACCCGTTTTAAGCGAAGGAAAGACTGTCAGAAATATTTATTTGCCAGAAGGAATATGGATTGATCAGAACGATGGTAGTGTCTATGAAGGTCCTATGTGGTTGAATGACTACCACGCTCCACTGAATGTTCTACCTTATTTTGTACGAAACAGCTCAACAATGTGTGCGGCTTTAAAAAGGATATGGAATTTGCTTCTTGGCCTTAGTATTTTACTGTAGCAATTGACTGGAAATTACAACATTAAATTCAACCATCAAAATATGTCCTTCAAAGTAAATACTCAGCTGTTCTGGATCTGTCTGAAAACTGTAATCTTGAAAGTTGAGATCAGATTGAATTACGCCCCTCCTAGCAGGGCGCCCCTCCTAGCGAAGTCATTTTTTCAATTTTTTTAAATTTTTCCCATACAAAATAATTTTTTTGGACCTTGCGCCCCCCTAGCGCACTCAGATTTTGAAGTCTGGCTACGGCCCTGCAATCACCTGACGTTTTCGCGTTATCACTCTTTTGTAAAATGAACAATGCGACAACGGCTTAAGTCAAAGGATTCATTCAATCATCTTTTGACAGTTTGTGCTTCTAAGCATGAAAGGTGCTCAAAGCCCAAAAATACCATTAGCGGCCCTAATGGTAATTTTGTAATGACATTATTAAAAAAAGGAATGGAAATTTTCGCATACTTACTATTACCCTGCTACGTGCTTTAGTACTATTTTTAAACACGACGTGGTGGAGGCACCAATAGTGTGCATCTGTGAAAGTACTTTTAGCCCCGTACGAAGTACTGGGGGCTTATACAAACACCATGCCGTTTGTAACATGTGGAATTCGAAGCAGACAGTAAGGGCAAAGCATTTGCCTATGATTATAGATGACGAATCCACAGTAAAAACAAGCCGTCAGTACAGCATTTGCTGAGCCCCGTAAGACCCGTAAACATATTACGTACGTGACCCTAGTGCATCCATAGCTCTAATTCTTCCGCGATCCTAATTCTTGCGAAGCCCTAATACGTCCGTAACCTTAATACAGCTATAACCCGTATGTGCCCGTTACCATAATGCTTCCCACCTAGTCCAAGTGCGACACGTGCAATTTTAATGAAAGTATTCATCTTAAAAATTGCACATAGCGCAATATATTTACCATATCATAAATTCTATCGAACTGATAGAGCTACTATGATAATTCGGGTCTCCAGTAAAACAAGCGCTCCTTCCTGGATTACTTTTACTCTGCCGTGGACAGGAGGCTAGGACATGAATGTTTTGTCGCGCTAATATCCGGCCGGAGTGGCAAATTAGCTGTGTTGAGACTAGACAACTGAGCTCATATTAATGGGTAGACCCTGACCTAAAAAAGTGCTACGTTTACTTTCTGTACAATGGTGAGAATCCATTTTGCTAGAATACAAGCAACAGGAAGCAGCAGATGAACAAAAATTAACTTTAATTTGTAATTCAAAAAAAATATATTTTAAATTGTTGTATTGACGCCTCATTTTGGACACATACGCGTTGATGTTAGATATTCATAGTCGAATTCAGTGAAATCGTTGCAGAGAAGAAAATAAGTTCATCATGTTGAGAAATATTATTCTTGTTTGGATTACTTTATCAGCCGTAATACTGAGAGACTCCACTGCTGCTGTAAGTGAATTCCTAAAACAATAACAAAAGAGTGCATCTGTTTTCTCTGGTTTTATAAAAGGATTTGAAGAATCAGCAAAGGCTTGCTGCTGTATTTGCGGAGTGCAAAATCTCTGAAAGTGCTACCGACAGTGATTTACTGAAACTGAAAATAGCAGGCAGCGTAAAGACACCAGCAGTGAAATGTTTGTCGACCTGTATAAGTGAGAAAATGGGAATAGTACGACAATTATAAACAATTTAGAGATTTCCTTTCTAAAATTTAATCATTTTAATTATTAGATCAGCAATCGTCAGTTAAATGTTGAAGGCGTGATGAAACTCCTTAGATCTGCAGGTAATGATGAAAAGGTTATTCACAGTGTCAACGAAATTATTGCTGAATGTAAAAAGATTCGAGAATCAGATCGGTCAGTTCGATTGCTTTTCTCAAAATTTGATGTTGACTCAAATTGGCTTACTTTTAGGTGTGAATATGGCTCAAAAGTTATGGATTGCATAAACGATGGTGGCCTTAAACGAGGAATAACAATGTGACTTTAATCCTTCACTGGTTGATCGCCACGCTAGTTCATTCTTTGAAAATTAATTTAATTTTATTTCATTTTATTGCACGGCAGAGTAATAGTAACCCAGGCAGGAGCACTTGTTTGACTAGGGACCTGAATAATCTAGTAGCCGTATGTTTTTTGCGAATTAAATTTTTCAACTTATGTCAGTGTTCATTTGAGTTCATTTTCACACAGTGTATTAGGTCCCTCATTTGACGTTTCAATAATGAACCGCTCCTGCCAGGTTTACTTTTACTCTGCCGTGTTTATTGTAATGTGAGTTGAGATAAATATACTGATGGAGAAATTATTATTTTAGTTTTCTGAGTACATTTTTCTTTGACTAATTTTCTTTTTTCATTTCATCACGAGCGAGTCTCTTAATATCAATTTGTTGCTTCCACAATTTTCAAAACATTTTATAGAAGTGTGACTACACGGCAGAGTAAAATAAACCAGGCAGGTTTCGCGAAATTCTCAAATTTTCACAAAAACTTTTTGGGAAAATTTGAGAAAATTGTGAAATTTGGAGAAAATTTGTGAAAATATTTTTGTGAATATAGGCACTGAAAATGAACTCAAATGAACACTGCTAGATTATTCAGGTCCCTAGTCAAATCAGCGCTCCTGTCTGGTTAACTTTACTCTGTCGTGGTGACTATATCGAAGCAAATATTTAATAATTATTATGTGGTAGGAGGGGTAATGAGATCGTTACACTTCTGTACATAACGCGAACGAGCGTTAGTGTTATCGTTCCGGGGTGAGTATGTCATACATAAACGAAAACTGGAAAATATACTGATACACACATGCACACACACATTGTGCAAAACAAAACGTGTCAACAAATCCACTTCATTCAAAGTCTCAGTAGCCGAATCAGTTGGATCGCGTCACTTTTATGCGATGGTCTTGGGTTAGCTCCTTGTCAAATTTTTGTTTTTTTTTTAAATTATTTTTTTTATCAAATATTCAGGTAGACTTGCAGAATCCCTTCAAACCAGGGGCTATTTAGTCGAATTAATTTGCCGAAATTCGCCAAAATTCGCCGAAATTCGTCGAAATTCGCCAAAATTCTCCCAAATTAAAAAATTTTCTTCCAAATTTATGTTTTTTGGAATATTTTGCTAGATTTGTGATATAGCATAACAAAAATATGCAAGAATCTACCAAATTCACAAATATATGTAAAATTCACAAAATTAGGACATTTTTCATCGTTTGGCCAAAAAAAAACCTTCATGGCTTCCCGGTTAAAAATAGATTTTTAGAATGTCTTGGCCAAAAATATGTAACTAAGTTCTACGATTCTTTAAAATTTCTTAAAATCATGTATAAATTCACAAAAATTCGTCAAAGTTCGCCAAAATTCGTCAAAATTCGCCAAAATTCGTCAAATTCGCCAAATTCGCCAAAATTCGCTAATAATTCAACTAAATAGCCCCTGCTTCAAACTAATTTCATTTTCAATCGAAACGATATCTGTTTCGATGTATGACTCAACAAAACGTGTTCTTACGTTGTACATGTTGATCACATCGAGTTTTCAAAGGTTTGTATCTCGGCAGATATTAATCCGATTGAAAAACTAATTACGTTAAAGAAGTCCTGAGATCACGCACTACACACTGGCATTTTGTTTGATTGAAATCCGTTTAGTCGAAATTTAATTATTTTCATCGTAAACAAATACAAGATAAAGGGTTCAATGACAACTACACACACACACACACATTACGCCATGAGTCATACACGTTTTGTACTTTTCGAATTGAATCACATTAGCCGCGAGAATCAGACTATCAATTTAGCAATTCGTACATATTCGAAGACTCAGTGGTCGAATGGTTAGCACTGCTTGCTTTCACGCAAAGTTTCCGAGTTCGGTTCTAGTTGGTGTCAGGATTTTTTTCCGAGTTTCTTTGATATATGCGAATGCAACACAACAAATGAACAGTTTAGTTTCTTTCATTTAAATGCAGGGTAAAAGAAAACTCCCTAGGGACGGGTCGCGATCGACGATAGATTAATGTGTCATATAAAGCTTATATACAAAGCCGTTTAATGTATGACATACTCACTCCGGAACGATAAATTTAATTCCTAAACTTACTTACAGCTTGCAACCTCTTCGAAATTGAATTGTAACAAGTCATAATAAACTAGTCGTATTCGACACTAAGTGTATAGTAGTCAATTGTAAAGAAAACCTAGGTTTGACTTTTAGTTACAAAAGCTCTATTTTATTGCACAAAAATATTTAAGTTTCATCAATGTTTGTTGTTGTATTGCTGGCAACAATTTTAAGTAATTTAGATTTGTTTTTGTTGTGTAGCTGAGGTTTTGGTTGCCAATGATTTTAAAACAATTTTGTTTTCAAATTGCCGACGTTTCGACCTAATACCAGGTCATCATCAGGGCTTTATTTTTCATGTAAATAAACAGAAACGATTTTTCAGTTTAGCTATTCGAACAAGGTCGGAATTTTACACATTTTTACCTAATTGGTCAAAATTTAGCGGTTATCACAGCCTGTGCTCATTTTAGAGCTTTCGTCAAGAAAATTAAAAGGGTTATAAACTTGCATTAGCCGGTGAACTTAACAACTTTACACGAAAAACAATTTCTTATCGGTCAAACATAGGTGACAAGTAAGTTGTCGGTGGTGAGATGTCAATTATTCGGTGTTGCATGATTAATTACTCTAGTCCAGTTACATTGGTCATTTTTCCCAGCGAATTGCCGTAAGAGATTGGTGTATGCTGGAGCAATTCGCTCGGAGTCTTTTTTGTAATTGCAGGCACGTTCTTGGTTCATGATTATGTGATTGACTTCTGATATTTGCAGTTTGCGTTTGTTGCTGTTACGATCAAGTATTTTAATTCTTTCAAAGTCGAATTGATGGCCAGTTGTTTTGGTGTGTAGCGCCAGTGCTGAAGAAACTTTAGTCCTAGCCAGATTGGTTGTAGATATAGAATTTTTGTGCTGTTGTCTTCTGGTACATAGTTTTTGGCAAGTCTCACCAATGTAAATGCAGTTACAGTCCGGACATGTGAATTGATAGACTACACCCGATGATTCGGTCTTGTCGATTTTATCCTTCTCCTTCGAATAAAACGTTGCCAATTTTTGGGTCGGACGATCGGCAATTTTGACTTCCGGTATGAAATATTTGATCTGTTTTTTCAGCGATTCAGACATGCCAGGTACGTAGACAACAGATGCGAATTTTGGCGTAGTGTTGTCTGCGGGTTTCTTTACGGTGTTTGGTTTTCTCTTAGCTAGTTGGATGATGCGTTGAATTTCAGATTGTGGAAAGTTGTTCTTCGTAAGTATGTCCTTTATTTTGATGGTGTTTTCCTGGTGGTAAGTGGGGTGGCTATACTCGAAGACTTTTTTAGCAAACGAAATGGCTACATTGGAAACGGTTTTCTTTTGGTGTGCCGAGTAATAGTTCAGCATACGGTTTGATGCGATTGATTTACTGTACCAGTTCGTAATGACGGAGCCATCTTGTCTTCTGATTGTTAAATCGAGGAAATTAATTGACGAGTTGGTCTCTAATTCACAGGTAAATTTTATGCGGCCAGGGTCAAAAGCATTGAGCTTTTTCAAGATTTCGTTTATGACCGGTTCTCTGCATATGACTAGGTGGTCATCTACGTACACTATCCATACGGATGGTGGGATGAGTTTGTCCTTTTTGAGCTGTTCGATTACCTGACTGATGATGTGTTCAGTGACGATTTGTACGATTATGCTACCCAAGGAGTTGCCCATGAAGATACCATTAATCTGACGGTAGAATTGTCCTTTGTATAGCAGATAGTTGCATTCATCCAAACATATCCGTAAAAGCTCGATGAAATCTTCTTTTTCCATAGTGGTGTGCGGACGTACCTTTTCGTCAAAATCATTTTTAATAAGTTTAATGGCTAAAGCTGTGGATATCGAGCCAAAACAATTTTCCATGTCGAACGATGCCATTCTGTGTCCACGTAGGATGCGTTTGTTTCGAAGAGCGTTGAAAGCTTGGCGAGAATTTTTGATGGTAAACTTCGGGTTTTGGTAAGCTTTGGACAGGATGGATGTCAATTCTTTTGAGGCGTTGTAGGCTACAGTCTTAACGGTTGACGTTACTAATCGTAGAGGATGACCATTGCCATCAGGTCTTTCCTTGTGGATCTTGTATTGGCCAAAAACGCGAGGGGGTATGGCTGTAGTTGATTGAAGGTGGAGGCGTTGTTTTTTGTTGATGGAATGTTTATCTTGGATGGTCTTCAGGTGGTTGTTGAGTTTGCTTTCGCAACTAGTGGTCGGATCCTTGTCTATGGGTTGAAATTGGGTTGGATCGCTTAACAATTCTTTCATTTTGAACTCATAATCTTGTACATGGCAAATGACCGTTTTGTTTCCTTTATCGCTGTTGGAGATAAAAATGTCTGGATGTTCTTTCAAAAATTTCGCGGTGATGACGGTTGCTTTCTTCAAGAATAACTGGATGCGATTGTGACTGGGTGACGTCTTGGAAAACTTGGTCAGTGCGTAGGTCAGTTGTCCACGGACGGCGTTGACCAGATTCGGATGGGAGTACCTCGAAACTATGTACTCTAGATCCGTAATAATTTCTGGAATCGGGGCTCGTTCTGGGATGAGCGCAAACTTTGGTCCAAGGCTCAAAAGGACGGACATTTCATACGGAATTTCTACTGTTGTCGTATTCTTGATGAACGACTCTTCGTATTTTATGTCGGGCAGATGGCCTTGAGTTCTTAAGAGGTGCTTAAACTTATCACACAAATCGCTGTTCTTTCGAGACAATTCACTGACATATATCTCGTCCATTGACTCAAGAAACGGTTTTGCTGTTTCTGAATGTTGTTTAAGTTTGATTTTTTGCGCAGAAATTTCCATTAGGATCTTCCATCTCGATCGGTTGCACATGGTGATTTCAAAATCCAAGAATTTTTGATGGATATGCGACCTCATTGACTTTGTTTCGACGAACTTGTCAGCGTATGGAGCAAATAGTTTCTCGGTCTTTTTGATGATAAATTCCGGTATGACTTCGTGGCGACGGCACTTCAGGAGGAAAACTTCGCGTGAAACGTTTGACGATAATTTTTCCGTTAGTCTAAGTATGACTCTGAAGTTGTCACGCACTGCCGGTCCGTGTTGTCGTTGAATGTTGCAAAAGAATTGGTTGTTGTCCATGGTGTGGTAAAAATGAGGTAGAAAAATTGACTCTTGTTCCTTTGGTAGTGAAGTAGAAAAAATTATTCCGATTATCCTTAGGAAAAATGGTACGTGGTTATCCTCGGTCACGTGGGAGTCCAATCAATGTTTGTTGTTGTATTGCTGGCAACAATTTTAAGTAATTTAGATTTGTTTTTGTTGTGTAGCTGAGGTTTTGGTTGCCAATGATTTTAAAACAATGGTTTTAAACAATGGCAATGGTCATCCTCTACGATTAGTAACGTCAACCGTTAAGACTGTAGCCTACAACGCCTCAAAAGAATTGACATCCATCCTGTCCAAAGCTTACCAAAACCCGAAGTTTACCATCAAAAATTCTCGCCAAGCTTTCAACGCTCTTCGAAACAAACGCATCCTACGTGGACACAGAATGGCATCGTTCGACATGGAAAATTGTTTTGGCTCGATATCCACAGCTTTAGCCATTAAACTTATTAAAAATGATTTTGACGAAAAGGTACGTCCGCACACCACTATGGAAAAAGAAGATTTCATCGAGCTTTTACGGATATGTTTGGATGAATGCAACTATCTGCTATACAAAGGACAATTCTACCGTCAGATTAATGGTATCTTCATGGGCAACTCCTTGGGTAGCATAATCGTACAAATCGTCACTGAACACATCATCAGTCAGGTAATCGAACAGCTCAAAAAGGACAAACTCATCCCACCATCCGTATGGATAGTGTACGTAGATGACCACCTAGTCATATGCAGAGAACCGGTCATAAACGAAATCTTGAAAAAGCTCAATGCTTTTGACCCTGGCCGCATAAAATTTACCTGTGAATTAGAGACCAACTCGTCAATTAATTTCCTCGATTTAACAATCAGAAGACAAGATGGCTCCGTCATTACGAACTGGTACAGTAAATCAATCGCATCAAACCGTATGCTGAACTATTACTCGGCACACCAAAAGAAAACCGTTTCCAATGTAGCCATTTCGTTTGCTAAAAAAGTCTTCGAGTATAGCCACCCCACTTACCACCAGGAAAACACCATCAAAATAAAGGACATACTTACGAAGAACAACTTTCCACAATCTGAAATTCAACGCATCATCCAACTAGCTAAGAGAAAACCAAACACCGTAAAGAAACCCGCAGACAACACTACGCCAAAATTCGCATCTGTTGTCTACGTACCTGGCATGTCTGAATCGCTGAAAAAACAGATCAAATATTTCATACCGGAAGTCAAAATTGCCGATCGTCCGACCCAAAAATTGGCAACGTTTTATTCGAAGGAGAAGGATAAAATCGACAAGACCGAATCATCGGGTGTAGTCTATCAATTCACATGTCCGGACTGTAACTGCATTTACATTGGTGAGACTTGCCAAAAACTATGTACCAGAAGACAACAGCACAAAAATTCTATATCTACAACCAATCTGGCTAGGACTAAAGTTTCTTCAGCACTGGCGCTACACACCAAAACAACTGGCCATCAATTCGACTTTGAAAGAATTAAAATACTTGATCGTAACAGCAACAAACGCAAACTGCAAATATCAGAAGTCAATCACATAATCATGAACCAAGAACGTGCCTGCAATTACAAAAAAGACTCCGAGCGAATTGCTCCAGCATACACCAATCTCTTACGGCAATTCGCTGGGAAAAATGACCAATGTAACTGGACTAGAGTAATTAATCATGCAACACCGAATAATTGACATCTCACCACCGACAACTTACTTGTCACCTATGTTTGACCGATAAGAAATTGTTTTTCGTGTAAAGTTGTTAAGTTCACCGGCTAATGCAAGTTTATAACCCTTTTAATTTTCTTGACGAAAGCTCTAAAATGAGCACAGGCTGTGATAACCGCTAAATTTTGACCAATTAGGTAAAAATGTGTAAAATTCCGACCTTGTTCGAATAGCTAAACTGAAAAATCGTTTCTGTTTATTTACATGAAAAATAAAGCCCTGATGATGACCTGGTATTAGGTCGAAACGTCGGCAATTTGAAAACAAAATTGTTTTAAAATCATTGGCAACCAAAACCTCAGCTACACAACAAAAACAAATTTAAGTTTCATATTTGAAAAAAGTACAGCCAGTAAAGTAGAGTACGTAATATATATTATCTTTCTAGAACGATAATCTCGAGCTTATCTCCCTAGGGAGTTTTTACTTATCTCGATATATCTGTTCTCGACAGATAAAATGTGGTATGCACCTATTGCCAGACTTCGGCTCTGGCAATAATGTCTTACACGTCAAAATAACAATCTTGGCAACAGGTACATAATATCAATGAAAGTAGATAAGTAGGTATGGCCAGTCCATACAAATCGGAGCACATACGGATTTGCATGGCGCCACCTCAAACGAACTCATTTCTAGTGGAAATTTGCACTAGAAATGAGTTCGTTTGAGGTGGCGCCATGCAAATCCGTATGTGCTCCGGCTAGAACAAATTTGAACGTTTGGCCATACCTATCTATTTACTTTCATTGCATAATATATATTGTCACATACGCGCGGTGTTCGGATGTCAAAATTACTTACCTAGAAGTTTAATTCAAAAATTACACTTCAGGTCTATGTTGTTAAAAAATCTAATGGTAATTTAAATGCGCCGCGTCATTCACAATAATTGACAAAATGACACATTTCGTATAAGGAAAATGTCACTTTGTGGGTTATTTTGAATCACACAGCGCGAAATTCCTCAACACCATGCTATGCCGTCAGCGCGGCATCAGCTAAAGTCAAAGTATTCATACGATCAGTATTGACAGTTTATGCTTCTCAGCATGAATGGCGCTGTATTTTGACATAAGGCGTTGACGTGAGGTGGTGTGCATCTGTGAAAATAAAAAAATCTCGATAAATCGTGGACTTTTCAAGGTGTAAACACAATGTCCAAGCGACAAGCAATCGCTAGCTGTGAAAGCGATACAGTCATGGTAAGCCATTTGTGTGTCCTCTTCTGATATCAAAGAAAACTTTTAATCACCTTTGAAACACCATCCTCTTAGCCACGATCTGCTGTGAAACGAAAATACCAACCCGAAATGGCTGACTTTCATTCGAACGAACCTGGCAATGATGGGAAATCGACAGTAAAATTCAACGACATGAGTGACCATGTAATTGATGTGATTCTGTGTGAATTGCCGCTAGAAGACTTGGCGAACATTTCCGACACAAGCACCCGACTTAGAGATATTGCTAGTTCGGTGTTTTTACGGAAACATGCGCACCGTTTAATATCAATGGATGTGTTTCATTATGGGATTAACATTTGTGACAAATTACGCGAACATTATAAAAAAGATTTTCCGGTATATTGTGAACACAATGCGATGTTGAGGATTTCTGCCGCTCCGATTTGGTTTAAATTATTGAGAAATTTCGGAGCTACCATTAAACATGTCCGTATTCATGGTCATACAACAAATGATACGTATACGTTGAACGTTATGCCGAATCTGATCAAATATGTGTCCGACTTCTGCAGCGATTCACTGGAAACACTTGAGGCGCTCGCCGGAAATCAATTTCTGACTTTCAAAAGGCCGTTGACAAATCTTCGGGAGTTCTGTTTATTCTCTGGACGTTTTGAGAGCTTGGAGGCACTTGAATCGATGCCAAATGTGCGTACGTTGAAGTTAAGTCGGGTTCCAAAGACAATTGCAAAATTTTATGCAAAATTGGAAAGAGTTCATTTGGTAGTGGAGAGCGATGAAGAAGTGCAGACATTCATTTCATTCATACGCTTGAATCGACAAATTAAATATTTACATTTGGTTATATTCCATGACTGCAGGCCTGAACACAATGATGCAATATATTCTTCGATCGCTGACAACTTAACGCAATTAACAACCTTCAAATTATGCGAATCCAATGTGCCGCAATTGGTATCCCGACATCGATTTCAAGGAGTCGAATCATTTTCGGTTGAATGTCGCGGTCCACTACACATGTTTGAATTCAATGGTCTAAGAAAACTTACGCTAAGAGGAGTCTTCGCATATCCCCCGAATTGTGTGACCATTGCACAGCGTTATAAAGATTTGAAAATATTGAAATTACCTCTTCTAGAAGAGGCGCATGTCAATGCCAGTTTCATTCAGAATTTGTTGAAAAAATTACCTGAATTGGAACAAATCAGTGTTTACCGTGACAAACAAAACAGATGGTCGACTTTGAAGAACCTTCTCGGTAGAAAATGGGAACAGTTTGAAAAAGAAAAAACTGGCAAATTTAGGCCAAGCTGGATGCCTATTTCTCAACATTTCCGAAAAAAATAATCGACGCGACAACCTACGCCGAATTGAAAACAGTCGGAGAGATCATGATTGTTTATATAACATTGCAGAGTCCGTAACAATGTAATCAGAGTAAAGTGCCACTTTAGTTAGGTATTTGCGTCTTGCAGTGTTTTGTTGTTTTACTTAGAACATGCATTTTGTAGTTTAAGAGTGAACTTTTTGTTGGAGAAATCAAAGTAACACGATCAATTGTAGAACTAACTAATCCTACAAGAAAATTCTAAATTTTACTTTTATTATTAAGAGGTTCCGAGCCTACGCTGAAATTGTAGCCTACATTTCTGCGTTTCGAATTTTTTGATCGCTGATATCTTTTTACGAGAGCCCTTTTTGAAAAATGTACGACCACATTTTCGAGTAAAAATATGTCAGCTTTGAATAAAAAATAAAATTGTCTGTGAAAGTTCCATGTGCTTTGAGAAAACTGTACCGATGCCCCAAATTTGCATCAAAGGTACACTTTTCTCAAAGCACATGGAACTTTCACAGACAATTTTATTTTTTATTCAAAGCTGACATATTTTTACTCGAAAATGTGGTCGTACATTTTTCAAAAAGGGCTCTCGTAAAAAGATATCAGCGATCAAAAATTTCGAAACGCAGAAATGTAGGCTACAATTTCAGCGTAGGCTCGGAACCTCTTAAACGAATACTCCTGGAATCAACATCTTTCATTCATCCGTTCCCGCACTTCTAACACTTTTGCGACAATAAAATTTGTAATTTGAGCTTACTTTAGACTTAGAGGTTTAATTCTTCTATAAAGACCAATTCGTTGGTCCAATTAAATTGGAATTGATTACTTTTAGACAACCGACACACCAAATGTTATGGGTTGTCAGATGTGTCAATCTCAATCTACGTCTATTTTCCGTACATGAGGAGTTTTTGGGACGTAACGAAATGAAGGTTTTCAATGAAAGTATAGGTATGGTCTAATGTCAAAATTCGTATAGAGCGGATGAAATAGCGATTTCATATCAAGAAACGCAGCTCTCAATGATTTTCATTGAAAGGTTAGTTTGTTTAGATTAAATCGCTATTTCTACGGGTTTGTAGGGACAGACTATACATGGTTTGCACATTCATTGAAGGTTTTCACACTCAAGTATGCAGCCTTGATGATGTTAACCCTAACGTAACCTAAATCGACAAGACACGCTTATATAGCGTGCGAGGTCGTTCAATCAAATATAGAAATGTCATATATTGGCTTAGTTTGTTCAATTCAGAAAGATAGACAGATAAAGCAAGCAATGGAAAAGCTTAGGTTCGAGAGTCCAAAGTAGAGAATGAGGAGTATTGTATACATATACAGTTCGTGAGACCACCTTCAGTGCTTATATACTTAGAGTTTAAGTTTTCAGTAAATTATAAAAAATGAGAAAGTTGATTGCTTTTTTAAAATTTTTTAATCGGTTCGCTTTTGATTACTTTTGTTCACTTTAGTTGAGTAAAAAGTAAAAAGTGAACGAAAGTGATCAAAAGCGAACCGACTACAGCTGTCAGCTGTCAATTTATCCCCCCCGACCATCTAGTCTTTTTTCGAACTTAAAAGTTCTATCGAAATACAACCTCCCCACAACAAAAAAAATGTCCCAGCAAGACAGTAATGTACTATTTTTGACTTTATTTCCAATCGTAAAAATTTGAACTGACATTTCTAGTTGCTACAATTCACGCCGTAAGTGTGCCTTAAATTTCAAGTGAACTAGTCCCGTACTCAAGAATTGAAAGACGAATCCAAGAAGCTGTCACTCATTTAACTCAGATAAAACCTTTGATCGCCAATCACCTGACGTTTTCGCGTTATCACTCTTAAGTAAAATGAACAATACGTCAATGCGGCAACAGCTTACGTCAAAGCATTCAATCGATGATCTTATTGACAGTATGAAACGCGGTGTAGCTTGACATTTTGACACGAGGCGGTGAGGCACCGATAGTGTGCATCTGTGAAAATATTTTTTATTTTTTTCGAAAACATCGTTCCGCGGACTTTTTAAGCTTAGCTGGAAGCACAATGTCCGAACAACAAAGCCCCGCTGGATGTGAAAGCGATACAGTCATGGTAAGCCGTCTATGTGCCCTTTCAGATATCAAAGAAAACTTTGTATCACCTTTTAAACACGTTCATTGTCACCACCCTTAGCCACGATCTGCTGTGAAACGAAAATACCAACCCGAAATGGCTGACTTTCATTCGAACGAACCTGGCAATGATGGGAAATCTACAGTAAAATTCAACGACATGGGTGACCATGTAATTGATGTGATTCTGTGTTACTTGCATCTAGAAGACTTGGCGAACATTTCCGACATAAGCACACGTCTTAGAGGTCTCGCTAGTTTGGTGTTTTCACGGAAACATGCGCATCGTTTAATATCAATGGATGTGTATCGTTATGGGAGTAATAATTGCAAAGAATTACGTGAGCATTATAAAATAGTTTGCAAACACGATGTGGTAGTGAGGATCCCTGACGCTGAGACTTCATTTAAATTATTGCGAAATTTTGGAGCGTCCATTAAACATGTTCGTATTCATAATATCGAGTATGGACAAAATAAGACGTACATTTTGAACGTTTTGCAGAATCTGAACAAATATATATCTGATTTCTGCAGCGATTCGCTGGAAACACTTGATGTGCAAGGGTATCGATTTCTGACTTTGAATAAGCCGTTCAGAAATCTTCGGGAGCTCTATTTATTCGCAAGAGGTTTTGAGAGCTCGGAAGCACTTGATTTTATGCCAAATGTGCGTACATTGAGGCTAGGTAGCATTCCAAAGACAATGGCAAAAAGTTATACAAAAGTGGAACGAATTCATATGCAAGTAGAAAGCGATGAAGAAGTGCAGACATTCATTTCATTCATACGCTTGAATCGACAAATCAAATATTTATATTTATTCATATCCTATCACTGCAGACCTGAACACAATGATGCAATATATTCTTCGATCGCTGATAACTTAACGCAATTAACAACCTTCAAATTATACGAATCCAATCGGCCGCAACTGTTATCCCGACATCGATTTCAAGGAGTCGAATCATTTTCGGTTGAATGTCGCGGTGCCCTTCACATGTTTGAATTCAATGGTCTAAGAAAACTTACGCTAGAAGGGGTCCACGCAGATCCCCCGAATTGTGTGACAATTGCACAGCGCAATAAAAAGTTGAAAATATTGAAATTACCCAATCTAACAGAGGCGTACGAGAGTGACAGTTTCATTCAGAGTTTGTTGAACGAATTACCTGAATTGGAACAAATTATTATTGACAGTGACGAAGAAAACAGATGCTCGATTGTGAAGAACCATCTCGGGAGTGAATGGGAACAGTTTGAAAAGAAAAAAATTGCCAAATTTAGACCAAGCAAGAACCCTGAATCTCAACATTTCCGAAAAAAGAAGCTCAATTAAAAACAGTCGTAAAGATCATGATTGATCATGTTTGCAGAGTCCGTTTTGTAGTTGTTTATAGTTTAAGATTGTGCGTAACTTTTGCGGCAACAAAATTAATTTGAAATGGTAACAACCCTCCTCAAGACCTCAAGCGAAACAATGACATAGAGTAGATTGAAAAAAAAAAATTGTTGTATTATCTGTATGGATAAGTATATAAACGTAGCTATATTCATTTGTAAGTCTCAATTTAAAATTACGATCACAGTAGAAAATTAAAATCTAATCCACAATCCACTTTTTTAACTTAACGCGACAAATCCGATGCTTCTCGTTCGAGGTAAGTTATTAATTTAACCCAATAATTTATTCATCTCATTAAGCTCTGTGACATTAAATCCGCCAAAAAAACCTAAAGGGTGAAAGTGTGACGCAAGTCCTTGTTTGCTGTATGTGACTTAGATAATAAACTTAGATATTTGGAATCTAGGCATCCATACGAGTTCAACGAGCTATCACACGTTACTGCAGCTTCCAAATATTGGCCGAGATATTGAACTTCGAAATATTCATGTTTGTATGAAAATAAGCAAAATTGCGTATTTTCAGATAACTCAAATTGGATACGTTAGTTCCTATGAAAAAGGACGATTTTGTAACGCCTAAACGTTTCTTACGATTTTCCTGAAATGTTGGTTATAGGTCAATCTCGGGCCGTAGATCAAAATAAGATTTTTAAAACTGGGCTTTTTTGGGAGCTAGGACTACCGGAAGTTTCCATACAATGCCATATAACAGCGTCTTTTGTGTGTGTGTTATTTTGTAAGTAGAAACAAAGACTATTAATAAAATTGTTGTATTGCTTGGTCAGTAATTCAACATTGACAAAGTGTTGTATTGCTTTGACTTGACCAGAATTGTTGAAAAAAATTTCTTTTATTCAACGAAGGGCGAACGAAACGTGTTACCGTTTACGATTCGTGACGAAACGTTTTACCGTTTACAATCATAATGCGGACAAACAACAGGACAAAACAATGCTGATTTCGGCGTATCACGCCATCATCAGTGCACCTATGTCTTGTGATGACTATGTGCATATCAGCACGACACAAACTGAAGTGAGCAATCACTTCAACTGTACGAGCATTATATACACTTTTTCGTCATTTGTTAAAACTCTTTGTTTTGTTTTTTGTGCTATATCTCTCACATACAGCTTTTGTGGATCTCTCGCATCCGACAATTTGTTTTTCGGTAATTTTAGTGACAATAAATAAATTGTTACTAAAACCGCGCAGAGTATGGCAGCCGTGGCGCCACCCACAGCTGCGATGCCAAACTTCGAAAAGCATCGATACAATTATTAATAAAATTGTTATATTGCTTGGTCAGTAATTCAACATTGACAAAGTGTTGTATTGCTTTGACTTGACCAAAATTGTTGAAAAAATTTCTTTTTCTTCCTGTAGTACCAAAACCGTCACTCACCAAATTTAGTACCAAAAGAGCAACATTCTCCCCTACTCTTTTCTCTCAATTTTCATTCCCGCTTATGTCATTTTCGATTCTATCTTTATTTTTTCCCAGATGTGTCAAGTTGTTGTATGCACGCATGCATATTTTTTTTAGACTTTTGTGACTGTTCAATTCGTACAGATTGTTTCCGCACTGCTACAATATGTTGCGTAACACAATTTAATTTGCTATTTTACATGTTTACATGCTTTTTGGCAATTATTTACATTAAATCAACAACATTTTGACGTATGTACCTTTAATGTCGCTTATGATGTCCTCTATAATGTCCCCTTTTAATGTACTTTTAAAATATGACAGCAAAAACGTCTCACGCAAAACCGTGTGTGTTCAGATGAATTTTTTTGTTATGTTTTGTTGGGAATGTGACTTTGATACTCCAGGAAGAAAAATAGTATACATACCACGGATCAAAAAGGTGTGCTTTAGACCACGGTGGTGAAAACGTCCTTGGTCTCCGCTCCGCTTCGCGTCGCTCCATCCCTGGAACACACCTTTTTGATCCTTGGTATGTAACATACTATTATTCAACGAAGGGTGAACGAAACGTGTTACCGTTTACGATTCGTGACGAATCGATGCTTTTTGAAGTTTGGCATCGCAGCTGTGGGTGGCGCCACGGCTGCCATACTCTGCGCGGTTTTAGTAACAATTTATTTATTGTCACTAAAATTACCGAAAAACAAATTGTCGGATGTGAGAGATCCACAAAAGCTGTATGTGAGAGATATAGCACAAAAAACAAAACAAAGAGATTTAACAAATGACGAAAAAGTGTATATAATGCTCGTACAGTTGAAGTGATTGCTCACTTCAGTTTGTGTCGTGCTGATATGCACATAGTCATCGCAAGACATAGGTGCACTGACGATGGCGTGATACGCCGAAATCAGTAAACAGCCTCGATGAAGCGGGTAACAGTGGCAGAGACAGAAATATGCGACATGAGAAAATGCGACAAAGTGGATCTGTCGTAAAATTTGGATTTTTTTAGCGCAACATTTTTGAATGTTAATTTTCAAGAATTCGATTTGAATTGATTGAACACAAGAAATAATAAATATTTTCATAATTAATGCTCGCAACAGGTCAAACCTGGCCTGAAACAAGAAAGTCTAATTAAAATCATGTTGGGTTGAGGCTTTTAATTGATTGATCACAGGAATTTAATCAGAGAAAATCTCTTCACATAAACTGAATCAGAAAAAATCTCAGATCTAGAATCTAGACCGACGGGATCATATGAAATGAATCAGGTCGTTGGAGTGCTTTCCTAGGTTCATATCTCAACGTAACAATTTCTTTGGATCTATTCACATAAAACCAATTTTAATGTTTATGAGAACGAGAACATTGGCCATGGAATTTTTCGTTTTTGAAAACATTGAACACCGATTTTATTATTTATGAGAACACTGTCACGGGTGGCACATTATTAATCAATTATTAATATAATAAAATCATAATTTTGCACACTTTTTCACACACAAAACGAAAAATCATCACAATCAACCACATCAAAACAAAAAAATCTAATTTAGAATTTTCACAACTGTCACTTTTTCGTTGAACCACTTTGTCGCAATATGACGCAACGACAAAACGACTCTGCCACTGTTATGACGCAACGACAAAACGACTCTGCCACTGTTACCCGCTTCATCGAGGCTGTTTAGAAATCAGCATTGTTTTGTCCTGTTGTTTGTCCGCATTATGATTGTAAACGGTAAAACGTTTCGTCACGAATCGTAAACGGTAACACGTTTCGTTCACCCTTCGTTGAATAAAAGAAATTTTTTCAACAATTTTGGTCAAGTCAAAGCAATACAACACTTTGTCAATGTTTAATTACTGACCAAGCAATACAACAATTTTATTAACAAATGTTATGGGTTGTCAGATGTGTCAATCTCAATCTACGTCTATTTTCTGTACATGAGGAGTTTTTGGGACGTAACGAAATGAAGGTTTTCAATGAAAGTATAGGTATGGTCTAATGTCAAAATTCGTATTGAGCGGATGAAATAGCGATTTCATATAAAGAAACGCAGCTCTCAATGATTTTCACTGAAAGGTTAGTTTGTTTATATTAAATCGCTATTTCAACCGGTTTGTAGGGACAGACCATACATGGTTTGCACATTCATTGAAGGTTTTCACACTCAAGTGTGCAGCCTTGATGATGTTAAACTCTAAGTATATATACACTGAAATGTCTGTGAAGTACCTGCGAACTTGAACCTGCGAATTCTACATTATAGTCCGGTCGTTACGACGATCATTTTACATGACTTTTTAGTGATTTTAGGAATTGCAAAAAATTCGCAGGTTAGCAACTGCGAAATAAAAAATTCGCAGGTTTGAAACAGCGAAAAACAATTCGCAGTTTTGAACCTACTATAAACCATAGTGAAATTGGGAGTTTTGGATAAAAATTCATACGTTCCAAATTCGCAGGTTGGTTATCAGCAAAATAATACGCTCTAGGTTGCTTCATTGATATAACCGGAGCGTTCAATTATATCACATATTTAGCCATTAGAAGGGCATGTATTAAATTCAATATCGACCCCGGCATTTCGGACTGGATTGCTTTCATGCTTCGCAGCAGAATAGTTTCAGCACATTTCAACGGACAAGCTGTATATATTACCACTACTAGAGGCTGCCCTCAAGGAGGTGTTCTACCGCCTCTTCTCTGGTGCTTAGTTATTAACGAACTCCTAGTTCTGCTCAATAACCTACACATGCAAACTGAAGGTTTTTCCGACGACCTAGCTACTATTTTAAGAGGCAGGTGCGTAAACACCCTATGTGGCCTGCTACAGTTAACGCTGGATACAGTCTCTAAATGGTGCGACGAAAACGAGCTTAGTATCAACCCTGATAAAACCACCATGGTATTATTTACCAGAAAGAGGAAAATTAGTGGCCTCTTCATCCCTAAAATCAAGGGCATCCCTATCAAAAAAGCTGATCACGTAAAATACCTTGGAATTATCCTTGATCACAGACTTTACTGGATACTTAACCTGGAGTACCGGTTGAATAAATGTACCATCGCTCTATGGCAATGTCGTAAAGCATATGCAACCAGATGGGGCCTTTCCCCCAAGGTAATGTACTGGATTTATACAACAATTATCAGACCTATCCTTCTGTATGGCTCTTTCGTATGGAACCACATTGGAGACCGAAAAAATGTACAAGACAGGCTCAAAAAATTCCAGAGACTGGCTTGCAGAGCCATTACGGGTGCAGGGAAATCCACACCAACAGATGCGTTGGAAGCCTTATTAAATCTACCCCCACTTCACATTCTTATACAATCGGAAGCAATTAAGACCTTAGATAGAATCGCATCCTTGGATGACAAAAACTTGACACCTACTGAACATACCAACACTTGGTTTAAGGCTAAGGATTCCCTACCTGTTCTGTCCATGCCTTCAGATCAAATTACCAAAGTTTTCACTTTAGATAGAGATTTCGAAGTCGTCGTCCCTAGCCGAGAAGAATGGCTGAATGGCACATTCCCACCAAAGATAGGCACTGTTCTATATACAGACGGTTCAGTTATTAAGGACAATGCTGGAGCAGGCATGTATTGCTCTAAGCAAATTCCACTAGGAGAGTTTTCATCGATTTTTCTTGCCGAACTTCGGGCTATCTTGGCCGCTGGCCATTCTTTGATAGATGACAATTCCATTCAACAATCAATATATATTTGTTCAGACAGCCAAGCAGCCCTAAAAGCACTTAAGTCGTACACGCAAAGTTCTGCCCTGTCGTAAACAATTTGAAGCTAGTATGGGTTCCAGCACACTCGGGCTTCGAGGGTAACGAAAAAGCTGATACGCTAGCCAAGGCGGCAGCTTTGAGCAAGACATATGGTCCGGAACCCATAACTAGCGTACCGCCGTCGATAG